>NC_139347.1:39556482-40231482 GCF_055883805.1 Amblyomma maculatum | reverse complement strand
CTCGTCATAAAATTCCTTAGTTTAGTTGCGTCTGTTTTATTTTTTTTTCTCATGCCCCCTCCTCCTCCCCTTCCGAAAGCAAGCCGTTTACTGTAGCGCTGTCCTGTGTTAAGTGATTCAGATTATAGGGCGCGGCGAATAACTTGATTACACGAACTGGATCCCCTATACACTCGAAATGAATAAAATGTTGAAAATCTCGAATAAAAGAAGAAAAATGGACGTTTTCAAGCACTCTACATGTGTGGTTGGGCTCCTGTTATGAGAACCCGCGTGCTCCTATGCACATATGCAAACGCTTATACAGACGTACACACACGTTTCCTCTCCATGATTGAAGTCAGTCTGTTCGCTCTGAATTAATATAGAGCGAAATGGTGCAAAAGGAACGAAGCGGATATACCAAGCAAGAATCAACGCTTTCAACTCTCCGTTTTATCAAACATTTTTCTTTTTGCAAGGAACGGCGCAACGGGTCCGCTTGATTTCTACTCTGAGAAGCAACTGTCTTTCCGGTCGTAATCCCATTTCTAGACCCCAAACAGATCCATTGTTCCTATTACCGGGACCGTGTATCTTACGAAAGATATTAGAAACGGTGTCGGTCGGAGTTTCCTAGAAATGTGTTCTAATCGAGGTCGATAAACCTAACTACGTCCGTCCCAGCTATCCTGACGCGCATCACGGCATAGTCGCCGTCATGTCGATCAAACGGACCAAAACATTTCCCCTCCTTCAGCAGCGAACTTATCGTCCTGGGATTACTTCTCTGCCCCACTTTTTTGTTCTTGCTTTACGCCGAAGCAGCAGGTTGTCGTGGGAAGCACGCTTCCGAGAAATCGCACACTTCACCGTATTTTCCATCGAGCGCGTGACGCCACAGTAGCGGGTCGGCGCACCTGTATCGCGAGAGTGTTTTCGTGCTTCGCGCGCGCGTGGGCTCTTTCCATCCACGCGCACTCCGGGCACCAAGTCTGAAATCAAAACAACACAAGTCGATACGAAAAGAAAAAATGAAGATGCCAAATCAAACTTTCCAGAGATACGCCACTATCTGCGCTCGCTAATAAATCCATGCCCTCTCCCGTTCCCGAGTCTATGCTGCGGACGAGGCGTCTTGTTTTGACTGGCCGCAGTCTTGCGTCGCACTGTGACGCATTGCACGCGCGCGCGTGCTCGTCGGACAGCAGCAGTCTCGTTATCTGCTGTGCAGGATGCACGATCGAGAGCCGAGCACCACTCGAGCTGGGAGGATCAGGGGATGCGAGCAAGGAGACTGTAAAAGAAAAGGGGGGAGGGGGATGCGTGTTTTCAGAAGACGCAAGCGGGGCGGCATCGAAGAGTGGCCCACTTTTTATGAGAGGGCCGAAGACGGTGGCGGCGCGTGCTTGATCGGCCCTTTATCACCGCGCGCTCTCCTCATTCTCCTCTTCAGATGGCGCCGGCCTGGTGGTCGCCGCGGTTGACAGTGCCCCTGTGTTCCGCTACACCAAGAGTGGCGGACAGGCCATCGTCGGGGGCATCGTATACGGTGGCAGGGCGCTGCCCCGGTTGCGGACAAAGTTCCTCTACGCAGACTTCGTGCACGGGTGAGGAGGACTGTTGCGGTGCGCCCATGCAGAAAACACACTGAGGGCTCACTCTCAAACACACTTTGATATTACACAAAAATACACGTACACAGTCAAATCAACGACAATCTTTAACAGTCTAGGCCTTAAAAGCGGAATTGGGATCTCTCGAGCATCTTCAGGCAATGATGATGACCAGAGGGGGGAGTGGAGTACAAAAGGCAAATATGAAAATTCAAGAGCAACACAGAGGACGTCTCGGTAGAAAAAAAAAAAGGTGGGTGGGGGGGGGGGGGGGGGAGTGGTGGTGACCTTGGTTGTCGGTTCAAAGACAGTTGGCAATTCAAATCACTAGTTATGAATTTCATCCGCTGGATCGCGAATAGAGCGCAAACGACATGAAGGATCAGGAAAAAAGACAAACACAAGCGCTTAGAATGCCAAGTGAAGACTGGTTTCTTTTTTTCTTCTTCTTCCTAAGCCAATAAATACCGGTGGTCGAACAATAAACTAAAGACAACAAATGTACTCATGTACAAAACCCAAAAGAGAAAAAATAAAATAATAATACGGATTAAGGAGCAGGAGAATTAAGCTATGGCAGTTTATTTTTTACGAGCGCGACTGAAGGCGATCTAACACAAGTCTGTCCCTTCATATGGACAGTGACGAAAGTTTCGAACATGGACAACTGGACGCCAAGTACTTGTTAGAAACGAGTTGGCGAATGATCTATCCCGAGCTCTCCCAAACCGGGCGGATCCGCATCCCTACCCCATCCCTCTCATTGCATTAACCGTATGATGACAGGCTAGAAAGAAGAGATTTTTTTTTTTTTTTACCATCACACAAACGACTATATATTCTTCTCGGATGCTATAGACGGAACGAAAATACAGACCAACATGTTTTTTTATCTTCATATTTTAAACAAAATTAGTTCCACAAAATACCCAAGTTGCTGCCCTTGGTACGGAGCAAGCCCCACGCTCTACCATACCTCTTAGTAATATCAGGACGAACCTGACAAAAGGTTGATAGCGCCACATCCGAAACACGAACAATGGGAAGCGTCCCTAACCAGCGACAACCTGGACCGCCAAGTCCGCAAGTCCGCATCAGGGATCCGCATCAGGGATCCGCATCAGCGGACCCCTGGACTATAGGGTATCGACCATCTAGCTGTTGCTTAAATGAATCAGAATATTGCTTCCCGTGTCAATATCATTGAATTTACTTGTTCACAGAGCCGGTCATTAGGACAGCGTCATGTCTGACCGACGGACATTAAGTGGAAAGCTCGTTTTCGATCGCGCTCCTGAAAAAAATAACTTGGGTTTTGGTTTTGTTCCTGAGATCATTTGGTATCTTTATTTTTTTTTTTTCATTTTTCTACCAATATTTTTTTTTGGATTAGAAAGAAGAAAAAAATATAAAACGCTTCTCAGTTGTAAGTCTTTGCTCTTGTGCTTGCCTTTCTCCCTTTGTTTTGGCGTCGTTTTGCACTGTATTCATGCACCGTGCGTAGTGAACCAACTAAGCCAAATTGCCACCCTTCATCAGTTCATCAATTGTCTGCCGTTGTCATTACGCTGCATGTTCAAAAAATAAAGTAGGCTGACAAATAATTTTTGAGCGTGTATATTTTACAACGAATTGAAGATAAGCAGCTGTTGCTGAAAAGGCCAGGGCAGCAATGAAGCAACTGCTTAATTATTTATCTATTTATTCAAAATACCTTACAGGGTCCAGAAGGGCATTGAGTAGGGGGGGGCGGGGGGGCAAAATCACAGAGTAGGTACAATAGGAGCAATTAGTTAAATACAACGCGCAGTACAAGGCAAAGAGTAAAAACAATTACAATTATACAGGGCGAATATAACGACAAGACACACATCACCGCGAGCAACAGTTTAATAAAAAGTACACAAAAAGTGGCAAGTATGCATCGCAAGTGCCCAATACACATCTAAAGAAAGAGCAGTAGCCATAAAAAGTGCGAATAGTTGGAACTGCCCAAGAAACCAAACTCTAATAAATTAGTAACAAGAAGAAAAACAACTTATGGGACAGTAAAAACTATAAAAAGACACACAACACCGTGAGCTTAAAGGACATATAAGCGTGGAACTGTCGCGACGTTTTCTGCACGCTGAATTTAGTTGCATTGGGGCGTCTCTCACAGCTTGAGTGACTTTGGGATTCAATCCATAAACCGAACTAAGCCAATCAGTTGTATTGAGAAATACCAGTCTCACTATAAACTGTGCGACAGCACTAGTGCCAAACCACAAGGGCGAAGGGAGCAAAGACAACGCAAACGCACGAAAGCACAGGATCGAAGGGAGACTATATATACGCACGCTATAGCGTTTGAGCTGTTTGCTCTACCTTCATCCTTGTGGTCTTGCGCTAATGCTGTCTTCTTATTGTTTAGTGTTTGTGTTGTCTTCGCTCTCTTTCGTCCTTGTGCTTGGCGCTTGTGGTTTCTGCAAGGACAAAGGGAGAGCAGACAATCAAACACGATAAGACATATAGCACTAGCGAGAAACCACAAGGACGACAGGAAAGCAGGCTTGCTATTAAACAAACACTAGCATTGGTGCTGTCTGCTCTACCTTTGTCCTTGTGGTTTGGCGCTGAGTCTTCGCAACTAAACACAAACTTGCCCATGCTGTCTATCCTAAATTTGACTGTAGAAACAACTGCTGTCATTTTGCATGATGGCGTTGTTCTTTTTTCTTTTCCCTTACGTTTTGAAAGCAGTCAAATCTCCGTAACATAGTTTTTTTTCTGTTCCCCATTCTGCTTTCTTCCGTGCGCAGTGATGAACACGGGTGCCAGAACAGGGTCGCGGCAGCTTTTATAGCCAATGCGAACTGACAATGCGGCAGCTGAAACCCCTGTCCAAGAGCAAAGTATCAATAACGTCCGCAAAAACTTAACGAAAGATTGATCATCTAACAACGTGATCCAAGTGAACCGATGACGAGGTCTCAACAAAACCAGGGCTCAAATACCCGCAGCAGGCCTTACGAGCAGGCCTCTCGATCATCCTGATCCAGCAGACATGTCTTCTTTGTTAATACTGGTGCAAAAATAAAAATAAAACTTATCTTTTCCGGAAGCAGTGGAATACAACCCATTGCCGCTGGCATACAGGCGTCGCATAAACAGCCATCACGCAACGCGCTGCAGCATGCGTATCCGTGCAGAGAATTCTGTTGAATTCTAAAATTTATGTTGGTAGCTTCAGCGGACACGTTACATGAAGATAGGGTAATATATCTGTCAGCATAATGAATCCCAAGACATTTCCTTCTGGACTGTATACCATATGTATCTTGTTAGGCATCGCCATACGCTCCAAATCGCTTGAAGGTGGGAGCAGCTCTCGTTCTCGCCTCTACCTAAGGGCTTCCCGGAGCGCTCTCTACACTGCTCTGGAGCAAACTCTTCGGATGATTTACTTTTGACAAAAGCTGTCCCGTATTTGCTAAGAGTAACCAGGCAGCAGGATTCGCCTTTTTGGCGAACAATAGAGAAGGCCAAAAGCTCTCGAAAGGTGAGGGCAAGGTTTCTCCTGGCCGTGGAACTCAAAGGGTCACCTCAAGGGCTCCGATGTATAAGCTAAGAAACAAGCTTGGTTAGTTTTAACTTTTAACCAGTTGGCACGCACCGCAGGAGTAATTTACGTAACCTCTGTCTGCACTGTTTAAGCAAGCAGTTTTTCGCATTTGCCGTTGTTTGACTACAACGTCGACTAAAGGTGCGGGGGAAGAAAAAGTAAGGTTTCTACGCTACTTTTTCTTCTTCTTTTTTTTTTTTTTTTTTTTTGCTCGAAGCGACGTTTTTTTAGTCATCGCTGCCCATGCAGGTCTCTCCACGCCCTGCACGAAGTGGCTGGAAAGAGCACGTGGATCTCCGAAGACATCTGCCTCGAAGCGTGCGACGCTGAGCACAACAGTTTGGAATCCTTCTACGTGCTCGCAATAGGAACCGACGCTAACGGTAGGGGGCACCAATGAGGCATCACTATGTATGCCCAGTTTTTTTATTGTTGTTTTCTTCTCTACACTAACGTATACTGTGTGGCCATAAGTCGTTTTTTATTCCTTGATCTGATAATTAAAAAAAGCTGAAATTAAAGCTTATTCTACCCTGGAATTTGCTGTACGTCACCGCAGATGAACCGCTGATACTGACCACCACGGACCTGAGAAATGACGCACCCAAAGGAGCCGTCTACCGACTTATGGGCCCCAACTGCGGCACGCAACGGGAGCCTTCCTCTCAAGGTCGGGGGAATTCCGTCCTTCAGACTGTTCTCTGTCTTGTCGGTTTTTCTAAGATATGCATCGTCTTGCGTGCGACGTTGCCCATTTCGGCTCAGAAAACGAGCAGTGCAAGCTGGCGGAGAGGGCCGATTCCCTGAGTCGTCAACTGCGCTCCACGATGTCATCTTAGTTGTGCAATATCAAGGGCCGTCTCCATGGACCATAACCTTTGAACTTTTGAATCGATTACTTCTGCAGCAACCTCCGCCACGGTGGCTCAGTGGTTGGAGCGTTCGAATGCTGATCCGAAGAACGTGAGGTCAAATCCTGGCCACGGCTGCTGCTTTTCGATGGAGTCGAAAAGCGAGGCATCTGTGTACTCCCTGAAGTGCATGTTTCCGGAGCCTTCCACGACGGCCTCCCTTAGAGCCTTAGCACAACATAGCATAAACAAAACCAAGTTTCTGCTGCATAATGCAGTGCTGAGAGAACATTGTGACGATAGAAAAAAATAAAATAAAAATAAACAGTGTTTCTTTAACGGCAGTACCAGTTATGTCAGACGCACGCACACGAAGTAGCTTGCGTAAACTCTAGTCACTACTTTAGAAACTTAGATGTATGCATGTCATGTCCAGTACGATTTGTCTATACATATTTCATTTTTCCCTTCCGAAAGCTTTTTTACGGCATAAGGGAGCCTTTTGGGTAAAAAAAAATTACTAGACTGCGCTGAAGTCTACCCAAGAGCGGAAATGACGTAATACATTTTACGGTACTGCTTTGACCAACTGCATCGTCATTGTTGTCCCTACTATCATAATCACCATCGCTACTGTCATCATTATCATCGGCAGTGACTGTATCGTCGTTGTCATCGCTGCTATTATCGTCACTCTAGATGAGGAGAACTACGATCGGTTTGGCAGGGGTGCAGTGTGGCCTAGTTTTTATTATTTATCTTTATTGTCTTTATTTCACAAACACTACAGGCTGGCCGATTTTTCAAAAGTGAGCTGGTTTACATTCAATACCTGCAAATACAAAACGTTCAAATTCATAACTTTTTCCGATGCAATGATAAACTCAGCTACACAGGGCTGAGTTTTCAAAACATAATTATCTGTTATACAGAATCACCATAACACTCTAGGATAGGATAGGCGAAAGGCAAGGCGCCCGTGTGCTGTGCGATGTCAGTGCACGTTAAAGAACCCCAGGTGGTCGAAATTACCGGAGTCCTCCACTACGGCGTCTCTCATAGCCTGAGTTGCTTTGAGACGTTAAACCCCACAAACCAACCAACCAACCTGATATGACAATCAGCATGACGAACAGCCATTTGGCGTTTCCACACACCATACAAGCCCTGTAGCATTATGATATAATACGGAACGCCGCCACCATTTTTTACAGCTACCCCGCTGGGGTGGCGCAGTGGTTACGGCGCTCGACTACTGTTCCCAAGGACGCGGGATCGAGTCCCGGCCTCGGCGGCAGCTTTTCGATGGAGGCGAAAAGCAAGGCGCCCGTGTGCTGTGCGATGTCAGTGCACGTTAAAGAACCCCAGGTGGTCGAAATTTCCGGAGTCCTCCACTACGGCGTCTCTCATAGCCTGAGTCGCTTTGGGACGTTAAACCCCACAAACCAACCAACCAACCAACCATTTTTTACAGCTAAAAACCTAATTCCATGAAGGCTTAAAGGGAAATATTTGTGCAAAGTTCGCTCTAGGACATGCCAAAAGAAAACCCCGTCCCAAAAATCTATAAATACATGTTCGACAGTCTCCAGCTTTCTACGCAAAATACAATTCGCACCCCATGTCAAAAATATTTCTTTTTCTGCCATCTATGTCTACACAGACAGAACCCCTACATGCAATTCAAAAACGAAAGTTTTCACAGCAGGCTGTGCAGGCGTTCTTTTTACACATTTCAATACTTTTTACCCCTACCCGGAGTAGTCTGGGGATCGGAGGAATAGCAGTTCGATTCCTGGGGGCGACAGATATTTTTTCTTAAGTTCGTGCAAATATTTCATGCGAACACTTCCCAAGGACATTTTCGCAGCCTGAAAGGCTTACGCCATAAAAGCCGGTGCGGTCGTATACACTTGCCACGTACCTGCCATCTGGCAGAGTGCATAGAGTCGCCTGCCAGGGTGTCCACATGGAAGAGTCGATCTGCTATAGTTGGCAAAGGAGAGGGAGAAAGCTCTATTTTCTTTAAGGGGAAAGATCCAGAAGTTTGTGTTGGTTTGAAGGGTTTAACGTTCCAAAGCAAATCAGTCTACGAGGGACGCCGCAGTGAGGTCTCCGAAAATTTTGACCACCTGGAATTCTTTAACGTGCACAGACATTTCACAGCACACTGGCGCCCATGCCTATCATCTACATGTAAACTGGTAGCTGCGGTCAGGGTTGAACCCACATTCTTAGTTTCAGCGACCTAGCGCTTGCGCTTTAATTACTGAGCCACCGCGGCGGCCGGGGTTGGTACAAGTAAGAACCAGATGCAACTTTCCACCTGTCATTGGGGACAGGTGGCAAATAAAAGGAATTACCTCTTTTTTCTTCTAGGGGAAAGGAGGGAGACCGGAAGGTAGATCCAATGGGAAGATGAAAGGTTCTGTTCAAGCGAATAGGCGTATGTGGCAATGCAGCAGTACTTCATGCGATTGTGTGTGGGTTAAATGATAGTGTTACATGTAGTAATTGTATGTGTGGTATGTATGTTATGAATGTTATGCGTCGTCGAGCGTGGCAGCATTCAACGTTGTTCATATTGTTACCGGGAAACAATATGTTGTCGTATTGGGGCAGGTCGCATTGCCACAAAACTCTTCGGTCACCCGCGTATTCAATATGTCATGTGATGTGCAAATGTGAGACGTCAAACCTTCATCAAATCAACTGTGTGTGTGTGTGTGTGTGTGTGTGTGTGTGTGTGTGTGTGTGTGTGTGTGTGTGTGTGTGTGCGCGCGTGCGTGCGTGCGTGCGTGTGTGTGTGTGTGTGTGTGTACGTGTGTGTGTGTGTGTGTGTGTGTGTGTGTGTGTGTGTGTGTGTGTGTGTGTGTATGTGTGTGTGTGTGTGTGTGTGTGTGTGTGTGTGTGTGTGTGTGTGTGTGTGTGTGTGTGTGTGTGTGTGTGTGTGTGTGTGTGTGTGTGTGTGTGTGTGTGTGTGTGTGTGTGTGTGTGTGTGTGTGTGTGTGTGTGTGTGTGTGTGTGTGTGTGTGTGTGTGTGTGTGTGTGTGTTTGAGAGAGAGAGAGATACAGGTAGTCACGACCAAGGGCCCTCACAAATATGTAGTTCATAATCATCAGCCTGACTATACCCACTGCAGGGCGAAGGCCTCTCCCACATTTCTCCAATTAACCCGGTTCTGTGCTAGCTGCATCCACTTGACCCCTGCGAACTTCTTAACCTCATCCACACACCTAACTATCTGCCGCCCCCTGCTACGCTTTCCTTCCCTTGGAATCCAGTTTGTTACCCTAAGCGACAATCGGTTATCCTATCTTCGCACTATATGACCTGCCCATGCCCATTTCTTCTCGATTTCCACTAGAATGTCAGTAACTTGAGTTATTTCTCTGATAGCCTCCACGTTTCAGCCCCATAGGTGAGTACAGGTAAGATGCAACTGTTGTTTACTTTCCTCTTGAGCGATACCGGTAAGCTGCTAGTCATAATCTGCGAGTGCTTGCCAAATGCGCTCCTTCCCAATCTTATTCTTCTTGTTATTTCCTTTTCATGGTCCGGATCTGCGGTTACTACCTGTCCTAAGTAGACATATTCGCCTACTACTTTCAGTGCTTCGCTACCTAACGTAAACTGCTGTTCCTTCTCGAGGCTGTTGAACATTACCTTAGTCTTTTGTCTATTGATTTTCAATCCTACCTTTCTACTTTTCCTGTCTAGGTCATGAATAATTCTTTGCAGTTCATCTCCTGAGTTACTTAGCAAGGCAATGTCGTCGGCAAATCGCTGATTACTGAGTATTCTCCATCTAGCCTTATCCCTAGCTGCTCCCATTCCAAGTTAGTAGTGAATATACCTACGGTATTACTGAGCATGCGTTTAGCTGTCATTGATTCGTTGATCGGACTGCGCTTGAAACGACGCTGTAGAACCAAAGATATGTGGAATTATTATGCGTGATTCTTCCTGCGCATCAGAGCATTTGAAATCTAGTAAAATGATTTTTCGACGCACCGGATAAATGCGACTGTGCTTACGAACATCAGGTGTCAGATAATTTCCTTTTAATTTTACACAAATATACAAAAAGCTATCTCACCTCCTTCTCTCACCCTTTGTTTTTTTCGAATCAGGCCCTACAGGCCTCCTTTCTTCCTTTTATCTCGACGTATTATGTAACATTGCATGACATACACACACTTCACAGAGACAGCGCGCAACAGGAGCCGCAACTCGAGTAGAGCGCCACTTATAAACTATAAGAGCTGTGCGCTCGACACAATGGGTAGCCGCGTCGATTCCGCCTATTAACAGCAACAGTTTCTATTACTTTGGACGAGGACGTGTGCTTTTGGCAGACGTTCACGGGACAAGTGCCCAAAGCCGCAGGCCCTATACGTACGCATTGTGCCCACTCACATGATCCATTGCTTTCTTATCGAATTGCAGGCCACGCGTTTGGAGACGTCGCCTTGGCACCGGTCATCCTGACGGCGGTGGTGGCACTGGTGAAAGCATTCGCGACTCCCTAGAGCACCGCTCCTGGAGGTCCGCCAAGGCAGACACATTATCGCGACCCTACACGTCTTTGTATACACGCAACGATACAATCTTCTGATACACCCCTCTCTGCACGTCATGCGAGAGGAGCGTTGTGGCGGGGCTGCTCGAGGCCGACCTGGGGACGAGCGCCTTACTGTCGCCTGCTCGTTCCGTCGGCAGTTTGTTTTCTTTTGCTGCCCACTCTCGCAACGTGCTGCAGGTGTTGTTGATAAGCGTTATCTGGGCTGTAGATGTTTGTCACGTGCTCTCATTGTCATGTTGCGTTTGCAAGTGATTCGGTGTCCTCGCTGCCGTTGATGTACAACGTGCAAATGTTCGAGCGTGTCTTGAATAGAACTGGGATTTGCATGTGACACCCGAGCTCTTGACTTTGCTTGCGCATTTTTTACTGCGTCCACGATGCGACTGCTGGATTCATTGAAAGTTCGATGCAAGCAATCTAAGTGCTTGCTAATGAGGTAGGGTTGCAGGACACGTTCGCCGAAAACCCCGGCATCGCAACAAAATATCCTGATTGGTCAGCGCAGTAATGACGTCAAAGGTCGCTCCGTCAATCTGCAGCTGTTGCGGAGTGCCTAATTAAATCACTCTTGCGGGTAAAGAAAAATGTGGTCGAGTTGGAATCGAACGGCTACCGTTTCGGTTGCAAATCTGGCATGCTACGTGCCTGAACGCTGAGAAGCATCTTTTAATTTTCTTTCTCCCAAACATGGTATTTATACACCACTGACGATCGCTGTTTTAGCACAGTAGTTTAAATGTTTTATGCAACCACTTGGTTCCTTGAACGGCAACCACACTCTACACTGCAGTAGCATTGGCACAACTAAGTAGCACTGCTTAGCTCCTCGCACTAGCAATTAGCATTACTATAACCATTACTCAACAACAACGCATGATGTCCATACGACAGCGCTACTGCATCAACTCTTAAGGATACATAAAGAAGCTTCTCCTCATTTTGGCAGTGATAACAAATTTAATACGCTGACGTTCGCGTTCACTTTACAGGTGTGACATGTTCACTTCACTTCACTTTAATACATTAAAAGTCCCCAGGACGGGGGGCATTACATAAAAGTGCGGGTAACACAGTACAAAAAAAAAAGATTTGCATAAATAGAAAACGATAAAAACTCATCTCGCTGTTAAAGATGGCAGCTACACGGTTGCAAAATGTGGATGTACAAAGTGATTTTCGTGTCGAAGGCCGTTCCAGTCCAGGGCTGACCTGGGCAGGAATGATGCGGCAAATGCAGTAGTGCGGGAACACGGCCGTGTAACTTGAAGGAGATATAAAGGAGATGATAAATGCTGAGCGACATAGGTGCTGTAGGGTTGATGTAGGGCACCATACTTGCGGTTCGACGGCGACAAGCCAGGGTTGCTAGACCGGATTCCCTTTTTAATTATGATATGCTGACGTTATACGAGTAGCATGAATGAATGAATGAATACAGTGCTTTTGTACAGATTGGAATTTGTTAGATATATTTGGCTTGGGGTTCAGATAGGTGAGGTACATTTTAGCTTAGACCGGACAAGTTATTTGTAAGCTAGTAATTTTACGTTTTGTGGCGCATGATACAGATGGCGTTTTAAGAATCCAAGAGCGCTGTTAGCAGGTGATATTGTTACGACGTTTATTTACACAGATGGTAGGATACGCTGGAGATTAGCACACCACAGCGGACAGACCCAGCTTCCTCGTCCTCTTCTGCCTATTCCACCAAACCTCATCTTCCTTCAATAAGGACCGCGGGAAGTGCGTGACACTGCCCCCTTCGCAGACGATGCCCGCTGGGCGAGTCAAGGTTCGTCACGTTGATAGAAGGGCTTCATGCGGGCCACGTGGACTACTTGAGTCTTCCGAGAACGACGCCCTTGGGTGGTCACGCGAGAGACTACAAAGTTTACTGCGCTGAGGCGTTCCAATACAACGAAAGGGCCAGTATAGTGGTGCAACAGTTTCTGGCACAAGCCGCGCTTACGCAACGGCGTCCAAAGCCACACCAAGTCACCAGGGACATAATTAACATCTTGATGACGCTTGTCGTAGCGTTGCTTGTAGCGTTCCTGGGAGGCTAGAGTGCGAAGTCTAGCGAGTCGACGAGCTTCTTCAGCCAAAGAGAGAGTATGCGCTAGTGAAGTTTCAGCAGGGAGTGAGAAAGGCAGAAACGTGTCCAAAGTGCTTCGTGGAGGTCGTGCATAGAGAAGAAAAAACGGACTGTAGCCTGTCGTTTCGTGCTTAGCAGTGTTAAATGCGTATGTTATAAACGGAAGGACTTCATCCCAGTTTTTGTGGCGGGAGTCGACATACATTGCGAGCATATTGCTAAGCGTCCGATTGGTGCGTTCGGTAAGACCATTTGTTTGTGGGTGGTAAGGCGTTGAATGGCGAAATCGGGATGAGCAGAGGCGAAGTTCTTCTACAACTTCTGCCGTAAACTGTCGGCCACGATCGCTTAAATAACACACGAGGAGGCCCATGTCGAAGAATGATGGACCGTAGTAGGAACGCCGAGACATCAGAAGCAGTGGCTGACGGTATAGCAGCAGTTTCACAGTACCGCGTAAGGTAGTCTACGCACACTATGACCCAGCGGTTTCCGTTGGAGGAACGGGGAAACGGTCCTAGAAGATCAATTCCTGCCTGTTCGAATGGGGTTCGTGGTGGCGTTATAGGCTGAAGATGACCCGGCGGTGAGCAGGTTGGGTGCTTGAAACGCTGGCACTGGAGGCAGCTGGCCACATAACGTTGAGTAGTTTGACGCATCTTCGGCCAATGAAAACGTTCCTTAGTCCTGTGCAATGTCCTCGCGAAACCCAAGTGTCCAGCTGTGGCATCGTCGTGCATTACCCGAAGAACCTGACACCTAAGACTTGTAGGAACTACCAGAAGAAGCCGCGCACCTACTGACGAATAGTTCTTCCTGTATAGTACACAGTCACGAATGCAGAATGAGGTCTTAGGGTTCCGGGAACTTGCTGCCTCAAAAAGCGGCGCCAACTCGTTGTCGTGCCGCTGCGCAATCTTGAATTCGTCAACATCAGGGAGAAAGGGAGCGTCGTAGGCGCCGAGATGGTGGTGTCAGGCTACGGTCAGAGGCCGGTGATTCGTTTCGGTTCAGCACCATTCTGCGTTCTTGTCGGCTAGCTGTTGCACTGTACTCATTCCGGCCAGGTGTTCTATATGAATCATCATTGTCAGCAGGAAGCCTTGTACGGGAGTTCACCCACTGTCGGCGATACTGCTGGTACGGACGACGGTTGCAGCAAAAGCGGGAAATGTGGCCGATCATTCCGCAGGCAAAACACACTGGCGGCTCACGTTCGTTCGATGAATAAGGCTCATCGTCGCTTGTATTAAACGTTTCATGCTGTGGATGTGGTCGACGAGGAAAACGAGAGTGCTCGCTGTTGTAGGCGTTGATGGTAAGAGGTTGGATGTTCGGGCGATGAGCAGCAGAGTATCGGGTGTCCGAAGGAGACGTAACAGAGGGAGCGCAACAGGTAGAAGATGGGCTATTGTCTGACGAAGAGGTGCCACTGTAGACGGGTCTGACGTGGCCCCCAATATCTTGATGCCTCCGAAGCTCTTCGCGGACGATCTGGCGGATTGTATCTGCCAGGCTTGTCGTTTCAGACACATCCACACTAGCGACAGTTGTCACATTAGGCAGCCGACCAAACTTCGGAATGATACGGCGTCGCTTCAAAGATTCAAACGTGCGGCAGTGTCGTGTTACATCAGCGGTGGTATTCAAGTCGTCTCTGCAGATAAGAAAGTTGTACACGTCTTGCGCTATTCCTTTCAGGAGATGACCCACTCTGTCTTCCTCAGTCATCCGAGCATCGACTATTCTGCACAGCTTGAGGACTTCTTCTATGTAAGTTGTGCAGGTCTCCCCCGGTACTTTGCGCTCGTTGAGCCAGAGTCTGTTCGGCGCTCTTTTTTCGAGCATCGGCATCACCAAATCCCGCTCTCATTTCTTCCATGAAGCAATCCCAGGTGGTAAGAGATGCTTCATGATTGTCAAACCATGTTAGCGCAGTTTCTTCAAGAAAAAATACCGCATTCGCCAACTTGGTAGTCGCATTCCAGCGGTTGTATTTGCTCACCCGATTGTAGTGGGTGAGCCAGTCATCCACGTCTTCCCCGGGCTTGCCATAGAAGTGCCGGGGTTCCCGATAAGGCTGTGCGGTGGTCGGATGAGCTGCTGGTGTGGGCTGCGTTGAACCATCTGCTTGCGCCATCTCCGACCGAAGGGGGGGGGGGGGTAGCCCAGCAATTCTTCTGCTCCGGCGAAGTAGGAGAGGTTCCGTGGTGATCTGTAGCCCGCACCTCCACCACACTTGTTACGACGTTTATTTACATAGATGGTAGGATACGCTGGAGATTAGCACACCACAGCGGACAGACCCAGCTTCCTCGTCCTCTTCTGCCTATTCCACCAAACCTCATCTTCCTTCAATAAGGACCGCGGGAAGTGCGTGACAATATTACTTTAGTGATGTGCGTGTTCCAGATTAGATCGTTGCTCGAGGTAACGCCCAGGTATTTGTAAGATTCAGTTGATTGAACCCTGAAGTGTGAGATTACATAGGAGAACACTAGAGGATGATGCTTGCGACTAAATGATACCAGTTTGCATTTATTAGGATTAAGTTTCACTTTTATATAATTTAAGTCGTTTTGGGCGGGGGGGGGGGGGGGGGGTAGATTTGTTTGATCGGAAGGGTAATGAATTGTGCGATAGATAACACAGTCATCGGCGAACATACGAATGTTACATAGGTCGCAGTAAATATATAATAAAAAATAGAAGAGGACCAAGGACTGACCCTTGCGGGACACCTGATGAAACTAGAGGCTTTATTGTTAGCATAAACAAATGTGTGTGGTTAGTTATAAATATTTATGCACTGCAGTACTTTAGGGTGTAAGTTTAAGCAAGAAAGCTTTGCTAGTAAGCGATTGCGAGGTAATAAGTTCAAGAAGATACCATCAGTTTGAAGGCTAGAATCAAGATTATTATGTGTCATGACCTAAAATAGCCAATTACATTTCGCAGGATAGATCTTCCTTAAGTAAATCGTGCTGAGAAGGATGAAAAGAAATTATCATTGTCCAGAAAAATTCATGTTGTAAATATAGATCACATGTTTCGTGATTTTGTATGGAACAAGGTTAGCGAAATGGGGCGGTAGTTAAGAGGTGACTCTTCTTTATCGGACTTCTGGAACGCGTTTCCCTATCTTCCAATTATTGGGCATTGCTTCCTATGAACAGGGATTGTGCAAACAGTAACGATAGACGTGCTGTGGAAACATGCAGAGTATATTTGAATAGCTTGGTGCTGATTTTGTCAGTGCCTGCAGAAGATATCGAATTAATATTTTAAATGATACATGAGGTTCCATGCAAAGAAAACGTAATTGAAGGCACCAAGGGCCAAGGACAAGCAGTTGTGATAGATGGTAGCATATTGGTTTCTTTGTGACGACTGATAAGAATGCGGTGTTGAACATATAAGCACATTGAATGACGCTGTTGGCAGGTGTGATGATGGGCTTATTGTGAGGTTCAAGTAGTTGTCAGTACTTTCTCTGGTTGGTCAAGTCGGAGTAAAAAAAAAAGGCATTTGGCGTCATGAATGGACTGAAAATATATGGATACCTTATAAAGGACATCGATATTACTTTACTATAAGAATTTTGCCTACAATGGAAGCTGCTGAGGTTCCATGTGATCTTTTTGTGCTCATGGGATTGCTATCATGTGGAAGAGCCGCATGACAGATCGCCACTACGCAGAACCACCACGTTCATCTAAGTCTGTGTTCAGAGAACAGTGTGCTGCGGTGTGAGGGGTATATGCTGAGCACGATCGACCTCCTGCCTGATTACCTTTGCTTGATGCATGCATATGTATCCCGGAATTTCGATGCGTGGGCAAAGTTAGAGCTCGATGCTGGTGTGACTGTGTATGTACTTCCATGTAATAAAGAAGAAGAAAAAAAAAAAAAAAACCCCGGTCATGGTGCGGCTGGTTAAAGCGCTCGGCTGGGTCCGAGGGCTGGAGGTTCGATTCCCGGTGGAGACGGGACTTTTATTTTTCTCATCACGTAAGTAATATGATTTACAAGTGACACATTCGCGCACAGATCCGATGCACAGATCCGACGCACAAATCCCGCGCAGATCTCGTGCACAACTCATGCGCACGAGATTTCGTTCCATATTTGCCTATAAAGGCTTTCACCTTGAAACTCTTCAGAGGGACGGCATTCATTTTCTTAATAATAATTGGCCGCTAGAATCAAAAGCAAAAGAAGTTTATTAGTTAGTTTAGTTAATTTACTGCTTAATTACAGCGCCCTATCACGTACATAATGTCAGCCTTGCTGTGCAATCCGCCTGCAGACAGCATTGACGCATCTCTCGCAAAGTTTAAAATCATCATCAGCCAAAGTATACCCACTGCAGGGCGCAGGCCTCTCCCATTTAATTAACCCTGTCCAGTGCTAGCCTCATTTACCTGACCCCTGCGAACTTCTTACCTCATTCACCCACCTAATTTTTTTTGCCGCTCCCTGCTACGCTTTCCTTTCCTTGGAGTCCAATCTTTGGAGGAGTCCTTTCTCTTGGCGTAGAGACATCCTCCCCACGTGCAAGAGGACCGTGGTTCATACCCCGGTACCACACAATTTTCCACCAGATAAAAAAAAAATAATAATAATCCACTTGTCGATGGAATTTCATGAACAGGTTAGGGGTGTGGCATGATGCCGGTGAACACTTCCGGAATCGCATTCCCTCACCAGAACAGGATTAGGCCACCCTGATGCAATAATTGGCTACAACCTCCTGTGAGTACTCTAATAATGGCTCAAAATAGCGATCAGAAACAGGTAAAAAAAGAAAAAAAAAACACCCGTTATATTCGAATCCCAACTGCTGGTATACCTGTTGCCATCGCGCCCAAGGCTGCTGTGTGTAGTCGCAGTTGACGGAATACAGTACTTATCAACAGTTTGAGAAGTGAAAATAGGTAATGGCGGCGATCGCGAGCCTTAGCTGATCACTGACGCCGACTGTAAGTATGCTCTTTATGCGCACACTTTAATAAATGGGCGTATTTACCTATCATGAACAAGAGGTGAAATAGAGGGCCTATAGTTATAAATGGGTATAAATATTCGTACCGTACTGTAACTAAAGGCGGAAACTGCCTGAAGCCACGCGTGCTTCTTTCTTTCTTTCTTTCTTTCTTTCTTTCTTTCTTTCTTTCTTTCTTTCTTTCTTTCTTTCTTTCTTTCTTTCTTTCTTTCTTTCTTTCTTTCTTTCTTTCTTTCTTTCATCTTTCTTTCATCTTTCTTTCTTTCTTTCTTTCTTTCTTTCTTTCTTTCTTTCTTTCTTTCTTTCTTTCTTTCTTTCTTTCTTTCTTTCTTTCTGTTGATATATACACAATAAGGTGTTATTTCTACATTCGGTCTCTATTTCACCAGCTCTCGAAGATTTTATTCGCTCCTGAACAGCCACTGCTCCCGTTGATCAATTTGCAAAAAATCTGTGGGCAACACCGGCGATGCACCATGGCTCATGAACTCTTTGGAAACCTTGTTTGGCGAACTTCTCGAAGCTGTTCGTATAATCTAATACAGCAATGTCTATAAAAACTACAAGAAACACCCATTTCGCTAATTATATCCTCGCCGTGTCGGCATTTCCATTAGGACTTGAACGCTGATTTTGTTTCGCTTCGTGATTTAGCAACATTCTTAGCACTGGCATTTAACCTCGAAGAGGCGGCCGCGTACCCCGGCTTCTATCGGGCACGGGTGGTCAAGGTCGCCGACTGCACTAAAAGCGGCTGCAACATGTAAAAGACGGGCTTCAGCCCACGCATGTGAGCTTAACGTCATACATATCTGCACAATGACCACGCGTAACTCCTGGCCGCCTCATCGGATGCTACTTGATGGCCGCACAGAAGTCCTATACATACACGCCTGCTAAGCAGCCAGCGCTGGAATTCCTAAGGTATACGCAATAATTTTCCAGTAATGAAGCCGCGGTGGCGACAAGGCAAAAAGAAAAAAAAGGAAAGAAGATAAAAAAGACGTCATATATTTCTTCGCAGAAGAGCGCGTTCAGCGAGAAAAAGACATTTCTGTCCCCTTACGTAACCTGGGGTCCTTCGAGAAACAGCTGGCGTTGCGAGCGCAACGTCCTGGCGAGACCAGTGTGCGGCTCGCTAAAAAAATAAAAAGAGATGCAATTCTGTGCAGCGCTGTCGAAGCTGCAGTCGACGTCGCCTAACCAACGGTCCTGTTTCCAAACCATTCGCAGATGAGAGCGAGTGTTTCATTACTGGACACTCTGCTGTAGTGTATTGTCCTGTAGTGTACTATGCCGTATTGCATTACGCTGTTATATTATGATAATAGGGGTGACAATGACAACAGTTAGTGGTAACGATGATAGCAGCGTTGATGATGACGCTACAGTTAGTGATATAGGCGGTAGTAGAGATGACAATGATGGTGCATTTAGTTGATAATGATGATAGTAGCAATAGTGATGATGTTGATAAGTAACAAGAAACGTAACCAAGCTTTTTCCACAGAGAAAGTGTGGCAGATACTGCGCCTTTTCCTTCCTGTGAACAAATTATTATAACTATTATTAACGAAGCTTTCGCTTCGTCTGGGTTTAGCCGGATCAAACCACTGCAATTTTTTGGACTTGCCATGCAATGCTGTATACTTTCTTTTGGTGCTGAATGATGTAACGACCGCTCCCGCAGTGAAAGTGGCTACCTTGGCTAATAACCGAGGCCTCCGTTTAGCCGAGGCAAGCGCCACTGCAGCTTCCCCCACACTGCACGTAATCAGTGGGACGGAGGATAGGCGCGGTGGCATTAAACCCGTGATAAACGGACTGCGGGCTGCCGCAGCGGCAGTGCTTGCGCCTTCGCTCGCCGTTCGTACCCCTCGCGTGCGACGCACGCATAAGGGACCACCTGTGCTGAAACTTCTGTTCTCGAGTGCCCAGTGTCATCATTTAGTTTGCAGATTTCACAAGAACGCCGCCCGCGTCTAGTCCCGCCGCTTTCCTTAAGCCTTTCATTCTCTGCGCACGAAGTTGACTCAGCGCTCGGAGCCTTCCCCCTACTTCCTCTACGGCTTTGTGGAACCTGCAAACCTCACTACATAACACGCGTACTCCTGCCGTCACGTAACAGTGACCCCAGGGCGCATGCCCTCGTCACACGATATGTATTAACGCTGCACGCACACCAGCAATTAACGGAATCCCCGTATCGATTATATCGAAATGGACAAAAGAGAATTGAAAATAAAGATAGAAGAAACGAAAGGGAGAAAATGATGACAGCAGTGGATGAAAAAGAAACAAAGAAAGGCAGAAGGAAGGAAGAATGTAGAGAGTAGGAGTGAAACCGAGAAAGTACAAGACTGAACGAAGGAAAGAAAGCAAGGTGAAAAAGAAGTGAGGAAGAAGGAATGGGGGAACTGCTAACCGTGGCGGGGGAGGTGAGAGGGGGGAAGGCTGCTGACTCGTTAGGCAGCAATGACCGCTCCCTTCCTTGTGGCGCGGTCAGGCGGCCAAGGAAGGCGACATGATGTATGCGCTGCGGTTGCGCCACCGCGTCGCCAGACGTCAGCGCTACTTGTGCCTGCTGATTAGTTTGTTGCGAGGAGCATTGCTGCAGAAGCAAATAGCGGGGATTCACTTCTTAATGCAAGGGCGCCGCCGCTCTACAACATGCACGGCAAGGGCACCTCGTGCAGTGAAGCAACGACAAGTTAGTTCTGCTTGTTTATCCGCAGCAGTGGCCAAGACGTTTGGGAATGATCCGGCTATAATGCATGCAGGCGTGCGGGATGAAATCACCAGTGCATTCGAGTACTCAGTACTGAGTTTTCCTATGCTGGCAGCCTTTCCTCTCGCCCAGTACTCAGCTTCACTGGCGTGGAACACCCTCTACCATGGGAGTGTGACCGAAGGGTGAAGTGCTAGGAAAAATGCGACTTACGCTCCAGCTCTAGCACGCGAAACACGTTAGCCATTCGTAGTGCTCTTTGGTGAAGTTGCCGTCTCACCCTGTTGTTGTGACTGTAGGAGGAAGGAAAATAAAATGCACGGGCCTGCTACTGGCTCTGTGGCTGAGCCTCCTCCGCTGCCTGATTGATTGATTGATGGATCTATAGGAAGGGAAAGGCGCGGTAACTATCACTTGTTTTCTGTGGACACCTCAACCGCGCCCTAAGAGAAGAGATGAAGGTGGGAGAGAAAGTGGAAAAAGAGAAAGAGGAGCCGTAGTGGAGGGCTACGGAGTAAATTTCGATCACCTGGGGATATTTAACGTGCGCTGACATCGCACACCTTTTTTTTTTTAAATCGCACACCTCCGCTGCCTCGTGCGGACAGAAGAGAGAAAGTAGAGAATAAAGGAAAAGAAGAGGGAGAGAAAGACGCGCGCCGCAACAGCCGTCGTCCACCACCTAAGCGGTGGCGGGTGCAATGACGGCCTACAACAGATAAAAAATCGGTGGCAGGCTAGCCTCCGTTGCAAGCGGCGTTGACCTACCAGTCCCATAGCCCCGTAGGGCCAGGAACAGCCACCCTCCCTGCCGTCGCATCCTTAAAAATCATATTGACGATCACTGTCTTCTCATTGCTATCAATTCAAAAGGTTGGACACTACGGGCTGAAGAAAACTATCTTTTTGGGATATTCTTATTTTATTTTGGAAGGCTCTGTTTTGTACGTATACATTCAGCATGCGAGACTTCTTTGTGTTCCGCCCATATGTAAATGCGACAGTCGTAGCCATATTCGTCGAACCTGTGGTATCTAACCCGCTTAGGACCATGGAATCCGAAGCACGAAGCAGTCCCTGCGGTATCAGCACGGTTACAGATAGACGTCTGCTCTCCGCCAGGGTACCTACTGTGGAGGTGTTCTTTGGAAGACCAAGGCAAACTTTGGCCTGCATGGCTTCTAGTAGTTTTGTGCTTGCCTGCGAGAGGCCTTAAAGAACAGGGAGCCTATAACGCAGAAGGCCCTCAAAAAGTGTTCCATAAAGTCCTAAGAAGGAACACTAAAAAGCCTCCAGGTTTTTACATGTCTTACGCCATTAACCGATATTACGAATCCAAGGACTTTTTTTTTTTATTTCCACTTAAGTTCACGGTGTTGACAATGAGCACGACTGCTGAGGGAAAAGGATACATAGTCGACAAGCTAGTCGCGGTTTCTCCGTCCCTCCCTTGCCCTCTCGGCCCTGTGGAATGCAGCTAGGCCTATACGGCCGGCCCCGGCCGTAAATCTTGCGCGGTCACTTGTAAGCATGTTAAACACTGGCAGGCATGCGGGGGAGGGCTCGATGTGGAGTGATGCGATGCTGCCACGTAACACGTCCTTCTTTCTGGGACCGTCCATAGTGACGTCCTTGCAAAGCCTAACTATATTACTTTGCCTGAGGCAGCTTTTCGAAGTGGGTAAATAAAGCAGTCTCGGGTCAACGCTATCCAAGGCGAAAAACTGCAGGGTGCACCGACCTCCCACGCTGCGTTCGCGTATAAGGTTGTCCTGCTGCTTGGCAGGCTGTATGCGATGTCGTTGACAAGTGTTACTGTCTCGCATACTAAACAGCGGCCGCATAAGCATAAACTCAGCATTCCGAGAGTGTCGTTGTCACTGGTGGAAGCAGTTATGCAGAAATTATTATCCAGTCAACTCCTAAATTACTCCTGATTGATGTGTATGGAGGTCGCAGCATTTAATTTTTTTTCTACTCTTTTTTTTTTCTTGGGGTACATTTACAACCTCAAATAACTTTGTTTCAATGGTGAGTACTCGGGCAACTAATATGTAGTGCAATAAACACGAACCAATAACGTATTTCTCTGTCCTTTTTTTCTGCACAGCACTTATATTTCGTGCCTCTATTGCATATGTGGTGGTATGGTGCACCGAAAAAGTTTGTGATTGACTTGGGAACGAAGCGGACCGCTTCGTACAAAAGGTGCTGTAACTAAGTAATTCGTAGATCTAATTCCTTGGAAAAATAACTATGTATTAACAACTAAAATAACATAAATCACACACGCGCAATAGAAATGCACGTCCACACATTCAAAGAAAAAAAAAATGGCCTCAGAAGGTATACAACAAATCGAAGTCAAGATTCAAAAGCAAAACCTTCAGCATTTATTAATCCAAAAAGACGGAGTGTGCCAAACCTTACAGCGAAATTCTAGAACATTATCGACTGGATAGGCAGGTCTACTGCCCCAGCCCCTGCCCTAAACTTTAAGCATGCCGTCGCCTGGCGTCTTCTCCAGACGGGAACATTCCCGGATTTCCCGCACACGCTTTTATCGAGCCATGTTCTCCCACGGAGAAAGGTCAGAATTATGGATATAAATTGTGCCTGAAGAGGGAAGGGACCCTCGAGCACATAACCCGGGACTTCCCCTATTTCCAGAAAGGAACCTAAATCTGACGCCGTAACTTTGGGAGACCGTGCTGCGCAGCTCGGACCCTGGGTTCCAGCTAGCCGTCGTCCAGCTGGTCTGCGACGCTGCCGGCCAACAACCTATGCCGGCCAGCCTCCGAGGCGGGACCTCCGACCCGTGTCCTAAGAGACGTAGGGTCGGAACTGCCTCATCCACTGGTTCAAATAAGTTCTACTTACTCTGTCGCTGTAACCGAGCAAAAAGAGTCGCGAGCAAAACAGAAAATCTCAAAAGAAAAGAAAGAAAAGCCGTGAGTTCTGCGACGCTGGCTCATGGCTCTTACTCTTCTTCTAAAAAAATTATTTGGCTCGCGAGAAAAATAGAGTGCAAGTACGAATGGCGAGATGGGGACACTACAGAGACATTATCCAGGCGCTCTTTTGATACCACTGACTGCAATCGTACCGGACATAAAAAATTATAAAAAAATAAAAAAAGACAGTCTACCACGCAACACTCGCTCTCCAAGCATCCGGCCATCGCAACGTATTTATCCGTGCCCCTTGTGCGAGTTGTTCGCGCCGGATGTGATTCTGCAGGTATCGATGACCACCACCCACACTTATCTTCAGCCCGTCCAGCGTCGACGACCGGCCCACTGTGACTTTCAGGAGCATGGTGCGAACACGTGAGGGACAAAAAAGCTCGGAATCCTTTGAAGCCGATTAGGGAGGAACGCGCGCGGAGCTGAGGTGCGCATTCCGGATGTGTCTTTTGCACAGGGTTGGTTGCGGAGGTTGCACTGATGCGCGTCGGGAGGACTACGGTGTCGCGGGCCGAGATAAGGCACTTGCCACCGATGTCCGACCAACCTTCACTCTCTTCTTTCCGAGACCACGCTCAGTTTCACTTGAAACACGCCGTGCGACCGCACTGAGCCAATGCCTTCGCGGGGTTCGGCCGTTTCCCTCCGGCCGCGCGTGTTTGCAGGAACAGAATAGAAACATGCGCGCCTGTTTGGGCGGAAGCTGTCGAGATGTACGTAGTAGCGCAAATATTTTGCAGACTGCGCGCCGATTGCTGTAGAGCCGCGCCGGACGTTGTAGACTCGCCTGCCACGACGCAGGCACGCAGGGAGCTTTGACCGCTGGCCGTTGTGGTAGACCGCAGGACAGAAAAAGAAACCCCGTTTGAATTTGCATGATCAAGGCGGCTTCCCAATCTTTTCCGCGAGTACACTGTTTTTGCACCGGGACATACAAAGGTCGACAAGCGGTTAATGACCGCATGAATTTCGGCTGCTTCGTACAATGTCGCAGGTTCGGTACCAGCCGTAGCTGCCGCATTTAGATGGAGGGGAAAAGCAATTAGGACATCCGTGCACTAAGATTTCGGTGCCTATTAGAGAGCCCATTAAATAACCTCGGTTGGTCAGAATTATCCCGGTTCCCTCCAGTCCGGCGTGCTTTACAACCGGTAATTCCCCGTCGGCTTGCTCATGATATACGTACAAGTCAGTCGATCAAATGCTTCGAGTACGCGTGGCGCTTGCGAACAACTTAAAACTAAGCCTTCATTTGGGCATCATTTTTAGTTGTAAGCCAGCGATGCTGTACTGTAAGGTACTGCTGTAAAGATATTCATGGGAATGGCTGAACCTTGCGATACGCAGCAAGCACTTACTCTGGAAGTTTTTTTCTGATTTCGCACTGAGCAGCTGACTGCCATGGAAAACCAATGGGGTTGGTATTTAGCAATAAATTGGGCGGCATAATATAAGGTACTGTTAAGGACATACTGATAAGAATGGCAATTTTACATGCGTAAAAAAAATCTTGCTCCCAAACTCTGGTATGTGCTCGCATCGAGTACTTAACGACAAACACGTAGAGAGATACACAACACAGGAGCACGCTACCAACTGTAACCCAAATCGGAACCCGAAGTTCCTCTTTCACACCCAAGCACAACTTGGGAAGAAGTTGTGCTTGAGCGTGAAATTCGGGTTCCGTTTTGTATTACAGTTGGCAGTGTGCGCCTGTGGTGTGTTCCTCTCTTCGTGTTTGTCTTCATTGCGCCGCTGTTCTGGGTATCATGCACCAACTCGCCTCACAAGCTGTTATTCCAATGTATCTAGCTCGGACATTAACACATCAACTCACATTTCGGCTCCCGCGACAGCCCTGTTTGCAGTGAGGGAAATTTTAAATGATGTAAACGACTTCATCTTGTCCTATACTAAGCGTCGGTCTGAGAAGTCTGCACGAATGACTTCTCACAATGAAGCAAGACGAAAAGGGACACTTAAGCTGCGCCTTAAACGATATGACCCGGTTCCCCTTTCGGATCCTCGTACGCATGCGTGCATTTTGCAACTCGCCTAATCACTAATGCCCCAATTCGTGGCTTAATTATCTCATGCATACTCATCAGCGTACAGTCGTAAGGTACCGTATAGTATATGAAGGTCAAAGCTATAAAACGTGCCTGCAAGGTCCAGTGGCAACGTGTCTAACTTGAGACCCAAGGTTCCCCAAGGGCTGGATTCCGATCTCACCCTCCCATATCAAATACAAAGCTCCAACTCGGCCATGTCATGTGGTCTCGTGAAGTCACAGAAGCAGGCGACCAGTCAGGAATCAACCATGTCACCTGCCAACAACCAACTGCAACCATGTCCGCGGTACCTCGTTTTCGCGAGCCTGCGCCTCACAAATATTGTCCATGAGTGCATAATCTTCATCAAGCCCATTTCCGTCAAAATTTCGACTTCAGACACGCTTACAGGTGCGGATGATTTACGCGCAGTGACATGCTATTACGCACTGAAGTAAGGGTTCGAACTCGTTCCCTACAGAACTCGAAATGCACGCCGCGCTTGCAGCAGGGTTTCGCGAGCGTCCGTTCCGGATGGCACTACCGGTGACACCACCAGGTTGCCGGTGGTGTCACCAGCAGCCGAGAGCGTGTCACTGACCCCTGAACCACCCCGGCGTCCGCTGACGAAGCCAGCGTCGTCATAGTTCGACCCAGCACTTCTCCTATCTCCTGCTAGTCATGGAGTTTTCCCAACCCCGTGGCGCTCTCTCAGCGGGAAACGGTGTTGTTTTGAACGACTGTGTCGCAGTCCGCCCCGCTCGGCGCTCGCGCCCCAAGGAGACGCACCTGGCGGAGGTGGCCTTGAAAGCAAATGAGAAATTCCTAGCGGGGTGGCTCCTGTCTCCGCCCTTTGAGGCTCTGACGCAGTTTGCAGAAATGCAAACAAGCGTACCTCTACGCCTCTTGTTGGTGCACGCATTGGGCTCCTGCAGGTGGCTTGCGTTTGCCGAACGATGTTCGTCTGGGTTGATTATAAAGCATGCACGAATGATAGCAAAGATATTGGCGCGAAGCCATGAGTGCCAAGCGAGGACAGATGTCCCAAGGCTGTAAAGAAAGTTCATTCATTGGGTGAATATTTATCGTAATATAGATCATTAACACGCTTTAAAAGTCAGTGAGTGCGTACTTAAATCAACTTCAGGCGCTCAAGCACCAACAATAATATAATGGTTATTTCATCGTTATATAAAGGTGGTATAACATGGCCGGGGCGGCATATTCAAGGAGCTCAGTTTCTTTCTGCCTTGTTCCCTTTGTGTGGGAAGATATTCACAACTGGATGCATTTGTTCATTGGTTTCATTGTGGTCGCTGTGTCAATTGACGCGTACACTACGTTGTGGAGAGGGGAGCAGGAAGGTTTAACGAAGGGTTTAAAAATAATAAATCAGAAGATGAACGCAAGTCAGGTCTCGGAGCATCAATGTCACTCTTTGTAGCCTTCTTCGGAAATAAGAGGTTAGTTTTTTTATGCTATACTTTTCTTTTGTTCTATTTAAATTTGAAAAACCCGAGCACTGTCATGCAACATTCTCGAAAATTGTGTCGTGAGTAAACGACGCGCAGATAGAAAACATGTCCAGTCAGAATAATACGAGAGAGAAAAAAAAAAAAAAAAAAACTCATGAGTTGCAGTTAAAAAGCAAGTTTAACCGAGCTCTTCTTGCGTGCCGGTATGGCGATTTTAGCTTTCGGCACATGGTGTGCGTATTAAGTGCCACCATCTATCAAGTGATGCCATTGACCCGTCCTCTTGCTGTGGGCACACAGGCCGGATTCCTTGCCACTGATTGCCGCCAGCATTCGTCATTCTTGCACTGCACACACTCGAAAAACGCCGGACAAGCGGACAGCTGCGTCGGCACTCTCCTGCGACACATCCGCTCTGGGGACGGACAGAGTAAAAACAGGAAACAGGGAAGGAGGAGAAATGGTAATGTGTCGCTGCCCCCGAGATGTGTCAGCGTGCATGTCAACAGCTATAGCCGTCCAGAATTGCCCCATTCGCAAGGGTTTTTTCAAGACTGCAGCACTGTTCCATCTTGTTCGCGATGGCGCTCAAGTTCCGGCCGAGGCTTAAGAAACTCACGCCTTGTAAGAGGATAGATTACACGCACTTGCTCTCGGGACGTCTGATATCTGCCTAGGTGGCATGACGACGGCCTTACCAGCGTGTTTTCTTGGGAGTGATCATCTCAGCGCGATCGAGAACCCCCAACTTGGAAGTTCAGCGGGCTCGGGAGGACATTTCGGTTCCAAACGGCGACGAGCGAAGAAAGCATCGTTATCAATAGTCACCTTACCTTTCTTTGCACTAAAGAACACTAGCCATGAAAAGCAGCTGTCCAGCCTTCGACGCCACACTTAGTTTAGACATTGCAGGCAAGGTTGCACTTCAGTTGGGTTTCAAACGCAGCAATGTAGGTCGTCTGAGAACGGTTGCGAGTCTTGCGAAGACTCCAGGCTGTGGTGCGTTAGCCATACTCATGGCGAATATGCATAAAAACGAACTTAATGGCAATCCGCCTCTGTAATCATGAGGCTACATGACGAAAAATACCGATAAAACATTCTTACAGATAAAAGATTTGTTCACAATGCTTATCAAAGTCTCCAGTGTGAGAGATGAAACATTATTTCGTTCGTCTCTTGGACGGTGTCATTCTATTTTTTTTTTTTTGCCTCCTGTGCGGCCCTAGATGTGAAGTGCCAAAGAAGAGCATTAAGTTGCGCAATCCCTAGCTAACATGGAATATATTCAGGTTTTTTTTTAGAACTTACTACCCTGCAGCGACGCAAAGAACGTGACGGAGAACGACTAATCCATGAATGGGTGTCAACAGCTTCAATAGCAGTCAGGCGTTATTGCTGTGTTTGAGCTCCTGGAAACAAGAGTATTATCAAGACAATGCAGAGCGTAAATAAAATTCTGCAGAGTTGCGGACGATCGTCTTCTGTTTGTCAGGTGGATTGCGTGTTTGCTCTTCATTCTAAGGAGTTTTAGTCATTCGTATCAGATGCTTAAACTGTGTTTATTTACTTTTAATTCGCTGCATGCGCTGCAGCTACCTGGGATACAGACACCTCGTTTCATCGTTCCGCAAGTTGGTAACGAATATGCGAGAAACAGCGCAGTGCTACGTTGCACTGGCAGTCGGCTAACGTGACCAGGCGCACGGACTGGCAACCGCTGCCTCCTGCAGCGGGCCAACAGCGCTCGTAACCGTTGCGTGCAGGAAGTTATGTCAGCAGTACGCTGTCGACCTCGCACACGAGGGTCAGTGATCCACTTCCCGTCCGCGCGACCCAGTGTGGAAGCGTCACGTAGTACTCATAGCCTCCGGCAGTCAGAGCGTCCGTCGACGTGCGGACGGGCCCGCTCGCCCGTACTGCGCCAGGTAGCCGCGCGTCCGGCCCCCGCGAAGTCAACAGCGAAGACGGCAGTGTCTGGGACGTTGACCTTCTCCGGCCGGCTCGCCCCGTACGAACGTCAGCACACGAGCCACCCAAAGTTCGCTTCGCGCTCCTGCATCCCGTGGGGGTCGCGATGGGTGCGATGAGTTCACACCCTCGCCCACTCTCGCGGAGAGTGCCGCAGAAGCATGCACAGAAGAGTATCCGGAGGACCCTCTCTCTCTTTCTCTCTAGCCGCTTTTAGCTGAGACTACGGATGACGTCAGGGAGGTGCGTGGTCCGGCCGGCTCCTCGTCTTCCGGGCTTTCCCCTGCGTGCATCGAGAGACTGCTGGCAGACACGTCACGAAGGGCGACACTTGTCGCCGATCTGCATAGGGTGCCTTGACCTCTTATCGTCCCAATCGCCGGACGCCAGTCGTCAAAAACACCGCTGTGTGTACAGGCAGATGGGGCCCCGATAAGCGCATGCACATTCGCCCCTTTTTGGACGCTCCGGCGAACGTCATAGGTGGCCGATGTTTCGTCGCCTGTGCCGCGGACGAAAATCGATGTTTATGTACCGGTTTTGTCGGCCATTTCTGACTTCGCACAGAAACGGCTCTTGTAGGTCGTGGCGTGAACTACTGGGCTCCAATCTTCCCTCGCGTTGTTGCCTGCAGGGCTGCAATGACTGCTGTATGTTTGACGTAATGGGAAATAACGCAGTATTTTAGACACATCACGCTGCAAAGAGTCTCACAATATGCTATGGTTGAGCACTTTTGAACGGCTTGTACTGACACCAGAGCCTCCAGTACGCGGGCGGGCCATGACTATGGTCAAAGTCAGCGCGCTTATTCAATTCTCTTGACGTTACTGACCCTAGTGTGCTATGTAGACTGTCCTTGGTCAGCAATGCGGTGATCGTGACGTCACATGGTCTTTGATGGCAGCAGTTTCGGACTTCCCCATAGACCTCTTCATGACCAGCGAAAAAAAAAAAAGAAGTTTTTCCGGACTGTGGGTACAGCGTGCTGCGCCTACTCATCAACACTTTCCGTTTACTACGAACACACTCCCGGTCCTACATGACAGCACTTGACGGCATGATGATGATGAGGATTAAGGTTCGTACATTGATATCAGCGACTGTCTGATTAAGTCAATACTCGGATGTCATCGTGCTGCTGCGCCACTTTCAAACGATCACGTATCCATCCACCCGGCACGCGACCATCGGTAAACGTCCGCCAAGTGGCCTTTGGAACCATTCAGATTTTGGAGCGGATATTTTGAAAGCGATGCTTCAAAGAAAACGCTTTTCTAGAAGAAGCCGCAATACCAACTTAATCTTCAAATAATCACAGAAGTCCGGCCCTGAGAACACAGCCAACCAATAATAGGGTGAAAGTACGTGCGGGAGATGACATCTGTGGTACCATGTAATACAGTACATGAAGCTTAACATCTCAATGCGACATCGGCTGTGAGGGACACAGCAGGGGAGGGCCACGGTAATTTCGGCCACCTGGGGTTCTTAAACATGCGCGTTACGACCACCTGGAGTTCTTTATAAAGCGTGCAGTACATGGATGCATTGCGCTTCGCTCCTATTGAAATTAGCCGTTGCGGCCGGGAATCGATCCCGCATACATGGGCATGTGCTATGCTCTTACCGCTGCACTACAACAGGCAGATGCAGAAAGAAACGACTGCACTCTCTTTTTTCACGACCGGCGCATTTGTAGGTGCTTCGTATACGCAGTAGTAAATGCACTATCGTAGCGACTTGGCCACTGCGACTTCCTTTTCAAGCACACCGCTGTAGCTCACTGGTTAGGGCGCTCGAATGCTCATCCCAAGGAAGTCGTGGTTCAAATTCGGCTACCGCGGCCGCTTTTTGATAGAGGTGGAATGTAAAACACCCGTGTACTGTACGATGTAAATGCGCGTTCTATAAAGGGCTCCAAATGGTTGACATTTAAGGAACCCTCCACTACGGTGTCTGTCCACCATAGACGTTGTGTTTTGGGACGTTGCACCCTGTAAATTAAACGAAGCGCCGTCCGGCAGACTAGACACTAAAGGGGCCGCTTTCGGAGGCTTCGTTGTCACACGGGGAAAACTGTTTCTGTCGTTGTCACCCGGAAAGAATTCGGCACTGGCAACAAAACACTTGTCCTTTGGAAAAGCCAGACGTAAAGTGCGCCTGTAGTCGGTATTTGCTTCTGATTGGCTATCGCGTGCGACGCCCCTTGGCTGTTGTTAGGCAGGAACGAACCGGTCCCGGCTTTTACCGTTCAGACGAGAAATAAGTTCGGCATTTGTACAGCCGTTCATGGAGCCGAACTGTGCGCTGAACAACTCGCCCTCTCCCTGTAGCATCAGAACAAAGCGAAAAAAAAAAAAAAGCCCCGCCGGGGTGGTGCAGTGGTAAGACGCCCGACTACTGTGCAGGAGTACCCGGGTTCGAACCCGACCACGGCGGCTGCGTTTCGATGGAGGTGAAACGAAGTGGCGTCCGTGTGCTGTACGATGTCAGCGCACGTTAAAGATCCCCAGGTGGTCGAAATTACTCCGTAGCCCTCCACTGCGGCTCCCCTTTCTGTCTTTCCACTTTCACTCCCACCTTCCTCCCTTCCTTTACGGCGCGGTTGCGATGTCCACAGAAAACAAGTGAGACAGTTACCTCGCCTTTCCCTTCCTATAAATAAATCAGTTAAAAAACGAAGACGTGGTGTACATAAACACAGACCTCGAAAATGTCTGTCGGATCCGCGTATGCTGCAGTGACCAGCATAGGTAAAATGTCTCAAACCTCATATATCTTGCGAAGACCACTGTACGCAACAAATTTACTAACAGTCATGAGAATATAATATTTGTCTAGGGACTGCTGAGAACAAAATATGTGTGGCCGTAGCCTGTATTGCTATTTCATAATCTTGCAACTCTCAACGCGTATAGCTTGGAAAAAACAACGTTTGCGAACTCGAACCAATTCACCCTTCTTTGAAAAACAGTGCTACACCGCTTAAGCTGTTAGTCAGTCGCGCGACGTTGCCTGCAACGCGGACGCTGTTGCCAGACTGTGGAATTCCATCTCTCGATCAGTGGCCGAAGGAGGAGTAAAATGAAAAAAAAAAAAAAAAGAGAAATAAAGTGAAGAAAGAAAGCAGCCCAAGACATTCACAGCTAGTTCGCGCGTGTGTCGTACCGCGTATCTCGCAAATGTCTCCGTCCCTCGCGCGCGGGTTGTTTTTCACCAGTTTGAATAATGACAAGTGGGATCGCGCGCACGTAAACAGGGGTCCACGACCCCGCCAGCAGAAGCCAGGGGCAGCGAAGGGACGAACGTTGGGACACATCTTTGTGGCTAGAGGTATGCCGGAGAGCGGAGGTTGCAGTAAGGCGCACGCTGAGTTCTTACGCCGCGAAATTGTGTGCAACACTAGCATCGGCGCAAAGCTTTTCGGGCGGGAAAAACAAGGCGGCCGGCCGAAAATAAAAGTCCGAGCAGCGCATAGGAAGAGGGCATCTGAGCACGACGGGGAAAGTGTGTGTGCACACCGGGCTCGCCAGCGCGATTCTATGTACAGATACACCCCAAGGCTGCACTGGGCGGCTACACGTTTTGTTAATTTCGACTTGTGCTTTTTGTTTTTTACTTATATGCTTCTCGCGCCTCATTGCAATGTCCCATAGGCGCCAATAAGGGGAGAAAGGAGGGGAGGAGAGGAAAAGGGACACACGTAACCAACGCGTTCGCGACTGGGAAGTTGCGACGGCATAAGAGATTGGTGGCGGAGAAGGACGGAGGAGGTTGAGGTAATCTACGCTCTTTTGCAACGCCCTGAATACCACGAGGGGAGAAAGAGTAAGAAGAAATGGACATCGGTCCTTGCACTCAAGCTCCTTAGCTGGCCGGCGCCGCGTTGTAATGCAACAGCGCCCGACTCCGCACTCTCTTTTTCAGAACGCGTCGACACAATCGCGGTTCAAGGCTGTGCGCACGCACAGATTCTGTATGTGCCTACAGCGAGACTACGGTGACCGTGGTTTTGCCCGCGGCGGTGGTTTTGTCACAATCCTTCGGTGGTTATACCATTGCCGAAGAGTCCCAGGGGCGTTGGGGATAGTTCTATGACCGCGCTGATGCTCGAGTCAAGGAGCGCCAGCGTGCGCGTGTGTGAACACGTGCTAGCGACAAAGTGTGCGATGGATCAGGAAGCTCTGGCGCCACCGTCGCCATATATCTTACACACGCTGCGGAAAAAGGCAGGCCCCACGTATAGGTGACGTGAAATTCAATTGGTTTCCGTTGCCGAACGCGCGTGACGTGGTTTCGCCGCATGGACGAACCGGGTTCGCGCTCGTTGGAATCGACGCACCCCCGCATGCTTTACAGTTCAGTTTAAAAAGAAATGAACAAATTTGAAATGGGGGTGAATAACAAGGCTGTATGTTCCAAGTTATTGCTGCTTTCGAAGGTCGGTGCTCCATATGACACGCTGATATGTTACGGCCAATCAATGCGGGTCTGTCTACACGACATCAGGAGTCGCGTCATGAGGAGCAATTATTTCTAAGGGACGCATAGAAAAATGAAAGCTATAGACGTGGCTGTTTAGTCATTATTTTTTTTTTTTATTCGGAGAACATATCGAACGGGACTCTTTTGAGGCGCATCGGCCATTTTGTTTTTGAGTTTCATTCTGTAGCATAAGCCAACCATTCAGACACCTAAATGGCGTCTAAATGGAGGCAGGCTTACCTCGTATTCATTATAACACCGTATCCTCCCCCCCCCCCCCCCCCCCTTCCCATTGTCCCTTCCACTGCAGCATTCTAACGTGGAATAAGCGTGTTTTGATCAATCAATTCTACATGCAAGCCTGAAATGCTTGCCATGTGCTGCCTCTCCACTTACTTTCGACTATTTTCTATCACGGTTAAGTTCCGCTATGTTTGCTGAAGATTATAAGAGAAACCTTGACCCCTTCTTTTGCTTCTGGTGCTGGTACGCGTCATACAGGCATCATGCCACACCACTTACGAGCCCACCAGCAAGTGTTGTCTACGCAACGCCTGTTTTATTTTACAAGATAACATGACAACAGAGAATATGTGCATGCAAGGATATAGTTTCAATGAATAAAAAGCTGGCAATGAATGTACCGTCATTCTAAAATTGTAGAATGAGTCTGCGGTTAGTAGCAGAAGCCGTGCTTATACAGTCAAAACTCGATTTAATGAACCCGATTTAATGAACGTCTCGATTTAACGATGAGATCGCGGTTCCCCCTCAGACGCTCATATATGGTCCAATGCTTTGAGTAACTCTAAATAACAAAGTTAATTTCGATATCCGTCCTGATTTAACGAACATTTTACTGAAAAATGAAGGTGAAAAAGTTTATTTTTGGTCTGTTTCACACAGAACGCTCACGAATGTACTGACTGCGAGCCAGCGGTGACATCGTGCAGCAACTATACATCCCGCTTTTGCCAAACTGCGCGGTGCGAAACCCGTGTTGTATTTACTTATATTCACGAGATTTCACCAGCGGTAGAAAGCCGGCCCGTCGACTCGGTGTCAGCAGCGGCACCGAATGCCAAAACCGGGACAAATATCTGCTGCGACAGTTTGCCGGAACACATGAAGGAAGAACGCACGAAAACATCCGGGCAGATGTTGCTTACAAACCGCGAAAAAACAAACACCAGCGACGTCTCTCCTGGAAAAGATATTTAATCACCTGGACAAGCCGCTCCCTGGGCGTTTGTTTAAGTTGGCTGTTACGTCCTTCCAAACAGGATTTAATTTTCAGCGCATTAGCGCTTCGCAAATAAGATGCCGCGCGGTACTTTGTTGATGCCGCGACACCATATAATAATCAACTGTATCAGATTAAGTGACCGCTCCTTCAATTTAGCGAAGCTCCTGATTTAACAAAATATTTCGCGGCTCCGCTCAACTTCGTTAAATCGAGTTTTAACTGTATGAGCAACAAAAGGAAGAAAAACACAAGCATAATACATCGGAAAATACAGCCATGATTAAGGAAGCGTACCACCAATGAAAAACTTTATATAATAAATGGTACAATACAAATAACAAGTCAGATATTCGCCTTTTCGCGTCTGTTAGCTCCTCGAGGTGGTTATCCTCTGCGCCCCATTCTATCCATCTTTTCTTCTCTACAAAAAACCCAGCCTCCGCAGCACAGGAAATTGACAATCGATTTTAAAACCCGGTCCATTAATGTTTGCGGGCATTTCCTGACTCACTATGTGGGCAAAACCAGGTTTGGCAGTACGCACACGCACGATGACTTGAATGCTCGGTTTCCCACAGCTCCGCGAAACCCAGAAGGGCGATGAACCGTGTATTTTCCCCACCCTTTTCTCGAGAATTGACCCTCTCTCCGTATTTTCGACACGGTAGGAATAAAACGTATTCATAACGCACTGTTCGATTGTAAACGTACATGCTTAACTTAATCAAAACGTTGCGCTTGAACTTCATGCGCTCAGCGACGTACTATAACCGGGGAAGGGGTCATTGACCCGGTGGTAGTATTAGTTGTTCAACCCCTGCGCACGCCTATCTCCACGAAAAATTTTTTGTGAATAGATAACCGACGTGAAGAGCCCTAGCGACCATAGGCTTTGCTCACTGGATGCGTCAGTCGATGAACGACCTTCACCCTGGGCGACAAAAGACGGGAAATTGGTAAAGATTGGCTTCAGGAGTTCTGCATGAAGATATGACTGGACACGTGGTTTCCACGTCGGCTGAAAAATGCAGGGACTGAACTTCACGCTTGAAATCTCTTCTTCCCTCTTCAAATGGCATGAGTCCGGCGAGCATGTCTGGCATTACAATGCAGTGTGTACTCGACAAGAGGCGGGAATTTAAGAGTGTTTGGAATTCCGACTGCGCACAGTCAGCGGCTCAGGCGTTGTGGATACGTTTGTCGAGGCTTGTCCGTGTGTCAGCGACCCTCTCCGTTTCGTCTCGAAGGGTCATTTACTCGAAACATGCAGTGACAAGCTGTGTCACCCTTCTTCGCGTTGACATCATGTTGTTCTTTTTTTCTTTTATTTGGGAAAGACGAACACGTATTGATAAGACAGACAAAACACTTCATGCAAAACACGGCGCGTTTGACATCGCGGCATAAGGCCAATGACGACCCAGCTGTGTATTTGTACGGACCGAGTGAATGAATTTGATTGCGGGCGAAGGGCGTAAGGTGTGTTTTATCCGATCGATACCTCTTCGTTATCCGCAGATATTCCCGCTCTGTAAAGTGAGGGGCTGTGGCATTCACCGAGGAGTCGTTCTCAAGGAGAAAGAGCAACGTGGTATCATTGCGTGGAACACTCTTACAGTCGTGACCAAGAGTGAAAAAATCTAGGCCGTTTTCTCCGGCATGCTGCATCGACTGCTCGATTGCTCGCGTAGTGCGTTGGGTTTGCAAAATGAATATGCCCTACTCACTTCTTTTTCTCTACACCAAGTTTTGAATCGGCCTGTTCAGTACAAGAGAGGCAGATAAACACTAGAGATAGACTATTGATGATTACTTTTGAGTGAGACAGGCCTAACGAAGGCCTCTGGCGAGGTAGCATGTAAGACACACACGTAGACGCGCATGCGCGCGCACAAAGTGAGGCAAGAGAAACGAAGGAACACCGGTACTCAAACTGAAGCTAATTTCAAACAATTATTTTAAACATAGTATTTTATAATTTAACATATCCTGGGAGATATAACATTTCAGAGGGAAGGAGGAGGATATAACAAGAGAAACACAATCACGGCTGAGTAGCACCGCGTCTCGAGACTTCAGTTACACTGAGCGGTGGAGGATGCAAAAAATAACAGGAAAACCATCAGGGACTACGAAGAGGGGTTTATTTATTTATTTATTTATTTATTTATTTATTTATTTATTTGTTTATTTATTTATTTATTTATTTATTTATTTATTTATTTATTTATTTATTTATTTATTTATTTATTTATTTATTTATTTATTTATTTATTTATTTATTTATTTATTTATTTATTTATTTATTTATTTATTTATTTATTTATTTATTTATTTATTTATTATGCCCTCAAGGTACATGGTACCTCATAGAGGGGAGGGGCAAATAACAACGGCAAATTACAAAAAGACTATACTACTAATATAAGAGGTAGGAATACAAAATTCAAGGCAACCAAAAGGCAAACACAACAAAAATGTTAATGTAAACAGGAAAATATTAACAATGTAACCGCAGAAAGAAAAAAAAAAAGGGGAGAAAAGGTGCGTGTGCAGAGGAATGCGGTCATAATCGAAATGTGCGTGGAAGAACGTATCGAGAAAAAGTCCGAGTTTTGCGCGATGCTGTGCCAACCGTCAGCAAGCGCGGTCAAATCTTGAGTATTTTCTTTGAATACCTTAGCTCTCTCCGCAGATGGTCAGGGTGTGGTGAAAAAACCTCGTGAAGGAGGAGACGGCAGAGTAATCACTGAAGTTAAGCTAATGTTAGGTCTACAGGCGTCCTTTATGTTATGCTTGCACATATCCGAAGCCAAGTTAATTTGAACAGTTTCGCGCGAATGTATCAAATTTTCCTTGCCAGGTTTTAAAAGACATGAAAGATATTTCGGTTTTCGATGTATCAGCAACGTATTAGAGCAAGGGTGATCGGCTCAATAACAGATATACAAATAACTCTAATCACGGCTAGCGATAATTTTAAAGCAAGTGTTGAGGATTGGTAACCATATATATATACTGTGCTAGTAAGGTCAGTGTTAGTGCACCTGCAACAATTCAAATATATTAAAGCAACTTTATTGCGGTACGGAAATACTTCGGAGTAGTTTTTGACACACGCACGTTGTTTTTTCGCTAACATTTATTTCCAAGCGTCAGGCTTCTTTCCGTTCTAATATGCCTCGACCAAGGCACAAAATTGTCTTTGATGGAATTCGTTACCGTTGTTGTTGAAGGCTACTCATCAAGGAGCAGTCTTCTTAGGTATAGTTTGGAGAAGGAAATATTGGAGGTATTTGGATCAGTTCCGCCACACATCGCTCGACAAAAAAACCCGTTTACAATAACACTTTCGTTCCCCTGACGCAACGCTTCTCGAAGCTGCCGCTGAGGCGAAAGGTAAGCAGATAAAAGCCGTGAGCACGTTGGAAATGGAGAGCTGGGACACCTTCATGCATTCTTATCAGCAAGGGCTCTCTTATACTTAGACGCAACGGAATGGCGACATGTTAGAGTTTCAAGCCGATAACAACTCTGCGCTGAGGTTATTCGACGAATATATAGAGTGCTCTGTTGTTCATCGAACAAACCGAGTGTTGAACGAAGGCCTTGTGTTCTGGAAGCACGTGGAGGATGACGTGGAAAGTTTTTTGCGGTGCCATGTTGCGTGAAAGCTCGTGAAGTGGACGAACAAGTGTTTTATCCTTGTTTTTGAACGTTGCTTAATCAGCTCAAGAATAAAATATTGCTTGCCACGTGGAGCTTTGTGAGCCAATAATGGGAGGGGGAAAATCTGAAAGACGGAATAAAAGCAAGAAATCCAATGCGAGGGCGCCGCGGTTGACACAGCAAGAAATGAGAAAAATATCCGAAGGGCATTTAGCTGATGAATGTGGTCGCCAGGCTGTGTACAACGGTGGTTGCATTTCGATAAATTAAAATTCTTAATCTGAAGTATAGTTCCAGGCGTGGCTGGATTGTTTAACACCAACGTTGTGATGACACGAGCTAAAATCTCACTGTTTTATTTTTTGTAGAGATGGTTACTAAAACAAACAAAAAAGAACCTAAATAAAGAAAAAAAAAAACGCGTGGTACATGTCTACTCGGGTTCGTCGAGCACCTCGTACCCATAACCGTTTTGCATAACCATGCAGACACTTTTTTTTTTTTTCATCGCATATCGTACACGTGCTTAAAATTATTGCCGTCTTAGCCACAAAGTTCGTGCAGTACACGTACCGAATGCAGATATGGTATTGAGTTATCATTAGGCGTATGACGTAGAAGAGTAAGAAAGAATGCGCGATTCTCGAGGCAGGAGGAATGAAATACCGCGAACCAACTGAGAGGGAAGTGCAAATAACAATGAAACTGTAGGTGACCGGGCTGTGTAGAACTATTGTCAGCTCATCAAGCTCAGGGTAATCAGATCAGGGGAAAAAGGTCTGCAGTTCCGTTCAACCGTTTCATGACGTCCTTCTCCACGAATGTTACGCACACGAATTTCACGGAACGAGCGTGGAACGAGTGCATTCCTATGGAAGCACGTTGCAATCGCTCTTCACTATCCTTTCATTGTGTAGGTGATGGCGAGCTATCGGGAAAAGCAGACATGCATTGAACCTGCATATCATTGTCAATCCACTTCGTTGGTTTCGAGGACCCGCTATGAAGAATTGGTGCGGCGTGGTATATGACATCGACCGTGAGGGACGCCGTAGTTGACGGCTCCTGAAATTTCGACCAAATGGTGCTCCTTAAAGTGCACTGACATCGCACAGTACACACTTTAAGTTTCGTGTTCATAAAAACGCGCCTGGCGCGGTTCGAATAGAACTCACGACCTCGGGCTCTACTGTCGAGCGCTCTCACCAGTGAACCAAATTGGCGGGGGGTCTATGGAGAACCAACCAACGAATATTGTACCGGCCAGTTCAGACCCGTTTTGCTCTTAATTTTGCCGTATGTGCACCGCGGTGAACAGGCCCTCGAAGGTGATAGACAACAACAGGGGAGCAGTGTTATCGGCACGTCTCTTTTTACTCGAGCATGCTTCGGAGAGGTGATTGTGTCATCCGCCCACAGAGCCGCCATGTCGACGACGCATGAGTGGACAACCGCGCGCCAAGAATTTTGTGCAGGCACGCCTCCTATCGTGGCGTTTCCGAGAATCTCTTCGCGCACCCTTCTGCATCTGCCCTTCTTTCCCCGCTTATCAGCGGGACCGCGTCGTTATCGGACATTCGTTGCTGTGACACATTGGCCTTCATAACAAAAGGGTCTCCTTCAGGAGAAGAAAGGGTCCTCAGATTCGGTCTTCGAGAAGGCCTTGGCTCACATATTCCTCCAAGTCAACACCAAAAGCGACAACACTCGCAAGAAATAGATAGCAAAAAAAAAAAGAAGCGTGATAGGGTCTAGAATTTTAATTGTGATAGATTAAGTAGAGCACGATCATTTAGTGTCTGTTCCGTACTTCGAGAAGGCCTTAGCGGATCTCTTCAAGCTTCCTTCGCAACTGCGAAAACACGGTCGACCTTGGAGACGAGAAAACGTGACTTCGGGCGGCAGACGCAATCACGTCGTGAACACGTGGTCTTTCGGTCACGTGACTGGTCCTGATCACAACACAGGAGCAGGTTTTCGCGGTGATCAATGGTAACCGTGCATGCGGCTCATAGCCCTGACTGCCTTAGTCTTTTTTTGTGTGTTTAGAGGAGTGCGCACTTGAAGAAAGCGTCTTCTTTCTCTGGGATCATTGCTGTGACGTAAATGCGGCGGCCCTGCGATTGACCCGACACGCCCATAGACGGCAGGCTTCAAAAAGAGAGGGGAGGGTGGAGGAGGCGGTGCAGAAAACAGGGAACTAAGAAAGGAAATATAACGGCCGGCTACACGATCAGTTGACGTCGTGCAGGAAACGCAGCATCTTGGCAACCCCTGCAGATAGAAAACATTGTACTGGGACAATGACGTCAGAGCGTCGACGTAAAAGAATTGCGCGGCAAGCACTAGAATACGTAAATCAATAGACGGCCGTAGTCTATACGTGCGTCCAGGTCGTGTGGGCGAGTAGCTGATACTCGTGTAGACATATGGTTTTCCGCATGGAGACACGAAACGATGAATGCTGCCATGCAGTTCTGTGCTAGCGCGTAGGCAGCGATTGTTTAATGCACTCTTGGGCGTATAAAGTCACCGTCCACGAGACGGCATGCGCTGGCCGTGCAGCTCAGATGTCATGTTTCGTTACGACTGTCTTACCTCTACGTACCTTAAGTCGTTCCAAGGTTACATATTCTTCATTTTTACTTGAAATGCTGCAAGCCTAGCCACGTGCACGAGATTCAGTGGATGGAGCTTTCCCGCGGAAAGTGTTTTCATTCCTTCGATGCGTTCTATTCGTATGACGCACGATACAGATTGCACAAATGCGGAAAATCTTCATTTGTGCCTGGAGATGGATATCAAATTCTTGCAGTGTTTGACAAATCACAGTTGCCAAGACATGTATAAAAGCAAAGTCAAGGGGTCAGTTGCAAGAGATTCATAAGGCCTGCTCAAAGACAACGCACTGAAAAACGACATAAAGCTGGAATGACTGAGGATCTCTATATCGGTAGATTCTAGGATAGTATTTAATTGTGTTATTCCTAATTATAGTACATGCCTGAGTATGTGGCAGCAATATACTATAGTTACTATACATTTCAAAATTACACCTTTTTTCATTCCGATTTTACATTTTCTGATTAATTGCATTTCTGCAATGTAAGACACCCTAACGACGAAAGTTGAGGACTTTTCCCCCACACTTTCACCTTGATTTGAAGAGGAATATGCAACATTTCGCGCTCCGACGTTTAGCCTGCTTTAGCAGCCGTTATTCATGCGTTCACGAGAAACTGCAGTCAGACATACAGCGTGCACTTTACCTAGATGGCTAACCAGACACTCGACTGGAAACGCAAGCACTCGTGATTCACTCAATTTGCTAGAGTCTTCTTTCGTAGAAGTGTTATACATGTCGAAATTATAGTCAGGCGCAGGTGATCACTCTAAGGCTAACCCACGCGGATTAAACTACTCGAACACGATTTATTTCTTAAGCACGCGCAACGAATACGTGAGCTTTGCTAGCTGAAAGGTCCATCTATCATTCACCGCCCAACCGTGGTAACTCTCTGGTTATGGCACTCGACTACCCAAGGATGCAGGTTCATTCCATGCAGGCCGCGGCGGCCGCTTTTCTATGGATGCATATATACAGTTCGGTGCCATGTCCACATTGATGAACTGCAAATTGTAGAAATTTCCGGTGCCCTCTACTATGGCGTCATTTTATATCCTGAGTTGCTTTGGGAGGTTAAATCGTGCAAGCCAACTAATTTATCGAGCATCGTTACCTTAATTGCGGGAAAGCGACCCTAACGTAAGAAAGAAATTCATAGTCCTTCCTGCCACAATGAAAGCGATAACCCAGCTTCAAGTCGCGCCAAACTGTACATACAGTACCTTTCTTACCTACTTCCAGGAAATAGCGTATCCTCTAACCTTGTGACATGTATACGTTTTGCACGTCTTACAGACAGGGATTAGCGGTTGCGCCTATAATTATTGCTGTAAAGAAAATTGGCAGTTTTCCGTTGCCTACACCTTCAACCGCTCCGAAATTGATGTGATCTGCTTCAGACAAGCGAGTGCCTTTCGGGGTTGGCATATATGAAAGTATATAGAAGCCAGGTGTACGTCGAACAAACACGTTCGAAATATATAACATGGCATCGCCGTATTTTGGAGCAGCTGCTTTCCCTGTACTTTGACACGTACAGTACACGACGAAGGTATTTTGGCGTTTTCATTGGCTTCTTTTGTCCAGAGGCCAGATGAGCTTATGAGCAACCAACCGGGTGCTTCCTATAAGAAGGAGAGATTTTGAAGCCGCGGGATCATCACATCCACCGCCGCTCTGGGGTGACGCCGCTTCCTACGAATGTCATCAGAAACGAAAAAAGAAGCTCTCAGACACAAGTTTTACACCCCTTTCCTCAGCGCAGCCACATTCCTCAACAGAGTAAGGTTAGCCTTCCAAGCATCGTGACCTGCAAAAGCAACGCTTATGCCGCTATTATCTATCCATCGAGCGCTATGTACTTCCATCCATGAGGCAACGCAAACGCAAAGTGTTGTGTGTATCCTTTCCAGGTCATCTCAGGCTGGGTTCGCGACGAAAGCACAAGTGCCAGAAGCAGCAGAACCACGCGGAGGAAGAGCGAATCTCGGATGGAATTATCGCACAGCGGGAGGCGTAATATATCGGCGACATAGATTTCCAGGAGAGCACCTCGCGTGGCTTGTCGCGCTGTTTACCAAAACTCGCAACGCAGCGTGCAGTCACGCTGGTTGTGCCTCCGCCGTTGCGTTGCGTCGACGAGCCAGATAGGTAGGGAAGGGGGGGGACCCGCACGCGGGGGTCCTGCGCTCGCTTATCGAGGGGGCGTTGAGCAACCACCACCGCGTTGCCGCTGGAGGGCTCCAGAGAGTACAACGATCCCGGCCCGGAACCTTGAACGATGTTCAAGTTCGAGAGAGCAGCGCTCATCGCGCCTTGCTGCCGCCGAGGAGAGGGAAGCGGAGCCTTGGCGTTTCCTGGACCGAAGCCATAAAAACGGCTACGCGACGGAACCGCCACAACGCTACCACAGGATGCCCGAGGCCACATACACACACAAGGCGCGCGTGCGCGATGGGCGCTTGCTCGCGCAAGTCTCTCTACCTGAGCAGGTCATAGCTGGGTCATATCGGAGGAGGGGGGTGGCTCGCTTCTCCCTTTTATCTCTTTTCCCCACTCTTTCTCTCGCTTATCCGCCTGCGGTGGGGGGATGGTCGGGGTGACCTTGCTGGTGACGAGCGCTAAACCAAATGCATCTTTCGGTGTGCCTCCTAGCGTGATGAATACGCCTCAGTTGTTAGTGCCATCAAAGTTAGGCGTAAAGGAAAGGAGAAAAAGACCATGAAATGTCGTGGTTCGGGATGACGCAATAGACGTATAAAGGAGCACGAGAATTAAGCTGGGCTTTCATCAAAGGCTTGTGTTTGGGAGGATAAAGAAAAAAAAAGCCTATGACGCAAGAATGCGAATGTCCTCAAACCGGCCGAGGCTGTTTCGGTAACTGTACATACTACGTAATGCTGACTGTTAATTGTTGGACGGTTGAAGAGGCAGCTGACCGATTTATATCAGCATGTGTTGTTTTACGCCGAGACCACGGCCTGAGAGATGAAGTTTGGTCCACGAGATATGTACCAGCATACTGTCGTAGACTTCGCGCGCCCCAACTTTTCTAACTAGAGGCGCGGATAGTTTTCGTATCTAACGCTCTAGCTGCCTTTTGTTGACTGCGACAACAATTATTTGTGTTCCGATTGAGCACGTGCAAGAGGCCGGAAGGCTAGCACACTGAAGCTGTTTACTGGGGATGTGTTTCATTGCTTTTGGAAGATATTTTTCGACGACTGGCTGCAGCCTGACACTTGCAGATTGCCGCGGGCGCCATAAAGTAAAAAGCCGGGCCGGCAGCGAGGGGCGATTACGACGAGACCCCTTTCCGAATAGAGCCCGCTTGTCGTGGGTACCTAATTGAAACCAGCGGAAAAGGCTAGAGCCAAACCCACATGAAAACTGCCGCGTTTATCGGAGATGGTCAGCGAACTTTCTTGGGTCTGCCACAGCTGGTGGAAATAGTGTGCTTGTGTGTTTCATTGCCCTATTGCTGCCCTTTCCGATTTATTTCGGCTAGTGTCCCTAGATTGCTGGGAAAGTGTGTGTGTGTGTGTGTGTGTGTGTGTGTGTGTGTGTGTGTGTGTGTGTGTGTGTGTGTGTGTGTGTGTGTGTGTGTGTGTGTGTGTGTGTGTGTGTGTGTGTGTGTGTGTGTGTGTGTGTGTGTGTGTGTGTGTGTGTGTGTGTGTGTGTGTGTGTGTGTGTGTGTGTGTGTGTGTGTGTGTGTGTGTGTGTGTGTGTGTGCTTCGCCTCCTGTAGACTCTCGTATCCGTGTCAGCCCAAAGTGCCAATTTTGTTCAATAAACGTTTTTAATCAGCATCCTCATCTGCAGTAGCAGCCTCATCAGCATCCTCGTCACCATCATTGCTATTGGCCCCCAAAGGTCGCTCGTTTCGCCCTTTAATTGGCCTCTTTTTGCATCATGAATGCTTTACTAAGCACCAGGTCTCATCTATTAGAGACTACGTTAATAAAATTAGGCCTTATTAGAGCCGTACTATTATGTTTATGTATTCGTTTTTCCTAACGCGAGTAACGATTGGAACGAGCTTCCTAATGAAGGATGTGTCTAGTATTGTAAATTCAGTTGAGCGTTTTGTTAATGCGTAAGCATTATGTCGGTAATTTTGGTGTGCCCAGTACTGATAACCATTCTAGGAAGGAACTAATTGGTATATCGGAAAACAAATTGTGTAATCTTATAAAGCATATAGAATACGTGTGCCGAAATTAAGAATGGTGGATGTAGGTTAATTAGTTAATTAATTACAGCTAAGTAAATGTGTAAAAAGGATCCAAGACGGCCACGAGCCAACTTCCAGTTTCGGTTCTCAGCTTCCGGTCACTTGTGTTGGTGAAAGAGAATAAATAAATGTGCTATGTCGAGTTCGGTGTGACGTCATAGAGTGTGACGTCACAGCAAAAGTTTATGTCTTCCCAAAAAGTGAGCACTGCAGAATCTGCAGTGCAGAAATGCGAAAGCCTGAGCGTTCCTGCTTCACAGAGCACATCGCGTGCCCCTTGTCGAACACAACCAGCGTTCTATAATTGGTTTACAGGAAAGGAAAGGCGCAGTATCTGTCAGTCGCGGAATCCCGCTGACACATCTCGCGAACAACACAGCAATGCTCAGGCTTAAGTATTTCTCCAATGCAGATTCTTGTGATCTCGGAAAACTTTTCATTGAATACTGTTTTATTGATTTCTAAATTTATGCTTCTGTGTGCACGTTTTGTTTATTACTGTAAAAAGTTGTTTGCGTTGTTATTTTTCAAAACTTTACTATACCCTTCGTGAGTCTGTTTTTCATTTATTGCTGTTTTTTCAGTACTTGCATGTTGTTGTATTTGCTGATGTATTTCCTGTATCTATACCCCTCTTCAAATATCCCGTCCAGGTGATGTAAGTATATACCGAATACCTAAAATATTATGCCAATCGGCTCCATTTGTTGCGTTCATTCGGAGATTAATAAATATATTTCAGTGAAGATATTTTCTTCGGGTGATTTCAAAGGCATCCACTTGACGCAGCACACAAACGATTTCGAACTCCGTCCGCTTTCGTCCTGGGAAAAAAAAAAGAAGAAAAAAAAAAGTGCATAGGATTAAGTTTCATACATTGCATCTGCAGTCCGATACAGCTCAAGAAGGCTGCTGAGAATGACCCTCAAGGAAGGCCTTTGAGCCAATGGCGTCGACCGATTGTCTTGAAGTCATGGTTAACCTATTTTTCACGGGCGCGCGTCATTGGCTAAAAAAAAAAAAAAAGGAAAAGCCTTCTTCGTGGGCTATTTTCCGCTGCCTTCTTGAGTTATAAGGACTTCGTCATAAAAAAAGCAGCTTCAAATCAAATCCTCAAAAATTAGGGCACTCAGCAATCATTCGTCATCACTGCTACCGACGACGTTATCTGTGACGATATGCGCGAAGGTTACAGTATAGCTTGTGGGTAGTATTCATTGGGTTTGAAGCTGTCTCTGGGGCTAAGCATGGCTATGTTCATTCCTTTGTTGGGATGAGCTACGCGTTGGAATGATGTACTAACAGTAAGAAAAAACAACAACAACGGAAACGCCATGCAATCTATAGCTCCGCGGAGCTTGAGAGTAAGGCGCATTATTGCCTCATAATGCATGCTCCAAAACACAGAAATCTATCGACACTGACCACGGCGTACCTTTGAAAATTCATATGAACAAACTTGCACTATAGCATACATATAAACATCCTACGCTCTCCTTAATGCGATGTTCGGTACAGCAGCAATTTACATTTTCTCATTCCTTCAGGAATACGTTTCCTAGTAGTTCTTACCCCAGGTGTGTGTTAAGATAGTAATCATTTATTGGCAGATTTTGTGCGCGTGTGTGCGTTTGTCAAACCTAAATTGTGAACTCAAGACATGCCCTATAGAGCCACATAGTGTTGTCTTAGTTGCAAACAACCTGTGAATCAAACTCGCCAGTTAAACTATTAAAGCCCTTCCGCGGTGTCTATAGTTAGGGCACTCGACTGCTTATAACCCAAAGACCCATAATAATGATCGGAAGCAGGCGGCTGCCGCAGCCGCTTTTTTTATGGCAGGCGAAAAGCAATTCGCCTGCATACACTGCATGTCAGTGCACGTTAACTAACTGAAAAATCCTAGGCGGTCAACACGTCTGAAGTTAAAGGGCAATGTCGAAAATTTCCGCACAATCTAGTATGTTCAGATTACATAATTTCACGGAAAGGGAACATGTAGGTGCTATACGGGGTCGAGAATGTCAGCATCGGTTGTTAATACTTGGTTAACTATTATTGTGCCATTCTTAAGTATTGTACACGTTTTACACGAAGAAACGTCGTAGTATGTTCGTGTTTTCACCTGTTACATTCCGCTCATAACTTCGTTCTTGCTTTCAGCAATACATCTCTCGGCCTTGTTTATTTCACCTCTTTAATCCAACAACTCTTATACATTTAATCGTTCAGCGATCATTATCCCCGGATGTGTCGCCTTTATTCAAGATGGCTGTCACTGATGTATACAAGGTTATACACCGCTGACTTGTTTAATGCGAATGCTTTAGATGTGCTACCGGAAAAAAATTTGTCGCCGCCAATAAAGCGGCGTCCGCCTTTTATGTCACCAGTCATTAATTAAAATAATTATATATGTGCGTGACACTTGCTAATTAATACCAATTCACATTTAAGCACTAATAATTAAGTTCGGAACCAATGAAAACGCTCACAATAAAGTGTTTTCGCAATAAACCGCGCGTAAGCCTCTTAAATGCCCTTACTCATTATTTTTAAATTCACTAAAACTCTCCCGTTTATAATGCCCTAGCCTACCAGGAAACAAATAGAATCGCTGCTTAAATACGCAAAAAATAAACAGAAAAAGTTCAGTCACCAAGGTTGCACGACATCTCTCTGTTCTGTGCGATGGCAATATACGTTCAATAAAACTATAAAAAAAAGAAAGAAAGAAATATACTGCTCTCAGGCTAGCACGTCCACGGAAAATTTATTATTCAATTATGAACAGGAATACGGACCGCTGATAACCAAGAAAATACGGCACGTGCACCAGTGGTTTCATGTGCAGGGAACTCAAAACATATTCCTGAAAAAGGTAAACGAACTTTTCCACAGATTTACAGTTATTTTATCATACGTCCTTTATCGAGAGTATCAATGAGTATTTATTTACGCTTTTTGGTTAACGGCCATGGTCGGCGTATACGTCGTATCGTATAGGTGGGGCTTACTTTGTGACGTCACCCCGAGACTGCTACTGTTCCTTTCAGGAGGGCGGTGTCAACGGCCTGAGACGGCGGAGGGGACCCTTGCGGCGTGTGTGCTGCCAGACGCAGCCTGCGAGTACGCGCACTACATGCGTAGCTTGTACGTCGCACTACGCGAACGACGAGTAGCAACGCCTACTAAGTGTTTGTCGGTCCGTGCTCCGAGAGTCTACGCAATCGCGCGAGCAGATTGCGAACCGTTTCTTCCTTTCCAGGAAACCGGCGCACGGCCGTGAAAACGCCGTTGCGCCGATAAAGAGCATTAATCCGAAATCTGGCTGCTGTCCGAGATAGCGCCCCTCAGCGGGTCACTGTCCTTATGCGTACTACAATCGACACGGCCGGGAGACCTGCTTATCTTGTGGAGGACAATTCCCATGCAAACAGGTGTTTTCGATTGAATTTCTGGGAAGTAGCGTATGCTGACCGGTTATCGCGCGCGCCGCTAAAGAGGAGAAACAGCCCGTTGAACCCGCCGAGATAACGGGCCTCTGTCTTTCTCTTTTTTCCCAGAAAAACTCTTCCTGCAGTATCGTCGTCAGTAAGCGAGTAATCGGACAGCACGAGCGCGACATCGGAGTCTTGGCCGCTTCATCTGTGTGTACACTGTTAGCAGCAGCGCCAGAGATACCGTCGTTACTGCTGAGTCGCCCGCACGCGGGCGTCTGAGACCGCTTACGCTGCGTTTTGCACTCCTTCCGAGAAATCCTCTTGCCAGCGGTCACTGCGAATGAGACTTCATGGGTCACTGTAGGAGACGTGCGCATGGAAGGGTCCCCCGCGGGAGGTTAGAGGGACAGGTTAGCGAATCAATCAATCAATCAATCAATAAATCAATCAATCGCTGTTAATAACTGCATCTGTTGTGATGGAGGGCGAAAAAAAAAACAATGTCTATAGACATTTTATCAACAGCGCCTCTCATCTCGTCAGCGTCACTGATCACGCATCGGTTGAAACCACGTGTCCCGCAGGCATCATGGCAATCCAGAAAGTTCTTAGGGGCGGCTGACGCTTGGCTGCAATCTTCGTTTTGGGCAAATAATTCTTATGCTATTTCCTGTTATTCTGCATCGCTGTTCTCGCTTTCTCTTCCCATCGCGCCTCGTGCTTGCAAGGGAATTTTAGTTATCTCTGCTTGGTCAGATTCTAGCGGACCGCAACCTCAGTGCCTCGGTTGAGGAAGCGTAGCCGTGAAGCGTCGTAGCATACCTGCCGGCTTGCAGCGACAAGCAGGCACCCGCGCAAACCTGTGGCTGCAGACGAGGTCCTCCTCTCCCCTGAGCTCCCTCGGCGGGGGTCACCATGCAAGGGGGTCACCGCGCTGGATCCGGCCTGCTTGTGCGCGTCGCCCCACGTGCGGACGTTGAGCCGTGAAGGCTAGTATATGCTTATGGAGAGGGAACGTCGACCTGCGGACTCGGCCTCTGCGGTGTCAACGCGCCTTCCGCTGAGATTGCTCGACAGAGCGACCGGCCTAACCCCTTCTGCCATGGCATGTTATAAAGCAGCACGGACGTTTTCATAAGATTTTCTGAAACGAATGTGTCCAATTTGCACACAAAATATTCCCCAGTATACCCAGGCATCTTTCCAGCATGATAAAAAGCGTGAAGCTTTTGCAGCGGCTTCACATACGCGGCAAAAGAAATCTAGACATGGGGGTGCAATATTATCTCACAGTGGTCATCTCATTTCACTCTCATAGATTTACACTTGACGGTGTTAAGATTAACAGCGTTAAATATACAACGCTCCTCACCAGTTTGCGCGCGAGTTATGTGTGGCTCTTTATTATCGGACAGCAGTGCCCGTGTAGTTTCCTTTCAAGAGAATAAACAACAGGTACAACATGATACGGGTCTGATTTCTATAGCCATGTGGATTCGCTCCTCACTGGCACAAATTGCATGAAATAAAAAATGTATGGTAGGGCTCCTGGAAACCAGGATATTGAAGGCTAGTTCATTAAGAGGTTAGCACTAAACGAATCCAAGCACATCATTGTTTCCAAGCTAGCTGCGACATGTAACGCTAGCTTTAAACAACAGAACCAGATATTTCATTTTTGCCCCCCTTCTTTTTCTTTCTGTGCCACGATAGCTAGACATCCAGCGTGACCTGTGTACCAAATGCCGCTCGCGCCGTATACCCGGGTCGGTTCGCACGGACATCTTAGCGAGCACAGTATGCGGAGCACATCGCTCATTTTACGACGCCTCTTGCAACTTGCTGTGACCCTTCCGAGGCGTAAAATCCCATGGTTACATTTTCTCTTTCTCGCTACCGTATTCGAAAAGCTTCTTTCCTTCTCTCTTTTTTTTTTTTTTTTTTTTTTTTTTTTTTTTTTTACGCGATAGAAGTGTCTTGTAAGGGAATTCACCATCACATTCAGCTCACCAACGATGCCAGCGCAGCGACTTTATGTGCAGGGCAGTTCCCGGGGACTCCACTTCCTCAAATGCGCGAGGTTTGGTCCGTTATTTCCTGGAGGTAATCGCGCGCAGTGTGCGCGGCCGTTATATGAACAAGCACAACGATGTGGCCGGGCCAAGGGACGCAGGACACAAGTTTTTAGTCACAAAGCTTACGAGGGTTGTGAAAATCATATAGATTGATAAAGAAGCCATTAGAGCGATATAACAAGGGTCGTTTGGTAGTCCTTGCAGTAAATAGCTTTATCCCGTCAAAGCGCTCAAGGTGCCAAGAGCAATTCAGAAGGAGCTTGTAGCATGAGCCGGAGCTTATTTCGGCAAATCTGAAATGACATACATAGCTTATCTTTGCGCGAACGCCATATTTTGAGGCAACAAGCGGTGCGGGAGGTCTTTGGCAGCATGAGGGTTTCTCTTTCTCAGAGCTCAGTGCTTATTTGGCGTATAACCTTGCAAAACCTTCGTCATCAAGTGATTATGAAAAATATGACATAGGGATGGGTGCTTGATAATAGGAGCAGAGTGTATGCTTATCGGCAGAGTGTATGCTAACCTGAGGACTGCATCGCAGTAGCAACACAGACAAAAACAAGAGAGACCGACGCCAACACGGGCGATGACCAACTGACGCAACGAATCCGCAAAAGAGCACGAGGACATCGGAAGGTAGCAGCTTGCGACGAACGCAAAAGGCGTACGTTCTGGGTGTACTACACTACGCCACTGCTATACGTGGCACGAGATGTCACGGATCACGAGGAAAAGGAGGGCCAGAAGAACTAGAAATGAACTTGGTTAATACGTATAGTGGCTGGCTTGCTGGTTCATCATACAGGACTACAACGCCTTGTCGTTTTCTTGTCCGTGTTGCTACTGCGCTGTAGTCCTCAGTATGATGAACCAACAAACCAAACACTACGTGTTAAGCACATGTATCAACCTTGATGCACATAACATTATCGTGCACACTATTGATTCCTAGTAACATCAGTTAACGGAGTACAGAGAAGTCTTGCTGATCTGTAGTGTTACCGCACCAAAACACCAACCAACATGCAGGTCAATTAATGAGGCAGCAGATTTGCAGACACAGAAAGAGGATAAAACTTTATTTGGCAACTTAATTTTCTGGAAGTGCTCTATACGTACATCCACAAGTACAAACAGAAGAAAAAAAATGCAAATAATTATAATCTGACTGTGACGAAGCTGCCATTATTTAACTCTTTGGTATGCATACGGTGAAAGCACTTCGAATCCTTGACCTCTGCTAAAGAACCGCTGTGGGCTGCTCCCGGATACACACTACATGTGCCCTCAGCTCAGAAACCCGAAATGTACTGTAAAATCAGCAACACCTTGTTTTCTCTGGCGTTTTCATTATAACGAATCATTAGTCAGCTTAAACTAGTATTTATTTTTATAGTGTAAAAGCCAGACATATTTGTCCGGGAAGACAGTGGCGAACAATAACTAAGGTGCCATCATTCAGCGTGCATATACGAAATAATGTGACCCCCCCGCCTCCCTGTAAAGGATAATGGCGTAATATACCGGCTCAATGTGGGGCCAAGCACAAAAAAAAAAAAAAGAAAAGAAAACTGCTGAGCGTTGCGTGCCGCAAGTACACTTATCAGACCATTACTTCTCCATCCTCGAAGCCTGACCATCAAACTTGATTTGCAAGCGCATAGATAGCGCACGAGCCATTCAGTTCTTTCCTGGAAGAGGGAGACATACTTCTGGAAAATGTCGATGCCGATGTCACCTTTGACATTAAAAAGAACTGCAGGAACGCGACCTTGTTGTCATCAATTACATATTCGCGAAGATAAGAAAAACGAAGGGACAACAACCTATCTCACACAAGAAAGAAAATCTGGAACGTCCAAGAGTCAGAGTACTGAGCCGGCCCAGTATCCTTTCTTTCCGAGAAACTGGAGTTCTACGTAAGGCCAGTGATCCGCGTGTACTCGGAATAGGCCACTCGACGATTTCAGCCCAAAAGAGAATGTGGCGCTGATAAGGGATACTGCTGCTGCAACTGCTGTTGCCTCAACTTGCGTGGTAAGCGTGGTGACATAAACAGAGCCTTGACAGAAGTAAACGGTGCATCTGGGGCATTTGTTGGGCTCATCGAGAAAAGATAGGCAGCGCAAAAAAAAAAAAAAAAAAAAGGACACGTGCGGAGAAGGTTGACACATTCCCGCCATACTTCCATCCTTCTTCCGTCTGCCCTCCTCTCCATTCCGGCAAACACCGCTTGCCGATTTCCGAAGAATTCCGACCAATTCTGCGCATTCGGCGCAGGATTACAACCGGCTACCGCGATATCCTGTTGCGTTCAGCACAGCGCCCTCACTGAGCTCGCAGGAGCGGGCACTTTTTCAAGAGGGCGCCGGCTTGACCGCGCGGCCCGCTTCCGAGAAAAAGAGCGCACCAGTCCTTTTGTCACTGTCCTTTCTCGCGCTCGCAGTGGCATGTCGATGCAGGAGCGCGCGCCGGGCTGTATCACGTGGAAATCGCTCGCATATCTCAATAGCGGCTAGGGTCCTCACCGCCACGGCGAGGCAAACATTACCGCGAAATCGGCCGCGAAGGGATGCGTTGTCGCCGTTATCGGGAGCACTGCTGTGCCGTCGCCGCTGAGCTCTGCAGCCTCGCGGTCCTTCCTTCTCCTCTCCTGCTGCCGCTGCTCCTGCACCGAGCAGTGACACCGCGCTCTGCACGATAAGGGAAGCTAGCGAGCCGCGCTTCCAGGAACGCTGTCTTCGGCCTGAGGTCCTCGCACCTTGGCCGCCCGCTGCTGGCTCTCGGCGGGTCATGGACGCTTTGATCCCCGTGGCCGGGGCTGCTGGCCCAGGCTGATGCTCTCATATACTCCAGCTGATTGACGCTGGCTGATTAAAGAGAGAACGGCCTCAAGAAATGAGGACGTCATAATGGGACTATTTCACAGCTAAGCGGAGAAGGCCGAGCAATTGTTGCGTACACATTGGTGCCGTCGTGCCTAACCACACCCTATGTACTAGCAGCTACTGCTGCCCTACAGATTACCGGGCGTTCGTCAGCCTCCATCGGGGCACGGGAGGGGGTCAGTGTCCAGGGCCGTTGACCACTGGGAGCAGGGAGTTTCGGGTTGATGTCTCTGGCGTGGCTTGCTCGCACGAATATACTCGGAGGCCGGAAATACGATGCGGATGATGACGGCCTAGAAATCGACATCCTGACTTATTACGCGTCTGGCTGCTGTGGAAGCAAAGAGCAGCAGGTCGTGCTTAGCTATACGAATATTATTGGGTCCGCTGCGCAAAACTCGGGTTCTCGAGCATAAAAACGACAGCTAAATAACGCCTCCAGCAGCCGGAGGAAAGATTCCAGTTTTTCCTCGTGAAGAACAATATAATAAATAAATACATGTGTAGGAGAACTGTGTCATATGACTCGGGACATTTAGTACATTTGTGTGTCAGCGGGACATTTAGTACATTTGTGTGTGAAGGAGGATGTGCATGCTGCTGCATACAAAAAAACAGCAGCTATTAGATGAGCAAACAGCCGCAGTCCGTATGAGCTCTGTGATCGACTCAAGGACTCTCCGCCTTTCAAGGCTCGCCAGACTGTCAACAAAGCTCGATTTTATTCTGAAAACAAGGGGCTCCTCGACTCCTTGCATTTTAATACAGCCTCGTGATACACTTCTTTTTTTCCGCCTTTCCTTCTCTTCATCTAGCAGTACTTCTATAAACGTACTCGTCACGTACACAGACAAAAGGTGCACTTTTTTTTTCCCACTTTGTTCTGCCCTGCGTGTAATTCTCTATCTTCTCGACAGCGCTGGTAGCGCCTGCGAGCTGTTGCCTCTTGCGCTCGCCGCAAGATACACCCCGTCACGGAATCGTTTAGGTGGCGGTACACGTTCGCGGCATGACTACCAATGATGGCGCGTGGTGAGCGGATGTATGCGCCAGGCGCCCCTTCGAGGGATCATCAGGTCACGGTCTGCCCTTGAGGGGCGCTTGTGCGAACCCACGCCGCGTCTACCCTGTCTTGCAATATGACGCCACCACGAAGGGCACGAAATGCATCGGTGGCCGCTGCCCATCGGAGCCGCTTCTTAGGTCGACTCTGACATCATTTCTTGGCCCGGGAGCAGCTCCCTGCTGGCGGCAGCAGCAGCTTCATTACAACCGGAACGCAGAACGGGAGGCAGCAGGGGTTAGCTCAATGTGGCGCAACACGCTACCGCTCGACACCGCGAGGCAATAGCAGTGCGATTGATCGCAACTTCCATTCGAGGTCGGCCGTTCACCCGCGCCGCTCCCTGCTGAGGACGTGGGACAGGAGACAGGCGTGAAAGGCGCACTCCGGCGCTGGGAAAAGAGAGCGGGAACGGCCTTCTTCCGCCCCCGGCGTTGCAAGCGAGCCATGCAACGCAACCTGTCACTACTGCTGACCGATGTCCCCCGGCGCGATTTTTTATTTATTTTTTTTTTTCACTGAAGCCGGTGTTTGTGGAAAGCGAAAGTTCCATACCGAAGCAGCTGGACCGACGCGTGTTTCATCTGGAGCCGCGGAGCATGAATGAGAGGCAACCACTCGCCGCCACCCTCTCAGAATTCTTGTCATCGTAAACGCTCGTGGTAAAAGAGCAGAAAAGAGGATCGCCTGTTGCCCAGAGCATCGAGCTGGGGGTCACTGCCCAGTGATCCCCACCGCTCAAGGTTGTACCGTTCAAAAGCAACGGAACCTGCACACTGTGCCTCAAGCAGCACGCACTGAGCGAGCTCTTCCAAAGAGGTGGGGTGGGTAGGGGGGGGGGCGGTTAAGTAGAAAGGAAAGGTGGTTTTGGCTCCAGCGGCTTGGGAAGAAACGCCATTGTGTGCGACGTTCATTGACCCAATGGCTCCCGTGTCGCGCTAGGAGGAGGAGAACGAAGCGGCTCCCCAACCTTGAGAGGCGCGGCGTCAGGTCTGCTAGGCTAGGCCGCGGAAGACCTCCGCTCGCGGCACCCCTCGACAAAGAGAAGACGCGGCCTCCTGGCACCGTTTAACCCACATCCTGCAGCTGCTGCACCGGCACCGCCTAGATTTCACTTTCGTCCAGCCGACAAAAGGAACTGGCCGACGGGCTTGCTCGGACAGGAAGTCCGTCGAAGCCGCTGACTCCTCGGGCATGTGCGGCTCTTGTGTGCGTGCGTGCCCTGTCGGGCGTAGACGTGCAGGAATGGGAGGGCTGAGCGCCCCCCACTGTTGTTGACCTCTGTAGGGAATGTGACCTACCATTGACGGCACCAGCAGAAGCGGCGGTGAACTACGGTGAAAGCAGAAAGATCGAGAATTTCGAACGCAGGGAGCATTGGACTCCCGGGACGTAAGCGCGTCAATAGCTTTCCATTTCTTGTGTCGCCGCTGCTGCGGGTTGACAGCCGGTCGCTCGGCAGCTACCACTGGTCACCTCAAGCGGACAGCTCGAAGCAGTCAGGTATTCATGTCTTTAGCGAGCGAAGCCCTGTGCTTTTGTGAACAATAAAAGAACTGATGCTGATAAACGGCATTAGAAAAAAAAAAAAAAGAAGAAATAACTCACAACAGTGAACCCCATGCAGATTGTCGCCTCTTTCTAGGATTGGTTTGTGGGGTTTAACGTCCCAAAGCAACTCAGGCTATGAGAGACGCCGTAGTGGAGGACTCCGGAAATTTCGACCACCTGGGGATTTTTAACGTGCGCTGACATCGCACAGCACACGGACGCCACTTCGTTTCGCCTCCATCGAAACGCAGCCGCCGTGGTCGGGATTCGATCCCGGGATCTCCGGCACAGTAGTCGGGCGTCTTACCACTGCACCACCCCGGCGGGGCTCTTTCTAGGAAGCGAAGCGACTAGTCGTAATGCGCGCAATTACTACATGGCATGCTAGAAGACTGAGAGCAAGTGTAATTACTTGGAAATAATATTGGTAACAGTGCTGCCTGCTGCTCAGCGAGCCTTTTATGTACAGAAAGCTCTCGCTTCACGCGTAAACAAGAAAGCCATTACGTCGGAAAGAAGACAACACAAGAAAGAAAAGGACACCACATGCGCACAAACAAGTTAGAGAGAAAATAACAGGAGCAATGAAAGAAAAAAGAAACAGTCATGCAGCTAGTAAGCTCTCATAAATGCATAATTAAAGAAACGAGGTGTGGTCGCTTGTGAAGTGCTCATAATTCGTCCCTAACTTTTTCCAAGTGCTCGCTGAACTGCTGCGAGGACATGGACTAATCAAGTTGAAAGTGGATGCAGGAGCTTACCGCACTTGTTTGCAGTGCAGCAGTCAAGATGTAAACAAATTGAAATGTTAGTGTTGCGTAATTAATACTATACCACGACATTTAGTTCTACCAAGATTCTAAACTGCATGCAGGGATGGCGGATGCAACAGGTGCATATTTTCGCGATGCTCTGGATTAACACGGAAAAATGCAATGAACGTCCACAGAGAGCAATTAACCGCGCGACTCCCGCCCCCACTGTTTTGTCGGTATGGAAGTTCATTCAGGTCGATTTTTGAGCTAGTTATCGTGAGGCTGCAAATATATATGGGTGTGATCGGACGCGATGGCCTTGTCTCTAACTGTGTCCTAGCTGTCTCTCCCACGCTGCCTTTCTTCGCTTGCTAGGAGGCCCGCTCAGGCGAAGTCACGAGCCTTGATGATGGAGGGATCGAAGATCGCGGTGATCCCAGTGTCATTCCTCATCATGGCGTCCGCTTTGACATCAGCGCAAGCTATCTATGTGATGAAGCCAAGGTGCGAACAGAAAGACACTTCAGAAATCATGTCTGCATGTTTTCTCTAGCTGTCATGTCTGATTATGCGCTGTATAATAGCCACTCGTAGATACCGATTCTGCCAATGTGACTACTATGTATTTTAAAAGCGCCATATGCTGGAAAGGAAACAGGACCACCCCATTCCCGTCGGCTTTCTCGCTGCACCTAGTCCATCACTAGATGGGAGAATCCCAAAACCTCAAAACAACTCTGTCTAACCAGCGGTACATTTCATTACCATTATTCTTTCTCTAAATGTCGTACCTTGCGTTCCGACGTGAGTAGGTTAGGTCACAGTGCCTTCTATAGCCTGAGCCGCTGAGCCCACAGCTCTTTGCCTTTAGGGCTATTTCAGCTGCGTATCTGTAGCCACTCAACCTCTTCCCTGCCACAGCGTCTGTTGCCGTAAATAAATTTTTAAAATTATCTATGGTGGTTAACCGCGGCTGAGCTTCCCAGCTCTATTCTTACCAATATTTCTGTTTTGCTCAACGTTTTTTTTTTTTTTTATGATAGGGCAGGTGACCTCCCAGCACAAAGGCCTGCGGAAGGAGGGATGGGCTCATGGTAGCCATCGCCACCTGTAATGGGTCGCGGGGTCAGAGGGAGAGTAAAAAGGGCCCGCGCGTGTCCATCGACGGCCGCCGTATCTGGCCATTGCCACCGCGTGCCCTCCCGGCAGCTGGGCGCGCGACCGTCGCGTTCCGGTGGCCGATGGCGGCCGAGCAACCGGGTGGGGTAAGAAGGTTTGCTAACCTTTAGCTGTCCCTGGCTGCGCCTAATGGTGCTTCTGCTGTTGGAATGCGCGGAATCTTGGCGACATCTGCCATAGGTAAATGACACTGAGGGGGTCTTCGGTGGAGACGACCCAGCTTGCAAACAACTGCCGGTCAACGCTCCTCCCACCCCGGTCCGTGAGGGGTTTTCGTTTGGCCGCCGCCGTCTACATTCTGGGGGATCTGATAAGCCGTGTCTATTTCAGGTTTTTGTCCGTTTCGAACGCGCCAGAGTGTGGCTTGGTGGGCCTGACTTTCGCCTCTTGTGATTGGCACGCAGACACTCTCTCTGGCGACCGGCTATGCCGCGCCATCAGCAGCAGCAGCAGGCCAAGTTTGTTGTTACACGGCGCATTGGTGGTTAGTATATTGAGAACCACCCTGAGACGCCGATGGGGGCCCTTCGACTGGGACGACGGGGTGAACGCCTCGCTGCTGCTCCCTTATCCGCCCCAGCGAGGGCCGGGGCTGGCCACCTTCTCGCGCGCGCTCGCCCCGGCCACGAACCGCAGGGGTAAATGCTCGAGGTCCCCTGTTCGGGTCGTCAGCACCGGTTGATGTCTTGTTTGTCTGCCGAGCTTGCAAAAGCAAGAGCTCCCGTCCCATCCGACGGCAGAAGCAATGACCTGCGGTTGCTGCGCTGGCTCCGGCGATGCTGCTCTCGGCGCTGTCTTGTTTACGCTGAGCGCGCAGTGGTTCCCTTTCCCTGTGATTACTCTCGCCTAATTGATCTGGCTGTATCAACTAGGTATGCATATGCTTCGGCGGAAACAGAGACATCAACAAACCGCGCACACTGAGGCGAAATCGTGCTCAGAGGGCGACTACTCTTGCTCGCGTCCCTTGCCTACGCTTTGGGAAGGCTAATAAAAAGGCACTAATTCCGCCAATATCAATTCTGATCCACTCTCAGTAGCGTATGGCAGGTGTCCCGCGGAAGAATTTAATTAGGAGCTGTACAATTGCATTGTCAGAGCTCAGAATAAAGTATATTTAACAACAAATTATGTCACGCATGTGACGTTTTTGAAACTCTGCATGGTGCCAGAAAAGTGGCCATCTAGGATCCATAACTACAGCGCTGACTCACAAATGAGTTGTGAGTCAGCGCTGTGTGGTGCCCCTCCTTCACCTCTGTCCTGTCGTTTGCGCTGTAGTTATGAATCATCAAAAACACCAACTCACCCAACAAATGCTTTTGTAGGCCCTCTAGGGACTAGGCTCGAAGTTGCTTATCACAATAGAAAAAACATATCAGCGATGGTAACAAAAGGGAAATATACCGAAGCTAGTATGCGTCACAGGCGTCTGTAAGATGTCTGAAGTTTTCAATCTGCTTGTTTCCTTCTTCATCTTAAACAGTGGAAGCTATGCCCAGTGACGTCATGGCTCCCATGATGTCATTTGCATGATATATATCGTGTTGGTCGCAAGTAGAAAGCCTCCCTTAAATGCCGAGAGATTGCTGACGGGGAATATGAGGAAATAATCTGGTGCAAAGCCGTGCTATATTTGGCGGAAACAGTAATTGGGCTTGTATCTCTGGCAATGGCAACATGATTCACCGGGACGATTCTGTGGCGCTCGACTGGTGAGCCTGAGGATGCCGTTTCGATCCCGACTGCTGTGGGGCGCGTTTGAATGGAGACAAAAAGCAAATCGTCCGTGTACTGTACGATGTCAATGCACATTAAAGATCTCAAGTGGTCGAAATTAATCAGATGCCCTCTATTACGGCGTCCTTCAGAGCGACGTCAATTTGGGGCGTTCAATGTCTTACCACAACAAGCGCGAGTGTGCGCTTCTACGCAGCCCATCGAGCGCGATGGATGCGCGCTGCGATGTTGTAAATGAAGACACTGGCTATCACTAACTTTCGAATGCAACGAGAGGAAACGTTGAGTACCTGAAAACATAAGATACATGTGTCTTTCATGAGCACCACGCCGGCCGGCGTAACACGTGGACAAGAAACGCTGTTATCTTCGCGCGCTAATGCCTTCCGAAATACGCGGATCTGAACCTTGCCTACATTACTTCTTGCAGCGCTTTCCCAGCTTCGACAGCATTTCGTATGCACGTTTCAATGTCAAGAGATTAAAATTCATTCATGTACAGCGCGCACAAATGTGTGTGCTCCAAAGGACGTGCGCACTACGACGGAACCATGGCGCACGCACGCTCCACGCGTTTCCCAACACACGCGAGTTGGCACGCGCGCGAGCGGCATGGCAAACATAAACCCACCCCCGGTAGACGACAAGTATAACTGTAAAGGAGCGCATCGCATACTTTTCCGTTGGCGCCATTTTCACCTTCCTTTCGCTTTCCAGGTTGGGACGGTAGCCGTTCCTCCTCGCCTCGTCGCCGCAGATGGGAAGGGAAGTTCGTTCTAAGTACCGAATGGGGTCACTGGCATTCTTCTCTCCACCCAGCGCGTTATCGCTCGAGCGCGTTCATTGAGGCGACACCCTCTCCGTCGCAGTCCTCCTCTCCTGGCGGGCGCCTATAAATGCGCCGCTGGGACGCTGCGAGTTCAGACCAGCTTTGGCTTCTACCTTATGCTTTGCTAGCAAGCTTTCCCAAGGGAGAGAAAACATGCGATTCGCTCTGGCGCTCATTGCCCTGGTGGGCACGGTGTCGGCGCACAGGCCCACCTCTGCTCAGACGTCGTCGGGGCTCCTCGTGGGCTTCCGAACGAAGGTGGGACACCACCACCATGTCAATCAGTTCCTGGGAGTTCCCTATGCTCAGCCACCCGTCGGCCAGCTCCGGTTTGCGCCTCCCCGATCGCTGGAAGCCGCTGACCGGGAATTGGATGCCAGCCGCCACGGACCGTCATGCTACCAGCCGGAACACGTCAAGGAGCTCATGAGCACCTTCCTGGACGACAGCAGTGGATCCGAGATGAGTGAAGACTGCCTTACCCTCAACGTGTACGTACCCGATATCGAAGAATCCGGCCACCTGCCCGTCATTGTATGGATCCCCGGTGAGGGCTTCGACTACGCCATGGCTAGCCAGTTCGACGGGAGCAACCTTGCCGTGCACTCCAAAGCCATCGTGGTCACGGTCAACTATCGAGTTTCTTCCTTCGGGTTCCTTACCACCCTGACCCACGATGCCCCCGGAAACGTCGGCCTTTTCGATCAGCGCATGGCTCTCAATTGGGTCAAGAAAAACATCGCTCATTTCGGCGGCAACCCTGACAAGGTAACCGTCATGGGTCGCTTCTCAGGAGCTATGAGCATTAGCATCCACGTGGCCACTCCTATCCAAGAGAGGCTCTTCGAGAAGGCAGTCATGCAAGGCGGCATCGCGGTCGGCGACTATGTGTTCGATTCCAACCCTCTCAACACAACGAGGAGGCTCGCGAGCGCTCTTGGCTGTGAGACAGATTCCAACCAAGAAATGACTGCATGCCTTAGGAACATCCCGGCCCCGGAGCTTCTGCAGGCTGCCACTCGCGTTGGTCAATTCTTCAGGCCCGTGTTCGACGGTGAGCTGGTCGTTGAGGAACCACTTGAAGCCATCAAGAAGGGCCTTCACCAGGCGGTTGATGTCATCATCGGCACCAACCAGAACGAGGGATCGCTTTGCTTCCTCACGCTGCAGTACCTCAAGTCGAACTTCTTTGCGCGCCTCATTGAGAACAGGCTCACAAACGAGGACGTCGCGGACATGATTCAGTTCCACCTCCGTGACTTCAACGTGAAAGACAACGACGTGCTTTCGAAGCTCGTGCAGCACGAGTACCACTACCAGCACATCAAGGAAGGCCTGCGCGCTCAGTACGTTCAGTTTTGTGGTGACATGTACATCGCCTCCCACGCCGAGCAGATGGCCCGCCTCCTGGCACACCACAAGAAGGGCTCTGTGTACGCTTATCAGTTCGCTCACCGACCATCCTTCTCCAAACAGCCCGAATTCATCGGCGCGGGCCACGGCGACGACGTCCTCTTCGCTTTGGGTCTCGTTCTCAAGCAGCGCGACTTGCCCAAGTCCGAGGCTCTCCTCAGCATCAAGATGGCTGCTTCCCTCGGCAATTTCGCTCGGAACAGGTGTGTACAAATTTTCCTTGCTCAATACATCTTAGCCGCTGAGCTGTTGTTTAGACGTTTTATATCTTGCTAAGTCAGTACTGGAAGCTAACCTGTGTTCTCTCGTTTTTCTTCAGTGATCCGAGCGTGGTTGGCAGCCATGGCTTGAGCCTGGAGTGGCCCGAGTACACAGAGGAGGGTCAACTGGTCATGCATTTCACTACCGGCCGCTGCGTTGCACGCCGCAGTGTCCTGAACCGGGCCGTCGCCTTCTGGTACGATATCGTGCCTCTCGTGAAGATGGGCAAGACACCAAACGTGATCGAGCTCAGCGACGCCGAGTCTTTGTCCATGACCTCTTCCCGGGTCTACGTCCTGGAGAGCAACGAACCCCGCTCCCTCAGCCTCCAGGCGTTCGCCTCCGGCACTCCGGCCAACCAGCCAGTGGAGCAGAGCGCAGCCTACGTCGTCGTCGCCCTGGCTATCTGCAACGTTCTGCTTTTAGTTGTGTCAGCTGTTAGCATTGCCAAGCTGCGCAAGCCACAACCCAGGTACGAGAGCCTGGTGAAGCTGTGAAGACTTCGTTCAGTGCCACAGAGACTCGTTGTGAGATTTTGTACATACCGCACCGATTCATTTTCACAATCCATGGAAGCTCATGCACATTAGCATTGTCAACATTCCCATGAGCCATTGAAAAAAAAAAAAACACATAATATTTATGCGCGAACGTGCGCCAACTGAGCATATTCATTGTACAAATTGCCTGTCGATCAAATTCATCTTTCATTTTCTCCATAATCGAACAAATTGTCATACCACGCATTTCGCTAGTTTTTAGTCCTGTATATATAGTCATCAGTCTGGAACTGGCAAACAGCCTTGTAAATTGACTGCAGCTTGCGTTTTATGCCATAGACTTGTTCTGTCTAGTCAGCGTTTCTCTTTCCATCACTGTGCCTTGAAAGATCTGTCATTCTCAAACGTGATTCTGTACCATTCGCGTCAAAAATAAACGGAACACAGTCCTGTTATCTAAGAAAGTGCTGGCGTAAGAATTTCAGGGCTGTGATAGCTTGGCCCTCTGCTGTGGCCCTGAAGCTCTTACTCATATGCACAGTGTGCCACCGGTATCGCACCACTTTCATGTCAAAACTGTGTTCCGTTTAGCTGCGGCGCTACTTGTACATATGTTTTCTATCATCGTACTGCGATTAAAAACGCATTTACCAAATGAATTTGGTCTTGATCTTCTGTCTTCAGTTGCTCTCCAGCACTCATGTTTTTTGAGGAGCTGGCAGAACTCAACTATGCAATTTTCGGCTATCACATTGTTGTAACACGCCACTATGGGGACAAATACGCTATTAGTTAAAATTGATCATATTCGTCCCGATATTTTAAGAATGCAGTGTAAATATATGAAACCCGGCTAGAAGGAGCAGAAACCCAAGTGAACAAGTTGAACGTTTATTCTTTCTCTTCTCTATCGGGCTCACGTCCGATTACGCTTGTACAGAGGGCTAGGTCACTTTCTCTGTAGAGGAACCCCATTAAGCGCTGGGCTAGACAACGAAACCCTGACTCAAGCAGAATTCTGTACCGTTTCAGTCACGAAAACTAAGTGTTGTACGTTGGCAAGGTAACAGCTTCTTACTGAGCCAGAGAATATACAGCTGACCTTAGTTGCGGTTGGTGAATTCTCACCCGCGACAAAAAAAGAAAGGGGGGGGGGGGGGGGTTGAAGCGATAATTATAATTGGACTTGCATTGTATAACGAAGCTATGCATATATGCACACTGGCTTGATACACCTTATCACAGAATTCGCTCCGTCGCCTTTTTACAGCTCGTTTTACGAAGACAAACGACCCCAGAAGACGCACTTCTGTTTTTTTTTTCTTGTTCATTATGCTACCACAAAAGCAAAGTGGAGAAAAAAAAATAAAAAAGGCGCTGCGTGGCGGCCGTTCTCACAGAAAAAGGAAAGTCCCAAAACCGGTCTGCGGCCGTAAATAGTGCAGCCCTCATTGCTCAGTTTATATTCCTTCGGCGAAGCCGTATAAATATACCAAATGTCATACGTAACCCACTGTCCTTGTGGTAGCGGCGGTCGTTAAAGCGGATATGTGTGCACGCTCGCGGAGTTTAGCGAACCCAGCTTCGATTGCGCCGACACTGGCTTTTGCTGCGCGTCTCCTTGATCTGACTTCCTCGGTGGAAACTCCGTCGCCGGCGCAGTAGCTTCTACACGGCAGCCGGCCTTGAGACTCTCCTCCAAATGCACACGCCAGGTTCTTCCCTAGGAAACTGGCCCACGTGTCTCGAATTGCCTGGGCAGTACAATGCGGAGAAGCTTTTTTTTTTTTTTTTTTCCTCTTTGTTTCAGCTTTTATCACGCTCCAAGCCACGGATCTGTACTCTGCTAGCTCATACGTTTTGCATGATTCGCTGCTCATCGCAGGGATGAAGATAGAGAGAAGTAGTAAGCGGGGAATGCCCGCAAATGCCGCGACACTAACGCACCATACATCTGAAAATTGCACGACTGTGAAAAGAGAAAAAAAAAAACGCCTGCCCACTGCCTTCTTCCTCCCCATTTTTTGCACCTCATTTGTAGGTGATTACGTTGCTGCATACGACGAGCACAAACGAAGTCACTTAACGCCAGAGGTTCTAACCCCGCTTGCAGTGATGCGGTAACTCACACGCGCCATCCTCCTCCCCAATCTACTCTCCTCTTCCTGAGCGTTAGCTGGGCTGCTCCAGGCGCTCATTGTCAAATGCTGTGAGAGTGATTTTTGTACCTGCTATGACTGAGTGCTTCGTTGCGCAAGCCGGTTAAAGAAAACAGTCACGACGCTACGAACTCCGGCTCTATATCAACGGGCTGAGATGGGAGACATTTCGTCCTCTCCCGTTCATTGCAGCTTATGAGGCAGTAGCCTGCTTCTGCCTCCAACTGCGCGCAATCTGCGAATGCTTATCGCCCACCTCTTCAGCACGGCTGGCAGCAGTGGAATACGTCATGCCATCTACCGTTGTAGCGATCAAGTTCAGAGCATGTGTGTGCGCCGAGCAGGGAGAAAATGAGAAAACAACCATGCTCTACTCTTGCAGAGAAGCCCACGGCGGAAAAGCCAATTTGAAGAATAACTCGGAACCTTTTTGCGCCCATGTTCTTTATTCAACCCTTTCAGAAGTCCCCACACGCGAATGCCAATAAAAATAGTTAATATTATTACAGTTGAAAGTCGAGCTAGTTTGTCAGACGATATGATGACCAGGTGTGTATATATAACTAGTCATGATATGATGATTAGTTGTCAGTGCAGCATCGTCCTTGTTAGTTTGTTTGTTTGTTTGTGTGTGTGTGTGTCCTCTGTGGGTTGTCACCTATTCTGCTGCATGGCTCATCACATAGTTAACATTGTCGTATACTAAACCAAATTGCGCCTTTTAACTGCATGCATGATCTAAACATGTTGACACTGCTGTCAAATCTGTGGTACTATCTCTCACAGATACAGAAAAATGCATTTGAAAAAAAAAAAAAATAAAGAAAGAAGGCCATCAGCGTAATCATCTCTCAGAAGCAAAAAACAAAAAAGGTCTTATTTTTTCGTTCCTTCTTGTCATCTGCTCCTTTAACCCTCAGTTTATCGTGCGCGGACTAGGTATAGTTAGGGTCATGTGCAAACTATATCTTCTGTCTCGTTCGCACAAAGTAAGGGCTGCGTTGGTTCAGGGTTTTCCATCCGCAAATGTGTACATCGCGCCTGCCCAAACTATCTAAATGCCGTTCCATTTTCCTGAAGTGTCGTTTTGTTTTTAGTATAAGCACCGCCCTAAACCCTCTTTTTTTATGAATCTTAATGCTAAATATCCCTGATCTAAAATGAGAATCCTGGATGGTTCGAGCTTTGATTCCTGCAGAGATATCGCCGGTAAACATGTTTCAGACAGGGACTTTTCGAATGACAAAACCGAAAGAAAGTTATTTTTCTGATTGTATAGGTATAGGATTCGTAGGGCTGTGGTTCAAATCCTTCGGATCGGTGCTCTTTTTTTTTTACTGTGTTTTCTTTTCTTTCTTTTTCTCACCCACCAATCAGGGCCACAAATTAATATGTGCTCAACCAGCGTGGCAGCTCCATGCGGTTTCACGCAGGCTCATATCGTTCCAGAAAACCGCCGTATATGCCCAATCGTGCATAATTTTCATGGCGCATTTTAACTCGATAGCAATATAGGGTTAAATTGTGATGCGTATAGAATCACGGTCATTACTTCATAGCGAGGCGGCAGAGGCTTGCAGGCTCCATCGTTCACATTACCGACAAACAAGTCAGTGTTCTTTGGCAGTGGCCAGGTGGCTCCTATCAGTTAAAGACATCATTTGATCGCAGTGCATTTTGCGCGGCTGCTTTTGAATGTGTAGAGTTTCAAGGCGTTCATCTGCCATTTTTCTCGGCACCGCAGCCAACTTTAAACGCAGTAAAAGCGCCTGTGCAGTGTTCTTGGGAAATAATCTATCTGCTTTACTTAGTTTGCTATTTCGATACATCAGTGCCAGTTTATAGTATTGTAGCACTCGAATGCTGACAAACAATCCGAGCAGTATGTAACATCTATAGCACCATAGGGCCACAAGGGTGTTGCGACAAACAAACGTTATCCACCAGAGGGCGAGATTTGCTTGTTAAGGCGAGGTCAGCTGAAACCATTGTGAGTTCGAAGCGATTGCGTTTGTGCTACTGCCAATAATTTGACTTGACTATCGACTCTTTGGGGTTGACTATGTGAAGGTGATGGATGAATACAGGCCGAATTTTAAGACAATTTCCTTTTTTTTCTTTTTCAGTGCATCGTAGGTGTCCTATTTTTATATATGAACACGAATTAGGTGCGAACAATATTGCCACGTGCCTAGAGCGGCGCGGCAGCCGTGCTTGGTGCCGACGACGACGAAGCGGTTGTTGGCACGAGCGGCGCACTGGTGCTGGACTCTGTGATCGGAACTACAAGCCGACCTTATTCTCGGGTCCTCGGCTACGTGTACCTTCACGGCTCCCTGTGACTTGAGTCGTGACAAATGTTTAATACTCGTTTTATAGTGCCTATTTTGGGTGTCAGAGCCTATGTAATTGCCCCTTCTAGGGAGCTCAACTGCTCTTACCAGCCATACCAAACCGAAATAATTTCAAGCGTGCCCTGATTCGATAGTGTACTCGTACACCATGCAGCACGTCGAATTGCGAAACTCGTATGCAAACTACGCGGATGGATTGTGGGCACGAAACACATGTTTTGTTGGAATCATTGGAGTTACCCGAACAGCGTGAAGCGTTTCACATCAGTCCATCAGCTATATACATCAGTTTCTTCGCGTGCCTCTGATTAACAAAAAAGGAAAGAAAAAAAAAGCAAAACTTCTCGCGTTTGCTAAAATTTGTGCATTGACCTTGCGTTATGCTATAACTCATATGCTAAGCTCTTAATGCCCTAAACTGTTCTAGTCTTTGATTAAATTATTTTTTTTTATATCCCATGTAACGACATCCTTGCTATTTCTCATGATTCCTTGCGAAAGCAAGCATCTAGGTCAGCACAAAAAGAATGGACCTTTTTCAAGTAGTGCTACTGAGCATACCTCTCCGGCCGCCATTTTCGCCGGGATGCCACGTCAGGAGTTCGCTGCATGTGCTTTTTCACGAAACGAGACATCCTGCATTGCAGCGTCCTGTTGTCACGGGTTAACAGGGGGTGGGGGAGGGGAGTGTGTGTCTACAGGGTACTCACGCATCTCTGCCCAGGCTAGGAGAGACCAGCCCTGCACGCAGCTAGTGCTTGGAAAATAATCCCATCCCACTATATTGTGAACGAATTTCTGCACAATTTCTCGGTAACCGGTCCCGCCAAACGTACTTCGCCTGGCAGCCGTAATAGGGGTGCGCTACTGAAAACTCTAAAACTCAAGGCAATCTTGTCAGTAGCTTTTAAGAACGACATGAATAATGCTTTGTCCATGCATTAATCCAAGTCCTTAGTGGCTGGGAACATTCCTTAGAAAAAAGTTGAAATTCCCACAGAAGCATTACAATAGCCCTCTCCCTGTTTCCAAACAATGCGACATCAGCCACATGACGAGCGGGGCGCGCCAAAGGAAAACCGGCTTGATGGGCAAAATCTTCGCGGAGCTCCCCGCTGCAGCGGAGTTCCCCCCCCCCCCCCCCCTTTGTGCGTTAGTCATATTCAGGTCGGACACACTTTGCAATACTTCTTTGTGCACGTACCCATTAGCATGAACCATTCGCGGAAATATGTCAAGTCAGCTTGTCTGCAAGATTTGTTTTCCAACCAAAATGTCTGGTTCCTAGAAGACATTCTTGTGGTCTTTGTTAAAACGAAAAGAGGCCTGTTCAGGGCGTATTCACACTTGTGAACCTCAAATATGTCTCAGATAAAGAGCGTGGCGAATGGGCCGAAACCAGTCATGCTCCAGCAGCAAGACTCACACAACCTGTTCGTGCGTTATTTTACTGATAAAGGGATATAGTCAACCATGCATTGTGCCCTTCGGGCGCTTCTCCCAAAGTCATATTGAAGTTAGTTGCATAGATTACGGAGTTTTCTCAGAGGGGAGACATCTGGGAACGAGACCCTTTTGTTGGAAATGTCTTGCTGAGACACTGACTTATAGACTTCCGCAAATAGCGAATTCTCAACTTAAAAGCTCGTACGGCCTCGACAGGCGCGCTCTTATTTTTCTATTTCGAAAACTGGCACGGCCCTGAAATCCCATCAAGCCCTTGAAACACGTAGGACTTAGGCATGCAAAAAAGGGCGTCAATGCAGGCCTGTGACAGACATTGGGTATCTTTATTTCTTTTTTTTTTTTTTTTCTAAAAGTCGCTCACAAAAGCGACTGTCAAGCCCCATGAAGCGTGGGCAAGCTCCGTGCTTAGCTAGAGGATTCCCATTTCATGTGCAGGCATTTTTACTTTGTGTTATGTTCGGTCAGACAAACGAAACATCTTTTTACTGCTTTGTAGTCTGTGAGTGTGCAGGAAAAAAGTTATTTACGCTTGTCTTGTATTCTACTCGCTTAAACTCGGAGAAAGCGTGATTTTCTTGGCTGATAACAATAGAATAGGTCCCGAAGCAGATATACAATAAATTTATTTTTGATAACACGCCTCCCGCAAACTCTTGATCCTGTTCAAGTGCAGTTTGGAGCAGCTAGTGCAACCAGCGCTATGGGAAGTAACAAAGCTCGTTTTGTACCAGAAAATAATATTCATGCAGGGCGTAGAAATATTCATAAGTGCACTTGAATGATGCCAGTGTAGAACCGTTTTTTGATTGGAAAACGACGACCTTTCAACGGGCTATATGGACCCTTTGCAAAGCTCTAGAAGTAAGCTTCTCTGCCCAGCATAACCCCCTTCACCACAGCGGCGTTTACATAGACCCGGCTGAAGCGGGTTGAGCTGTGTAATATTCAGCGCCAAGCAGCCATGTACGGCTGCTCTTTCTCGCATGAGGCATTTCGGGTATCCTGGCTCTTTTAATGGCAAACACCATTAGAATATGGCGCGGCTCCGGATAGTGGAAACTACTTACTGCAAAACACTGTTTTCCTGAATGGTAACGTGATCATCAATGTTGAAGAATTGCGTACGTCCAAATGAATAAGGTTAATTCCTGTACGAGTGAAGACTTTGCTCTCACGGTCCAGATAATTCAAATTGACATTTGTTTTTGTTTGTTTGTTTTAACTTTCATAGCATGTCAGCCCACTTCTGTTGCTAAACATAGAGCCTCTCGTTTCTTCATGTACTGAAGGTTTGTCAGCGCTTGAACTTTACATTTCATAGCTTACTTCCATGCGTGCACGTCTAATTATTATTTTCAAGAATTTCTCACACCAGAAAGCGACAGCCAGCTTTGTTTTGCTGAAGCATGTGAATTGTATATTATGTTGCGGGGAGACTTCCCAAAATTAAGATTCGTCCCTTTGTTAAAATCCCAAATCATCTCTGCTATCTATCTTTATTTTGGGACAGATATTGAGCGTTGGTATCGCTCAAGACAAAACTATATAACAGTTGCATCGTACTCCGCTGAAACGTGGAGGCTAACGGAAAGGGTTCTACTTAAGCTGAGGACAACGCAGAGAGCTATGGGACGGAAAATGGTATGGACACTTTGAAAAACTCTGGAAGTTCGCTTCTCTGCACAGCAAAAACACCCTTACCATGTCGGCCAAACCTGCTTGGGGGGAAGAAATTGGGTGCACTGTAGGAGACATCTATTGCGCCAATAATGGTCATTGGTCACGCTTATTTCCTGCGTCCGTCTGCCTTGTGTTGTTTTCCCAATTATAGGATTAAGAGCCCATCTGCAAAGCCAGTGCCTCGCAAGTGTCATTCATAGGCCCTTCCCTTGTCCCCACATCCTCCTGGTTTTCAATCGCGAAAAAATCCAGCTCGCTAGACTTGTGCACGACATCAGGCTTGATGCAGAAGTATTCTGCCCTGCACGTATCTTCTGCTCCAACCACCAGCCGCGCAGCCATGTAAAGGGGCTTTTGCTATGCCGCAAAGCCGACTTGCGGACTTTTGCAAACTGCGGTTCATAGTATAACATTAAGAGCAGGGCGAGTGCAGAGTGGGTCAGAGAAATAACTCGAGTTAGTAACATTCTAGTGGAAAGCAAGAAGAAGAAATGGGAATGGGCAGTGGATGCAACACGAAGAGAGGATAACCGATGGTCGCTATGGGCAAGAGATTACAAGAGAAGGAAAGCGTAGCAGGGAGCGGCAGAAAAAATGGTGGACAGATGAGGTGAAGTAGTTTGCAGTCGCCAGATGGCAGTAGCTAGCACAGGACCGGGTTATTTGGGGAAATATATGGGAGGCATTCACACTGGAGCGAGTGTAGTCCGGCTTATGATGATTGCGCGCCGATTTTCAATTTATTTATTTATTTAGAACATACTGCAGGCCTACAGTAGGCCCAAGCAGGAGAATCTTATATAGTGTGCACTTTTGACAAAGTTTGTTGCACGTATTTTTCTCCGTTTGGTGGCTAATATGTAAGTTTAACTGCTTATTTGCGGCATCAAAAAGGTTAATTTTTTGTGCCTAAAAATCAAGCTTCGAGTGATGAAGTAAGCAGAGAAAAGCTCTCGCCTTTGGGCATCTTGAATGACGATCGGCTGGTGCGCTAAAGCCCACTTGGAGCATGGGACAAACTTTCCAAACTGGAAAACTTAAGCGGCAAATGAAGAATGAATTTAAAGAACCGAAAGAATGACCTAATAAAATAAATCAGAGAAATGAAAGGGTTCTTTAAAATTGCGAAAAAGAACTACGAGGAAATAAAAAATGTCTGTGAACAAGCGAGGAAATGAGAACTATGAATTAAAAAAAATTAGGACGATTACGGTGCTCGCTAATGCCAAATTTGAGCGTAGTTATTTAAGCGTTTTTGCGATTATTGAGGTAAATAATTTGAGATTCGTGTATGTATGTATGTATGTATGTATGTATGTATGTATGTATGTATGTATGTATGTATGTATGTATGTATGTATGTATGTATGTATGTATGTATGTATGTATGTATGTATGTATGTATGTATGTATGTATGTATGTATGTATGTATGTATGTATGTATGTATGTATGTATGTATGTGTATGTATGTGTGTATGTATGCATGTATGTATGTATGCATGTATGTATGTATGTATGTATGTATGTATGTATGTATGTATGTATGTATGTATGTATGTATGTATGTATGTATGTATGTATGTATGTATGTATGTATGTATGTATGTATGTATGTATGTGCAGTTACGAAGTGCCCTTAATTCTCACCAGCCAACAGAATTTCTCAGACGAGAGAAGAACCAAGAGCGAGCAGCGCAGATGTCGTATGGCTGTTCCTTCTCTTCTTCCGAGAAATTCCCTTTGGCTCGCGACTCACTCGTGGCTCGTGACTCTTTATTGGTCACATTGACAACGACGTCAACGACGATGTGGCTCAACCGTGGAAAGGGCGCATGTGAGAGCTGCGCTCTAAAATGCAGTGGAAGCTCTGGAGAAGGAAAGAGGTGCCCTACTTGTGCAGCTTAAAGATCATGAGACTATTGCAAAATGAGTATCATACCAAGTGTTTCAACGTAAAAAAAAAAAAAAAAACCATTGAGTTCACAAGACAACCCATTCGAATTAAAAAGAAAACGGGCAGAAGCAATTGATGCACAATTGCAGGATGATGATGTTGAAGTTTTGTCATCAGGCAATGCCGATAAACCTAGCATTGTGGTACAATTCGCACATAGGACAAATCACTATTAGTGTCTTGAGAAGTCTGAAACGCCCGATAAGAAAAGACACAGACTTCGAGCCCAGCACTCCGGCTTACGTTAGTGAATGTCATGAAATGTGAATGTCCAGACTTGAAATGCTATTTAGTGCGAATAACAGAAAAAAAGAAGGAGTTAGGCCATAAAATTCGCCCGGTACCGTAATGCCAAAATCATCGCCCGCAAACATGAAGGCAGCCGAATTGTTCCTGAATTGTTCCTAGTGCTCATCTTGATGACTTGCGGAAGATGTGATGTAGAAATAGAAAATGTAGGCATTTTTCTTGTCGATCCTTATTTTGAATATGGAGTGTATGTGCCTTTTGAAGTTAAAAAAGAACTGTGTCCGCTAAGAAGCCAGCGGAGACAATTTTTCACCAACACATTCGATCTCTAGCTTATAAGAAAGATTGTTTGACCACTTTGGTTCCACATTTTGGAACACCAATTACAGTAAAAATGTTAACCGAAGTCATCAGCACAAGCAAGGGAGCGGCGCTGAGCTTTTTCTGAAAGATGATATTGTTGCTGAGCACGTCGATGATTTCACTGATGTATCATCCAATTACGAGGTACCAACAATGCAGTTAAGAAATGCTTGAGATTGGGCTCGTTGGAAAAACATAATTTGAAAGGATACGCTGCTTAGGCTTACGGAATTGTGACAAACAAACTTACATAGACGTTAAGCGCAATCTACCAACTGAGGGTTTATTCCAGAAGATCGGAATGAAGAATACAAGCACACGCGACAATGGTCCGGCGATAGACAGGAGAAAAGCAATAAACCACCCAAACACTCAGCGATGGCGTTGAAAACGGAATAAATCAAACGACGAAAACTTTGATTTCCTTCCGCACCCAGAAGCACACGCTTAGGCGACACTCATGTCATTAGTTTATCATTGCGCAGAAAATCCACTTCGCTTCGAGTGAGCGCAACGGACGAGGAGCTAACGTATTCACTCTTATACGAAATCATGGCGAAGAACTCAACCATCTCACGGGTTTTCCTATCATTTGCACGTGCCAACATTACTGTACTGTCCAAAGATGGGTGACCATTGCGCTTGAGGAAATGATTGGCCAAGTTTCCAGGAGCCTCTCTCGTGAAGCTCGGCTGCATGGTATGGGCCCGACCAGATTGACAAATCTGCACAAGCTACATTTGTTGCAGAAAAGAGCTGTGCGATACATACCGATGTACATTATACCTATTCAATAAAGACCCCCCCCCCCCCCCACACACACACACACACTTTTTTTTTTTTTTCAAGTTATGAAACTCGTCCGGTGTCTTGTTTGTACATTAATAGGTAAGTGTTCAAGAACCGAGCTAACTGCCACTGGTACGAGGGAAAGCATGATTTATCTTATCTTTATTGATGGGAAAGTAGTAATTAAACGTAAAGGCAATTTATTAGAAAGTAGAATAAAAAATATTAACGTGCCGCCGGTGGGACGCCGTGAATTTGGTTGCCATCGGCGACATGTGGTTGTTTTTCTTCTACTTTCTTTTCAGTTACCTTCATGTTTAATTACTACTTCACATAAATAAAAAAATATCCCTTCTTATGTATATCATAACGAAACCCCTAACTTTCCCTGCATTTGTTTGCTGTACGGATTAATTTTGTGTTAATATGCTTTAGTTTAATTTGGTGTTTAATGGCGTCATTCACCTTTCAAAACTTCAGGTAACTTTAGGCGATCGTCAGGCGACGCACAAAGAAATGTGGTTCGTACCCACTGCTAGACCTTCCCGAGACGAACAATCTTTGATCTTGCACACTGCCTTCACTGCTTAGTTTATTAAACGTAGAATGTGTGGCCCTACTTGCAGCCCAAACTAACTGATCAAAACATTTTGTCCTATTATTTATTCGCAGGAGCAGCATAAACCTTTTCTTTCCGTCCTTGCTCTTGCCCACCACAGTTATTCCTGTTATTATCTAGTTATACTGTCATTTGGTTTGTCTATTTAACTTGTTTTCATCCTGATTACTAGGTGTCCTTGTATTACTTATCGATTCATTTGCAATTTTCATGCATGCTGAATGGCCATCGTCTCGCTGTTCTGCCAACTTGTAAGGAACTGGGTCCTCGTTCAGTTGTTTCAGCTTTTCGTGCCGTACTCCTACTTTTCAAAGAAATAAATGGATACATTGATTGTTTGATTTATTGATTGAAAGAGCTTGCCTTTGCCATATAGTTAAAATTTTGTAGCTATAGAAAGCTGCATGTTTACATGGATAAGCGAAACTTTATATTGTGCCAAAATGCTGGGTGTTTGTGCCCACCTACACATGAAATAAATGAGCTGATAAAGCTGCCAGATCCGCAGCACCTCTCTGAATCCGCAAAGGAGCAAGATAATGAGCGGTTGAATCGTCGTGTTGCAATCAGAACTCATGATCTGAATCCAAATTGCCTATTGAAATATACGCATCGTTTTCGTGGAAGAAGAAAACTGGCTCCGGATCGGCTATTGGCATTCGCCTTAAGAGACGAGAACGTGAGCCATACGCTAAGATCTCTTACTGGCGAGATGCTTTGCCCGTCCTTCTTTTCGGTTCGCTGTCGCTTTTAGGAGGCAATGAGTGAGACACAGCAGACCTTGTACAAGCAGCTTCTTTATTGCTTCGCGGATCTTCTCGATGTATGCTTAAATAAAAAGGGGCGATCTTTGTTTATTGAACAATGTTTCGCCTAGACTAATTTTAGATACATCGTTGAGGCTGCGCATGTTGTCAAGAATCAGGCAGCTAAACAGTCAATGTCCTTCGTCAGCTCTAGTATCGAAGGCAGGGTTGGCCAATAGTAAGCGGTAAAGATATGAAACGTGGAAACAATTTTTACGCGATATAGTCAAAACGTTTCTCAATGATCTGAGGCTTCTCAATCTTCCCCGAAGAGTAATCAAGTTTCAAGTTCAAGTTCGAGCTTGGAGAACAACTAAAATCGGTTTTCTCCCTTCTACCATAGATCGATGAATATTTGCCATTTTTCCAGACGGCAGTTAGCTGAAATTTCATGAGCGGCACTTTTCAGCTACGTTATCTTGCACCTGAAACACCACAGTAGAGCGAACCAGGCTATGGATACTTTTTGGTGATTACTTGGTTCACGTGTCCAGCCTATTGGATGGTGGACTGCGTTCTTTGCTCGACGCCAACAACGAACGCTGCGGATTCATTCGCGAGCGCTGATTTGCCGTTGCCTTCGGTGCGGGTACGTGTCTCCCGGCGACGATGTGCACGCGGATTCTGTCAGCGCATTTGGGTATTCCATATTTATAGAAAGGCATCGGGAAAGCCGCCAGTGCCCCCTTTGAATACCTGACTGGCATTGCGCAAGCGGTTGACTTTGGCCCGACCTTGGGCCACTTTTACTTCTTTTTTTTCCACGCGTTTCTCCGACGCCATATGAAGAGAGCATCGCCAAAGTCGGCCTCGGAACCTGCGACAACGCGCGCGACTGCGGCCTTGCTCGCGCTGGAAAAGCGACATCTGCGACGAGGATTCGGAGGCGACACGTAGAGCGGGCTCTCCCGGTGCAGATGTCAATCATGGGGCGAGCGCACACGCACAGCCAATGTCCGTAAAAGTTTCAAAGTAAGAAAATCTGGAGCTGTCTTCCCCTTCAGCCACCGGTAGCACAGATAATCTGGCATGGGAATGCTGTCAAACATTTTTGGGTTGAGGAAGTATCAACCCCAAATGAGGATGATAATTACACTATAGAAATTCGTTAGACCTTCTACAACAAATGCGTAAGATCACGGGTCTGCCAATGCCAGCATAGGATGTTTACATTGATGGGAACAGCGCGACAGATTGGCTTAAAAACGGCAATCTGCAGCTGATCAAATAATCTGACACTGATCAAAACCGTGAACTAGCGACTAATTAAAAAGTCCCTCGATGAAGGTCACATGCGCGTGAACATAAAAAGCTTTTTTTGTAGAGGTGAAGCTAAAAAAATATCAACAAGCAGTCTGTTTGAGAGAGAGAGAGAGACAGAGAGAGAGAGAGAGAGAGAGAGAGAGAGAGAAGGCAGAGAGGTTAACCAGGAAAATTTCTGTTTGAAATTTTGGGAACACAAACAACCTGCTAGCCCCAGGCAGTGTTTCGTTGAATAGCACAGGCGCAATAAAAAAGGGCCATTTTCCATAACATTCAAGGAGCAGCATTATGCGCGTTTAAATTTATAAGTGTAAAAACGGCGCGTACTGAGTGCAGAAATATTTTTTTGAAACATGAGTTGGGGTTTTACTAGAAATTTTATTGTATACGTTCTCCTCCTAGCCTAGTGCGCTGACAAAGTGAAAGATGGCTTTGTAGCCAGGTTTACAGTGGATTAAGAACAATGCAGTCTCTCCTTCTAACATCGTTGCACCAGAAATCTGCAGTGCCACGGCCTCATCATCATCTATCCGTTCTGCGTCCATTGAGATCCCACCAGAAACCGGTCTTGGTGCCACATTTGGGATCCTGGTTTAGTCAACGCAGAGCAAACGTAAGGCCATGTTCTATTATCTGTCTTTGTCAACAGACTCCAGTAAGTAACTTATAGCAAGCGCCTGATCAGGACTATAGGTTTAGCAGTCCTAGCAGCGTGAGTTGAAGTGAAGCTGTCTTGCTATGACAAATCTTGAAGTCTCGACAGGAACTCTGCTCCGGGGCCAGAGGTTTCATATGAGAGTTTCTCAATGCACGCGCAAGCACAATTTGAGTCTTGACCGATTATCGACTCGATGGCTACTTGGATGGAGTTGCCGCTGGAACTTCCCAGCACAGATGCTTGTGTAAAATGCAAAGTTCAGTCCTTGAGCGCAAAGGTAACGAAGTATTAAGAGCATGCGAAGCTGTAGCACTATGAGGAAAGGGCAAGATAGTCCGCTTTTATGGCGAGCATGCGAGCCAGTGGCTGTTGTCTGCAGAGCTTCACAGCGTCCGACCGGACTGCGCTTACCGGAAGCAGAGCGACAGCCCATGCAAAGCACCACCTCCAAGTGCTACACCTTTCATGATCTCTCCGGGCACGCAGGATCACATATACCAGAAGCCCCTAGTACACGCAACATGGGCGCTTGCCTTTATCAGGGAAGGCGGAAAGTTAGAGCCAGCTATTACACCAAAAGATACCGCAACCGCTCTGATATCCTCTATGTCGAGGCGGCAGGGAATTCTAAAGCAGGATTTTTCACTGCAGTCGCTGCCTACGAGGATGGCAGAGTGGGGTCCGCCGCCACTATCCGAACTAATTCGCCTGCAGAAGCGGAAGGAGCCGCCATCGCACTCGCGCTTGCCCATTCAGTCATTGACGAAGCCATTACCGAAATTTGTACAGATTCTCAGGCGGCATACCGCCACTACCTAAACGGCGTGGCGACACTGGCCGCGCATCATATTCTTACCACCGCCACCTCTCTCGACCGAACGGTTAATCCAACGTGGATCCCAGGGCATGCCTCGATCCCCGGTAATGAGCGCGTTCATGCGCTGGCTCGAGAACTCTCTACCCGAGCCCCTGATGACCAGGCACCCAACTCCGCGCAGGAGGCCGCATCGGTCCTTTCTACATACCACCAAATCACCACATTCGACAAACACAACCGCATGACACTACCACCACCCCACAGCACCTTGTCACCCTTATCCAGTACTACATGGCGACAATTGCAGACGGATTGTTTCATTTCCCCCTACCGTCTCTCATGCCTTCACCCTGGCTTGCCCCCTCACTGCGACACCTGTGGCGAGCCCAAATCCTCACTTTTCCACTACCTGTGGGAATGTCCTTCCCCCCAGGCAGTGCCCCCCATCCCCCATCCCACCTTTTCTTCCTGGGAGGCTGCTTTGCGGACAGCTCAACCCGCCGGTCAGAAATGGCTGGTAGATCGGGCTTTATGTGAAGCAAAAGCCCGTGGACTCCTGGACTAGTAGGGGACCACCCTGGAAGACTATCTTTTTTTTTTATTAAATAAAGTTGTTTCCATCCATCCATCCATCCAGGTCCGTTTGTATATGCCTGCGTTACTTTGCTGTGATGTGCGGGCGCGTAGCGCGCAGCACCGCTTCAGAGAGAGAGCGACCATCGCTTTCCGTGCTCACCTATAAGAGTGGACGACCCTGTATTTCGTTGAGAACTCGTAGACATCCGCTGGTGTCGAAAATTCCGAGAGCACTGTGGAATCTACTCTGCAGAAATGGGAAAGCCTAGACGTTGCTGGTGCACACGGTGCATCACGATTGCTCTCATTATCATTATCAACTAAATGCACTGTAATTACCATCACCACTGTCATCATCACTAATTGCAGCACCAATGTCATCGATACTATCACCCTCATGGCGGACAAGAATTATAATGTGTAGTTCACGATCCCGGGCGCGTCTTCTTGATTTCGAAGCTTATCTATGTCATGCAGGTGTTATATTGTGCATTAAGAAACAAAGTACAGACCACGCATATAATTTTTCCTACCTGTGTGTGGCGCTCTCAACGGAAGCCTATGCATCGACACAATTTATTTCTCCATCTGGAGGCTGGTGGAGCTGGTACTCAGCACTTGTTTGTTCACCAGCTTGCTTCAAAGTTTTTCTTTTTTGAAACAGCAAGCCATCCCTTCCTCCTAGTTGTGTTTATTAGACGATTAAGTGCCCATTTGCCTAGTTTGTTTGCGCCCACTGGTCAAAGAAGTGAGAGTCGATCCTTTGTGGGTTTTTTTTAAAGAAGTAGCCGACACATTCCATTTCCTCACCGTACGGTTTTCCTTACATACCCATACAGTCTATCCAGAAGACAGATGACAAAAGTTCTGATTGAGACGTTATTTCCTGTACCGATTTATTGGCGGCAGCCTTATCTCCCCTTTCTGGACAAGGGTGTATTAAAGCGGGTGCAAGGGATGTATATACAATCAGCCGCAAAGACTTTCCTTTTAAATTTCACACGTCAACCTTATTTGTGAAAACATGGTTTCGTGCAAAAGGGACTTTTGGGCCATGGTCAATGGACTGTCGCTTGTGTCAGCAGCCAGAAACTACAGATCACTGCTTTGTGGGGGGACATTCTTCAACCGACTCTCAAAAAGGACATTGATGTTACGTCTTATACTATAAGATTTCTGCCTACAATAGAAGCTTCTGAGGTTCCATGTGATCTTTTTGGCCCATGAGTCTGCTTAGCCTGTGGAAGAGCCGCATGCCTTGCAAAGCCATCACGTTCATCGAAGTCTCTGTACAGAGAACAGTGTGATATGGTGCGAGGGGTATAAGGTTGCGCAGGAGCGACCTTCTGCCTGGTTACCTTTACTCGATGCATGTATATTTTACCCGGAATTTTTATGTGTGGGCAAAATGAGAACTCGATGCTGGTGCAACTGTGTATGATAGGTTACGGGATGCGACCTGGTTAGATCGGGATTGAAGAACTTCCATGCAATAAATAAAAAAAAAAGAGCGCTCGGCTGGGGATCCGAGGGATGCACGTTCAATTCCCGGTGAAGGCAGGATTTATATATAATTATATATATGGTCGAAACGTCGAGTCCAATAAAATGTTTCTTTAAATGAAGCATACACTTCGCTCTCTCTCTCTCTCTCTCTCTCTCTCTCTCTCTCTCTCTCTCTCTCTCTCTATATATATATATATATATATATATATATAAACTATCTTCCTCACGGTTGACAAGGAGAATTGTGATGTGCGTCTCACGATCCTAGGTGGGGCGGCGCCGAATAAGTTCAATCGTTTGTAAACAATGTATATTGCTCTTTCCTGCATTTAAAGGCGTGTAATTAATACCATGCTGAAAAAAAAAATCCCGGGCGTGGCTCAGTTGATTAAAGTGCTTGGCAGGGGATCCTAGGGATGGTGGTTCGATTCCCTGAGGAGACATGATTTTTCTGTTTGATAGACAGCTATAGTGTGACCGAACAAACGAGCGTGGACAGTATGCTCCATTAAAGGCTTTCGCCAATTAATATTGGTGCGCACGCGCCAAAGACAATCGTGCAGGGGAGGTTTCTTTGTTTTTTAGGTGCACTGCACAGTAAAGAATTACACAGGGTACCTAAGCCTGCTAACGTGCTGTAAATGAAGCAGTAATCGTTCATCGTGAGTTCCGTTTCGAGGTTCATTGACCGCGCTGCACAGACGTAAATCCCCACCCTGTACTCGATCCGTTCAATCTTACGTTACGTGGTGTCTGACTCGTAAACCAAGAGTCGTGGGTTCGTATCCCTCCTATAACCAAGAAACTCTTCACTAAACTTTATACCAAACTATGCTCATACAAACACACATAATTACACGTACAGTTTTTGTCAAAGGTTTAGAGCCTGAGGGGTCTGCTTCAAAGCCGTGTAGTGTCGCTGCTTTAGCATTCGTAGAAGTCGTTTTCGTTGCACAGACTAAATAAAAAATAAATCTTAATTTCAGAGATTTGGGACACTGGGAACGAAATGCAAGCCGTATGCTGTGGTTCGGAAGCAAACCCACTGGGCCCTAAACTTTCGACAAAGACTGTACATTTCTCAGAGAGAGAAACCATACAGGCAAGCGATCGCCTGAAAATCCTTGGGAAACGCCGCACAAGTATACATATAGCTCGTACCCAAAGCACCCACTTTGAAAGGCAAATCAGATTTCAGTTCCCTTTCAGATGCTGGGGCAGCGGCCTTGTAGTATCTTCCGGCACGAGAGGGTGGCGAGGGAGCACCTTGACTCACATTCTCGGTCAGTAGGCAATCGGATCTCGCCAAAGGACGCCCAGATATATGCGTGGCGGCCCCGCGCAGCACGAGTATAGGACCCGTCACTTCTGCGCGCGTCCTTGCGCCTCGAGTCAAGTGTCAGCGGATGCCCCCGCTCCCCGGAGGACGCACACGCGACAGACCGACTTCCCAGCAGCCGCAATTCACTTGATCGCTTACGGGTGACACAGAGATGACAGTGAAATGAAAGCTCGGCGCCGTCCTGGCACAACACCAAGGAGAACGCAGTGTTTGTGCACAAGGGCTGAATCTCTCTCCGTTGGGATCGCCTTATGTTTTAGAGACTAATAACATTAACAACGAAATGCTTTCTTTAGAAACCCCACCGTACATATGAAGCCGGTCTGTCCAAGCCAAAGAGAAGAATGACTACATCGGAACATCGACAAGCATGGCTCGAAATTTTTGTAGAATATAATCTTTGGGCGGTTTTAGAGCTTAAAAAAAAAAATACAGTCGTTACTATATCTCCACCGTATGACGCTACCGCCAACCGGGTGTATTGAGGGACCGGGGGCGTGCACGTCATTTTTGGCTATTGTGGCAATGAGCTCATATGCTTTTTGGAGATGGCTGCAGCGATATATAGAAGCGGTATACGAGGATATTTATGTCCTTTTGTGTAAGCGCTAGAGCGATGGCCGCTTTCTCCGCCGTCGTGACCGTAGCTCTTCTGAGTGTGCAGCTACTTACTATCCGGGCACTTTCCTTTGCGACCACCGCAGCAAGAAGGAGGAAGCAGCATTAAGGCAGTTGCAGGTCGGCACCTTTTCGATCCCAGCCACTCGAGTAGGTTCCTGCCGGGCTTAAATGGCGTCCTGTGGAGTACGGGCGACCTTAGCCCTTATGATGTGGGCATGCGTCCAATCCAACGCTTTAGTGGCCAGTAGAGAGTCATGGGAGGTTTTGCTATGCAGCCAAGACCTCGAAGAGCAAAAACCCATAAGTCAAGCCTTCGAAGCTGCCAGGTACCAAGGGATCTCGGCCGCTTGATAAGGACAGGAGGGCAAGGCCGCCCTCCTGGGAATTGATCTCATATAATAAAGCTTTTCTATTCTATGCTATGCTACATGCCACATGCTATATGTTAGGGTGTATGCTGTGCTGTACGCTATGCCGTATGCTAAGCTGCATGCTATGCCATATGTTATGCTGTATGCTATGTCATATGCTATGATGTATGCTATGCCATATGCTATGCTGTATGCTATGCGGTATGCTATGCTGTATGCTATGCGGTATGCTATGCTACATTCTATGCTATATTATGCATTGCTATTCTATGCTATACTATATGGGGACATTATGCCACTTCATATCACTCAGCGCTATGCAAAAAAAAAAAAAAAAAAGCAAGAGCTCAAGAAAAGATGGCAGTTTGATGACTTTACACGCGTTTGCACGAAGAAAGCATTCAATAAAGCACTGAGCAGTGAAGAATAACTTGACACGCTCTGTTGTGTTACCCAATTCCTGCGCATCCCTGCAGTTTTCTTTTTCAGGCCTAAAACTACATAGATTGATACCAGCGGGCTCAAACAGCCGATTATTTGCCGAACTTGCGTCTAGCTGTAGCGCTTATGCATCTTCTGCCCTGCTGTGTGTTTTACCTTTTTCGTCCGTTTGGGGATCCCTACATTTTTTTTTTAATTGTCTACGTCAATGTATGAAAGGAATATTCACCACGTATCACTGTCATGGGATTTGAGTTATTGTAACCGTTCCATGGCGCGGAAGTCACGAAATTTATTGTGGTTGCCACCAACATTTGGCTGCCAAGCACACCTTCACGGCTATGTCGTTTCAACAGCGTTCGATAAAACTTGAGGCGATTACTTTTTAGCTAGGACACCAGCGCTAAAACCGATATGCTGTTGAAAGCTTAATTTAAATTAAGGATCCGGGGTTGCGTTTGATCGATTAGAACAAAAAGCACTAGCAGTTATATGGTCACAAAGAACGCCCTCCAAAGCGATGTTTCCACATAGACAGGCGTTACACTTATCTACAAAATACAGCGCGGTTGGCGATGATTGGCCAAATATCAGCGTTGCGTCAGGAGGTTTAGCCAAATTAATGTAGGGACAGAGATTAATTTTTCGAACTCCTGACCCCAGTGAAGCCGAGCATCAGGCTGAGGGAAATCTTGCAACAACAGGAAACATTTGGACACCAGATTAGTGCAAGCTGATGGCCGTGGGGATCGAACCCCGCACCTCCTGCATGCTAGGCGACTTCAGGTAGCTTCAATGACCTCCCGCGGCCGTAAATTTGTTTGCGATATTCGAAGGCGTCTCAAAAAACTCGAGCCCGATCTTCTAATAATGGGTATACAGACGTGGTATTAACTGCCGCAATTGAAAGAGTTGTTCCCCTTGATTGGGACGAAAATGGACACCTCAAATAATAATAATAATTATTATTGGTTCATAGGAAGGGAAAGGCGCAGTATCTGGCACACTTGTTTTTGTGGACACCTGAACCGCGCCGAGCACCTGATATCGCCAGCAGCATTTTCGCGATGCTCCGGAGTGGGTCAATTTGTAAATTTTGTAAATAATGTACAAAGCTCCCCTGTCCTTTCTTCCTATCGTTCCCCTCTGTGTTTTCCCTCGCTATCATCTCCCTATCACCTTTTCTTTCCCGCCGGCTGCCGCTCAGGTGCTTCAAATTTTAAATAGCAGTTGCCGCGGCCGGCAACACTCTTTTCCTTCTTTTTAATTATTATTAAACCACTACCACCACCAAGCCACGTTTGGTCTTGACGGTCGTGCGGAAAACCATAGTTACTATATCTACTGTTAATGACGTCAGTGTAAATAGAGTCTTAGGCTCCTGGGAATATGAACTGTCAAGATAATAAATGTAATGTCTCTCAAGTGATTGTATTGTTATGCCAAATGCAAGGCGTCGCAGTCCGCGACTGGTATGCAGTGAGTCGCTGCAGGGGTGAACGACCAAGGGTCAAACTTAACGCGTGGAGTACACGTGTTTGCTATGAGTGGTGGCAAGTGACAACCCCTGGGCATGAGGAAGTAAAAGGTTGGTAAGCTTGCTGTCGCCTACCACTGGCTTCCCGGCAGAAATGGTAAGTGGATCCAGATGCTGGCTTTATGGGAGTTTTTCCTCCTCGAGTTCCGGGACAAATCCGTCATGACAACGGAGGCTTCCACTCGCCGAGCTACAAACCACGGAAGTCAACAACCTCTGCTACCCGTCTCCTTTATTGAAGAAGGGGGGAGCTCACGTGCAGTGCACAAGCCGACTGCTTGCCACGCATTTAGCAGTGTCGTCGACCCGCCCCAAACGCATTCGTCGCAGCAAAAAACTTTAAAAAAAATGAGAAAAAGAAACGAACTGACTCCCGAGGTGTGACAACACGCTTCCTCTCCACACATACAGCGCGGACACTGAAAAGGGAAGATGGGACGCTAAACGGGCGTGGGCACCGGCTTGCTTCGCCCAGTACAACACAGGCGAAGAGACTGCAAACAGCGGGGGTGGTTTAGACGCATATCTGCCGTGAATCTGGGTTCTTTTATCCTCAGCGCGGATGTCTACTTGACAACCATGATTTCCTCTTCTTTTTCAACGGGCTCAGTTCTAGAAGCTTGTTTCGGTTCATTGGAAGCGTGGTTTGTCAGCGCAGAACAGTGGGCGCTCTCCTTAGGATGTCTGAGCGTCGCGAGTCGCGCAGTCCGAGGGGCTCAAAAAAAAAAAAAAAAGAAGAAAAAATGAACATTTTCGAGATGCAAACAAACGTATTTAGATTTAGATAAAGCTGCCTCAGGTGCGGCAAGGTGTTTAATTCGCACCTTTTACGTATGGTGCCGTCGTAAGCGGCCGACCATGCACAGCCGAGAAGGAGGAGGAGGAGGAGAAGAAGAAGAAGTAAAAGAAGAAGACTGGTAACTTACGCTCTCCCGTCATACCCTTAAATGATGAGCTTAAGTGTCCCCAATAATGTAGCACATTACACTGATAGGGCGTGATGGAGGAATAATGTAGCAGGCAAAAGAAGCTTCCGCTGTTGTTATCGCAATTCAACTAGGGTTAACCAGAGTTAAACCACAACAAATTTTTTTTTTTCAGTGCCTCTTTTACCGCGCCTTTTCGGGTGCAATATAAATCTAGTGTAGTGCTGAATGCCTCCTGCATCTGTCTAGGTTCTCTTGCATTTTTCTTTCCCTTTAGTTTTGTCCGTGCTATACCTTTCTCTCTTTTCCTCTTTTTCTTGCGTTCGTTTTATCAGTGCACTGGGATTTCTTTTTCTGTTTCACTCTTCTGCTCCTATTTATTTTATTTAGTTTTACGTTTTTGTAGATTTTTGTGCACCTACTCTCGCAATGCCAATAGGAGACTGCCAAGCTCCATTTTCCACCCCTATTGCTTGTTATGGTTTGGTTTGGTTTGGTTTGTGGGGTTTAACGTCCCAAAGCGACTCAGGCTATGTATGAGAGACGCCGTAGTGGAGGCCTCCGGAAATTTCGACCACCTGGGGTTCTTTAACGTGCACTGACATCGCACAGCACACGCGCACCTTGCTTTTCGCCACCATCGAAATGCGGCCGCCGAGGCCGGGATTCGATCCCGCGTCCTTGGGAACAGTAGCCGAGCGCCGTAACCACTGCGCCACCCCGGCGGGGCGCTTTTTATGGGCTATCCCGCTTATTACCTTACTCATGGATTATAACTAACTGGCCCAGCTTTCTATTTTGTTGAACTTCTTACTCTAATGTTTCTTTTCCTTCATGTTTTTGTATTGTGTAAGTCTGTCTCTCTCACCGCACGTTCTTTGTCGTTTTTGTAGTTTCATGTTTTGCTGCTGTTCTCTGCTTTTCCTGTTCGGTTTTCTGTTTTGTATTTTTTGCAGGTCTGGATGGTATGCCTTCTGGAGGGCTTTTCTTTTCTTTTTTTTTTTTATGTCAGCACGGATCTCCTTTCTACTCGGACTTCATTATTTTTATTTTATGATTATGATAATTTTTACTTCTCCGTTTAAAAAAAGTTTCTTTTGTAAATTTTAAGCTTTTGCTCCTTTTATTTATTTTTAATTGGCTTCAAGCCCGGCAAAGGTACTGCTGGCACGGGCTGCCTCTCCTTCTTTTTAATTTTTGTGTGTTTGTTCAAGAGGACCAATGAAATCGAAATGGGATAAAGTGGCATAAACCTGGTGGGAAAAGCTCGCTCAGGAATGTAGTCATCTCGTGAAAAACGTCACACTAAAACTAGGGTGACGAAGAAAGAAAAGCAAGTATATACTCGTGCAAGCATTATGTCGCCGTCTCCTTGTTTCGGACTTCCTTTGGGCTTCTTTTTTTTCCATGGTACTTCAAGCATTTAGCGTACCAAACTCGTATTGTAAAGCCTGTGGCTAATGCTATGACAGTTTTAGTTCGCATTTCTGTTGTAAGAAGCAATATGTATTACGCGAAGCGTATACACGTCGTTCGATCGGAAAGCGGTCGGCGTAGTAGTAGCAGTCAGCACCGAATGTCAGAAATATTAGCGCGGAAAAATCCTGATACGCCGACAGGTTTATGAAATCACAACCACATGACCTCGCGCGAGAATTTCAAACACCCCGCATTTAAAATAAAGCTGTATAACGAATTGTGGGAAAGAATCCAAATGAAGCCGAAATTCGCGAGGAGCTTCCTATAATTGAATTAGTTAAGAAATCAGAAGTTAATGCAATGAAATAAATTTGTAGTCACTCGGGCTCGAGCCCAGTTCATCTGCATGACAGACGGGCATGCAACAATTAGGTCACGAAGAGTCTTTTCTTTTTATTGCCTTTATTTCACAACGAAAATAGGCTGATCGATTTTTCTTCAATGAGCCGCTTTACATGTAATATTCCTAATTACGAAACTTTCACATTAATCACTTTTTCAAATAAATTGATAAACTTGGATACACAAGACAGAGTTTTCAAAACATCAATTATCTGTCGAATAGAATCCCCAAAATACTCTTGGATAGGTCTGACATTGAGATCAGCATGGCGAAGAGCCATTCGGCGTTTCCACATGATATTTAAGCCTAATAACATTATCATAACGACACTTCTTCGACTACGATGTGCCGTTGGAGCCTAGAGTGTTAATGAGGCACCTAAGGAATGTTTCGTAGTGCGTGTTACGTTTGTTTGGGATGCGTACTGACTGATGCTACTGTAATAATAATTCTAGAACTCAAATGATTTAATCGAGAAAAAAAAAATTCGAGCAATGAAAATGCGCTGTTAAAAGCGTTTTGAGTTTCTTTTGAAGACGAAGTTTAACCGCCGCCCTAATTTTTGACTGACGTAAGTTGAAAACCTTTCTTGAGGTCCTCATTTTTTGGCGCCGATCAGTTGACTATGAACACACTTGTTGAGAAATTAGGCATACGGTTGCTGCGGCCTACCCTGTCCTTTATCCCTATCGCTCACCTCTTTTATTTCGTCTACCGCTTCCTCACTATCCCTTTATTTCCGTCGCCCCAGTTCAGGTGCTTCAGATATCAGATAGCAGATATACCGGGGCTGGTAAACACATTTTCCTTCCTTTTGTATATATAATAAAATAGTCACATACTACTACTACTACTTGCTGCGGGATTCAATGGATGCAATGCTTGCCATCTGTAGTTGCTGGATGTACGCTAAATTGAGAACGTGTGCTCAGCTTTAGGGATATGTGGAGCTACACATGAAGCCGGTACCAGCACCTACTTGCGGCACCGAAAACGCAGTAGGCTTAGTTCCGAAGGCGAATATATCTCGCTTGTCAAGCGCTCATTCCAGAAAAAAATATTGCCATCAGGGTTTGTTCATTATTCACATCACTCAAAATCGTTCTCTATCGGTGGTGTCCAAATCATGAGGGGGTTAAAAAGTTCACTTAAGACCGTCATCGGAACTTTGTAGCAATCATTCTGTTTTCACGCTCAGCCTTTGTATAGCCATGAGACGGCGTGTGTGCGGAGCTGAAGGGGAAAACGAGGCCACAAGGTATGTGAGATCGGCATACTGCGTACGTATAGGCACATTGCGACACCTTGAGATATTGGAGTCCGCGAGTGCCAGTGAACTGGATAAGAGCTGGATTTGTGTCTGTTTCTTCTCCGCGTACGAGCCTATAGCGTCTTCCCCTTGTCTTTGAGGCGCGATTAGAGCCGTTCTGGTAAGTGTCTAATCTGTCGCAGCACGCCCGGTCAGCAGCCGGCTGTTTCGCATACGAGACCAGCCACACCCGAGCCGTGGTTTTTATCGCACTAAACAATACCTGATCATAGATAGTTTGTACACTGAGCGACGATAGCGCGCGTACCATCGTGCCATAACACACTCGTGAAAACAAATTATATCATTAATTTTCTTCAGGAAGTGATAGCCCAGTATAACATATATTATGTTGAGGTATGAAAAGGAAAGAAAAAGAGCCTCTGCCCGTGCCACTTAGTATAACGGGCTTAATCCAATTAGAATAAAATGAATAGGGATATTCCAATAAAAAATTTTGGATTGAAGAGAGAGAGAAAAAAAAGGTAAAAAGAAAGAAAAAAAATCTACTATCCAGCCCAACCGCCGCCACGGGAATGGGCCAGCAAATAGCGGATTTATTTTATTGCTTTTTTGTGATTGGATTTGTTTGGCTACTATTTACATGATTATTGATGTTAGCATTTTGATTTAGATATTTACATGATTCTTGATGATAACATTTTGATTTAGTTAGATGAATCAGGGCTTGCTTGGGGTTTTCGGTATCCGGACTTGTTTTGGAGAGGAGTCTTGCTTGTATGTTGTTTGATGGCGCTTGAGTTGGAGATGGGTCTTCCTTGGATGTCGCCTATTGCCGCTCAGTTGTGTTCTGGAATGATTTTAGTGAGAATTAGAGTCCTCCCCCCCCCCACCCCCCCCCCCCCCCCCCCCGCGTTTATATTCTGCCCAACAAACGTCACCCTGGATGCGTCCCCTCCCCGGATGTCCCCTAAGGTTTTGTTCCCTGTATAAGATGACTGATTTTCGGCAATGATCCCTGGGTATAATGAGAAGCACTGGTTGTTGAAAGGAGACGTCCTGGAGGCGAGGTGTTCAGTTCAGTTCAGTCGTTCAGTCGTGTCCGACTCTTCGTGACCCTATTGACCATGTCACGCCACGCTTTCCGGTCTCTCACTATCTTCCTAATATCACATAACTTCATCTGCAGTGCCTCGAGGATGCTATCTAACCATCGCGTTCGCTGCCTACCCCTTCTCCGGCGACCCTCAACCTTTCCCAACATCAAATCTTTCTCCAGCGACTCCTCTCTCCTCATCAGATGACCAAAGTAGCTGAGCGTTAACTTTAGAATTTGACCCTCCAATGAGCAGTCAGGGTTTATGGTCGACAATATTGACTGATTTGATCTTCTGGCAGTCCAAGGAACTCTCAAGAGTCTTCGCCAGCACCACAATTCAAACGCGTCAATTCTTCGGCGGTCAGCCTTTTTCACAGTCCAACTCTAGCATCCATACATCACAACTGGAAAGACCATAGCACGAGTTATACGGATCTTGGTTGGCAGACTAATGTCTCTGCTCTTTACTAGGCGGTCAAGGCTAACCATTGCTCTCTTTCCCAGAAGCAGGCGTCTCCTAATTTCATGACTGCAGTCTCCTTCTGAGGTAATCTTGGAGCCCAAGAAGAGAAAATCTGTCACAGCTTCCACTTCTTGTCTCTTGATGCTCCAGGACTTGATAGGGCAAGACGCCATGATCTTTGTCTTTTTAATGTTCAGTTTAAGCCCAAACTTCTCACTCTCTTCTTGTACGCGCATCTGAAGTCTCTTGAGTTCCACTTCACTTTCTGCCATTAAAGTGGTATCATCCGCATATCTAAGGTTGTTGATACGTTTTCCAGCAATCTTCACTCCAGCTGAAGACTCGTCCAGACCGGCCTTCCTCATGATGCACTCTGCATATAGGTTAAATAGGCAGGGCGATAGTATGCAGCCTTGCCTCACTGCTTTCTCAATCAGAAACCAATCAGTAAGACCATGCCCAGCTCTGACTGTGGCCTCTTGCCCTTCATACAGGTTCCTCAGGAGACAGATTAGGTGAATTGGAACTCCCATCTCTTGGAGAGCTTGCCACAATCTGCTGTGATCTACGCAGTCAAACGCTTTCGCATAATCAATAAAGCAGAAGTAGATGGGTTTCTGGAACTCTCTTGCTTTTTCCATGATCCAGCGAAGGTTGGCAACATGGTCTCTAGTTCCTCTGACCTTGCGAAACCCAGCTTGCACGTCCGGAAGCTCCCGATCCACATACTGCTGCAGCCTACCTTGGAGCATTTTCAACATCACCTTGCTAGCATGCGAAATAAGCGCGATCGTGCGGTAGTTGGAACAATCTTTGGCACTGCCTTTCTTTGGAATGGGGATGTAAACTGACCTCCTTCAATCCTGTGGCCACTGCGGGGTTGTCCAAATCTTCTGACATAATGTATGCAGAATGTTAACAGCGTCATGGTTGAGGTTTTGAAGCAACTCAGCTGGAATGCTATCAATTCCGCTAGCTTTGTTCTTAGCAAGGCTGGCTAAGGCCCATTCAACTTCACTCTTCAGGATGCCCGGCTCGAGATCAGTGATCACAACCGTCTTATGTTGGGTTTGCACATTCGGGTCCTTCTTGTACAGTTCTTCTGTGTATTCCTGCTCTTCTTTATCTCTGCGGCTTCAGTGAGGTCCTTGCCTCGTTTGTCCTTTATCACGCCCATCTTAGCACAGAAGCTTGCTTTGATATCTTTGATTGTCTTATACAGAGCTCTTGTGTTCCTTAATTGGCTGTTGTCCTCAACTGCTTGGCACTGTTCAGGAAGGCATTCTTATCTCTCCTTGCTATTTTCTGAAAGTCCGCATTGAGAACCTTGTATCTTTCTCTTTCCCGCATAACTTTTGCCATCCTCCTTTCCTCAGCTATTTGCAAAGCCTCTTCAGATAACCAGTTTGCTTTCTTGAATTTCTTTCGCTTTGGAACTACCTTAGTAGCAACTTCTTGTATTATATCACAAACATCAGTCCACATCTCTTCGGGCTCTTTGTCTTCTAGATCTAATTCTTGAAATCGATTCCTCACTTCCACAGCATATTCTAATGGAACTTGATCCAGATTATACCTGAAAGGCCTTCTAGTTTTCTGCGTTTTCCTCAATCGAAGCTTAATCTTGGCAACAAGAAGCGGATGATCGGTGCCACAATCGGCCCCAGGCCTTGTTTTTACTGCTTGTATAGCGCTTCCCCATCTCTGTCGGCAAATAATATAATCGATCTGATTCCTGTACAGACCGTCCGGTGTAGTCCATGTGTACAGGCGCCTCTTGTGCTGTTGAAAGTGAGTATTCGCTATGGTCAGGTTGCTTTCTTGACAAAACTCTACTAGCCTCTGCCCAGCTTCATTTGGCTCACCAAGACCGAACTTGCCTGTAATTCCGGATATTTCTTCACTCCCTACCTTAGCATTCCAGTCTCCTACGAGAAAAACGACGTCTGATGATGGGGTGCGGTCTAAAAGGCATTGTAGGTCCGCATAAAATCTCTCAACGTCAGCTTCTTCAGCAGTAGTGGTCGGTGCATAGACTTGGATAACTGTTATGTTGAAAGGGTGACCTTGGATCCGAAGTGAAATCATTCGGTCGTTTTTGGGGTTGTACCCTAGCACTGCTTTGCCCATTCTTCTGTTTACTATGAGAGCGACCCCATTCCTTCTCTTGGATTCGTGCCCGGAGGCGAGGTGTGCTTGGTGTTAAATGAATTAGTGATAATTAGTATTATTGTTGGCTTCCCCTCCCAGGCCCATTGCTGAATGGTGTTTAATATGGAGGCGGAACGTTCTTCAAGTAGATTACGTGAGTGTCCATGTACAATGATTGTTATGTCGTCAGCAAATGCTTGGATTTGTGTGTGTTCTGGGAGAGTAGTGTTGAGGAGGTCAGTGATTGTGATGTTCCAGAGCAGAGGGCTTAGTGGTGATCCTTGTGGTGATTGTTGTGGAAGATTGTGAGTGATTGTTGTCTTTCCTGTGTTGTACGAGATGGTTCTGTTTGTTAAAATGTCTGCTGTTAATTGAGTGAGGTTTTGAGGGCAGTTGCGTTGGCTGATAAATTTAGTTACATAATCTCGTTGAATTAAATTAAATGCATTTTTATGTCAAGTGAGATAATAAGGGTTGTTTCATTGTTTAGTTTGTTTTCTTTAATTCTTTTGAAGAGTGAGTGTAGTGCAATAGTGGCTGACTTGTTGTGAGTGAATCCGAATCGGTTAGGTGGAAAAAGGTTGTGTGTATATAGAAAGAAATATATACGATTTTTAAGAAGTGTTTCGAGGATTTTGCTGAATATGGAGTTAAGTGCTATGGGACGGAATTGATTAGGTGAGGGTTGGTTAAGGGAGAATTCTTTTTTTTTAATTAAAATTATCTTCGATTGTTTCCATGGGGAGGGGAAATGTGATAATGAGAGACATGAATTGAATATGTTTATGAATAGTTGTTTGTGTTGGTAGTATTGTGTTTGGATAAATGATGTGCTTAAGTTGTCTGGGCCTGGAGCGGTGTGTTTTTTAAGTGAATGTTCAACAGTGTCGATTTCTTGTTCTGTGAAGGGGATGTCTTTATTTAATTCAGAAGAGCTTTGGTTGATAAGTTCCTTTTCGAAAGGGTTGCGGTCTGATTGACTAGTTACTGTGGTGGGGGTGGATGGGGACATGAAGATGGTTTTTAGGATGGCGTCGACTGATTCTTTTAGTGTTGTTGTCAGCTCACCATTTGGTTTGGGGACCGCTGGTATATTAAGGTGAGTTTTTATTTTGCTACAGGCTATTTTGTAAGGTTGTGTGAATTATTTGAGATACGGCTGCAATACTTTTTCCATGATTTGTTTCTAGTGCTTGAAATGTTCTGTTGGTATTTTTTGAGTAATTGTATGTATGTCTTTTTGTGTTGTTCTTTTAGTGGTGCTGGGGCATTCTGGAATCGTCTTCTAGCTGCCTTGGTTTTTTCCCTCTCCATTTCAAGCTCAGTAGTCCACCACGGGTTTGGAGAATGGTCATTATTTACAGTTTTACTGAATTTTTTGCTGAGATTTTCGATTTTTTTTTATAAGTGACTTATTACGTGTTCTAATCGGGTTACAGTAGTGATGGGTGTGTCTGATGTTTCTTTGAGCCAGTGGTCTTGTTTAAGTTGTTGTAAAAGTTTGTGTGTGCCGTTCTGTGTTAGTTTTTTGTTGTTGTGACTTTGTGCTTTCGAATACATCGATTAGAATGTATTTATGGTCGCTAGCATTTTCCTGGTCAAGGACTTCCCAGTTCTGTATGTGTTGGAGTGTATTGAGTGTAGTTGCTGTGATGTCTATCCAGCTGCGTCCATTTGTTGTTTCGAATGTTGGAGGAGAATTAGGTGAGTTAAGGATGGCCAGGTTATATGCATTTAGAATTTCTATTATTGCATCCCCTCTTTCGTCTGCTATTGTACCCCCCATATAGGGTCTTTTTGCGTTGAAATCTCCTGCTATTAAAGTATGTTCTTTGTGTTGTTGGAGTATTAGTTCTATTTCAGATGTATGAGTTTCAATGTGTTCTTTTGGAGGTGCATATACATTTATAATTAGAAGCTGTCGTTGGTTTCACGTAGTGCGTGCTGCTATAAGTGTTTGCGTGACTTTGAGGGGAAAAATTTGGATGTTTTTGTTGTGTATTATGATTGCGTTTTAGGGGCCTGATCAGATGCTAGAATTTTGTCTTTTAATGTGAATGATGTAATTTTGTTGTTGTGGTAGTATGGCTCTTGGATGATTGATGCGTCTTGAAAGTGTTGTTTCTGAAAAACATGAAGAAGTTCATTTGCCTTGGATGAGTGTGCCAAATTGGCTTGTAATATTTTGAGAGTGTGTGGTGTGTTGTGATCTAAGTGTTCTGTGTGTTGTGTAGAGTGTGAGTGTAATGAGTGTGATGGGCGAGTTTTGTCAGAGAGTGTGCCCTGTGCAGTCGATTGTTGATATGCCATTCTCTTTAAGTAGACTGGCTCCCTTATTGCCAGTGTGCCTCCTGTTATCTCTGGAGCTCTCTGTTGGTTGGCCATTCTCTTTAGGTAGACTGGCTTGCTTATTGCCAGTGTGCCTCCTGTTGGCTCTGGAGCTGTTGTAGTGAGTGGCAGAATCTGGACCCTACAGGGTGGTCGACTGTGTGATGCCCTACCAGATAGCAGACGTTGCATTTGGCTGTGTCCGACCTACACTCGTCTGGGTGATGTGACTCTGCGCAATTAGTACACTTACGTGTCCTGGTTTGGCAGTGTTTCGCCACATGTCCATATGTGGTGCATTGTTTGCAGTGTGGGATGTTTATGTAAAGGTAGGCTGGATATGTCATCCAACCTATCCTTACAGACTTCTTTTCCTTGAGAAAGTGGTAGGTTTGAATGTCAGTTGTGATAGTTACAACCCTTCTGTTGGAAGGGTTGACATAATCGCCTAAGATGGCAATATAACAGAAGGCTAGACACTCTGTAAGATCATCACAAGGGCAGCCATATTGAATTTTTAGTAGTTACAATTTTCACGCTATGGACGGCACCGCAGTCAAGCCAAAATGGCAACGACCGAGAGGACTTCCTCTCTTGTGCTGTGTGTTGTCAATCTCAGGGCAATGAAGAGTTTTCTTGTTTACACGACATATCCATGCAGCTTCAGTGAAGGTAAGCTCCTATTTTTTGATAAAAGTTTTCTATTAATGGCTGTATAACAAAGAAAAACGCCAGTCATGCAAACGGAACCGCGCACAATCGTTGTTTGCAGGCTGGGCGCTGTTCCTGCATGGCATGTAAGTCAGAAAATTCCAGCACGTCGCGGGTTCAATGCTGCATTGTTACAGGTACACAAGGCTGTCTCAAAATCATTACGTAACACTCAAGCCTAAATTGGTTCTCGATGACTTCGCTTTCGACCATCGCCTAGGTGGATTTCAATTCAGCTATAATTATAGACGGCATCCTTAAGCTGTCCGATGTGTGCCGTGCGATGTCAGTGTATGCGCTAAAGAACCCCAGGGGGTCAACATTTACCGGACCCCTCCACTACGGCATCGCTAATAGACGAAGTCGCTTTGAGACGTTAAATCCTATGAAATAAATTCTTGCTCTTGTCGTGCCCAAAACCACAATTTCTTCTTCTTCTTTTTTTCTTTTTTTGCTTGTCCAGGCAGGCAAATGAGGTGATGTGGGGATAGAATCAGATGAAAAATGGGGCACTGATTTCGAACTCCGGGTGCTCCATATTGAAATGCTGGCATTGGCGCCGAGTACCATGATAAGGGGAAAGTTTCTTCGCATTCTTGTTCCTATCTCCGCACGTGTCCACGTATACATCCCCCCACCCCCCTCCTTTTTTTTTCTTTCCGCTACCAGAGCCGCCTCACTATCAGACCTGCAGCTCGTAGCCCTCCATAGCTGTAATACAATACAATACAATACAATACAATACAATACAATACAATACAATACAATACAATACAATACAATACAATACAATACAATACAATACAATACAATACAATACAATACAATACAATACAATACAATACAATACAATACAATAGGTCTACATGGGATCCACAAAAGTCAAGTCGGGGGCTCTTTTAGAAGGAAAGTGCAAAAACAGGTACCGGGGAAAAATGTAGAGGACTAGTCATGACTTTTCTTCTCAAAGTTCGCTCTTTCTTTCGAATAATCAATTCGACTCGCATTCTGTCGAGTTCATGTATATGCAAGTCTTGTGGGCGAATGATTTGAGACCAGCCATATCTGTGTCCGGTGACTTCTCTCGCACATACAATGCGCGTCAAAGCAGCATACTCGTCAAAGGACGGAGGACAGAAAATACGTTTGGTTTGGTTTGCGGGGTTTAACGTCCCAAAGCGACTAAGGCTATGAGAGATGCCGTAGTGGAGGGCTCCGGAAATTTCGACCACCTGGGGTTCTTTAACGTGCACTGACATCGCACAGCACACGGGCGCCTTGCTTTTCGCCTCTATGGAAAAATGGAAAAGCGGTCGTCGCGGCCGGGATTTGATTCCGCAACCTTGGTCATAGTTGTCGAGCGCGCCCTAACCACTGCACCACAACGGCGGGGCGGACAAAGAAGAGACGAGGCACACACAACGACTGGACTAACAACTGTTCTTTGTGGAAAGAAACAGTCTCCAGGGAAAGGTAGCAGATTATGCGCAGCTCAGTCATCAAAAAACTACAACCTAGAGATAAGCCGTGTTCTAGCCCCGTTCCAATAGGAAGCTCGGTTAGTTCCTTCTGCATCAAGGAGACAGAAGGTGGGGTGATGCAATCATCTCCTTGCATACTAATGAGAAATGCTTCGAGAATTTCGCGCGAGCAGAATACTATAATACTCGCACCGTCGTGTATCAGTGCAGCCACAAGCAGAGCAGCGCTACACAGCACAACTGCTGGAGCAGCTGCTGGACCTTCTGTCGGGCACCCGAGTTGGATTTCCAATAGCGCGTAAAATGTTCGGTAAAACTGGACCGTGTTGTGGGCTGAGAATAAATACTTACAGAACGCCTCTCCGCTTACATCTTGGGTGTCTGCTACTGCTATCACATTTCTCCGTGAAATTGCAAAAAAAAAAAAAAAATCATTATTACCTGTTGCCGAGTGCTTATACATCAAATGGAAGCCTTTCCTTTGGTTTTTTTCTTTTACGCGGAATGAAGGAAACTTAACTAAGATACTTGATTTTGGGCCTATACTTCGTCTCACCATATGCACTGGGAAAGGCAGGGGCGCCATGGACCAACGCACTATCATAGGCAATTCTGCTCCCACTGTCGCTCTCGCCTATTCGGGGGGCGAGGGGCTCGTAGGAGCACAATTATCTATTATAGTGCTCATGGTCCTGAATGGACCAGGGTGCCTCTGCCTTTCGCAGTGCTGCAAATTGCAATCATCTTGTGAGAAGTATAGAATAGTATGTCTGGCTCACAGTGAATGTCCGTGTAGTTCGGACGCACACGCCACATCGCGTTTTACGGTACAAGCGATGCGGCATTTTTCAGTTATTGAAGGACAGCAGTGGAGGTCACCTCTCGCCAGTTATGAAGCGGAAAACTCTGCAGCGGGCTATACTACGGTTGCGTCAATGGTGAAGCGCTGTAAAGCGTGACACACAGTTTAGTTGTTGAAATGCATTCGCCCACCTGCAGAGCACTGGTGGCTAGGGCAGTTTCAGCTATAAGCGAACACATGCTATCCGGTCAACCAAAAGACACCCTAAACCTGCTTTGTTCATTAGCCGGTAATGACTACAAATTTAAAGCCTCATTATAACCGCTGCGGATGAACCTTCATGTGATTACATGTGATTTATACAACATCGCCTATTCTAGTTCTGCTTCTATTCCTGCTGCGTTTATCAAAGAAGCTTTGAACGGGCTATTTCGATTTGAGTGCAATAACGCGTCCCCTAAAGACAGATACTATGATGTCACCTTTAATTTGCTTTCCCAATGCTGCATTCATTACCTTGGTGTTGGGGAAGATGATTAAGGTGTAAATTCGTAGAAGTGTCATGCAGCAATGTTTGTTTCAATAAAGCACATTTGAAGTCCAGTGCTCGTCCGTTGTCCAACACCTTTTTTTTTGTTTCTCCACACTTATGTATTCGGCTGGTAACTTTATCAGTTTATTAATATAGCAGTTAGTTGCGGAAATTTATTAATGAATGATGCCGCAAAATGTCATGCAAATTTGAGCAAGATGTCGGCGGTACAACTATATTACGATCAAGAAAGTGTCCTGCCCAGCCATGCGCGCGCTTTGATTGTTTCTGGACAGACTGCCATGAGTTGCGTAAAATCTGGACAGAGACGAAAAGAACAACTCGAGGAAGGTGCATATGAAGCAAATAAATACAGGGAAAAGAGGGGCTCGCAATGAGGTACATATATGAGGTGAGCCAAGAACCAGTGACAGCAAATGGAGCATAGGGGATATTTATGAGTGTGTGTGTTGGTCAGTCTGATATACTGATGAAGATACTTGGTTAGGAAGTAGAAGAAAACAACCGTATGCTGCTGGTCACATGTGCCGACCGACGGCCCTCGAATTTCCAGCCCGGTTCTCTTACCAACTGAGCTACGCAACGGATGTTAAATCTTCTATCTTCGTGTATTATTTATACTGCGAGTAACCTCCTCTGATAGCTCACACGTATGACCGTGGGTTAAAATACCACACGCGGCTTGTCGCTACTTTATTGCGAAACACCACTTTATTGCGTAACTGGAAAAAAGAAAAAAAAAGCTTGACGTATCTGGGAAGTCTCGACCTTCCTTTCGAGTGAGGGAATACATCGGAGCAGATTCCAACCCAGGAATGTCTCTAAGAAGCGAATACGGGTCCTCACAGCTATCACCACAGCCGGCCATGCTGCTTGTTTAAGTGCCGCAATCTTGCCCTGTACACTGCATGTGTCGTCATCAATTTCCATCTGCGCGCATTGTATACAAACGCATCATAATCGTATATAGGTGGGTTAAGACGACCTCAATTTTTATAGCGCGCTAGATAAGGTCCTCCAATTTCATCGATTTTTGCCTGCTTCCTTAGCTCGAAACTCCACCTTTGCACCGAAAGCGAAATGAAAATGACGTGCATTCTCACGTTTCAAGCTGAATCACCTGTAATCTTTTTATCCTGCTTTCTAATCAAGTATCAGTGATTACGGTAGCGCACACACACACACACACACACACACACACACACACACACACACACACACACACACACACACACACACACACACACACACACACACACACACACACACACACACACACACACACACACACACACACACACACACACACACACACACACACACACACACACACACGCACACACACACACACACACACACACACACACACACACACACACACACGCGCGCGCGCGCGCGCGCACGCACACACTCATACACACGCACGCGCGCACACACACACGCACAAGCAACAGGCGCACGCACACACACACACACGCACGCACGCACGCACACACACATACACACACGCGCGCACACACACACACGCACGCGCGCACACGCACACTCACGCGCACACGCGCTGCGGGAGCTTTTTGATGGAGGCGAAAAGCCCTGGCGCCCATGTCCACATAGTCCCAGCCCCCCCGAGTCGCATTGGGACGTTAAACCCCATAGGCTAAACTAAACAAAACTAAAATAAACTACACATAGACGCATACACGCACACGCCCGCACACGTGCAAGCTAACACACACATGTACACACACAAACACGTACACGCACGCACGCACATTCATTTTTGTTGCTGTTATTTATATCTTGTTGGCTCCCTTCGTATGTATGATATAAAGTACGAGTTATATGAAAAGTTGCTCCGGGTAAGACACCAACCATTTGCAACCGACGCTATTCATTTGAGCCTAATAAAGCAATAGACGTTGTGGAGAGCACTTTTCAAACCTCTATCGCTAAAAGCCGAGATTAAAAAAAAGGAATTTGCCTTGATCCGCTTTACAACAGACTTTGCACACCGTTCGAAACGTGATTTGTGTGCCAGCCCCTTATTCCGACATGTTGGTACCAAGGCCATCAAGTACGGTTGCCATTATAAAAACCGTTCATATCCTCATATTTTATTCGTAATGTGGAGAGCTTCCCCCCTCCCACCCCTTCCGTTGATAGAGAGGAATTCTGAAAAAGAAATTACCGCAGATACGAAAATCTACCAGCCTGCTCGAGGCGGAAATTTAATGCTACCCTTTTTCCAAGTCACCGCCTCGAAAGCTCATACGGCCTCATTTGCGTAAGGTTGGTTGAAAATAGCAAGCACCTATATTTTTATTTTTTAGCTTCTCCGGCTCGCAAAAGGAATGCGCAGAAAGTCTTGCAAAAGGTAAAAGGGGTTCGCACTTGAACGAGCATAGCACTCGCAATAAAAAACAATTTTAGTATTAATACTCAGTGTACCCCTGGTAACGTATTTATTTACATACTACTATTACTGCTTACTAGTACTGCTGCTACTTAGTACTACTGCCTTCAGCATCACCCATGGCTACTCTACTCCTTCTTCTACTACTCAACTATATGTTCTGATACGAGTTGTGTCTGTAGTGAAGCTCCGCCCACATCAAGGTGCCACTGAATTCAGCCATGATACAAAAAAGCAGACCGTTGAAAACTCTGCTGTTCTTACCTTATCATAAAGCTAATCTCAAGGCTAAATTGAAAACGAAGACTGGGTTGTTTTAACATATTTCGACACTTAAAGAACGATTTAATTTACTGTTGCGATTGATCAGCTGTGCAATCCAATGCACCGCCGATAATGACCCATTGTTAGCAACTGGTGCTTCTTAAAAGGCTACCCTACTGCTGTCACCCCTAATAGCATTCTCATAATCCCTACTGCAGCTATCTCTACCATTACTATCAAATGCATGGGCCAACGAGACAGAGATGCGTGAATTACATGATTGATCCAGTATATTGACATCGAGACGGATTTAAAGGTTCTGCCCTTCACTATACTCCTGGTATGCAAGCAGTTGCGGCGCGAATTTATTTCTATGCTCGGTAGACGTGTGGAACTCCACCACGCACGAGCTTCTTTAAGAAGAAGGGAAAACCCCGCGGCTGTCTCATGGCCATCCTGACTGATCGCAGGGCTGAAAGGTTTGCAACACATGCCAAGGCGATTATCTAATCCCTCTATGTGTGCGAAGTTAGGCGACGCGGTGCGGATTCGAACATTTCCTCGAGTCTTCTGGCGGGAAGCTCCTGGCCAAAGAAGCGCCTACGCATCTTTCCTACGGTCAGCCCGCGGCCTGTTCAGTGAACGGCGCTATGGTGGCTAGAAACGGCGCTTAGGTCCACGCCACGCTTACATGTCGAGAAGTTTTGCCTTAACCCATGACACCGAAGGGCATTTCAAAACGGACCTATATCACACTGTGCCTCATATGCATGCTGCTGTAAGCATATTGCCCGTTGTACCATCTGTGGCGATTATGCATGATCCGAACATTTATAGTCGCATCTCAAAAATATCTTCCGTGAACGCCTTTCGAAAATATAATGACAAAAATATCTAAAGAAGCAATTTCTTGAAAAGCCCCTCTGAGTAACCGTGCTGATGAAAATTTCATGCCATTTTTTATTTCTCGAGCGAAAATCACGCAATGGCCGTCGTATGTTTATGGTCACGCTACATGAAAGGGTCATTTTTTAAGTAAGATATGCGAGGCTATTTTGGGTCAAGCCAACGTTCCGAAAAGTTGATCTGGGCAGCGATCATGATCGCTCTGCCCAGACGAAGACGAGTCCATTTGTCGAAACGTTGGCTTGACCTACGAACTGAAGCTTCCCCCCTTCCACCCTTGTTCAGTGCTCTTTCATAACTGCACAGTCGTGCGATGATCACCGATTTTGATTAACGAGTGCGATGTTTTGATAGCGTCGAGTGGTGCATGTCTGTATTGAAATTCCAGTTTCATAGAGAACGTGCCAACATGCTTCTTTCTTGCATATTTTTTTGTGGGTAAACGGAATTATTTTAGGTTCAACTTAGGCTGCAACAAATATGCTACTGAAAAAAAAAATAAAAAAAATGAAGCGCTTATTTCGTCATCTCTAGTGTATCTCTGCTTATACATATAAACATATACCGCTCCATTTGGTAAACGCTGTACAAATTATGAAAGATTGAGCCAGTAAAACCACTTCTAACCGCCTCGCGTCAAAGACGCTTTATCTGGTAAGAAATATCTCACCTCGACTTACCACATTACTTTTCTCCCGGATTTTATTTGGGCATATCTTTTTTGTGTGTTTTTCGTGAGTGGTTCTAACTGGATAAGATAATGGTTGAGGGCATGCAGAATCTTCACATGGAGTAGAAAGGTAGTAATAAATTTAGCCATGTAGATTAAATATGTTCGCGGTTTCATGGGCTAATAAAACTTATAGCAGCGCATTTCCAGTTTATTTTGATGAAAAAAGCCAATCTGGTGTGTTTATTATGTCTCGTGTTTTATCAATTTATTAAATTAGTGTCAATTATGCACTTTATGACTTCAGGGTAAAGTCATTGACGAATTATGTCATGTAATAAAATATGGATTTCATAGAATTGTGCCTGACCCCAGGTTTAATGCCTGGAACTCCGACCTGCGTTTAGTTAGAGTAATAGCTAAATTTACTGAAGACTGAGTTTTATGTGCTGAACCTAGCATATGACTTATAAGTATGACGACATGATAGTGGAGGGCTTTGAATTTCGATACCCAGTGAACGTGCGCCAACATCGCACAACACGCGCGCCCGTTCGTCAATACTTTCTCGTTGAATACACGGTCGATATGCACTTCTGGAAATCAAGCCTAATACTCCAATCTCAACAGCCCTAAACCCAGTTAGCGCATCGAGAAATTCTAACCAGTAATAAATACAATACCGTGGCGCGAAGAGGCACTTTCCCGGCTTGTCCAGTATCTTCATGAGATTTAACAACCGGATCCTGCGTTGGGCGTCGCGTCAACTTTCTTAAATCTCTTTAAGAATAATCTATGAGCGTGATACCACTTATTATTAGCTAGTTCGGTGTGCCGGAGAAAAGGAACGCACAAGCGATTAACATCGACTCAGACAATCCACTAAAAATGAATTCATTGGAACTGCAGAGAGTCCGTGAATATCTGCTACCAAGTGGGCTAATGCTACACGGCACACATATATTGATACAGGGCCTTTTGTACCAGTGTATCCTCCCCCCCCCCCCCCCCCCCCCCACCCCTTCCTCAGAATAAATTAGTGGTTAGTTTCTCGTCGCAAGCCACGTGCATGGTCCTACAAGAAGTGGGTTAGTTTGCAGTCCCGAAGTTGATTTCTTGGTATACATACGGGTTTCCGTTTCCCGTCATTGTTTTCCCCGACCGTATTACGTGAAATGCACTCACATGCCGAAAGGTGACTGTACTGTGGCAGAATCACGTCTCACGCTGCTTTGAACGGAAACCGAAAGGCACATGTAGCAAGCGCCATGAGAATCTTCGATGACGAATTGTTAGTCGCTATTGTACGTCTCACGCTCATTTTCATTAAGTACGTAAGATATGTGGTGCTTTGGTTTTGACGTACGTTAGCACTGCGTACTGCCGAAACTTCATGGTTGTGCATTTCTCACTTCTGAAGCCGTGACCATTTTTATTCAACCTCGAAAAAAAAAAAAAAGTAAGAAAGGTACGATCATGAAAAGCACATTTCCTTTCTTTTTTGAACTCCAGCCGGTACTACTCGCACTCTGTTCAACTAAGACGACGGCACATAGTAGCACCGGCCTGCAGCCTCATGGCAAAAAGAACACAGGGCAGCTACAGATCAGGGAAGCTACGCCTTCTTGCAGCCACAGTTATGGAATAAATTTTCTCTAAACGGATGGCCATGAGCAATTGAATCGTTTATTCCACAACTCCATTCCATCGCACAAGAGAAACCAAACAAAGGATGCATTTAGAAGTTGAAATAAGATAAAAATGTAAAAATGAAATGTCTGCATATTCTCGTTTATTTGCCTGGCGTTAGCATCTTTTTCTTGTTATTCTTTTAAAATAACTGCTTTTAGTTCTAAGCAACAACAACAATGATAATAATAGCCTACTCTCCTTTACTTCCATCCATGGACATGAGCATTCCTATTCAATAACGGACGTTCAATCAACCAACCAACCAATCAATCAATAATAATAATAATAATAATAATAATAATAATAATAATAATAATAATAATAATAATAATAATAATAATAATAATAATAATAATAATAATAATAATTATTATTATTATTATTATTATTATTATTATTATTATTATTATTATTATTATTATTATTATTATTATTATTATTATTATTATTATTATTATTATTATTATTTGTTCACAAGGAAGAAAAGGTGCAGTCTCTTTCACGCTTGTGCGAAGTAACTACACTCCGTTCATTTTTTAATTGCCGAAATCAAGTACGCCGCCTCGTAATGCAGCGTGACCTACATCCATCAGCAAGTCACAACGTCCTTTGACAAGCGCAACAAACTCGTTGCTGCCGGCGGCGTTCGCGTTAGGTTTATTTTTAGTGGCCGAGTGGCGGCCAAGGAACGGCCCGAGGTTCCTAGCCAGCCTCCTGCGAAAGTTGTGCAGCGTACCCGACGTAGCATAGAGATGAAGCAGAAGGCCACAAGACGCCGCGTTAGAAACGCTGCCAACAAGAAGTAAAGAGTGCGTGCTTGCCAAGGGGGGGAGGGGGGGGGGGGGGGGTCTGTGGACTATCATGTGCCTGGATTGTGGGCTTGGTCACTGCATGGGCGCCGTCCAGTCGCGAGGCATTCCGACATGCCTGCGGACAACGTGCCCCTCCAGCTGTCACAACACTGCACGCTATTGGTGCGGCAGATTCGCCACCGAGGCACGCGGCATTGGCAGCGGCGGCAGAGCCAGGACGAGCAAGGGATTAAAAGCGGGCCGTGCGCGATGTATGCACGTCGGCGAAGGTCGAACTCTGCAGAGCTACAATGCGCAGACGAAGAGGGGGGGCGGCTCTCCCGTGCAGAGCCGCGGAGGCAAAACGGCTAAACCGGCAGCAAGGGGCAACGGCGCCCGTGGCGCGCGACCCTGAACGGCATCCTTGTCCTCACTTGCGAACGTACGCTGCGCCCCCGGGATGCTCCCGCGTGCGCATCGCTGAACAGAGGGACCGTACCATGATTTTCACATATTTCCGGTGACCGTTTATTCATCAGATATTGTCGCCTTTTAGGGTGATCTGTTCTTTAGAACCCAGACCTAACTCTCTTTGGCTCGTGAGGGAGAGAGAGAGAGAGAGAGAGAGAGAGAGAGAGAGAGAGAGAGAGAGAGAGAGAGAGAGAGAGAGAGAGAGAGAGAGAGAGAGAGAGAGAGAGAGAGAGAGAGACTCTTTAATGGAAAAACAGAGAATTTTGCTGGCGTTTAGATTTCGCTGGCATGCTACTCTGTGTGGGTAGGGGAATTCGGGAGGGAAAGATTGAAAAAAGGCTCGTGAGGGAAATGAATGAATGAATGAATGAATGAATGAATGAATGAATGAATGAATGAATGAATGAATGAATGAATGAATCCTTTATTTGAGGGATGGGATGGCTCTCGGCCCGTGTTTGAATAATTATGGAATTAGGAGGAAAATAGTGCTTTATGACACCACATACTACATAAAAGCATCTCTCAAATTATTTGCCTCGATATACAGCAAAAACGCTTAAATTGATGCGTTCGAATTTCGTATCAGTGACTGCATTATCATCCTTAGAAGTTAGTTTTTATCGACAGCAGCTAAACTAGTCTGTCAAATCATTGAAGGTATTCGAGTTTGGTGTATTTGGGCTATTCTGGTGTATCTGGTATAGGTAAAATAAATTTGGCCCTTATATGTATAAGCATATCTAGCAACACCAGTTGGCAGGAGACTCATTCTATAAAAGTTGCAAGCGTCGAATGGTGAATGCCGAATGTTCATAACAAAGTCACCAGACACTGAAACTAGCGGGAGAAACCAGCGACACACTATAAGATGAGCTACGGACAGTTTTTGCTCGTCGACTGTAACGAATCAGCTCACGTAGCAAGACAGCGACACCTGTGCATCCTATGCGATAGTAGGGGTTGGAGTGCTCGCTTTCTGTTTATTCGAAAATTCTTTGTACATTTTGTTTTCGGTGTTTATTTTAGAACGCGTGCATTTTCCTTTTTTATAATGTTTTCTCTTCTACAAGTGAATTGGACTCCTTTTGAGGATAGAGCATTGTTGTTCATGTGCTGTCAAAAGTAACTTAGAGTAGGCCTCGCCTGTATTGTTAGCACAATTAGTCACTTTACTAGTGACGGACACAGGTGGGTGATGACAGCAGTCGAAAAGTGCTTCGCTTGCAGGCGGCTAGAATCGCTAATCCGACACTGTTACCGCTCCTTCGACTGATATTTTATTTTTGGACTGAGTGTAATCCGCCTTTTGCGGGAGGATGTGGCGCCATCATGCGGGAGCGTGCGAGAAACACATTGGACGGCAGTGTAGCAGACGACGCGAAAGCTCACCATACGAAATGGCCACGCCAACGCTGGTAGAAAGCGAAAGCTTCCCCCCTTTTTCGGCCTCGGGGCGGAAAGTAGTGACAGTGATTGCAGCATATCATGTTCACGCAGTATGGGGGAATGTAGAGCGTTTTCACGATCCATTCATAACGCACGTACGCATATACTATCTTCGTATTGTAAGAGCGTGTAGACAGCTCACAGACAGCTCACTCTGGCGTGCAGAACAAGGTTACTGATAGTTTTCAGCTTAAAGTGAATTTTAAGAATTTATTTCGGTGTACTTATTACATTTCCTTTTCCCTGTTATATTTACATAAATTAGTGAAGTAATTAAAGTAGTAAAGTAAAATAAATACAGTAGGCCGACGTAGTAAGTTCGGTACAATTTTGCACGGAATTCAACGTGCCGCACAAACAAGGGCCTTCTTTAATGTCCCACTATGTTATCCGATCAAAAGTGGTCTGGTTCGAAGAAAGATTGCACCTCCGCTTCAGTGGTGGGTTTCGCTCCTGGCTCGGGTGAGTGCGTGCGTGCGTACGCGCTGGTCGAAGGGCGTCCTAGACGAGCCCTTCACGGAGGAGCATCTCGCGCGGCAAAACCAGGTGAAGGTGAGCGCACATCGGGACCATATATTGCCCCTTTCTCCGCCCTCCCCGGTGACCTCTCGCCCGAAGTTCGTCCGATCGCTGGTTTCCATGCCCGCTTCCGTGGAAGTGTGTGGCAGACGCGAGTGCGTCGTGTTCGCGAGCCTCTCCCCAGGACACCCTGCCACTGGCTTTGAAGAGGGCAGGCTAGGAAGGAGAACGGAGACTCGGAAATAGTTTCAGTGGCTGCGGACTGGCACTTTCATCTGAATGTGTCTGGTCCAGGTGGTCTTTGAATTGGGCAAGATAGGCTAGGTTTAGCGCCATGCTTAACGGCATTTGCGTTCATTTTTGCAGCGAAAGCTAAACTGCGGTATGTTTTCGAGCTGTCGTCGTGGCCCCGTGTTACCGTGGCACTGGGAAAGGCGAAGAAGAAGATGAAAAAGAAGAAGTAAAAGAAGAAGCAGTAAAAGAAGAAGAAGAAGAAGAAAACAGATAACTAGGTAGTTGGTAGTTGGTAGAGGCGAACGAAAACAGTGAGTTGCTAGGACAGACGGTTCGTTCGAACGTTGTGGCGGCGGTGTGCCCCGGAGTTCAACGTAGAGACGATGTGTCATACCCCTAGAAGCCTTCTACACCCGAATGAGAATGATCAACGACAAGAGGCAAGGGGCGCTCATACGTGAAGTGATTCCCCTATGGCATAAACGAAGCTGAAACCATAAAGTGAACTACTATGCGCAAAAGCCATGTCATTACTTTGAAGCCGAACCTAAGGCATCTTACCTAGATTCCTTACCTTCAGCCCGCATCATAAACCGGCGAACCATCTGTTGATTGGTGTCCTTTATCTCCGACGTCGCCTTGGGACGTTAAACCGCATATACCATATACCAAACTGGTTCTCATGTCAATGAAGTGTCGGAATAGCTGAATTTTTCTGCGCTATCTCTCTATATGATCTTTATGCGCTTCGGGAGCTCTAAATATTTGCTCGATGGCTATATAGTATCGTCATCAACAGCTTTTATTGGGTTATATTAGCGCTTGCTCTATATTATCGAGGGAATACTTTCTGCGTGCTTCACTTCCGTCTTACTTTGACATCGCCTCAAAGCCGCGCCAACCAGAGACTGGATTGCTTACACACACGTTTTGCCTGCCTTCAAAATGGAGACCAACAAAATCATGCAGATGCTTTCGGTTGTACTTTTCAGTTGTTCTGTGCACGGAAACTTCATGTGCTTCGTTCCTACGTTTATACACCTAATTTGGTCCGATTCGACGTTGCAGCAGTCTAATTTCGAAGTAAGCTGAGGTAAATGGCCCTGCCGAATAACGTGCAGTTAGAACTTAGTCAGCGAGCAAATTTTTATTATACATATAAGAGGGAGTCATATTCACACGAAGGCTAAATATATATGAACAAAAACACTGTGCGGGGTCTCTCACTATTTGGCGATGTTCGTTCTTTTCTTTCTTTGTAACGTGAGCGTTGAGCTGCAACCATGTGTGTCTTTCTTCACGTTAATATGTATGTTATCTCATGTGAGGTTAGCTTTCTTAGCAGCTTTTGTAACTTTCTGACAAGCTGACAATCACATCAGCCCATCGCTGCCTTGTCTCGCTGTGTGCATGCACCGTTGTGTGATTCAGTAATAGCTGTGTTTTCTTGCTCGCAACGAGGGGCATCAAACAGCCAACCTCCATTGTCGATTCTTGGTAATCACTTCGTGTCGTAATGGGTCTCGGGATAGCCGATGATTTACAAGCAAAATAAGCATTCCTGCTTTATATTACTTGTACTTTTCACCGAAAGAAGGTGGCATCTGCACTCTTGTGCTAAAACTATATGGTCAAAAAGGGTCCACTAAGTTTTCTGAAACCAATATCAGTATATCTGGCTCACGTGGCTTGCCTGCTAAATGTAACAGCCGAGAAAAAACTTGTCCTTCTCAATTTCGACATGTCATACCTTTTTGCCATGGAAAATAGCAACAACACGGCTGGCACATTTAATGTAAAGGTGAGGCTCTGCTGTTTGTCATGCCCCAGCCGCACCGATGAACAATTCGCTCGCAAGAGCAACGTCATTCTATATCACACGTGAGGGCTCCGTTTTGTTCTGGAAAAAGTCAGCCAGAGCATTGAATTCGTAGTGGTCGAGGACTTGGAGTAAGGCAGGCACCTTGCTTTTCACGTTCGTTCCTTTAAATTTATACACGTCGATGTACAGGTCGGTGATCATGCCTGTGGGAGCAGAAATATGAACATTGAAGAGGGTTAGGCCCCACTAGTGAACATAAATATTTAATGTATAGCGCATATTCGTATTTGCACAATGTGTAGCTGGCACTCTGTATTAGCATGTCACATGAATGAATTTTAAGTACTTGGGACACGAATAAAAAATAAATTCCAGGTGTGCTCTCCAGACTGCTTAGATTTAGCAATGTGAAACGATTGCGAGTTCTGTCACGCCACCTGGTGGATTCGCTCGACACTACGCCAGCGGACCTCGGCCGCGCTCGTCCAGATGGCATATGTGTATGACGTTTTTATGTAGGCTAAATAAAGGTGCGGCGCAGATGGGACTTCGTGAATACGACGATATTTACTGCAAAGTGCGAGAGTGTGCTGCAGCTGGAAGTTGATGAAGACGATGATGTTTACTGCACAGTGCGAGAGTGTGTTGCAGTTTTACATGAGGCGCGACCGGTTCAAGCGATAGTATAGTCCTCTCGTGCCTGGGCCAGGGAAGCTATTCTGTTCGTTCTGGCGAAAGTTCGAAACCGAGTCGTAACAGTGTTCTTGCCCACTGACAGTTCGTGCAGACACGCTGTGTTTAAAGATCCTATCCACAGATCCTGTCTACGTCTCTCATGAGCCAAGAAATGCTTTCGCACTAGTAAGTCAAGACACATATTTACCGTATAGCCTCTCAAGGTGGCACGGCTGTCTCTTGAACTCTGCTTCCAGTTCATCGCTTCGCGCTAGTATGTCCTGGTATTCGGGAGCCAAGCAGTCCACGTTTCCTTCATAGACCTTGAGATCCTGCATCGATAGCCACGTGAAAAATATGACTTGAAAGAGAACCACGAAGAATACGCAACGGCACACAGAAGCACATTGTTAGCTGGTCTTAATAGGTTGCTTCAGATAAACTGCCGCGATTAGAAGACTCGGAGCATAATATTCCTGTGAAGGTACGTATTCTTCTAGTTCAATCAAACGCTTCTTAAAAGTCTGAGAGTATAACACCTATATGCTGACCTCAAACATTCAGCTAAGATTTATAAAGCTGCTTGAATTTTAGCATGGTTCATGATTAACTAGCGGCTAGGCTACTGTCCTGCTTGGTTAGTCAGCCAATCATAATTCCGCCGTGTCACGAGTTGCAACTTGCGGTGACTTATTGCAATTGCGGGTTCTGTTTCAGTGAGGCCAGTAATAGCTTCCGTACATCTTGACCACGCCTAGAAGTGGAAGTGGTGTTCAGAAGTGATAAAAACTTGAGCTTGTACCGAGGGATTTGCCATCTAGAAACGTGCTGAATGATATCTTTGTAAAAAGCAGGCGCTATTAATTACCTGTGCAGAAGAGACAGAAAAACCCAATCAGTCTCATTTAGCAATAATATAGGTGTTTAAAGATAGCATAACTAATTTAAGCGTTTGGTTCTGAACAAGGATGTGCTCCGTATTTCTGAGTCTGGAACGAAATGATATCTGCCCAGTCAGCAGACGACTCTATTTACCATGTTATCGAAAAAGTGCATGTAAAGATGTGCATCAAATGTCCGATCACCTTCAGGGCTTCCACGAGTTGGACCTTTTTCGCCAGTATCAGCTGGTGCTCGAGCTTTGGGTGAATCATCCTGAGAGTGTGCGGTACGCTCTCGTCATTTATGTCTGTAAAAATGCGCCATTTAGGAGTCAGTCCTGTTCCACCATTTCTTCTCTCTTGAACGAACACACACACACACACACACACACACACACACACACACACACACACACACACACACACACACACACACACACACACACACACACACACACACACACACACACACACACACACACACACACACACACACACACACACACACACACACACACACACACACACACACACACACACACACACACACACACACACACACACACACACACACACACACACACACACACACACACACACACACACACACACACACACACACACACACACACACACACACACACACACACACACACACACACACACACACACACACACACACACACACACACACACACACACACACACACACACACACACACACACACACACACACACACACACACACACACACACACACACACACACACACACACACACACACACACACACACACACACACACACACACACACACACACACACACACACACACACACACACACACACACACACACACACACACACACACACACACACACACACACACACACACACACACACACACACACACACACACACACACACACACACACACACACACACACACACACACACACACACACACACACACACACACACACACACACACACACACACACACACACACACACACACACACACACACACACACACACACACACACACACACACACACACACACACACACACACACACACACACACACACACACACACACACACACACACACACACACACACACACACACACACACACTATAAATAATGGTATGCTTTGGGTATCAGAAATGAGAGGCCCTTCATGTCGTTATGGTATGCATTTGAACAAAGCCAACAAAAACAGAAAGTAAGGAAAGCACATGGAATGCGTTTTTGTTTGTTTTGACGACAAGATATTTCATGGCCAAGTTATGCGAATAATGCGAAGGGCAGAGCTTTAGCACGCAGACTTCAATTCGCTGAGAGTTGTTATGGCGATGAACTTAGTTAATTCGCCTTAGTGACAATTTAACTTCTTTGTTATCTTGATGCGGAGGTTCAGATCTTCGATCTTTCCCTGTGACTCGTCCCATGCTCGACAGATGATTGCTCTTCCTAGCGTCTTCTTTCCTGAACGAGAAGTGGAGCGGAGCTGTCAAGTGCATACTTGCTCTTTAGTTTAGATGCTGTCACACAACACCTTCTCTCCATGCGTTCTTTTGGCGCGGGAAGTATCTAGCGCGTTAGAAGCTAGATCCTCATTCTGGCTATCGAATCTCGATGCATGCGAGTGCCTTCTAAGATTTTAGCGTTTGTTATAGTGGTGAAGTGCTCATGCACTACAGGCTAACAATATACACCCCGACAGTTGAGGCACGAGTAAGCTTTAAGGCTTAAACCTTAATTGCCTCATTAGTAGCGTGAGCAGGAAGTGTGGAGGATGAATTTATACCAAAAATACCACGTGATTTCGTGTCGAAATTATAACGCATCCGTTCGTCGTGCGGCGCTCAGAAAGTGGCATTCCATTTGCTTCACATTTCGCATCCGTCTGCTAGTAAAATTGGAGGCAAGTTCGCGGTATGAATTCGAACCGACGACTTAAGTACCTCCAATGGTGACGTCACTCTTTGTCGTTGAGCGGACATTCGTATCAACATTGTGACGCAACCGTTAGTCTCACAACGTTCCGAATGATGTCATATGATTTCGCGTTGCACGTAGCATACAATTTTTAGTGAAGTTGCAGACTGGCTCGAGTCAGGGAGCCTGACTGGTGACATAAGGGCAGTTGTGCTGTGCAAAAGTCTCTACCTTCAATCTACAATTTTGCCGCTACCGCTCGTCGTACAGCGCTCCGGTGGTGTCTTAGCATACAGCTGTCAGTCAGTCTAGAGGCTCGCGACCAAGATTCAAACCGGCGACATATAAACTCTCCGTGAGATATCATACTTTAGCTTTCACAACATGCAAGGAGTCTTAAGCGCCTTCTGTACGTGTCATTGCTTATTCCTCTCTCGCAAGTGTTCATATGCAATAAAAAAAGAACCGCGCGGTGAAGCTGACCGGTCTAAAGCAACGGCAAGAGAAGCTGACCCGTTCTCATATCCACGGGCTCGAATCCCGTTCCAGGGCATAATTATCGTAATTTTGTTTCCTGATCTCACAGAGGCTCGCCTGACAGATGGCTGCCGCCGGGTTATAGCTCGGCTAAGGGTAGTAACGCTGATAATTTAACAAGAACTCATTCCTCTATGCTTCTTGCCAATTGGTTTCATGAATGTTTGACTTCTTCGAATGCAACTGAAAATATACATGCGTAGTACAAAAACAAAAGTATTCCAATCAAATCAATGGAGCAACGTGCATGAAATGCACAGTATAGCAAATGATATTTCAAGAGAGCAACAGTTCGAGTTTTTATTTTTTAGAAACCTTCATATGGGGGCAGTAACAACTCTTCAGAAGCTGGCTGTTGAGCTCAACTGTATATCTTTTAAATAAATAGAAAAAAAAAAACTAACTTGCATATACATCAGTTTTCGACATACATGGAAAAAGAACTTAAATGTGTTTAGCAGGAGGGGTTCGCAATTTCAGGATTATAAGTCTAGACTGAGAGTTAGGGTTACGTTACAAAATTCAGAAAGCGATTTTTTAATCTTATTGTCTTTTAGAGAACACCTGTAAAGTTAAGCACAAGTGCAGATTAGCGTTTTTGCACTTTCTATTACGTCACAATGATGTAGTTCATGCGCGCATATATTTGCAAGCACCATATCCTTTTTTTTTGTTTTTGTAAGCGCGTATTCTTTTTTCATTCCGGCTACATTCATAGTGTAGTTAATTCCAGTAACTACTCGAGCTTTAACATTTGGCTTCAAACGCTCAGCTTTAGAGTTGTCGAGCGACACAACAATGATCAGATAGTATTAGCTTAGCACTTTTTATTCAGTGAACAACAAAGTCGATTAAAGCATCCTCCGCGCACACGACTGAGCGCCACTTAATGAAAGGCTGCCATTTCGTATACCCTCAGCGTTCAACACGACATCGCTTCGAGTTGGTGGTTGTTTCGAGACATAGACATAGAAGAAACTCTTTCTCTATAATGTGAGTGCCAGCGTCCCCTGATCTCATCTCGCAGCAAGCAGTAAAGTATATCTTTGTCGTGGCCAGTACAGAAGGTACGAATATGGCAGAAATTCGAACAAAATTGCATTTGAGGGCGCTATAACAGAGACGCACTCGGAGCGTGCTACATGATATTCTCCATATTTCGCGGGTATTCTGTTCCCCAATTAAAAGGATACGCTAATACCTCTGTCACACGAGCAGATTTAATGTCATTCGAAACGAAAGTCATTCGATGCATCGAATGTCATTCGGTTTCTTTCGGTGCTACACGGTAAAATATAATGTCATTCGCAAATGATAGCAATTACGATCAGCTACAAAAAATGCTGCGATCAGTGCGCATAAAAGAAGTTTGAAATCACTGTGTAATATTTTAAAGCTGATCAAAACATTTCTGTGCGATAATTCAAGCGAAAAACATTACTTTTGGCTGTGCTGTAGCACTTTAACCATAAAAATCCAAGCCAAGTATCGAGTCACCCAGAAATCCGAAAAATGTAAACAAACAATATGGCTGAACACAGCGGAGCGCGGATACACAGTGCGGAGACGCACGGAGACACGTGCAGCATGCAATTGGCGTCCAAACTGTGAGGCGCTCAGTCAAAACTTTAAATAGTTCCGAGATAAACATACGGGGAGATGCGGTTACCAAGGAACACAGAGCCCAAAATGATCGTGAGTCGCTGCCATTACTGGACCACTGCTGTGACCAAGAGTAATGCCGTTCCGCGAGCGCCTGCAGTGCTAATAATTTTATACCTAAATTAACAGGTTCTAAAACAAAACTTCAGAAATATAATTTTTAAATTTCAATGTGCGCAGAACATGTTGTTGCGTTACTTGTTTCTGCTGCGTATCTGGCGTCAAGAGTACACATTCGGTTCGCGATCGAATGCGAATGAGTTCCCCAAACTCATTCGATGAAGAACGTCATTCGAACCTAATGACATTAAATTTTCTCGTGTAGCATGGGAATAATGACATTAGATGCTAATGCCATTCGATACGAATGACATTAAATTTGCTCGTGTGACAGGGGTATAAGGCTATTTCGTCGAAAATGCCTGTGTCCAAACAGTTTTTGGAGCTTGAAAAGTTTTTTATACAATTTGAGCGCTTGAAGCTATACCTGAAAATTTAATTAGTTGATGTCGATTGACGGTCAATACACGTAGATTTGGAACATTGTATCCTACATTTTGCATAACTCGTAACAATAATTAACTAATTTACAGTCAGAAGGACGCTCTTTTCAATCTTGGTTCACTTTGACTAGGACATTCTGCATACGCTTTCCTTGACAGATGCCTGCCGATGGCAGATGTGCAAGGCAATGCCTGAAATCTAAAAAAAAAAAGAAAAGGCGAGCGTAAACAGAATGGGAACGATACTTAAAATAAGCTAATTTGGTCAAGACTCCTGTAGCAGCAAATGGAGAACACTGTAGCACCGATGACAACCGCAAGAGGACTTGACAATCAAGTCTGACCACCAGTGTTCTCTTTCTCTGAAAAAAAAAAAAAAAAAATGTTATGACAACGACGGACAAGCTCACCACATGAAATGTCCAAGCTTATCTTTTTTCGAGTGGCCTGCTTTGAAAGGACGTCCTTTAGTATCGAGATCGTTGAGACATTGTCCGACTTGAATATCGCTTCGCCACGCCTAAAAAAAGTTAGTATATAATTGGTCGTCACATAATATAATAATAAAAACAATCCATACCTCGTAGGCTGCTCCTATAGCATACGTAGGTGAAGAAGCTGTAATATTCTTTTTCCCTTCTACCTTCTCATCATTCAATAATTCTTAATATATATTGGACCACAAAATTCAACAATTTGAGCTAACCGATATTGGAAAGAGAGCCAGCTTATTTTGCTCACACCGGTGCCTATTTGTGCCAAGATTATTCAAGGGAATATTTTACAAAAAACATGAGTTTTTAGTCAAGATGTGATTCAGCCTAGCATATGTCAACATAATTTTAATACTGTCCGCGACAAAATAAGAGCAGGGAAACGAGCGCTCGGCTATGTTGCTTAACGTGTCTAAAGAGCCACACCTAATGTCTGTAGCGGAGTGTGAGAATCAACCTTTGTGCACAATAGGCGCTTGTAATGCACTATACTTACACCTTGGACGTGGTATCTTAGGTGCGTAAGTGGTGCGCCAACTATAAATGGGCAGAGTTCTCGTGGAAACGTTTTGGTCATCAGTAATGTTGAGGGTTATAACAACCGCACGCCAAATGCAACACGTGAGCATAGTAAGAAGACGGCAGACCTGAAAGCAGTGATGTAGCTAAGCAGCTGGTTAACGCAGGCCTGCGATCATATCGTTCAGGATGCTCTGGCATTCCTGTCCCGATGCCGCTGCCTGGAACAAACGTCGCATGCACGCACCTGTAGAAGCAGCTCAGCACGGTGCCGAGGAATGTGGAGACGAAGTAGAGCGTCGCCGAGTCAGCTGCCGGAGGCCTCTCGGCCACTTCCGGAATAGTCAGCACTAGCCAAGCGTGCATCTCAGCCAGGCTAAAGGAGCCGTGAAGTTTCAGCCCGTTCAGCGGCCTGGGAGAGAGACAAGCGGTATATGCCTGAATAGGTCTATACTCACTCGATACTTGCAGTGCACCAGTGCATATCGTGACCAAAGAAAATTACCTGTAACGCTCGCCTTTTAGCCAATCCTATAGCACTATTTACCACACATTTGACTCCTTTTACTATACCATTTTCTATCTGAAATGTAGCCGACCGAGCAGCCCGACTAATTTTCACTGCCTTCTCTTCTCTGCTCACTTTATTTATTATATTTGTCTGCAAACACGAACAAGCCAATGAAAACGAGTAACCAAAGTATGTGCGTATAATTAGGTTTCCTCTGTAGCCACGCAGAAGAAGGCTCATTGCGGACCCTTATGGTCTGAATGCGTGTATATAGAGTAAGGAATACCATTGTCCTCGCATATCGAGACCTTCCGTTCATTATTACGACGTAAGGGATCCATTATACGGCTCAGAAGCAGTCTACAGTGCCTAGTTGTGCTAGCACCAAACTACACATTTTGTGTGAAGCACTAAACCCTGACTCTCAAATTTCGCTGATATTCGCCTGTCCGAATCCTCTCCTCAACCTGGAAATTAAAAAAAAAAAAAAGAAAGAAGAAACTTCACAGACGCGAGTGGGTTTCAACCTCACTGCTAAGCGAACAGGTCAGCTTCGGTGGCCACTGCATTATACATTACGCTACCACCATTTTTTGCGCACAATATGTACAATATTTACATAAGAACCACCAGTCATATGTGAATGTCCCAAAATTGACGAAATTCTCTTATTGCTTTTAAGAATTCTATCCGCACGAGAGAGGCAGATGCTAGATCTACAAGTGTGATTCCATCATATACCTTACAAAGGCTGGCTTAAAGTGTTCTCTGACAGGCCGTGCGTCAAGGCCTGCGTGACACACCGCCATCCTTCTTCTTTATATACTTAGAGACTCCATGCCATTGGAAGGTCATTTGGAATACCATCGTTGTTTTCAATTGGAAGGTACCTGACGTAGGAGGGGAGGGAAATCCTTATCAAGAGTCCTTTAGAGGAAGTGCTAGAAAAAAAAAAGAAACTACGTAATCACCAACGCCGAACAAAACACGCGTTGAAGTGACAGTTTTTACGCTTTGCATCGCATGTGATCGTCTTCATAAACTTCCATCCGTACTCAGTGAATCTGGAGCTCTCTGCTATCGTATTGCCCTTTTGAGGTTCGTTAGGCGGCCCCAAAATTTTATAATGCGCTACCGTTTAGATCGCCACCTTTCGCCGATCGTTATCTGAAGCCTGCTTGACCTTGAAAATCGAGCTTAAACTCAAGCCCTAGTGTATTTAATTTGCATTTAGCCTAGGCATGCTATTGAATTTGTGTGTGTGTGTGTGCGCGTGTGCGTGCGTGCGTGCGTGTGTGTGTGTGTGTGTGTGCGCGCGCGCGTGTGTGTGTGTGTGTGTGTGTGTGTGTGTGTGTGTGTGTGTGTGTGTGTGTGTGTGTGTGTGTGTGTGTGTGTGTGTGTGTGTGTGTGTGTGTGTGTGTGTGTGTGTGTGTGTGTGTGTGTGTGTGTGTGTGTGTGTGTGTGTGTGTGTGTGTGTGTGTGTGTGTGTGTGTGTGTGTGTGTGTGTGTGTGTGTGTGTGTGTGTGTGTGTGTGTGTGTGTGTGTGTGTGTGTGTGTGTGTGTGTGTGTGTGTGTGTGTGTGTGTGTGTGTGTGTGTGTGTGTGTGTGTGTGTGTGTGTGTGTGTGGTAAAACGGTCTGAACTACCACTCTCGCTGTTGTCATTCTAGTCGATCAAAAAGTAATGTTCAAATAAAACGTGAAGTTCTCGGCGTTCGTGCAACCTTGACGACGCAACGTGCAGACTTACGGCAGCTGAAGTAAAATGGTCTCGAGCCAAGGAGCACATATGTCAATGACAAAGCCAGCGTGTCAGTGCCCCTGCCCTTCCTTTCAAGTCTGGCGCTCTAGGCACAAACTGAACGTTACACCCAGTGCGCAGAGTAAGCCTCCCCACTCGACATAAAATACGAATAAGGCAACTCGTTATTTGCTTAAGGAAAACGCCTAAGGATTCACTTAAATATTCGTAATTCGCTAAAGAATTATGCAATCGGACATACAAATTAAGCACATTATTTTCATGCACATTTGCATGCTGCAGCAAGCCTTATACACGAAACCATGACTCCCGACATTATGCAGCAAAAAGCCAGAATAGCAAGCAAATAAACTCTGCTTATGAAAACCGAGTTAATGTTAGAATGAAAGCTAGCTATATATCATCACACACTACGGTTTTAGCCCAAAGTGAGTGGAACAATCAGGGAATTGACCAAGTAGAATGGTCCGAGCTGAGTAAATACGCTAACTTGCAAAATGAAGCTGTATAAGACAGCGCTCTGCATAAGACCGATAGATACACTGTGTCGCAGCGTCCAGAGGTGAATCACAAGGGAGTTTCACTTTGCACGGGGGTGAAGCCGCACAGTGAAAATCACCTGTCCTCCTGCACTGAGTGGGAGCGCCGGTGTAGGGACAATGGTCGAATCTGGTACTCGCGCAGCCGGCAGCATTTTGGCTGCAGCTGTGGCGTCACGTAGGCGCGAAGCACTCCCTGCTGGCCCTCGATGGTGCGTATCTTGACCTCGAGCCGGGAGGTGTTCGCCTGGCAGCGGAACGTCACCAGGAGGTAGTTGCCGCTTGTCTGCAGTACGCGTGCAGAACATCAGAACATCCATCAGTCATTTACGGTGCAAGGGTGATCTAGACATTCTTCACCGTATTCATAATACTTTCTTGTACACGCGCTCCGCCGGGGTGGTGCAATGGTAAGACGCCCGACTACTGTCCGGAGTTCCCGGGTTCGAACCCGGCCGCGGCGGCTGCGTTTCGATGGGGGCGAAACGAAGTGGCGTCCGTGTGCTGTGCGATGTCAGCGCACGTCGAAATTACTCCGTAGCCCTCCACTACGGCTCCCCTTTCTCTCCTTCCACTTTCACTCCAACCCTCATCCCTTCCCTTACGGCGCGGTTCAGGTGTCCATAGAGCAAGTGTGACAGATACTGCGCCTTTCCCTTCCTGTGAACCAATTGTATTGTTATTATTCTTGTACACGTAGATGCCTACCTTGTAAGCAAAAGAAGAAAGAAATGAATGTATGAATAAAGGGGTCTAGCTATGACGTCTGTCATTACGCTGAGCGGTTAGTCCTTGGAAGGCCAACTTCATTGATGAAGTGTCTTTCACCTTGGTCGCATATTTCTCACTTATCTCTTTTTTTTTTTCGTGCTAATACTTCTGTTCTGTGTGACGACCTCAGTCTCAAGCAACTGCAGTTAATTATGCAGCACGGTATAGTTACGCTGCAAACGTTGCCAGAAGACCAAACAATAAACGCGTCCACCCGGTAACATTAAGTGAATGATAGAAACCTGAGTAACCGACGCGTGTACACCTGTGCGTCTTTTGGGAGCAAGTAGTGATCGTCAATGCAGCCCATGAAATGTTGGCTTATTGTTGAACAAAACGGGGTAAGGGAGAACATTCCCCTCAGATTCAACAAAAAGCATTTGGGGTCGTGTTTATAGCCATCCCAACTGCGGTACCGAAGGCGCGTGACACTTGCTGAATACGTTTTAGGGAGAAGCGAATGACTTTCTGAGCACTCCCTCTCCACTATAGCTATGTGGCACACAGCTAAAGCACGCGCAGTTCAGATGCGCATAGTCTGTTTGCACAATCCTGCTTACTTGAGGGTCGCATGATGTGTAGCTTACGACGGCGGAGTTCTTGTTGCTGTCCAGGAGGTCTACAGGAACATTAGACTGCGCAATAGAAGGAAAACAATGAATTACAAACTATCAGTGCGACTCGTGCTCTATAAGTGACTTAGACGCCATAGCCCTCGTGAAGCAATAATATGACAAGGAGTGTAAACGAAGCAAAAGCGAACAAAATCAATCAGCTGTGAAACGAAGTTGAATCAACGTTAACTTAATGTAGGTCGAGTTTCGACGTCAATTGAATGTGGGTCAGTTTGGTCGTAATGACGAAAACATTGAATGCTGCTAAATAGGGCTCACCCATCACTCATTATTTATAACGATCCATGTGATCTTGAAATGTGATGGACAGAGGGCAATATATTTTTGTTGGCTGGGAGTTCGCAATGGAGTCCAGGCACCGACATCAACGGTGGATAACCAAAACGCTCCTGCAAAGCGAGGTCTTATCCGAAATCGATGCGGACTTTTGAAGTTCGGTACCAACGGTGGCGCACATCACCAAACAGACATGAAGTTCTGTGGCCTACTCGCGCAGTTTTTCTGCTCTTGTGGTTTGTACTTTTATTCTCAGTTCAGAAAGGCTAGGGTATTTTATGTGTCCACTGTGACGCTCTGGCGCCCTGACGGCCGGGAGCCGCTTCAGTAGTGCCATGGCAGTTCGACAGCTGCCATGGCATGACAGTCCTCTGAACGCGCCCACTTGTGCTTGGATCATTGAGACCTTGACAAGGCCAAAGCACCCCAGCAGTGAATGTCACGACTCCCGGGTGGACAATAAGTCAGCAGGTGAAGTTGTGAGCGCAAATAAAAGTCGAGTCACGAGGTGTTCCTCACCGTTTTACTCTTAGCCGTGCTTGCTGGTTCATTTGATGACCCTTTATCACTGCTGGGAAAGAGGGTTGTGCATCGGCCTTGTTGAGTTTTCGGTGGTGACAGCTATATTAGCGAGTTTTACCAATGAGGACCCTATCGGTTACGGGGTCTTATTCTAAAACTTAAATGGACAGCCACTAAGGTATATAGGACAAAAATGGTGCTTACAGCGTTAAGAGATAGGAAGCGTGCATAGTGTGCAAGGAGGCAAGCGTAGATTAATATCATTCTAATAGAAATCAAGAGAACGAAATGGGCATGGGAGTGTCATATCATTGCGAAGGCAATATAACTGGTGGCCTCTAAAAGCGACAGACCGGCTTCCAAGGAAAGGCAAGGGTAGCAGGATGCGGCAGAAAGATAGGTGGGTAAGTGAGATGCAGGCAGCAGGAGACCAGCTTATTGGTTGAATATGGGAGGGGCTATTGCCAGCAGTGGGTGTAATCAGGCTGGTGGTGGTAGTGGTGGTGGTGATTATGATGATGATGATGATGATAGGAAGACGGAAAAGCGAGAACAAAAGGCCTTTCAAACTATCTAGTGGAGTTGCTGTGGAAAATGAAACGCAGTGAATTGAGCGGAAGTTTCTGCATGTACCCAATATTGACGGCGTCTGATTAGTGCAAGTGAGCTACAGGATCTCTACGACCTCACCTGCAGGACGACGGTGTCGATGGTCGTCTGCAGCTGGATGGCAAGCGTGTACGAGGCGTCCTGGTGGTGCAGCACGAACGAGTCGTCCACCGCGAAGAAAGGCACCGTCGAGACGGCTCCCTTCTCCGAGTAGGTGGCCAACTGGTACAGCTCGCGCTCGCGGGCAACTTTCTGCTCCAGCTCCTCCACTTCCTCCCTACACGGTGAAGTGCTCACGTGAGTGCGCGTGTACTTGCAAGGTGGACTACGACGGCGGAACTTTGGCGATGGAACCACATACAGACCACAGCGATGGGTCTGGGCTTAGTTGCGTTGCAGGACATGTTCAGCAACAAAAAAACAAACAAACAAAAAACAAAACACAGGTCAGCTGCATGAAGGCCTCGTATGAACTTGCTCGGAACAGCGCCTAGTTTTCTCATGACTAAATCAGGTGAGGCGAAGCAGTGAGTCATACAACAGCTCTCGATACGAGATACCGGTATCCATGCACGAGAAGAAACGTTTCTTCATTCCAGCCTGGTGCCTTCATTTAAATACTTTGACTGAACGTTTTTTTCCCTCTGTATGCGTCCGTAATGCTTATATACTTCAGTAATAGTATGCTTTAGTAATGCTCTCAATTGTGTGCAGTCTACAGAATTATTGGAGGACATGATGTTGCGCTGCTCGAAAAAAAAAGCGTTTGGCGTAAACAGCCTGGCCAGATAGCGCAGTCAACGCGACTGGTACTGGGAAGGTGCACATTTCTCGAACGCGACATAGGGCTGTTCAGATTGGACCTCAATAATGTCGCGAACGACTTCGTCTGTATCGCTTCTAATTTATAGGAAACTATCACCAAACATTCTGCTTCCAACGAGTGGAGGCGTCTGTGGAGAGTTCAGTTCAGCCACTCTGCAATCGTTGTCCACCTTCACATAGTCTGTGCTTCCCATTTGCTTATGCCCTTGATGAAAGAGCAGCGTCGATAGCTATGCGAGCGGCCCGTTCTCCAGCGACAATACCCACCACATTACTACATTTTTCCTACCTTCTTAATTTACGGTACGCTTTTCCGAGGGGCCACTGTCTGGCCCCTCGTCCAACACCGGGTATTCCACCCACTGACTCACAAGACAACGGGACACTTTTGCTTTTAAATTACACCTGCGTTGATTGACGATTGATTTTACTTGTATCCAAGCAACCTAGCAGCTGCCTTCATGACAGTAAAAGTGCACTATGGTATGGAGCAAGGCTTTAGAACGACGTTTATACTAAAAAAAAAAAAAAGAAAATGTTTTCCTCACTTCCCGGGCCCTAGCTGTGTGGATATACTTTGTTGATAACAGTGGAGAGTACGTACTTTAGCTTAAGTATCTTCTGCGCTGACTCGGGCGATATCAAAAGGTAGTTGGGGTCCAGCCTTTTCTCGGCATGCTCGGCGGACAAACCGAACACCCAACCTGCAAGCAGAAAAACGTCGAAGCGTTGAATGCGCTCACAACGTCGTCGCGCACACAGAAAACAGAAGAGTTGCTCGCGTTTGCATCTAACTTACCACTATACGTTGTGACGAGTACTTCATCGTAGCGCGAGTTTCCGACGATTCCGCCTTGCACTGAGGTGACGCTTTCTCCACAGTTCTGTCAGAGAAATGAATGAACGAATAAAAAGTTAGTTGTGGTTTAACTCTGGTTAATCCTTTAGTTGAATTGCGATAGCAATGGCGGAAGCTTCTTTTGCCTGCTACATTATTCCCCTATCACGCCCTATCAGTGTAAGGTGCTACATTATTGGGGACACATAAGCTCATCCTTTAAGAGTATGACGCGAGAGCGTAAGCTACCAGCTTCTTCTTCTTCTTCTTCTTCTTCTTCTTCTTCTTCTTCTTCTTCTTCTTCTTCTTCTTCTTCTTCTTCTTCTTCTTCTTCTTCTTCTTCTTCTTCTTCTTCTTCTTCTTCTTCTCCTTCTTCTTCTTCTTCTTCTTCTTCTTCTTCTTCTTCTTCTTCTTCTTCTTCTTCTTCTTCTTCTTTTCCTTTTCCTTTTTCTTTCTCTTCTTCTTCTTTGTCTTTTTCTTTCTCTTCTTCTTCTTTCCCTTCTTCTTCTTCTTTTCCTTTTTCTTCTTCTTCTTCTTTTCCTTTTTCTTTTTCTTTTTCTTTCTCTTCTTCTTCTTCTTTGTCTTTTTCTTTCTCTTCTTCTTCTTTCTCTTCTTCTTCTGCTTCTTTTCCTTTTTCTTTCTCTTCTTCTTCTTTTCCTTTTTCTTTTTCTTTCTCTTCTTCTTCTTCTTTGTCTTTTTCTTTCTCTTCTTCTTCTTTCTCTTCTTCTTCTTCTTCTTTTCCTTCTTCTTCTTCTTCTTCTTCTTCTTCTTCTTCTTCTTCTTCTTCTTCTTCTTCTTCTTCTTCTTCTTCTTCTTCTTCTTCTTCTTCTTCTTCTTCTCCTCCTCCTCCTCCTCGGCTGTTCGAGGTCAAGCGTGGCCTCCGCCGGGACCACGCGATGGCTCGAAACCTGGCGCAGTATTGCTATCGCAATAAAAATGCGATAGCTCAACACCATCGATGAACTGGTGCAGCAGCGCCGAGATGCTCGCAGACTCAAGGCCATTTTATCACATTCCACGCAAGCACTGAGGGCGTATGCAACGTCACACATTATTCTTCAGCCACCTGCGCCAGTTCTCCCTCCCTGGAAATTTATACAGTTAGGAGACAACAAGCCAACTGACATCCGCAGACCGACGTCTGCCAACTCTGCATCGTTGCTACGCCAGAGATTTGAAGAGCAAGAGACTAACCTGCCTCAAGATTCCATAGTAGCGTACGTAGATGGAAGCCTGCAAGGCTGTGAAGCCAAAACGGCAATCCACTGTCCACGGAGACCTAGCCTGAATCAGACAACTACGTTTCAGCTTTCGGAACCACTTACATCTTTCTGCGCTGAGCTTGTGGCAGTTCAGGAGGCACTCTGCTCCGTGACTTCCATAACCATGCTCCCTACCGACCACGTTGTCATCCGCACTGACGCACTTCAAGCAGTACGTCTGCTCCGACGTGTCAGCCGCTGCCCTAAAATTTGCCAGGACATCCACCAGCTTGCAGCGCGCATCCCACAATCAATACGCATTGAGTGGGTCCCACGGGATCTGCTGCCTTCCCAAAGTCAAGCTGATTTTGCAACCCGCCTCGTGAACCAAGACGCATCAATCCCACGGCTTCTCGAAGTCGACGACGCTACCCTCCTTTCGTCAAGAAAGGAGCACCTCCGGCGCCGCACACGTGCACTTATCCCTCCGTGTGCGATATCCCTTCCCCGCGGTCTCACCCGTGCAGAGGAGGTTGCGCTTAGGAGGATCCGGGTCGGTGTTGCCCTTACACCAGCTGTAACTAGGACGTGGTCATACTTCCAACACTTATATCCTCGCCCAGGATGCCCGATCTGTAACAACGAAGATGTCGAGGCCGACATCCACCACTTGCTGTGGGACTGCCCAGCACTCAAGCCAACACGAATCCAGCACCTGAGAATAGCTGGCCTTTCAGCAACCAATCCTGCCTCATACGTCACTTGGACGCAGGGACCTCATCATCGCTCACTTCTGGACTTCATAAAATCAGCCAACCTTTTTCCATTCATTTAATCATTTATTCATCCTTCATCTCATAACCTACTGATGCTCTGAGGCAATAAATATCGACTAAAAAAAAATAACGGCATGCGCGCCAGTGTGAGCATTGTTCTTACGAACAACTCTCCGCGTCCCTGCAGCTAGGGCTATATAGGAAAGGAGACGGGCCTTTTTACCCACACATTATTCGCCGTTCGTACATAGGGGTGCGAAGTGGCGAAGTTGGTGAGGAGGTGCAGTGTCGCTAGTGCTAAGGTAGGCTACTTCGCACGGGAAGGAGACAAAGTCCCACCATTTCCTTTCCCTTCCTAGCCTCCGCTCCTGTGCCGCAGGAGGGTGCTCGCGAGCATGCTAATCTCGCATATCACGCTCTCACAATCCCGGCAGTTTGCAACGACATCCTGCAAAACTTGAGCAGAGAGACCAAATATAGAAAACAACACACTAAGAAAATAAGAAAGTTAGCGATAATAAAGATAAAAATAACAATGCTGGATTTATTCAATAGAGTAATATTTCAATGATGGCACGATTATTTCGTTGAATATAGCATTTCTGCTGGATAATATTACGGTGGTATTTTTTGCATTCGCCATGATTCGCTAAGAAGTATGAGCAAAACAAAGAAAACGAGCAGTAAGGATATTCACAACTATTTTCACTATGACGAGGCGGAAAGACACAGGGAACCATGCAACAAGCAAAAAATAAAAATAAAGAGACAGTACAAGACTGCGATCTAAAAAATAGTTTGTGGAGTTAAGCGTCCAAAAACAACTCAGGCTGTATATTTTTCTATAGTGTATATATTTCTTTTTATTTCTACCTACCCTGTCCTTTCTCCCTATCACTCACCTCTTTGATTTCCTCTACCCCTTCCTCGCTATCCCTTTATTTCCGCCGCCCCAGTTCAGGTGCTTCAGATATCAGATAACAGATACCGGGGCTGGCAAATATCTTTTCCTTTCTTTTGTATATAAATATAAAATAACCACTACCACCACCACTACCACCAAAGTGGAGGGCTCTATATAATTTCGACCACCTGGAGCTTCACCTCGATCAAAATTCGGCCACCGCGATCCGGTTCGAATTCGGGTTTCCCGGCTCAGCAATCGACCTCCCTAAACAGTGATCCGCCGCGGTGGAATTCTAAACAAATAGGATTGGCGACAGTGATGTGAGCTCTGCAACACATGAACTTCCAGAAAAAGAAGCAGTAACGAATTAAATAGGGATGTGGACGCTGCCTACATATGAGAAGCGAAGCACGGGCTCGTCCAAGTCGTTGAAGGAGTAGACCTCAACCTGGCCATCGTTCCTTCCAACAAGCAGATCCAGTAGGCCATCTCCCGTCATGTCGTGGAAGGCTAGACACGTGACGCCTACGGGGAAGAAAGATTGAAAATGAGAGTGGGTACTTTTAACTTTGTTAATGAATGAAGCAAAAAGTCTACACTTACTTCCAGCACCATTAATGTTGTCTATTTCCCACACTGGGGTTGAAGAAGACCTGCGTGGAAGTTTCATTCAGGACAGCATTCAAAGCGGGGTCAATGTGCTTACATGTCAACGGAGAGGAGGCCGATTTTCCCGTCGCTAGTGCCGTACAAAATGTCCTTTCCGGTCGGCCCTGCGAAAAAACCACCAGTGATGTCGTGATCTGTACTGTTAATCCACATAGGTAGCAATTAGGAGGCTTAGCAGTAAGCCTAAGAATAATTTTCTGTGTAGAAATAGAGTAAGTGAAATTAGCCGCATTTGTTGCACTGCGCTGTTTTCAACGTAAGACTGAACAGCAAACATCAAATTTCGATATTCCAGGAGGAACACAAACGGTCTTCTATAATCACAGGGTCAACTAATATATATATATATATATATATATATATTTCAAGAACCGACCTCCGTCGCCTTGATAAAGAGCCAGGGCAGTGGCAGGACCCGACACTTCGATCTCCAGCTGGCACTGCGAGTCCTGCGGAAGGTAACGGAAGCCGTATTCAGCAAAAATGGTGAATATCCGTTTCAGCCTGAAGTAGAAAATGGAGAGGCTATGGCGTTAAATGCACACGGAAAAGAGGTTAAGGTTGTCCTGTGCGGGGGGACTACGGTATTCTGACGGCGAAGTGACCCCTCTCCCTGAAAACTGAGCATTTGTAGGCTAGAAAAAACCAACAGCGAATATTGGTGTAGCCATCATCGGTCAATTTCACACGGAAACTGCTTGTTCCGACACGGAATAATTTTCAGTGCAGACCTCAGAGGCTTTGCCACACCGGTACTCACTGCAAGAACGCGGCAACCAATCTTTTTCGGCGTGGATGTCATGAGTTTGAATCAAGGGGTGGGAAAATGTTCATAAACTGAGAATTCGAATAGGATGAATTTGTGCTCGATATTTTTTGAATGCGTGTGGAAATGTTTTAGAGCCGCCTACTATCATATAATTGTTATCATATATACTAATTTTTTTTTGCGAAATAAACACTACGGCAGCCAAAGCGAGACCTCAGGTGGCCGCAACTACGTCGTGAAGAGGCGTACGCTACAAGAAGAAGAAGAAGAAGAACGCTCGGTCACCCGCAGCTAATGCTTTGGCTCCACATTCGGTTCAGAAGCGTTGAACTCTTCTCAGCTTTTTTTATCAGCATCGAAAGTTTTTACCTTTATCAGCGCATGTCTCATTATCTTACCCGGTACACATGTTGACACCCGGACTAACCGGCGTAGAGGCCCGCATTAGCTACACCTCAAAGAAGTGTCAAATTGACAGGCCTAAAGACACGTCAGCGCCTCTTCATTGTCATTCGGCCGGTAACTTAATCTGGTAAGAATAACATAACATAACATAACATAACATAACATAACATAACATAACATAACATAAAATAAACACAAAGAATAACAAATTGATTCCATCACCATCTCGTACACGTGCTATATCTCTTACCTGGCAACGTACTGGCAATGCTTTGCCAACTTTTCTCCAAGCGCAATAGTCCAGTTTACATCAGCGTGGTTTTTCCCAGTTTATCTTATGCATGATATAACAATCGCATGCTTTCGGGCAACTCGCGTGCTTCGACATAATCATAACACACGTGGAAGTGTCACTTATCTGAAACCTGCCGCTCTTCTGAAAAAACTAATTGTTCTCCTGAAACCGAACACAGAATTACGCTTTTTCAGTGAAATCTCTAATGCCGTAGGAGAGTGCAAGTTCTTGATAAATGTCTCGTCATACCGCTGCAACAATGTTCCTTATCTCATAAAGGAAACACCTGGTGAAACCTTTTGTTTCTCTGCGTCTTCGTTTTTTCTCCCCAGATACTCTTGGCACTGCTGTCATGTTTGAAAGCGCGTGACACATCAGAAAGTGCAACGCCCACAGTATAGTCCATCTCGCATCATCAATCCACGTCTCGTTATCTTCTTTGTCTAGTTCGTAAATGCCCTCTCGATTTTCCCGTGGTGGTGGCATGCAATTGGTGGTGAAAATGGTGAGAGTGATCAAATCTATGAACAGAAAGAGTTCTAAAACAATAGTCGCAATTGGTTTTCAGTGCAACAACAAGAATCATTCAGGCCGACTTGGGCGAGCCGGACTCGTCACAAGACGGCTGTCCCTTTTGCCTCCTGTCGACTTCTGGGTCGTGTGCTTTTTGTGTCCGGTTTGCCGCAAGTAAGACTATTCCAAAACCAACGTTTGTTTTGCCGCCAGATGGTGGTTTCAGGGCTAAAATGCCATTCTACCTAGAATTTCGTAAAAGAAAAGAAAATGTCTGCTGATTGCATAAAGAGAGGACTGCAAGACATAGCTTGGCCTGTTTTTACCGCCATGCAAATTTTTTTACTGGACTCAAATCGTTTGCCTGGCTAAATATTTAAACATTACTTGTTCTACAATTGTAGTGTCAATCTTCCGTGAGTGTCACCACTTTTCATTTTATATCTCACTTATTTCCCGTTTTGTTTCCTTTCCTCTACCCCTCAAATCATTTTTTATGCAAGTATACTTAAAAAAAAATAAATAAAAAATTAAAAAAGAAAAAAAATTCTTTGCTACCCAATTCTTGGCCGATCCCCCTCTGTGGGTATGTGCCATAAGTTATTTGGACAACAACAACAACATCATAGCATAGGAGTCATAGTTAAAAAAAAAAGGAAAATCTAGCAATCAAATTTTGACCAATAAAGTGCCACTTACCTAGTCCAAATAATCGTATGCGTCCCGACGGAGCTAAACGTATGTGTTTTCTTTTTAATTTCCTGCAGTACAAGCACCTGATAATGAAGAAACACTTTAATCGTTGTCTTGTAAGCTTAAAGTGATTACGTTTAGATAGCTCCGCAATGTGCAGCTGCGCCCGATATAACTTGCAACAAAACGGCCAACTGAAGCAATCGTTCCGGTTATCTGCTAACGTTGTGCGATGGTCAGCAATTCGATACATATAGCAAACAAGCGCTCTTAAGCCATTTTTCATATTAATTCGTCTAGCTTTTACGCGCACCGTCGGCCGCAATGTATCTTGACGTGAGCTCCGACCTCAGCTCAAACGTTGTAGCTTACGTGTAGCGCGACTGTACGTGACAGTCGCTGGTTAGCGTGTTCACCTTGAGCACCCTCAGCAGCCTGTCCTGGCAGGCGAGCACGGGCACCAGGGTCCTGAGCTTGTCGACAGGCAGGAGGAGCATATCGTTAATGCGGCCGCTCGACAGGAAGTAGTTCTTGTCCTGGCACTCGAAGTAGTGGTTGTACACGTATTCGCCGCACACAGCCAGGTCGTTGCCGCATACGCTCCTGCGAGAGAAATCGTGCCCAGATATTGCCCCCTGAGCCCGCCGACTCGTTCATACGTGCCAGGTCGGTGTCCACCGTCGCGCACTCGGATGTGCCAAGCTACAGAGTTTATTCAAATTAAAGATGCGAACCGAGATTGCAATTTTTTTTTCGAGTGCTCAGTATTGCTTGCGATTAATGAGTCAAGCTTCGAGCCAAGAAAAGGTTCACTTCATCGCTTCTCTGCTAAAATAGGACTAATTATCTAACTTCACGCTCCTGTGAAAATTTTTGGTTGTGGGCTCAAATAAAGGTTTGATGATTTTTTTTTTTCATTTTTCGGAATAGGGGTTTACAAACAGTATTACGTTGAGAACGATTAGAAGCGGGCTTGAGTGTGTTTACAACGTGTGCAGACCACCTGCACACTGCAAGAACACTCAAGCAGCTATCCAAGGAACCTTGAGAAAAAACATCAAAACAAATAACGCAAGGAAACAGTTGATACCTACGTTAATCACATTTTAAGGCACAGAAGACATGACCCAGTGTATGTTGTTTGCCTCTACAGTTGCTGTTAAACTGTAAACTCAATCCGACTAAGGGAATCATGATTTATGGAAAAAGTAGAAAGTACGTTCACACACCAGAAGCTGAGATAAGCAAGCACCACACTCTCAAAAGGCCCAAAGCACAATGTCCGCTGATCTCCCGCGCAACCACATACTACTCACATGCAGCGTATGGGGTCGGTGAGGTTTGTGTCAAACTTGAGGAACTGCTTTCCCTTGCGTGTGTAGCCAGTGACCTCGTTGCCAGCCGCCACGAAGATCTTGTCTTGGACGTTGCCGATGGCTCCGCCCATCTGGATGGAGCTCACGCTCTTTCCCGGCAACGTCTTGAACACCGTCTGCAGTATCACAAAGGTGTTGACATTGCACAAAGGCACTACGTGCTTCTACAATGCCCGCGTGCATGCTAGGTAAGACATCTGAAAAACCCTGCAGTGGAATCTTGTAATAAAGACAAGCTGATAATAGATGATATGATCGACAGGTCTATTGGTTAGTCGTTATCTCTTGAAATAACTTCAGTCCAGACGAGTCTCAACAGATGAGCGCCTGAGAAAAAAGCAAATCTGAAGAAATTTGAATGTAGTAAGATTGTGAAAAAGTTCAGTAGAGTCCAACCTGTATGGGCTTAGGCCCACGTAGTTTGGACTTAACTGAACTCGATAACTGAATCAAACTCACTCAGGTTTTGGCAGTTCCTGAGCGACTGCAGCCAAGGTCTAGCCCTGTTATACCATATGCACAGGTCTAATCAAGGTACAGGGCTTCAGGTCCGACCAAAAGGCAACCATGCGCAACCATGCGCAACCATGGAAATAAAGTGGGCCCGAGTTCCGGCTAGTCCTTGTGCACCCGAGCCCCGCGAGCCCACTTGAGCCTCACTGAAGCTGTGATGCTTCAGGAATTCTACCGATTCTCGGAGCGTACCTCGACTTGGCCGCGGCTTGCACCGAAGCAATGTACGACTCCCGACTGACTGCCGACGACAACCTGCAAAGGCAATATTTCACAGTGATTAGAGAGATTTTAATTAACGAACTACTGGTGTCTGACCCTGAAAACAAATTCAGTGCCAAACCTTTTGACAGCCTTTTGATTCCGAAGACTGTGGCAAGATTTTCGTAGTCTTTGGTGACGTTCCGTCGACCTTTAATATGGAAAGGTGACAAAAGTTATTTTACGACAATTTATATTGTTTGTTTTATAAATAACGCTTGAGCTTCAGGCGGGAGGTGCAGAAATTTACTTGGAAACAAAACACGAGAATGAAGCAACAAACACCACACAGCGTTTATACGTTCGATCCTGTTATTGCAAGATGTCACTACCTCAAAAGAAAACGTGAATGACATTCTTGCTCTGCAAGTTACGTAGACATAACAACGAGCTTCGCTGAATATAATGCGTACGTGGAGGCGCGCACTCACCTGAATGTAGTCCGAACGATTGAGCTCCAAGTCCATGATGAAGAATAATGTCTTCCGGCCAGCAGCCTTTGTCAATCTCAGTACCCTGATATATATCTGGTCAAGCGGATTTTTATTATGGCACTATGCATTGAAGTACCGTAGCGAATCCCTCGACAGTTGCTGTACCGAAAGCCGAGCGGCAGAGCCAGCAAGTTGGTCGTTGCCACAACGGCGGAACGGTTGCTATGCAGATGTGTTTGGCTACAGTTCGATTTGCGGCTAACCGCGGCGGGAACTTTGAGCACTCACTGTACCCCTCTCCCCTTTATATCTATGCGTAAGGTTCTTTATAAAGTTCTTGGAGAACATCTGTTAGCGGCAGCCCACAAGGAAACGATAATAGCAAAACAGCTCCAATCGCTACTTATCGTGTCTGGATTCGAACTTTCTGTTCGAAATAATAGAAAAGAGAGCCCTTTAACCGATTGAATTTCAATGATCTCGGAGCCTGCCTGCACTCGAAGAAGGCAGCACCGTGAAAAAAAAAAAAAAAAAAAAAGAAAGATATCAAAGTGCACCGCTTCGGAAAATTGCAGTGATAGGGTGAATAAAGTGCGCAGCGGATTAACAAGCAAATAAATGCTGCCTCCTCGCTGAAAGCGGGATAACAAACCTTGTAATATGTACTTACTCGCTGCTGCATTAAATATGCTGTGAGCGAGATGTTAAGCATAACAGACGTACTCACGTAAATTCCAGACACAACCACTCCTTTATTTGATTGGTTTATTTATAAACGAATTATTAGCACTGGGCACGCTCTTTGTTTTCTCTTTCGAAGTATTTTTTCAGTAATATGTTAACATTTTTGTATGATAAAGTGCCTTCTCTTGCAGAGAAAACTTTTCTGCTGCGCCCATAAAGGCTAGAGCTACACTGTCAATTGCATACACTGAAGACGTTTTTATAAACGCAAAGTGAGCTTGCGGACGCCCGAGCAGACTGCGTCAGTAAAAAAGCTGGCGTCCATAAGAATACACATAAGCGAACATTTTCAAAGCAGTTTTCTGATTTCTCAGTGCGCTTATGATGTCCTTTCTTCGTGGAGAATAGATGGTGAAAGTTAAACTGTCATTTTACAGGCGGTGTGTTTTTAGACACCACGATGCTTTTAGCGTGGCTACTCTCCCGCTGAGAGTACAAGGCGGGAGCGCGATACAGGAAATCACACGGAAGGAAACTTTTCCGAAATAATTTCCTCCTTTCACACAGTATCCACAGAGGCGGCCGTTCATTATAAAAGTTGGCGAGTACTTCGAAGAAGAGTGTTACGAAGTATGCGACGTAACTACAGTACGTGGTTCTCTCGTTCTCTGGCATGGAGTTTGAAAATTTGATCTAACGATGTTTAAGGCTGCTTAGTTTGAACTGCAGCTTTTTCGAGCAGATGTGGCGCACTACTCATCATGCCAGGCTCCGCGAAATTCTTGCGCAATTCAGAGAAACAGCCATCAAACAGAGAACCTTTCCGGGGTATATTCGGCATCACAAAACACGTTGATCGCGAAGTTTAAAAAAAAAAATCAATAAAGAAAAGTTGTATACTTCATCATACTCTTTTCCAAAGCACTTTCTAATTGTTAATGAACGAGTTGCCTATTTTGATGCTCCGTGAAAATGAAAAACATTTCGGAATATTTGGTTCGCGTGCGTTTCAACGGGTCGCTCTGAATCATATATTTCACACATTTCACAGACCACAATGCGGCCCTTCGTAAATCATGAGAACATTACTCGAAAGTGCAATATTTCATTAATAAATTAATAAAATAACGGCTTACGAAGAAAGCCGAGCGTGAAATGGCTGAATAAAAAGCTTTATATATATATATATATATATATATATATATATATATATATATATATATATATATATATATATATATATATATATATATATATATATATATATATATATATATATACACGCTTTGGTAAGGAATAAAAAAAAATCTATACTTAGTGACACGAATCCACCACAGCAGCTGCGCCGAGTTTGGCAATTGTCGTTCGAGATTTCACTGAGTTTAGTGCGTTTCCCAACAGAAACACTATGGAGCATTTTTATTCTGTTTTTCTCTAGTTCTGAATTTCCGTTGTATTTCGTACCTGGACAATGAAGCTCAGTGACCATTAGTTAAGGTCCAGTAGAGTTTATACAGCAGGTCTAGCATGTTTTGTAGTGCTTGCATATAACCCTAAAACTTCAACTTCTAAATGATTGCTAGCGATAGCTAATTTTTGCTTGCAAAATGGGGTCCCGTGTTACTTTATTTCGATAGAGAGAGGCATGCTCTTCTCGTCAATGTGGGCGTTTTCTTGTGGGCAATACAAAAACGAGCCGATTGCATCTACAACTACCGTCCTCTTCAAACAGCCAAGCACAACTTACGTTTGGAGAGAGGTAATCTTTTGCAGTTGCGAATGATCTGACTGCACTCAGGAATTAAACAATATATAAGCGTAAAAATTACTACCAGCGAGGGCAAAGTCTTGAAGGGGTGTACAAAAAAAAACTAGTGGATAGCAGCCAACTAAAACTACACTTTTCTGTCGGCTGGCGGCCCCTATAACAAGCGATGTTTTCATCTTTTTCTTTCTTTCTGTGCGTTCAGTTCAAGTACAAGCAACAAGACGACGCGATTATGTTTGACGCGTACGCTACTTTCTATACACAGCTGTGCAGCCTGGCTACTCGTGAAAAAAAAAAAAATGACGAGATATGGTTCAGTGGAACAACTCGTCGCAAAGAATCCTGTTTGATATCCCCGCCAAGGGTGCCCGATATGTAAAAACGAAGATGTTGAGGCCGACATTCACCACTTGCTGTGGGACTGTCCAGCACCAAAACCAACACGAATATGGCACCTGAGGATAGCTGGCCTTTCAACAACCAATCCTGCCTCATATGTCGCTTGGACGCAGGGACCTCATCATCGCTCACTCCTGGACTTCATAAAATCAGCTAACCTTTTTTCCTTCATTTAATTATTTGTACATCTTTCATCTCATACCCTACTGATGCCCTGAAACAATAAATATCGATAAAACAAAAAGTTCCAACCACCGCTTAAAATTGCTTTGGATCCTCTGACTTCACAAAAGGAAGTGAAATACAGTTGCAACAAGAGGAACAGCTTGCAATGAACAAAGTTTGGGCGTTCTCTACAAAACATAAAAAAATTAACACTTTCTAACTTACATTACATTTTTCGGGAAAGTTTCTTTGAATCAGGACAGATCATGAGATAAGTTTCGTTATTTCAAATTAGTCACATCATTGTATTTTATAGGCGTCTGAAGGGGAATCGGGATATCTTCATGAGATGATTTTTTTAAACATTTAATCGAGCTTTGATAGCACTTGGACGATTTCTACTGCACTCCACCTAAACAAAGTTGTAGACGTCATAGCTGCTTGGAGAAATTAACCATAAATAATGCTGGAAGGAGTCTATACGGCATCCGCAAATTTAAAGAAAAAAAAATTAAAATAGTCAATCTTTGTACTTTTCATTTTTGCAGAATATATAGCCCCATGAAAGAGGCTCTTGTCTTTATTGCACTTTTTTACCACAAGTCACGTTGCAATCAGACCTCTGTATGCGTTCACTTATGGCACTCTGTACGGCACGATGATCCGTTAATGTTGTGAGTTCAGGATGTTACAACACCAAAGAGGAAAAGTCACAACGGAGCACATGAAGTAAAATGCAGTAGGAGTCCCAAATATTCTTGTTCCTTGACAGAGGTGATGGAAGTGTTCTATAAAAACTACGTGGGCGTGGCTGGTAAGGTTGCACATGTAATCAACCAACTGCCAGTGGGGTTGTTCGCCATGGCTGTGCAGATGTAACAAAATGACCCGCGCGGTGGGCCTGGCGTGCACAGTCTTTGCCCTGGTTTCACCCGGGGTCTTTCTGTACAGCTCTCCTGATCGTTGCATCCAAAGCACGACGACAGAAGTCAGCGTCGCATTCTCCCGATGACTCCCTGCTCTCACTCGCCTTTGTGGTACGCCGCCTGCCATATGTCGGCGAGGCAAACGGCCGAGTGAAACCTGTAGAACAACATGAGTGGAATAGTGGCGTGACCAATGAAGGACCAAAGATTTCCGTAGACCACCTTGGCTGCGATGAGGTCGTCGATATGTTTCTGCTGCACCGTGAAGACGACCCACTGCGTGACATTCAATATGAGCAGGAACGTGATGACCTCGCGACCAGGCTTGCGGTATCGTAGCACGTGTGAGTTGCTGCACCTTCGAAGACCATCGACCAGCACAGGCGTCTGGATGATGATTTGGAGCAGCGAGACAACTCGAAGCACGATTCGGAAGTTGTCTGAGAGGTGCAATTCGGCCATTATGCAGAGGATAGCGTGTATGAAGAAAAACGGAAGCGGAATGAACAGAAGGAAGTTATCCAGGAACGTCACCGGATGAGCGTTCTGGTCCAGTTGGACTACCTTGAAGTAGGCCACAATGCTCGCAAGGAGCCCCAGGGCAGTAAGGATGCCCTCCTGGCAGTTGTAGATGGTTCCTCCCACGAGCTTGAAGTTTTCTCCCTGAAGGACCACGAAGAAGATGATGACCGTGATGATGGATGTGAGCAGGACGAGTATTCCGGAGAACAGCCCCTTGTTGGCCGCATGACAGTCGGCGCTTATGACCACATTGCTCTCGTAAGTGATCTCGTGGTTCCCCTCTGGCCCGTCGATCTTCTGCTCCAGATGGTGCGACTTGGAATGGAGGTGGACGTTGCCAATGTTCTGCCACACGATGAACCAGACGCCCGCCAGGATGATGTTGAACTCGATAGTGCACGGGTACAGGTAGGCAGCCGAGCTGAACGTTGGGCTGTAAGGTCCTGAGCAGCGGTCGGTAAAGCCGAAGTGGTGGGAGGCTGCGCGTGGAACAATGACAGGCAGGCATTCAATTAAACCTAATCCTTTTGAAGTCAAAGTGGTGCACAATGTAGCGTGCATTATGTATGCCTCTTTCTCTGCGCAACTCGTTATAGCAGCATGGGGAAAAATTCCGCAGTCAACTCGCTTGCTCGAAAAACGAAAAAGAAAGGCGCGCGAATAGACCTGAAAATACTGCATTTAAAAAACGTCGCATATCTACAATAACTTTTATCAAACGAGAATAGGCAGCGCATTGTAAAATTTGGTCAAGCTCGTCTACAGACCACAGTAAAAGCCATGATGATAATTACATCGTCGTAAGTGCTATTAACAATGACTCCTGAATATGGGTGGATCACAATGCGTGTCTGAAACGATGGTTTAAAATTTGAAGGTATCAGCATTTGAGTGCCCAACTGAAGGCGAGCGCAGCGGATGATTTAAGGGACAGGGGGCGGTCACCGTCTCCCCCCCCCCCCCCATTTGTGTATTCTAGGCAGAATAACCATGCAGGAGCAAATTTTTTTTTCTTTCACTCCTAAATTTTTGAGAAAAAGATGGCTTAGGTTAACCCCCCCCCCCCCCCCCCCCACCCCACCCCTTTATTTGCCCTCTCGGCCTACGCACAGCTGCTTCTAATGACCAATGCCAGCTGCTTGATATTCTGGCAATCATTATAATAATGCCTTACTAATTTCTTATTGCGAACTAATGTAAAATATAGCCGATAACCTCAAAAACTGTTTTTCTTGTATCTGCGCAAGATAGAGTATCGCAATTGATGGTCGATAAATACTTGGTATTGTACCGTCAATACTTCTATACATCACTAGAATCAGCCTTATAATAAAGCTGGTAATATATTAGCTAAGCTAAGAGCTTTCATCATGAATTACGGAATCATTAGTATATTTAGTATAAAGCACTGTTTTCGAAGGAGTTTCAATGAATCCAGTCGAATGGTTATCTATCTCTGCGCTCCAATTTTTTCAAACTCCACTGCAGGCGTAGCTGGTTTCGTGAGAATTTTGGTATCGTACAGAAGCCAAAGTTACGTTGAAATGATCACTTCCATAAGCCTGGCAAAATCTATAACTAATTTAATATTCTTATGCGAATCGGTCAGTGAGCATCTAAATACATAAGAATAAACTTAGAAGTGTTTTCTAATAGTTTCGCCCTTTACTGCAGTATTTACTGATTTGCCTCTGCCATTTCTCCGCACTAAAATGCAAACTTCCTGTCCCTGGGGAACACAAGCAGCTGATTCTCGAGTAGATTGTATAACTGGCGCTTGAAGGTGAACACGCTGCATTCAAACCTAGCAGGAAAACGACAAACTGAAAGGTCTGAAATTCTTACTAAGCAAAATACACGTTGCTGATTTTGTAATTTAGATGTTACCATGGCTTAGGGTTATTAACTACCAATTTTCCTACCATGAGCCTCGCGATGCCGGCGTGCTGTAAGCGAAGCTACTGAAAAAAAAAACACACACACACACACACACAAAACAGAACTGCGCGAAGGCAACGGGACAAGAAGGCACGAATACACACACACAAAACGCAGTGTGTGTGTGTGCATTCGTGCCTTCTTGTCCCGTTGCCTTCGCGCAGTTCTGTTTTGTTATAACCATGAACCGACTAGCCCAACATCACGTCTTACTGGCAAAAAAACACCTCCCTTTAGAGACGATGATCATGTTGTCATGTTATGTTTGATGAAAGGGCTTTTTATCAATGATTGTGAGCCATCGTTCACTCGAGGATCCTGGAGGCTAATTTAAGAAGCTAGGGCTTGTTAAAAAGCTTCAAAACGCTTCGCTACCTGGGGTTCTTTGACGTGCACTGACATCGCACATCATACAGACGCCTCTCCGTTTCGCCTCCATCGAAACACAGCCGCCGGTAATCGGGACCGAACCCAGGTACTCCGGGACAGTAGTCGGTCGTCTCGACAACTGCACCACCGCGGCGGGGCGTTCGATTCACCAGAGGAAATGGTATCGGGAGCTGGTGCATTTGACGCTGCCGGAGCCGATGAGTTCATTGATTGATTTGTGAAAGAGCGCATGGCCTTTATCGGGCTCCAAAAGTAAACAGCAGATAGTAATTAATCTCCTGAGCATGACGACGAAGGTCTTTCGTTTCTGTCTGCAGATACCACAGCTTGAAAAAATTAGTCGAAGTTAATTCCGCTTCAATCGACTAAGACGTGCGAAGGAACTGTCTGGCATGGATTAGCATAGTTTTGCTTGGTGGTTTAGCACTGACAGACCGCAGCCAATTTTCTTCTTTCCCTACCACGTTCCCATTTTCCCCGAGGGGTGGTTCAGGTGTGCATCGAGAAGCGAGATAGATACTGCGCCTTTCCTTCACGAAATTACGTAAGTTTCTGCTACACAGCCTGCGTTTAAGCATCGTGCTATCCATGTGTTAGGCCCAGCATAGTCGTCACAATTGTTATGGCAGCAGTGCACAGTGCACGTGGAACAGTGCACGTCTAGACATCTACGGCAGATAAGGCTGAAATACCGACTACTTCAGTGTTTAACGCCCTCGAAAATTGCTTGAGCACATCTTCGTTCACATCGATTTCGATTTTTTGTTGCCAGAGTCTCGCGTTGAATTAGCCCAATGTTTTCAACTTGAGTTCAACACGGTAAAAAGTTTACAAGAAATAATGTTGACAATGCTCAGCTCCAGCACGGTGGTCACTTTTCTGTTGACATTCAACCCTGCCTTAATTCCTAACTACACCCAACCGCCTGATCGCAAAACAAAATCAAGATGGCATGAGTCTGCTCAGCAGAGCACACGACCTCAGGATTATTTTTGTAATGTTTGGCACGCGATGCCAAGTAACGATCCAAAATCTATTGAAACATAATATCGAAAGTGCGCGTATCTTCTTTGTTGCCCATGCATGCACAGCACGTCTGGCGAACGTATGCGCAATACGGCAATTAAGTGACGCTCGAGGTAGAATAATATACCATTGTTCCAAAGCATATTTTGCCGTGATCTGCTCTTACAGGGTTATTTTCATTATCGATGGCCGCAGATACCGCCCAAAATACTGCTACTGGCAAGGGTGGAAGAAAGGGCTAGTTGGTAGTTCATCTTAGAAAAACAAAACAGCGCACTCTTGACACACGGCCAAAGAAAGAAACGACAACACAGCGCTGTGTTGTCGTTTCTTTCTTTGTCCGTGTGTCAAAAGTGCGCTGTTTTGTTTTTTTAACACTTCTACTGCCTCGTCTCTTTCGCCATGAACCGGTCTGTGTCATTTATAACAAGGTACGTCATCCAACCAACGTCGTACCATTGGATGAGTTGCCGTGGTGCTCGTCGCCATGGTGGCTAGCGTGGCTGCTCATAGCGTCGTCTACAATTGTGCTGAACCAGGTGTGAAGGGATGTCGCAATCAGGTGCATCACACCAAACCTTGCCACCTCTTTGAACCGGTTGATCACAATCTGTTGAGGAAAAAAATGTAGCGATTGCAGTTGCCACCTCTTATCTCTAACATAAAAACCCCGCTTTTGTGTGCAGCAGTGGTGCGCCTCAAGTTGGTTAACATTTTAAAAAATAAATAAAGGGGTTCAGCGCTGCTGAATCGAATGTGGAGAGAAAACTGGCTGCGGGCGACCGAGTGTCGTATTGAACCGACCCAACGTTCCGTTGACCGCATCAAAGTTCACCGGTGTATAGTCAGTCTCAATATGTTATACCGCTTTCCAATGACAAAGAGGCCACTCTCGCAGAAAATAGCCCTTTTATGAGCTATTATAGACACTAGAACAAAGAGCGAAATACAGGCGTCACCACGGCTTACCAACTTCACAAGTAAAATGCGCGTGCAAAAACCGGTCGGTTTTCAGTCGCGGATTCCAGACGCTACTATGCATGGCCATTCACTTCAAACCCGTCCTCTTCAGTAACGGTGTCACGAGTTTGAATCGACTGGAGAAAAGATTTTTAAATCTAGCCTCAACGCGATAGCGTTAATGTAAGCTTACCACTTACGTCCACAGCTATTCAAAATACAGTTAGGCGGTCAACGCGGCAGCATCCATTTGTACTTGTCATCCTAACTAAATTCAACAGTCAAATCTAGAGAACACATTATGGCGGAGATGTGTTCCGCGTAACAATAGCATAAGCTGGAAGACTCAGTACGGAGACACGCTTTTGTATTCTGATAGTTAAACTAGTGGGATTATCCTGCGGTGTACAGCTCATCATGCATGATACAAAGCATAAACGTAGCCAAAGCCTTCATTTATAAAACTAAACATGTGCAAAAGTATTGCAGTATACGGTAGAACAATTATTGCGCAGCATCCTTATAGACAATTACACCATAGTGACAGCTGCCAGAGCTGTAAGGTGTCGTGTGTGCTATAAGATGCAAAAAAGAACCCTACCGAAAAATCAACCTAAATATCGACTAGTACACTATTCGCCGCGAGATCGACCTAGAGGTGGCGCCACCGTCACTCCGGTAGTGTGGATCGGCAGCCGGCGGCGCTCGCAGAAACGCACGCTGCGTAGGTCTGCTTCCGAGTTTACGGCGGGTTTGTTGGCGATGAAGACGTGTCTTCTGCAGTATTTCTGCAATATTGCAGAAAAAAATCCAAGGATTTCGCCGATGCAGCAGAAGAAGAGCGGTTTTTAGGAAAACAGCACGCAACCACCAGTCTTCTAGGTTTACTTTACACGTTTCTTGCGCTGTTCCGCGCTGACACGCCTAATGCTTGGGCCTCCCTAATGACAGCTTTGTTTTTCTTATCAACTTTTAAACAGTTTGCGCGTATCTGATGCCAGTGAGACCGGCAAATTTAGTGTCAAGCGCACGCAGATACAAGGTTGGTGCTCTGACAGTACTTTAGATTGAATCGAGAAAGCCTGGTTCATTATATCGTACTTGACTCGAGGATTAAGCAGGTTAAATGTAGCACTGACAGCGCACTGCATGGCGACTTGCTTTAGACTGAGTGCACATCAACTCTGGCCCAGACAACCACGCACAAGTATTCCCCAAAAATGAGATCACGCCGAAACTATACAGGAAACCTCGCCGCACAGGAAAGCTGATTGTTCCGTGTACAGCGCAGAGTGGCTTGAATTTGCCGAGATGCTTTTTGCGGCCACTGTCATAGCATGTGATAGTATATTACTGCATGCGCCACTAACTGTAAATGATTTACTGAAACCGAGGAAAGTGTAAGGGTTTTCTGATGTGTGTGATGTTAATATATAACGGTAAATTAGTAGTGTAATTATTTTGTTTTGCAATGCGAATAAATTTCACCGTGTGAGAGAACTTTTACACACTTCACAGAATTTACAATGATCAGCGATTAATTTTAGTAACGTTAAAGTGCAAGCTACGAATTACTCGCTGCGAAGACATCGTTATAAACTGCGCATAGGCACTCATGTTCTGGGAAGCAATTTTACAGGCTGAACATTTTTTATCACTAATTATTTAGCAGTGACTAAATCTTATGCGAAGTAAAATATTAGGGTTGCTTCCAAAACAAATTCCGGATATAAAACTATTCCAAAAGAAATGGAGGTCATCTTATCATGCGACTATAAAAATGTATTTATTCCCGAACTAAACATTGATATTTAAGCCCGCATGAAGCTGTTTTACTCCCCTTGTCCGAAATGACGAGTTCGCTCGGAAGACAACACTTGGACGAAAAGGGATTATATTGATTATAATAGGCTACCAGTAAAGTACATTGATCTAGGTGTATTATGTAATATTTAGGGTAACAATTAGGTGCAGGGAATATGTTTCCCAAACATTCGAGCATATCTCTAAAGCAAAATGTGCTCACACGAATGCACAGAAGCCTTCAGCAACAAAAGAAAAGAAAAGAAATGCATATTGGCCCGGGTTTAACGCATGAAATTTAAGCGGCATCGGCTATGACGGATGATTGCAGAGGCTGGTTTTGGTGTAGTTTTTTTTTTTTTTTTCATTATTAACACCACATTTACCACGTGGGATTGTTTACTGTGCAGTCAAATCCCATAGCAGGGGAACGCCTTTCGAAACGGTTGTGATTGAATCCCCCGTTCTCAAAATCAGCAGTCGAGCGCCCTTACCATCGAGACATCGCGACAGAGGTTTAAAAGCAAAAAAAAAAAAAAAAAAAAAAACAACAACAAAGTACTCACACAACTCTATCGTGCATACAGAAGGCATAGTAGCCATAGAGTGGTCTGTACAAACTGCATTCTGCTATATGAAGCAGTCTGCGGTGGCATATGTTTTAGTAGCTGCGGTATTCCAAACAGAAATGTGAATATGCGATTTTTGAGCGTTCGCATTAACTTTTATTGACGGCGGCGACCTGTCTTGCTTTGACACGGCGGTAACGACAGTACCACTTCGTTTGAGACATTGCATTTCAAAGGATCTCAAGCGCCGAAGACCGCGATGGATGATGTCCTTATCCAAGCATGACATGCTCGATACGGACAAGTATATCTTTTTTTTTTTTATGAAGCGTGGGGTTATAGACTGTTCATATTTATTTTGCAAGAGGCATATAGGTAAGCAAAAGCCCACAGGAGCCGCGAAACAAACAAAAACACTCCTGTACACGCCGCATGCGCGCGCGTAAATCACTGCGGGCTGGCATGCGACGCGAAAACGCATCCATACTGAGTAGGTTTTGCCGCTGAGCCGCAAGGTGGAGACTCTGCTCGATCTCGAGGCCAATACATTGCCAAACGAGCGACTAATTTCGCCAGTTTTCAATCGTTTATTGTATGTGTGTGAGTATGTGTGCCCGGTTTTATTGTTCTTAAACGCTAATATAACGCACATTAACCTGCTTACTTTAGCCATGCAGCAATAATGTCTTTTGTAACAAATGTGTCAGTTATTTACGTTTCTACAGTGTAGTGGCCAATATTGATGTAATTTTGAAAGTTAATGACACCTGCCTGCGCTTTCGTTTCTTGGGCATTAAAGGGCTAAAACTCGGTCGGGTAAAAATAAAGCTCATTTGCAACCACGAGGCACTCACATTTGAATACTTGAAGATGATGAACAGCTGATAGAATGAATAGACAGGTCTGAGCGAGTGGAGTAGGACGCTCAAGATGTCCCTGCATTGCTCGGGGTCGCGGTTCCAGTCGATGACGTGTTTTGAGAGCATTAGGCCCTCGTGGATGATGTGCCCGGAGCAAAATACTGCAATAGAGCATAGGTAGAACAATATGGCTTTCTTGCATTATGAAGTAACACTTTATGCGTATATTCGAAGACGAAATGAATAAATCATTTGTCAGTATGAAAACAAGTTCTGACTGGTATATGCAGTAACAGCAGCTGCAGAAAATAAGAGATGAAAACAGCTGCACTAGATCTCGAATTAAATTGTCACACTTATTTTTTAGCCAGCGTACATGCCGACTAACCAATTTTGTTTGAAGACGTATATTCATAAAGTATTATTCTGTCATTATAAGGACTACGGTGATGCAAATATGAGCAATTGTATACAACATTTTTATTGAATTTCACCTACCCAAAAAGGCAGTCCATAGGCTATATTTTAATGTCTGTGCCGACTGCTTAAAGGAATTTAAGAGCTATCTCATGCTTATTGTTATGGATAAATAAACTACTCTTCAATTTGAAGCAAAACGCAGTGGCAAATGGGCTTTACGCCACTGCAGAATGAATAGGAGAGGAAGAAAAGGGAGCTTGAATTCGTCATCGCATATATTAGGCGAGATAATTTCTAGCACAAAAATATACTTGAATATTGGCGACTTCTGCGAAAAGAAATTATTGATAATAGCTAAATGTAACATTTGGAATACCAAGAAGGCCGGCCCCGACTCAAAAGAACCAAGCAACATGTGAAGACTCCACCGACTGCTCTGTGCTATAGAGCAGCTATTACACCCTCAAAGGACAGAGGAAAATGGGAATGCGGCGCCCTTTGCCATGAGCAAGGAGAGAGGGGGTGGTGCTCACCGGCCATGCCAGTCTTGAGGAAGAAGCTTCCCGAGTGTCTTCCCTTGAGGAAACGGTAGTGGGGCAGCACGGGGTGCTCCTCATCGTCCGGCTCGTCCTTGCCCGGCTCCTCGGTCGCCCACGGGTACTGCTCGTTGATGACACACTCGGTGGTGAAGGAGAACCGGTCGGCCAGGTCCTCGTACTCTTTCAGCTTCTTCTTGATGCGCGCCAAGATGTGCAGCTTGTAGCGCGTGAGGTCCGCATGCAGTACCACCAACCATGCGATGCCGATCACGCACACCACGCAGCCGAACACCTGCGTACCGCATGCCACATATATTGACTTGTACATTTTCCAGCTTCGTAAATAACTCGCCAGCGCCTTTTATAACACCACTCGATTGTTAGCATGTGTTTGATCTCCACACTCTCACAAATCGTGCAGTCACCATGTTTGCTGTCTCCACCGTCTGTACCAAGACAGCGCTCTAGTCCTTCTCAGTGGCTTGCACTTAAAGTTGTTTATTTTCTAGGCTACAACTGATGACTGGTCTGTACCCTGATAGTTGGACATATCGTCTCTAAGCACGCGCTTAAAATGCACATAATTAGGTAGTTTCCGAAGTTACCACAATACTGTCCTTTTGTTTTTTTTGGCATTCAGCAATGTATTATATACAGTGAAGCACGTGAGTGGTTGTGCCGCATTTGGTACTGCGTATCATATTCCAAGTACTTAGCCTATCAATCCTATCGAGCGGAAAGGACGGCCACGATCTCGTCATATATGTGCAGGTGCCATACATTATTGTACCGCCTCTTGAGAGCCTAACGTTATTCTACGTAACAATTACAGGACTTACTAATGTTTTAGCCTTGACCTTTCAGATCATCAGATCACTTTTATCAACCTGTGTTTTGAAGGTTACTTTTATCACGACACAATACTAAAGCATGCCATTTCGGCAGTCTTTATGATCAGGGTGCTCAGTAATGCAATAGTGTTTTTTTTTTTTTAAATGGATCTCAACGCTCCTTACATCAGTGAAAAGTTAATTCTGTTTTCGTTTTTCGGAAAAATAGCTCCGCCGCGGTGTCTCAGTGGTTAGGGCACTTGGTAACTGACCCAATGGATGCGCGTGAGATCGCAGCTGTGTTTCGATGGAGGCGAAATGCATGTCGCCTGTGTATACTGTGCGACATCAGTGCACATTAAAGAACCACAGCCGGCCAAAATATTCGAGGCCCTCCACTACGCGTCCCTCATTGCCGATGTCGCTTTGGGATACCATTAAACCACTTGAGCTATTATCGGTGCAGCGCATAAGACGAAGACAAGATGGGTACACGGCGCTGACTTATACCTTTGTCACACGAACAAATCCGATCTTCATTGAACTCGATTGAGGTCTTAAAGAGGGATTGTAGCATCTGGTGCTACACGGGCGTTTTGAATGACCATTAAGAAGTTTTATTCGTGTGTTTTAGGTGTCAAGTGCGTTGATTTCCGCTCTCGAATGTGCTTGAATCTCAAACGCACTTGGAGAAGCGGCTCGAGCCAAGCAGGTTCTGGCTGGATTGTGCTTGAAAGTTGCCGCACTGAGTTGAATGCAAATCGAGTTAATGAGGATCGAAAATGTTCGTATGACAGGGGTATTATGATCAATAGTGTATTGAGGGTTTGCCAATGCTTAAATACTGTGGCGAACAGTCAATAAAAAGGACGAGAATGGCATGACAAAAACTGTGCACGTGGCAAGAGTGCAACGCTTTCTTATTCAACGAAAATGTGCACAGTGTGTCACGTGTCACTGCTGCCACGTGCAGATTTCCTGTCATACCATTCTTCACCTGACAAAGCATTCCAATGTGAATTATCCACATTTCGTCTTTATAGCGGTATCCTCGCGAAAAATAAAGGAAGAAAAACTTCGTCCCTAACAAGACGACATGTCTTATAGTGATCATTGCAAGCTTTCATGAGAAAATTCTACGCCGATGCGAAAAACTGACTCCGTGATATTACAACAGAAGTTAAATTATTCGTAGAAAGCTTCTGGTTTTACTATTCTGCCCCAAATTTCTCATCATGGATTACCTTCTCGCAAATCTTTAAATACCATCCATGAAATAGCAGGTCAGCAGAACGCTTGAACCAAACTACTACCGACGTGCTTGTCATGTGTGTCGACGTCTGACAAAATACCTAATTTGAATTATGCGCCAGTCTGTTGTGTTCGGCGGTGCTACCATCGCAGCCATAATACAGTATTTTGTTTAAATATTTAGTTTCATTAGTCTGTCTCACTCAGGTCAGCTTTGGGCAAAGGTGAAACATGCACTACCAAAGAAACAAAATCCTCTCAATTACGAAAGAAGTTGAGACACATGCATACCTCTATCTATTAAACGAGTCATCTTCTACACGAAACTATTTTGACGTTGTGTGCTAAATTCTGACTTTGTTTCAAACTTTTCTCATAACATGTCTCGTACGTTTAATTAGGTCGAGCTTATGTTAAGGTGACTACCTGTGTTCCTAAATTAGCGCACAGACTTCCCCATAGCTGCAGTTAAGCTTCACTTTGTACATGAACTGAGTCTGTTACAATCTTGCCGAAAAAGAAAGAGCGGTGTCTCATTCGTCAGACCTTGTCGACTCCAAACACTCATCAGCGTGCAGCATAAAGGAACGGGAAAAATCTCAGCACCAAAACTCTCTTTGAGCACGACTCTTGCAGAAAACAGCAATACACAGGCAGAGGCATTGGCACTATAGTATTTACAGTCGTGAGCAAAAGTCGTTTATAACATGTAGCAGATGGCGTAGCTCTGGAAAACTGCATCTAAACGCAATCTAGCGACAGTTACAGAGAAAGTGACAAACGCATGTAAAATGGGGCCCCGCCATCATTGTCTCGTTGCTGGATGGCGTTGCAATTCAGTTTTCCCTAATTGCTCACAACTGTATATTCGTTTTCATTTGTGGTATTTTTTATTTAGTTTTTACGCTTTTGTAGAAGGTTCATCTAATTTTCTGTGTCGGGACGTCAGTAGCAGTAGTTGTGAGGCAAAATGGGAACGATCGAGGTGTGTCAATGTGCGTCGAGGGGACGGGAACACAGTATGTCCTAGAAATTTTCCGATCTCAACAGACATCCATGTGGCAGATTTCTGTAAGTGTTGTTTTGTGTGATAGCCGTAATTCAACATCCATATCGTGCTCTCTGCGATAAGCCTGACCTACTGGCTACAGACGTCACAGGGATATATCTAACGAATAAACCGCAATAACAGGATACTTACGCTGCACGGCGTTTGAGTGAACAATGGCATACACAAGTGGACGAAATCCTGGAGCGATAATGATATTCCAGGAAACACAAGGAACGAGAGACCACGAGCAGAGGCTATTTCTGCGGTTCTAAATTAGCTTTATTCTTTTTGCGTGTGCCGAAGGCACCAATGCCCGCCAATGCCACACGTGATGCTCACTTGATCGCTTTCAGCATTTAACGGTTTAGATATGTGCTGCGCACGATGCGAGCTGGAGGGCTGTTGCCATGGTGCCTATGCGTTGGCCGCAAACGTGAAGGGAATCTAAAAACATGTGTGAATACCATTATTTCGACCTGTTCCGGTATCGTTTCGAAATAAAATGATATCTAAGATGGAAGTTCCATGTTCCGCAGCGATTGCTCAACTGACCGCCAGAGGTGTATGCTGAACGCATGTTTATAGAATCCGGTATGCCTTGTTATGAAGCAGCTCCTTTTCGATAAGCGATGAAATGTAAGATTAGCCGTGTAGCAAAATATATGAGCGTGCCATACAAAGCCATCAACGGTAGAAAGTGCATCGGGGACTTCGCATGGAGTTCGCGATGAGGTCAAAGTGTGACCTCGCAACCTGAAATCACAGATATATGACCTTGCAACCTGTGAGCACAGACTACACAGATTAGCCTTACTTTAGTTCACCTTTGTGCGCTGCTGGCATTTTCTCCGCCTAAAAACCGCTTTTGTAGAGTTTATTAAATAGGAAAAAAATGCCATTGTAGTTGTAAAGATTGCAAGCTTGTTCTTACTGTCAGGTGGTTCCATACTATGTGACCATACAAAGCAAGTCAGACTACTTCATCAACCTACTCTTGTACCACTCGCCAACTCTCACCTCTACCACCTGATCACGTGGAATACTGCCTGGCAAAGGCGGAACAGTAAAGACCAACTTTACCAACCTACATCTGTGCCCCCTTGCCCCAGAACTGACCCAGTTGCAATCCTCACGCCGCAAAGAAACTGCGTTCCTTTCTTCTTCGAGCGAAGTGAGTAATTATGAAAGCGCCGTGAAAGAAAATATCCGAAAGAAGCCGCCAAGCAAGTACAGCGTTTGATCCGTGAGCACAGGCGGTGGGTGCTGAACGGCTCTCAGCCCTGCGTTCCCCTTCGATCGAGATGGATGTGAATCTTACCTCGTCATACTCCTTCATTGAGAACAAGTGGCCGTGGTAGGTTGATGTGAAGATGCATCCGAGCGTCACGATGAATATGGCGTAGATGAGACTCAGCATCGTCGTCAAGTTTCGTCTGTGTCAGCGAAAATTGCGCAAAGGAGCGGATCAGGCTAAGCACGTTCTGAAAGCTTTGCATGTATACGTCACTCAAGACAGTAATTCACAGACATTGCTTTAACTCACTCATATCTGCCAACTTCGGCTGCGTGAGCTAACATGAGTACATGACGATTAAACACAAAACAGCGCCGCCGTCTTCTTGTTTACCAGGGGCATTGTTTATTCTGCGAAAACCACATGTTGATTTCTTAAAGCTCCCCGTTTTTGTATGAAGTCCTTCACTTTTAATGAGCAATAATTGCATAATTTTCGTTAAAGGAGATGCAGTAGAAGCAATTAGACTGTGGCTCACTCGTATAACTAAAATATATTCGCCTTTTTTTTAGTTTTTATTTATTGAAATAATAGACGAAAATGACGCCGGTGGCTCTTATTCAGTACAGTGCACAGTAGCATGAACACCCTAAGGCGTTATATTTTCTATGAAGACAGAAGTCAATGCCTTTAAATTGTTTAACATGTTCGTTACCATGACATTGTCATTGTCAGCATTACCGTCATCGAGAGACATGTTGCTTCCAATGCATAGTTTGTAAACTCGCGCCAAATGAAAGTTGTTAACTTCATCTTTCACGCAGCTAAGTGTAGCGCACATATTGCAGCACAAGAACGTCAGAAAGTATGCAGTGCGCATGACGCAGACTGCGCAAATACACAATAGAAGCAGGAGAAGAAGGTGTGTTATTATTTGCTTCCAATTAGGCCAATACGAAAGAACGATCTGGAGCGAATGCGAACATGCGGATGTTGCTACGTCCGGAAACGTACGTGCATCGTGTCGGGAAAACGCACATTATCAGCTAGATACGTCTTTGCTTGACTTATTCTTTGTTAAAGTGCCGCTAATTCGAGAAGTTTCTTCGTGCGCGGTTTGCGATACCATCATCAGCCGATACCGATAGCAGGCGATCGACGACGTGCCCAGGATGATTTAAAAGTGGCAGACTGACACTAGAGCGAAGGAGGGAGAGCGCGCGCTCTTCGACGCTCGGGCCCTCTTAATGAAGTCTCCAGGGCTGCGCTAAAACGAGTGAACGCTCGGCAGACTTTATCGTCGTTGATGCCGAGGGTGACCCCGACGCCCCACAGTTGTAAGACCACGTGGACCCGGAACGGAAAGGTAACGAAAAAGTTCCAGCTTCGCGCGTCATGACCCATTTTCTTTCAAGAGCTCGCGCCCATATGTGTCTCCTTTTACTCGGGCATTGATCTCTTCCTCATTATCTCAGGGACCCTGAACATGCCATTTCCAAAACTGCAGTGGCTGACGCAAGTGTCGATACAACATCTGACCTGGGGGACCAAAAGCGACCTGTACGTAAGACGTATGCGATTTGGGAGGTTGGATATAGACGAGATATGCCGTAGGGGGCAACAAGTATAGGCTGGTCCTGTGTATCAGTTCTTGCTTTCTTTTTTCACCTTCGCACCTTTTTTCACCTTTCACCTTTCTTTTTTCACCGCCGGGAGGGACAAAGTTTTCCTTTCAGATCGAACATCCAACCAGCGCTTACGATTTGTTTCCAGAGTCTTCCCAAGTGTCCACGTAAGACCGCCGGCAGAAAACACCAAATTCTGCACGCCGCATTTAAATGCTAACCAACGCCTGAGTTGATTAGCGCTCCAATAGTTCAAGAGGTAAGTGCACAATTTCCGTTTGATCACCTGATCAGGTATATGTAGCGTTTGAATCTTGCAGAGAATAACGGCAGTGATCTGCACTCCCTGAGTGACTGCCCTCTTGAGCAAACATGGTGGATCTACCCCTCTGTCTGAGATACAGAAAAATGTGGTTAGAGAGCACATTTTTGTTCTACCCAGGTTGCCTTACCTTCCTTTACTGGTCAAAGAGCATGACCAGGACGGGAAACCTGGCTAAAGCTTGTTATCTGATGCTCAGTTCAGTTCAGTCGTTCAGTCGTGTCCGATCGACTCTTTGTGACCCTATGGACCATATCCACGCTTTCCGGTCTCTCGCTATCTTCCTAATATCACATAACTTCATCTGCAGTGCCTCGAGGATGCCATCTAACCATCGCGTTCGCTGCCTACCCCTTCTCCGGCGACCCTCAACCTTTCCCAACATCAAATCTTTCTCCAGCGACTCCTCTCTTCTCATCAGATGACCAAAGTAGCTGAGCTTTAACTTTAGAATTTGACCCTCCAATGAGCAGTCAGGGTTTATGGTCGACAATATCGACTGATTTGATCTTCTGGCAGTCCAAGGAACTCTCAAGCTTCTTCGCCAGCACCACAATTCAAACGCGTCAATTCTTCGGCGGTCAGCCTTTTTCGCAGTCCAACTCTCGCATCCATACATCACAACTGGAAAGACCATAGCACGAGTTATACGGATCTTGGTTGGCAGTGTAATGTATCTGCTCTTTACTAGGCGGTCAAGGCTAACCATTGCTCTCTTTCCCAGAAGCAGGCGTCTCCTAATTTCATGGCTGCAGTCTTCTTCCGAGGTAATCTTGGAGCCCAAGAACAGAAAATCTGTCACAGTATCTGATACTACGTGGCACCTAATGGCAGTAACTATCGAGACGCTGACAGTTTCTTATATCTTCTGCAGTAAGATCGAGCTCACTTCTTCAGAGTCTCATGACGCGAAATACCGGCCCAAATGCATCGATGATTCCATTTATCAATGGGACTATACGTCATGTGCTGCTGTGCATGTGAAACTAACGAAGCATTTCATTGTTTCTTGAAGTACGGTTTGTCTCACGCAAGAACAAGGTTACGTAAAGAAAAAAAAATTGTCGCGTTTCATTTCTTATAAGCAAGTAAGAACATCACACCAAACAAGACTTTTCAACATATCTAAACAGTTCTTACTTTTTCGCTTTGGACCGGAACGAAAAAGATGCTTGAAATGGCCGACCAAAAAACAAAACAAAAACAAACCATGCTTTTTTCTTATTTGCTGTTCAGAGTTTCGCATGTTTCACATCACTTTTAGAAAAAAATATACAGGCTGTAGGTAAAGTGGGCCAAGACTTTGTGCATCTAGCGTTGAAAATGAGAGAGAAAAAAAAAAAAATGTGCGATTGAAGTGTGCGCTTTTTTGCACACCCTTAATGCAATGCAGAGAAGCATATCATTAAAATCATAGACGGTAGGATTTCTAAATTGCGCTTCATCACCCGCTCTCTGCAGTGCGTCGTCAAATGCCGCTAGACAACGCTTCAATGTCGTTAGAGGCGGCTGACATTGTTAGCGCTTTAAAGCAAGCGTTTCTGCTTTGCATATGCAATGGAGCCGAGTGGGGAGCGCATGACGTCATCGTGCGCTCCCCACTCGGCGCAGTGTCCTGCAGAGAGGCCTGAGAGCCGACACGGATAAAATCAGCGATTACGCCACGATTTCAAATGATAGACCAAAAAGACTTTGCATGCTTTGCCTGTAAGTTTCACCCATTGGGCCCACACAAGGCTCGTAAAAAGAAAGTGAAGAGGAGTTCTCTCTCCGGTTTCCCTTTACGTCTGCTTTGATGCACAGCCAATGCATGATCCCTTTCTGGCGTGTAAAAAGAAAGTGAAGAGGAGTTCTCTCTCCGGTTTCCCTTTACGTCTGCTTTGATGCACAGCCAATGCATGATCCCTTTCCGGCGTTTCATTTTTTTTTCTGTCTTCCATAGAAAGAACAATGCAGCTTTTATATCGAGTAGACGTCGTTCCCAAAGACAAGAAGCTGCAGGCTAGTCGGAATTAAGCTTTCGCGCTGTACGATAAGTCTGCGCTCCCGGATAGGTGATAACTCTGCGAAAATATTAGGCTTGTTTCGTTGCTTTTCTTCTCATGATGTCGAATACATGTTCAGAGTAAAATACGGCAGTCACTCTTGTGGATGCTTGAACGGCATTTAATTATTGTGACGGCAGATAGGAAAAACTTAGATCTCACTACAGAAACTGCACTGGGAGAATGCGATAGCATTAGCGCTGCCAAGTTTCTGAAATGTTTACTTCTCTACTTCGTTGTGTGTTAATTTTGTATTCTATATTAATTTGCTTTTTATTTATTCATTTTATTTTTCTGTTATTTTGATCATTTTAATTGATATTTTCTGTCCTTTACTTTTCATTATATTTTTGTTTAACAGTTTAATTAAATGTCATGATTTATTTCTATTATTAATTGCCGCCAGTAAAAATTATAATCATATTTTACATGCCCGACTAATGCTTTTTAAGTCGAAAGCATTTAATGGCTCATTGCTGACCGTCCGTTTGCAAAACCTGTCCCACTATATAGCTCTCAATTTCATCCAGACTAAGTCACGCCGGGCTCTTCCATCTCATACGGCGCGGTTCAGGTGCTCACAGGAGGAATGTGACAGATATACTGCGCCTTTCTTTCCCTGTGAACAAATTAAAAAAAAACCTAGAAGGGTCGTGTGCATCGAATCGCTTCAGGCGCTTCCATTGCACTATAAGGGCTCTTGCCTGGCCGCACTTCAGGGATGCAAGGGGCTGGGACAGGTAGGTCATCGCCGCTTGCGGCGGGGGCTAAGCCTGCACCGAATGTTTATCTGTTGTAGGCCGTCATTGCACCCGCCACTGCTTCGGTGGGGGACGACGGCTGTTTCGACGCGCGTCTTTCTCTCCCTCTTCTTTTTATTTCTCTCTTCTGCCCGCACGAGGCAGCGGAGGTGGCTCAGCTACAGAGCTAGCAGGCCCGTTCATTTTCTTTTCCTTCTTCCTACAGACACAACACATCAGCTTCACTTTTTGCGTCCACGGTTTGGCCTCACCAACATAGCCTTTCGTCTTAATAATAGATGACTACACATCCTTCTCTATACTCCCACCTCAACCTCTCGCCGTTTTCACCTAAAAATAAAAAAGGATTCTATCAGGTCTACCAGTCATATCACAGAAATCTATGAACCGGCACGAACGCTTTGTAATTGTTGCGACCAAGCACCCCTCTGCGTCCAAGGTATAGATTTTTAAGGTAGATACAGGTATAATTATAAAAATATCTAGAGCATAAACAGGAATAGGTATTATAGAAATAACATCTATATTATAGAAATATTATTATAGAAATAATAAAAGTGTATGTTGAGATACGGTGAAACCAGTATTAGTGTGGAGAGGATGTTTGCAATGACATGATGAAAACCATAGAGTTGACTATTGTTTCCTCTCCTATTTTTTTTTTTAGTTGTTGTTGTTGTTGCTGTAGGAAGAAGGAAGAGTTGACCTCTCAATGTCGCACACCCCTCCGCAAACCAACGACACTGAGGTTTTGCCCGTGGACACGCCAGTTCATCGCGTCAGCTGGAGGAACCTGGGCCTTCCTCCCGAACATGGGCCCTTAGAATCCACTTCAACAACGAGCCTAAAATGCACGGGCCTGCTACTGGCTCTGTAGCTGAGCCACTTCCGCTTCCTCGTGCGGACAGAAGAGAAAATAGAGATGAAAGGAAAAAGAAGAGCAAGAGAAAGACGCGTGCCGCAACAACAGCCGTCGTCCACCACTACATCGTCGTCACTTCGCCACGCTGTGGTAAGCTGTCAGCGTGACAGCACGATGTTAGAAAAGCCGCGTTCAACACGCTGACGCCGTACAGGTAACAGAGAGCTTCAAGGGCGTTTTCTGCGTCGTACAAAATAGTCGTCACATCGCTCTCTGCTACTTCTAGCGGCGCGATATTCAGCCATCTTCACATGCGATGTACCTACGCCAAACGCTTCTCGCTTTTATTTTCAAATCTTCAACAGTGGATTGCTGCCTGCACCCTAACTGGATTGTAAAACATCTATTTCGTCGTACAGAGCAAGTTCAAAGAGAGAGAGAGAGAGCAAATTTTATATAGTGCAAAAAAGTAATGTAGAGCTCCCGTTGGGTCCTCATTTCAGGACCCCCGCGGCCTTTGCTGCCCGGCTGGACCGTTCAACCAGCCAGAGCTGGTCTTTCGATTCCGAACTGGACAGCGCAGCCTCCCACTGCTCCGGCATGGCGTTGTGGTTCAGAGGCACTGCATCTATTTTCTGGCAGACCCATGTAATGTGCTAAAGCGTCGGTTTCTGTCCACACCAGGGACATGTGTCCCTGCATACGGTCGGATGCATCTTGCTGTATAAAGACAGGCATGGATAAGGATTTACAGCTGCCGCCAAGACGCCGACTGCTCCCTGTTTAGCACCCTGTGGGGCGGAGAATGCAGTCTTCTGGTCCCCCAGAAGTGCGCCAAAATGTTTGCGCAGGTATGGGTCACTGCCTCGGTCCCTTCGGCCTCTGACCTCCCTCGGTTTGCATAACCTCGAGCTATGAGATCGGCCTGGTTGTTATATCGGCAATGTCATTCAAAGAGAGGTTCAAAGAGAGAGTTCGCCTTGAAAACTTCACTTCTTTTTCCTTCGTCTCATATCTTCTTGACTTAATTTGCAGTTGTTTGCACAGTTCCCTGTGCACACAGTGCACAGTTTGCATGGTACAGGGGAAGTCATGCTAATCGCGGCTCATCACAGACTTTCAAACACTGATCACACATGCTTTTAAAAGTGATTTTTTTTTTTATATTAAGTGCATAGCGTTAAAAGCTCTTATCTTCAAACATTTTGGTGTCGGTCTGTGAGCACGGACATGAACACGACCGAAGGAGGCGTGCTCGAACGGAACTGAAAACTCGTCATAAAGAAAGATATGCTGCGCATACAAAATTGATATAAGGCATTTTCGACCCGCCGCGGTGGCTCAGTGGTTAGGACGCTCGGCTGCTGAACCGGAGTTGCTCTCGAGTTCGAGCCTGACCGCGACGGCCGGGCTTTCGATGGAGGCAAAATGGAGAGCCGTCCGTGCGCTGTGTGGCAGTGCACGTTAATGACCTCAAGGCGGTCGAAATTATTTGCTATCTCTTCATTACGGTAAGGGCCCCCAGACTTCAGTTGAGTGACTTCATACTTAGGTACCCTTTTCTGTATTTCTTCTTTCACTCCCAATCACCCTCCTTACTCCCTTCCCTTACGGCGTGGTTCAGGTGTCCACCGAGAAGTGTGACAAATACTGAGCCTTGCCTTTGCTCTAAAGCAATTTACATTTCATTTTACAACATTCTGACAAGAGTTGTGCATTCATAAAAAAAGATAAAATTTACGTCTCGTATGGTGTATTTTGCAAAAATGTTAGCTTGAGTTTTCAACCTAACTGCGTTATCGGGTCCATTCTGTTGGAATTGCACATTCACTAGGCCCACCTTTATGCAGCTAATACTACGATCATTCGTGGCCTGCGGTCAGCGTGCTCATTTCGCAATCCAATGGGACCGAGTTCGATTCCTTTCCGTAAGAGATTGAGCAAACAGAACGTTAGTTTTACCTCGCACTGCAACTGCCAAGGTCATTTGCTTGCACGTTTGACACTAAGCCGAGGGACGCCATAATGAAGGGCTCCGGGAATTTCGGCCACCCGAGGTTTTTTAACGCCGGCGCTCTGTCTCGCCACGGACAAGGTGCGTACCGGTGTCCGAGTACGTCAACGCTTCAGTGCAGGCGTCAGGCTGATAAGTAGTCATGCTTAAAAAAAGCTTAAGCTCGGATAACTAGGTTTAACATGGATAAACCTCCATAATTTGTAGCGAAAGCTACACTGGCCGTGAACGAGGAGTTTCGCGTGCATAGAGCCGTTGCCAAGCAACCGCCGCAGCTGGCGGACGCCGCACGCTCGCTTTGCCATCTGGCAATCAAGAAGCAACCAGAAGAAGAAGATGTTTCGTCTTTAATGCAACAACATAGCTAGAAATAGTGAGTAGCGCAGCTTAATTCTCCTTTAGCATGAGGATGTAGTAGTGATGATGATAGGCTAGTCAGCGGCGCATTTCGGGCGAGCGTGTACTCAGCCACGGCCGCTTGCGCCCCCATTGAGCGGCCGTGACTTAGCATTGGTATAGTGCTCTAGAATAAGCTAGAGCACTATAGCATTGGACACGATTGGATTTATTTACATTACAGTGGACTGGATTGGATTCGATTGGACTGGGTCTGGATTGGACAGGTTTGGATTGAATTGGTCAGAGTTGGTTGGATTGTATTTCACTGGAATGAACTGTACTTGATTGTATTGGATTTGATTAGACTGGAGACTGGATTGGTTTGGATTGGATTAGATCATACTGGATTGGATTACACTGGATTGGATGGGATTAGATTGGATTGGAGAGGAGTAAGCAGCCCAGCGCCAGGCACACATGCTTTATCTACGTATATCCTGGCCTAGCTGAGCTAAGCCACGGCCAATTTATTTTCAGCTCAATTACTTTCCTTTGGCTGATGGAACCATGCTGGGTATCTTGGCGCCAATTCGAATATGTTGACCTGTTTCTCGTGACCTCATTCCGTTAGTTATCACTCTTTCACTGTGCGGATGGACGGGTGGACGAACAGAAGAACGCAGCACGGTGAAAAAGTAGCCGTTAAACGCATTCCTGCATCAGTATAAAATTTAGTGCTACCGAACAACAACCAAAGCAAAAATGTTTCATTTTCATATATGGCGTATGCACGTGTTAACTTCAATATCAATGCGGCTAACAGCGCATAGTCAGGTCTTAACTTCTAAGGTTCAACTTGTGTACCGAATCGCCACCTGGATGAAACGGTGAGGAGTATATATGCTATTCCGAGAAGACGACCTCAAGTTCACTTCAGCAAGCGGCGTAGACTGCGCCTTCGACACATTCGGAGATGGCGTCTTAGAACGTAATGTATTCACCTGATTGCGGACCCGTTGGACTCGATGCTTTCCTCCGTGGACGGTGGCCTGACATGGTTGGTGGATACGCTGTCCGGCTGCAGGTTGCGCATGCGTAGGCTTACGTTGGTCGGCGAACTGCGGCCGCTTGACGTAGGTTGGGTGATGGTGTAGATGTTGCCGTTGCACTTGTCGTCAGCCGTCGGGCTGTCGGAGCCGATCCGAGACCGCATGTCGGGCAGCGACTCCGCCATGTTGCCGGACGCCGGGGAGCCCGACTGCTGCGTCAACGAAGACAAGAGTGTGGTGAGCGTGATTGAATAAACCTTATCGTCCGGCACTTTTAGAGGTAAGTAAAAGTAACAGCAAAATCTGTATACGATATGAAAGCCATATATTTTCACATTTAATGAAATGCTCGTTTGAACGATCTTTTCGGCAACCAAGTGGCTCCTTCATAAGGTGGGTTTCGGAGTGGTGCCCATTGATTCTTGGGAAAGGGTAAGCGTTATTATAACCATCATCATCATCATCTATTGATCCCTTAAAGGTCCCATTAGGAATATTAGATAATGAAGGGTGGGGGGGGGGGGAGACAACGGTGCGAATATATAGTCGTACATAAAATGAAGGGTTCATTCTACGCTTTCACCTAAATCAATGTTGCTTGTGCTACGATGCTCGCTAAAGAAGTGCCTAACAAGGGAATTACTGCAGCCGTTCTATACACAAGATGAACGCTCAAGTAACAAGCAGATAACCGCAATGGCACTCCCTGAGGAAAGAAAATGCACCGTCTCCATATAATGCATCTTCGTAGCTATATGCTCTCATGTGTCCGTTAAGTGGTCGTGTATTCATGCTGGTACAGCTGCTTTTACAACGCTTGACTCAGCAGATTTCATTCACGCAATACGCTAAATGACTGAGAATTAAGCTTAAATACGCACGGCTGAGGAGAAACGGCACGCTTTCCATGCAGTAGATAAGTGCAAAAATGAACCCCCTTCCTTTTCTCGTGTCTCAGCTCTTTTTTGGCACAAACATACAAGCCCCATTTTCATATCCGTGTAAGCAAAGCATTGAGTTCTTAAGCAGCTATACTAAATTTCTCTCACCACCCTTGCCCAAAGTTCAGCTCAAAATAAGCACGAGCCAGCTCAAACCACAGCGAATGGTGCAAATATACAGCCGTAAGCGTGGAAAGAAAATCTGAAAGCCAGACCTCGCCTATGTATCTTTCCAGCATCTGCGCGAGACGTGTTCTCCAGTCCTCCGAGAATCGCATCGGTGTCCAACAGAGTGTTCGACTCCGCAGGCCTTCCCCTGGGCTCACGAGGGGGTGGGGGGTGCCGCAGCTAAGAAGGTGCGTTGCGTGTCCCTACGTAACCACTTGCGTAACTTCCGGTGCCCCGACGCTTCGCTGTAAACAGCGTCGGCCTTGTCAAGCCGTAGAGCTACAGCGACTGACGCCTGGGCCGGCGTGTTCCTGTTCTGCTCACGAGACAATCGTGCTCCCGTGCCGACGTGACTGCTCCCGGGGCATCGGTAAGAGCGCCCGGGCACCCCATATCCGCCGGTGCCGGTGACAGCTTCAGAGGAACGTGAGCTCGGCAAGATCCCCTGGAATTTGTTATAGAGGCGCACGGTGACTTCCGCTGCGCCGTTCGCCGGGGACCGGCAGTGGCTGGTGTGTGCTAGTGGGTGCGCTCAAAAGTTCCCCGGGTTCGAAGAAGCCGCTGCGCATCGGGGTTATGCGCCTCCACTGAAGCGGCGCGCATTGTTCAGCACCTACTTTTGATTTCATATCCATGCTTTGCATGACTTGTCGTTTGTGACGTAGAGGCGTCTATAGACCGTAACAGGTGCCATATTGTGTGGTCAAGGACCGAAGTTTGCTCGCCGACCTAAACTATCTACAAACTTGCCCCAAGTAAAAGATACGTTGTTTCAGTAGTTTGCACTGTGCGTACAGATACAAAGAAAACGTTCACGGTCTTGAAGAAAGGCATCTTGGAAAAAGGCGTCTTGGAGGGGTCTTTTAGAAACGCTGACGGGCTTGGAACTTTGACGGCACATTTATGAGGCTCTCGTCGGAAACCTCAACATTCGACACATCGGAGCGTCAGGTGGTAGGTATTGATATGAAGAGCAATACTCTGCAGCTACTCTACAACAAAAATCTTCCAAAATAATTTCGGTCCTCGTAAGGACCTTTACAGTTCACTGAAACCTTGGTGTAAGCAATGAACACATGTCGCAGAGGAAGTTTTTTGAATAAGTTAGACAGCATATCAGATCAAGATGTCAACTGCGAATTGTCAATCACAGTATATATGTGTCCCCATTTGGCTTTTGCAAACGCAAGTTGATTCAATATGTTTTGCCCAAGTTGACTCAAGGTCTACTTACATAGCAGGGTTTTTGAAGGTTCGTGCGATATCTCCTTTTGACTTTACCGTGTGGTGTTCGTGGGTGAAATAAATAGCATAACAAGTAATAAATGGTTAGGCCCTGCCGCTGATTTCAAGCAAAAAAACAACAACAACAACAACAACAAAAACGTGAGACCTGCGCTGGCATATTTTAGGCTTTGCTCAGGTGCTACTCAAGAATTCAGCGGCGAATGCTTACCAATGAAAGTCTTTCAGCCAGCGGCTTCGTGGTTAATCTCTTATGATGTCGCTATCCTAAAATCGCAGTTAAGTGGCTATTGTGACCGTGAATTGCCACTAACTGCAAATTTACGAGAACCGGACGACCCCATCGGCTCAACGGCCTCATTTGAAGCCACTCACCGCTTCAAATTTGTGTTGTATCGGACTATAACCTCCTTCCGATTTGCACACTGCAACATCACACAGTGCCTGTCTGCGATTAAAAGAATTTGTGACATCATTGCATTTTTAAGTGTGCGTACCACCAAACGGAGCACTGTTGAGGCTCCGACACTATGCGCCTATAGTTCTGATGCTTCAGAAACATAATCGGCAAGTCGATCAGTCCATCTGCCTTGCTCCTCCTGACAAGACGAACCTATTGTGAAGCAAATAATAGCAGTGCCCATTCTTATGAGAAAGCAAAGAAGGAGTGTTTTTCAGGTTCCATAATAGGTACGGCCCATTTACTTTTTCAAACAAGCCTTGCGAAAAACTATTTCCCTTTCCCGATCCTGTTGGAGCAACCGACAGCCCTGTGACGTCAAAATGACGTTGGCAGAAGGCCATGGGCACTGGAAAAGTCCCTTTGTCAGACCAACTTCTGCTACTGTTCCTATCCACCAGCAGACACGGAAAGTGTTGTTCCAGGAAGAGAATTTTCCACAGAGAAACACGAGGAGCCTGTTGGTGAATACACGTCAGTGTCGAAAAGCATGAATAGGCGCAGCACAACAATATTGCACCTATCTCGCGCCTGTCAGATGCCATTTTATTAAACGTGCTGTCTCCAAAACGGTATTTGGCTGCGTTTTTCAGCTGTTTTCTCTGTGCTACCATCAATGACCATTGTTTTCAACAACTGGCTTTGTTTCCAACGCGCTGCTCCTTACGAACTCTTAGTAAATAATCTCTTGTATGCAGGAGCTAGTTAGTTTTCCGGAATGTCTTTTCATTGCAAGTATGGTAAGTTTCGCATTGTACACACACTGCATATGTAGAGCTAACTCTACCCTGAGCATACCACTTCCCAGCCGAACCTTGCCGCATAACAAACGCATGGCGCATGGCGCAGTGGCAACCAGTCCGTGTCCCTCAGCTACCAAGCCTACCTGGATACCAGATTTATTGGCGAGTCTTTGGCCCGAAAACCTTGCCGGACCTTTCATAAAAGAGTAGAGTTCAAAGGGAACCTGTGGAACTCCCATCCCTTGGAGAAAGGAGAAAGAGTGCTGGCTCTCACATTTAAAAGATTTGGAGTACCGACAGTGCATACAGAGTTAAGCAGCATAGCCTAGAATTAGAGTCCTTTAACTGTATACATTTTACCCAGATTTCTCAAGACACCATGAGAACATGCACGCAGACAACCTGCTGACGTTTGCGACGCCAAGCAGGCAGTAACGACGGGGCGTCTAATGAACAATAATTTTGATACGACTCATCATGATGTGAACAGCTGATGTGATACACTTCCTACACTAGAAGTTCTAAAGATTACTGCATGCCAACTGATCTAGACTCGTCTTTCTTAGAGCAGTTGCTTGCTCACTTCTGGAGAGTCGCTGTGCTCAAAATATGAGAGGTGAAGGTCACTGTTTTTCAACTACAACTGTGGCTCCGTTTTATTCTACACAAATCTCCCCACAGTACATTGCAGCAGTGTTTTGATCTTCAACGTACCTAAAATCGAAGTATTCGCAGCATTAGTACTGAAAGCTGTTCCTCGCCTCTAGAGCACAAAACTGCACATTGCATCCTTCTATAGCCGGGTACAACTTAAGTCTGCTATATCCGTCACAAAAAATTCCTCCATGACTGAAAGTAGTCAGCTGCTAAGGCATTTCCCTCACCTAGATAAAAAGGTAAGGATCAGACCAAGAAGCTAAATAATTTAGAAGCGTCTGACTTGTTCGGTACAATCAAATATTGAAAACTATTGCTGTTTACTGTTCAGCGCAGTAATACACACGTCGCGGACCACTGTCCATAGTTGGCAATTGCTGTTTTTTTAAGCTAGTATCCTACTATATAGTCTATACTGTACACCCTGGACTTCGAAAAAAGCGGCCCATGTCCGACAATGGACGCCGCCTAGCTGACAATGACAACGATGGTGAGGATGGCACTCTATAGAGAATCCTACGCGGCCAGTCACGTGTGACACCGGCACTAAGCATCTCATGTAATGTCGATATCAACAAGAAAGCGGAAATAATACAGAGCGTTATTTATTTTTAAACTAAACGCAACAACTTTGTCGCACTAAAGTTTGTAAATAGCATAGCTGGCGTTGTGTATGCATGGATAGCCAAGGGGGGCCAGCTAAATAAACCACCTCCCCCGTCGGCGTCCATCGTCGGTAAGCCGCATGCGTACATACTCGCAAGGGTTCCGGTGGTCAGAGCGATAGCGATGTAAATGAGGGTGCAAGGAAAGCATACGCATACCGATCTCGTCCTCCCTCGCCCTGGGCGACCGGACGCTGCTGCTTCCCGTGAGAACAGAAGTAGCACCGATGCGTTGTTCCAGACGTGACGGCAACGCGGACACGACAGGGGCATCTTGCGCGGCGACAGAACGCACGGCCCACCAGATCGACCAAGGCATCGCGCACAGACGGTCGGACCCCGCGGAGCCGAAGGGCAGAAAAGGCAGAAGCCGACCAAGCGTGCCGGCTCGACAACACATGGCTCTTTTAAGGTCCACGTCGAAAGGCCCCGGAGATGGACATAATATTCTCGGGAGATAGAAGGCGGGGCGATTCATAATGCCGCCGTATAAATCTCTTTCCTAGCAGTTCGCGGATTATCGCTGGAAGCGTTTTGTTGGCTTGTGTTCGCTCTGGCCACCGCTTTTTGTCTGTAACCAAGAGCTGTAACCGCGAAAACAGGTAGAGTACTGTTGCATTATATATATGTGTGTATGGAAGCGAGCTTAACCGTTCCTTATTCTCGGCCTCTCATTGTGCTGGAAAGTAAACCTTCTTTTTGCTGTTGTCTGGAAGCGTGGCGCACAAAGCGTGAAAGCGTATGCGGTGTCTAACCTGCACGGATGAATGAACCTCGATCGCCGTATATTGCAACGATAGCTATGTATGACCACGTGATTAAACTCATGGTACTAGTACTATATACGAACATCACTGTACACTTTTATGCTTATTAGTAGTACATTATTCCCCAATGGCTCACATTCGAAAGTTTCACTGTTCTTTAAAGACTAGTTTCTGTGGACGGTGACATCCACCAGGAGCCATCTGTGCTGTTGAAAAACTTCATTTTAAGGCGAAAACCTTTCTTGGCTCATGGGTGGTGTAGACGGACGTGTTCGCAGGAAATTTCCGCACCAACTGATAAGTAAAAAGGCCTGCCTTAATCGGGAATAGAACCTTTATCTTTCCGATCCCCGGCTGAACGCGTAAACTATTAACGAACACCATTCCCACTTCGAGTTATATAGTCAATTCGCTCTCGCCCTACGATCTGTTCTGCTGACCGTCCTGGTTAGCTCAGTTGGTAGGTCGACTGCCCCGGAAAGACGGTGGTCCCAGGTCCGATGCCGAGACAAGGACGATTTTTTTCTTTAACTACGAAGTTTCTGAGAAAGCTGTACAGCTTTCCTTTGTAGCCCCGTATGGATGCGCTTGGGTGGATGTCAATTAGTAATTATTACAAATCTACTCCACCTTGGGAGGTTCTCCTAAATATTTGACCAAACCATTAATCGACGCCATGTTGGCCAGGAAGAGATAATTCGCCTTGTCTAGCGTGAGGATGATAGTAGCGATGACAAAGACGATGCAGTTAGTGATAATAATTACGATGATAGTAGTGATGAAAATGACGGTTCAGTTAGTGATAGAGTGGCTGTAATAATGATGGCTGTAGCGATGACAATGACGGTATATTTGGCTTATAATAAGCAGTACTGTAACTTTTTAGCCCTCCTAAGAGGATCTGCTCTAACCGGCGGGCGTTATGCTGGTATTTACCACTAATCCATCCACAAATTAAAACTGCTAGCGTCGATAATGCAAATGTTTGTTATATCACTAGATTTGCATTCGGTCTCCTATATATGTAGATGTCCACACTGTTTACAAATATTGGCAGCGGTTTATTCCTTTTAGACCTCGTTTCAGGAGACGAACAGAAGAAAGGGCAAAGAGCCCACGAGAGCGGTCACTGAAACGGCATTAAGAAGTCAGGGTGATCTAAAAATGATTTGATCTCCTGAAAAGGTCATAGTTACTTTAACCATGTATATTGTATGTTACGCTTCATTGTGGGCTAAGTTAGAGAAGTAATACTGCATGCTATGTTGTAAGTGGAGCTTATGTGAATGAGCTCGCAATGTTCCTCTGTTAGTCCAGTAATGCCAGCCTCCAACCACCTGCATCCTGTTCTTCCATTACGTTTTTGTTTTGCTTTTCGCAAATATCTTTAAGGCTCGTCGTCCTCTCGCCCTCCCTTTTTTAGGTGATAGCGTTAAAGACAGCATTGTCCAAAAAATTTAGCATGTTGTTGGTGTCTGCATTGCGGGCAAAAAAAAAAAATCATGGACACGACTCTGGCAGATAGGTGGTAGTTGCCAGGAGACTTGGGCGTACTGCGATTGGTTGGTGGGTTGTATGACTTCATGAGGCCACGTGACATGGCTGAGCTGGCATACGCCGCCAACTCTGGCTTCGCCTTACAGGTGAGTGAGGAGTCCAGCCCTCCAGGACCCTTGTGTCTCCAACTGGACACGCTTCCCCATGTACGTATATACGCTTGGTTAAACTAGGAATTTCGGTGTGGTCTTCAATCCAATGCAGTGGGTTATGACTGTACGCTACTGAGCATGCATGCGATAGCGGATGCAGAGATTAATATACTGTCAATGAAACGAGCAGCAAACGGCATATGTTCGAATGGGGATGCTTAAGAAAAGCCGACATTCGACAGGAGCCATTTACAGCGTCTCTCATAGCCTGACTCGCTTTGGGACTTGAAACCCTACAAACCAAACCAAACCCTAAATAGCGGAGCTTAAGTGTCCCACTAGTTTTTGTTTTCTTTCTTGCTAATGTAGCCTACCTATAAATACCTACTGTGTGCTATTTGGTTACCTTCTGAGCCTCAACATCCTGCTAACCCCTCGGTAATAAAGCGTAATAATTACACCTCTCGCCTGATTGCCATTTTTCAGCGCTTTGGTTGCCCATTCAAACGATCTATCGAAACTGAGGGACTGGAATGGTCGCCTCGCATGCCGAAGTTATTTTACAGAATATAGAATAGAATATAATAGAATAGAAAACTATAGAATAGAATAAAATAGAAAGTCAGGGAGGATAATTTTACAGAGTATGCACTGAACAAAGGGCCTAATTTTTAATATAAACATGCTTTGGTTTTCGTCTCCCTTCCGTATTAAGAAAAGGACTAGGCAACATTATTGTCCTGCGCGCTCTTGTAACGCAACTAGGTTCCCTTTAGTGGTAGATAAAAGCGTTTACACTTAGATATCGCTGTCTTGCGACGTGCTACATGAAGTGCTCGGTTCTCTGCCAGTGCCCTCGGTTAACCGCGTCAATGTTAGGTCAGGGACAAAGACAAAGATACCTGCGTCTATGTTAGACTAGGGCGGAAGCCAAGACAGACATATTGCTTGTACTTGCATGGTACATTTAGGTCGCATTCTTCATTTCTTTAATAGTTACTTTACTTGGTTTCAAGGCATCATAGAAAAGCAAAGGTGAATGGAGAAGGGAACAGACTGCCACCGGCCAACTTTAGGGACACGACATTTTTCAGCCACGTTAAAGGAATGCGAAAAGAAAGAGCACGGCAAGGGGGATAGCTTCCTGTGTGGCGACACTCGACAATAACAACACAGAAAAATGAGGTGAAAAATTTCAGTAAAAAGTCTGATAGAAAAAAAGAAATTAAGGATCAAGCAGCAGCTCACACTGCACTTTAGTATAGGCACACACCTCTCAATACGAAGGTCAAAACATGAAAAAAAAAAAAAAGAAACCCAACAGCACAAAATCCACAAGAACCAGGGCGCGCAGAACTAAGGAAAACGATGTCCAAAATGTGAAAACGGGTATGAAGCAAGCAAAAGACTCAGATTGCACGAAGTGCAGAAATTTCACTACTAAGATAGTTGGCAATCTAAATTGCTCAGCTTTTGGGAAGGAAAACAAGGACTGCTGAGAGTTTGGGGCACGCTCAAGCGGGACGAAGTTCTCTCGAAGCGAAATCATTAAAATGGGCACTCAGTGTTGTCGTTTATTGAACACAACCGTGGAATAAAAGGAAAACGGTGCTAACCATTTTAATTCGTGGATTCCACAAACTGAAGAGGCAGCTTTTATTAAAGGCGTTAGGCCTTACTATCCATATGAATATGATACACTAGAGCCCGTGATGCCATCGCCAATTTGATTCGAATTCAAATCAGAGGACTGAGACAGCACCTCCCAGGTATTCATGAGGAGTTATAGTAGTCGTTATAATATCACAACTATAACTGTTTTATGGGACTACATTTTTATTGCTGGATTTTAGTCTCGTTACAAACGCGTCTGACATAGTATATTGGGCTGTTTACCGCCTTTCGTACGCAGATTATTTGCAAAGCAATGATTGGGTGCATATCTAACAAAGAAGGAAGAAGGGACGCTCAAGGTGATTTCACAAAACCACGCCTACCTTTTTTGATGAGCGAACCATAAGTGGAGAGGCAACGTCTTTCGGTAGGTATATATGAGGAAGCTTCGGCTTCAACATACCGAGTGTATTATGTACACTTCAGCCGTAAGCTCTTGTTCCAAGCTCCCCAAACAGTAGCACGAAGAACACAACTTCACGCTATTGGTCAGATTGTATCCGCCTTGTTTGTTTTTCTCATTTATTGCAGCCATTTCTTTTATGACAGCGCTATCTCCGAGATAGCTAAAAGAAATGGCTCAAATGCATTGTTTACTACTCCCCAACAAATCTGTTTTCCTCTAGAAAATTGAAAGAGTTCAGTGTCCAGTCCCGTTCGAGAAGCATCTAATGTGCTCAGACAACAGAAGATACTAGCGCTATTCGCCCCATGATGCAGTGTTTTTGTGGTGTTCTCAAGCTCTCTCTCAAGTGGTCTTTTATCTCAGACACTCAAGTGCTCAAGCGAGCATACTGCACAGCGCTCTCCAGACAACGTCTGATGGCTGGCAATTTGCGGGCCTCTGTCTCAACTCGACGCGGCCAGGATATGGTGCTCGATAAACGGTGGCAACCACAGAACTAATGGCACTGCAGTTCTACTGTCGTTACATGCATCAGCATATAGTGTCATCTCACTTCACTATACGATCAAATAATATCACACTTACTTCTATCACAACGATTTAATGCGTAAACATACGACTATCTGCTGCACCGAAATTCACAGATTTATTCTCTACCAGACATAAAGGGTTACAGAACTGCAATGTAACTTCTGTAATTTCACGAATTTCATCGCGAACACAACCTAAAGCTGCAGTCACTGGACTGAAAAGCTGTTCTTTTTCGCTCACTGGCAACAACTTTGAATAAGAAAGGAACTTTGAAAAAGCGCGAATAAACCTGAAGCATAAATTTATCTTTTACGTTTCAATTGCGTATACAGAGGTGAAATTTGTGATAAGATTCAGGTATCTATTAACTTTTTTCCGAACGTAATGCCATTCATTATGTCTGTCAGTGTACTCCAACAAAGTAAGAATGTTCTATTGGACGCGCAACGACATTGTGAGTCTGGCTACAAAATGCTGTAACAAGATGTTTTACAGTTATAAGACGTTAAGGGAAGTCGTCCGCACGATCTTCTTAGTGGGTTATCCCCAGAGCTATCAGTCCAGCGCTAAGCCTTCTTTGTGTGTTCGTCTGAGGGGGGCTCTATAGTTCCGCATACATGAGTAATAAACGTGGCCAAACTAAGCCGAGCCTGTGTTTCGAACCGGTGGAGGCATGAACATATACGTTATGCTGACTATTTCCCCACAGCACTATGCTATCGCCGAAACCGATCACGCAATTCCTCCCTTTCCATGAACCCAGAACACATGGCTATCAACTGCCTTCTTAAGGTGCGTAAAGCGGTACCAATATTTTTATCGTCCGCTACTACTAAGGTTCCGAGTCACAGATATCGCAGTTCTTTACCTGAAGCCTAACCGTGAAACACTATCCCCGGAACGAAAGTAAAATGACACGTGACACGCTAAACAAACTTCGGCCTGTCATGGAAGCTCAGCGGGGCACTCAACTGCTGATCACAAGGGCGTATAGTTTAAACCTCGACTGCGGCGGCCGCTGTTCGATGGAGGTGAAAAACAAGGCGCCAGTTTACTGTGCGATGTCACTGCACGTTTCCAGATGGTGGACATTTCCGGAGCCTCTACGGCGGCGTCCTTCATAGCCCAAGTCGCATTGGGATGTTACAAACTAACCGAGCCTAACCAAACCAAACTCATACTTCGCACTTAACCAATAAGCTAAAACTTGAGAAATACATGCGATGCTTGGATTTACAAAGGCAGATGGTTAAAACACGACACAACCGTTTAAGTCTTCTGTGTAGTCTTAACCATGTCTTTGTCAAATCCAAGCAACGCACGTAGTTCTCAAGACATGATCAAACTACCCCATCCCAAGCACTCCTTAAGATAAATCGGCTGCAATTTTTATCGCGCGCACATTACTACCGTTCCAAGGACGAGCCATTGCATAAATGATATAACACACCCAGAAGCATACTGCCTCCCCCCCTCCCCCCTCTCCTTATCACTCGCACTATCCCAGAAGCGTCGTTCGAAGTTCAAGTCGCACCTCAGCTGTTTGCGCGGCATTGCAAAATAGCGGACGAGAGTTCGCTGTACTGCAGCAGCATCATTGTGACTGCCCGTCTTTCGCCTTTTCATTCGTTCGCCATTCATTCACCTATTCTTCGTTTACCGTTTTGTATACGTCATATGCTAACATATCGCGTTAGTAGACTGTTAGGATAGATAAATGAATTATTCGGCTAATGTTGTGAACTGCATGGATTAGGCTCTTTACAGCATTCAAGCAACAAAAAGGCAGCAAGTGCGTTGGTTTTTTTAACCTCCTACACTGATAAACAAGGTATAAAAGTAAAGGTTTCCCCATTTACTCCTGCTACGTAAACATCGTACTGACACAACACGGCGAAATGTCTAATCGCGACTCTGCTCCATAAAGTGAGACGCATGTGCCCACCCACCCTACATAACGCCAACATTTCGTTTGTGCGCGTATGATGAAAACAAATAACAAGGATCATTCAAGTCAGCACGTATTTCTCATTGATTATGACGCGCGTTATCCTCATGATGATTCCGCATATCTAAGACCATTTTTCTTTCCATTTTCTTTGCTCTCATTACAGAGCAAGGTGCCGGTGCAGCGTGCTCTGTAAGGCGCAACCTTCAATCATCAAAGAGGAGCCCTTGTTTGACGGCCGCGAAGAGGGCCCCGGTCGTGACTCGCCGCACGGAGGCAGCGGCGGAAGAGACCGCATTCCCCGGCACCGCCACTGGGGACGCTCATGTCAACTGCGCCGTTGACTCCGCATGACTGCCCAAGGCCTGCACTTTGCGGCATTTGTGCGCGCCTTGCCTGAGCACGAGACGCGCCGCCACGTCTTTCTATCACGCTCTTTTCTGTTTTGTTGTTTGTTCTCCTCCTCCCCTTTCCGTCCCTATACACAAGCGCAGCCAAACGTGTCAAGGTACCGTCATTCACGAGAACGAAGGCAATCGCCTCAAACCCATAGCGTTACGCTACTATGTACGGGTAGGCACACGGAGGCCTTGCCGATCGCGTATTGACACCTGCGCGGTATCGGTGCTTTGCCCGCGCCCGTAGGAGCTCAGCACAGACGGGGAGAGTGAACAGCGAACCGTCAAATCGGAGACGTGCGCACTGCGATCACCGCGAAGGATAGGGTCATTGCATGGCCGGATCGAACCAGCACGAACATGAACTTTAATAGAAGAGGACAAACAAGAGCTGTGTTTGTCCTCTTCTCTTTAAGTCCGTATCCTTCGTGTTGTATTCATTTGAGTGTGCATCTCTCCTAGACCATTTAGTTTACCTAGTCGTTTCATGGGTACAGCCTCTCGGTTCTGCACTCTCATATCTCCAGGAGTGCAGATTTAGACTCTAGAGAGCACGACAGAGTTTTAGATTTAGAATAAATAGGTTTCATAGATATTGCCTGTTGAAATCAAAAATGGGTCATGAGATATGTCTTGGAGAGTTCTGGAATAACGGTGGTGACGAGAAACCCAAGATACAGGCACTTCAAAAATGGCGAACCTTTCACACCTGCTTGGATGCATCTGCTTATGCAACCTCCAATCGGGGCTTACCTGCAGCTTTTTCGAATATCAACGGCGTCGTAGTCGAGTTGGAACTATCACTACATATACATGGGCACTGAATAAAACACATATCCTACGCGTCTGCAGCCGCACTGACCACACGGCACAACGGCGAGTGCCATGCGCAGCATATCGCGATCACTTCTGCAGAACTGGATATAGCAATCTGAGGAATACCTGGTTTATAGGACGCAATATCGTCACACTAACTGCCTTTAACGATAACCTATCTATCCGAGTGCCACTGTGAAGAATTCGTCACGACTTCCCGAAGACACGAGCAGGTGTCTCTGCAAGCTACTCTGCTGAGCAGCGAGGCTTTTGTACTTGGGAGATTTTGCGGCGTTCGCGGTGCCTAAGACGTTTTCTTGGAGGTGTAGCCGTGACCCCGCAAGCGAAGGTTAACGTGGCATGATTTTCAGCCACGAGGCCGTTTGTATGATGCTCCACCAACGCTTCCGAGCAGCGTTCGCCTACATTTTTTTTTTTTTTTTGTGCAGGTCCATGCGTATTTGAAACGGAAGATACCGTGCAAATGAGAGCTCACTGACTCGCGTACGAATTATAATAATTCAATAAATACATAAATAATATGTGAGCGGCACCAATGAGGCCTGCACTGAATGATGCAATCAGTTATGTATGCGGTAGCGTACACAGCTCGTTAGTTCGAAAAGCCATCGGTGTATAGTATAGCTGGTGTATCAATCTAAAAACATTGGGGGTTGCGTAAAACAGTCTTATCTTGCTAATTTGTGGCTCTAGTGATTGATGACTGATCGATGAGTGATAGGCGATGATGAATTAATGAAATCATTGCAATTAATTGTACTTGAGGCATCAAATAAATAAAAATGAAAAGAAAAGTTCAAAGGGGTCAAAATGCTAAGAATGAAAAGCCAATGCTTTGTGGTGCTAATTAGGAAACCTTAGGGTGCTTAGCTGATCAATTAATTAATTAAAATAATTGAAAAATTAAAATTGCGTTCAAAGATGTTAAACTGGTCAGAATGGAAAGACAATGTTTGCTGATGCTAACTATTGGTCCATAAAGGAAAAAATATCAAAAAGGAAGTAAATAAAGAAAATTACAAATTACAACTTAAAAAAAATTAAAAGATCATCTGTGTGTGTGAAACGCCATCACGTCATACCCTAAATGGCGGAGCTTATATAAGTGTCCACCTAATGTTTTGTTTTTCTCTGGTCACAAAGAGGGTTCGTTTTATAGGCATAATATCATTTTTATTATTTAAACGTGGAAGCGTATAAGGAAACCATCTATATATCAACTTTCATTTCGGGCCTCCAAAGCAAGTACAGCATTGGAAAATGACGATGGTGACATGAATGATGCGGGGTTTCCACTCACCTCTAATGCTGTCTAACGGAATTTGGTAGGTATTTCGTTTGCCTATATTCTGCGGCAGAACTGATAAGTTCATGCATGAACTCTAAGTATAAGGCACGGATGCAACAATAACAGCGAATCGCACTTCACGCCTGTTCGTGTATGCAAAGACTAGTTCTAATTATTACAGAGAGCACTCTAATAAGTATTGGACAAACGTTGTTACATCATTGGGTCTGCTTTCTATCGATATATTACAGAACCTCACATCCCAACAAAGCTTTCAACGTTCTGAAAAGTGAGAAATGACAGTTTTCCAATACGTCGATTCTGAGCTTCAAGGGTGTCATAACTAACCGACTATGCAACTCAAAAGCAGGCCCTGTGGACTATGTTTGACCATCCATACGATGCAGATTTTTCGGAGTGATAGGAGCAATTCTGGTGCCTAGAGAGCCAGAACGACACAGCTTCTCGTAGGGGTTTAATGACAAGTTGTAGAAAAAAAATAGTGCAACTATATATAGTTGAGCCAATTTTCTGAGCCCCGCCGGGGTGGTGGTGGTAAGACGCCCGACTACTGTTCCGGAATACCCGGTTTCGAGCCCGACCTCGGTGGCTGCGTTTCGATGGAGGCGAAACGAAGAGGCATCCGTATGCTGTGCGATGTCAGCGCACGTTAAAGATCCCCAGGTAGTCGGAATTACTCCGTAGCCCTCCACTACGGCTCCTCTTTCTCTCCACTTTAACTCCCACTTTCCTCCCTTCCCTTACGGCGCGGTTCAGGTGTCCACAGACACAAGTGTGACAGATACTGCGCCTTTACCTTCCTGTGAACCAATTGGAATGGAATGTCCTTTATTGAATGGGAAGGCTCATGGCCATGGATGGGGATAAAGCGGAGTAGACATAATCTTCATTGTTTAGGTCGTCACTCGAATCACATTGCTCTAACCAGGCCACTAAGCGAGCCATACTTTGCAAATATAATCTGTGTGTTAGCATCAGTTTCTAGAAGGGAACGGTAGTTCAGGCGGTAGGGTTCGATCTCGGGGCGTCCAGTAGAAAAAGCAGGGCAATCCCAAAGTAAATGAGATATGCCGCCGCAGGTTAGAGTCGTACAGTGGGGGCACGTAATCATTTTCTCCGTATGCTGACGCCAGCGGGCCATAATACGTGGCGTGTAAGCCGCAAACCAATTATTATTATAACCAATTTTCTTATTCAAATGGTGATGATAGTAATTAAGCTGGGCACAGGATACGCTACTGAATTTAAGGTTTGTAAAAAGAAATTATAATGCTGGTGTAAGAGGAGTTTTTTAAAGCGAATTCCTTCCCATCCGTCTCAGTCGTCAGAATTGCCCCTGTACAAATATAAATCCGAAGCCGCTTTCAACGTGCCTCAGCAATGTGGGACACGGGTACTAGTAACCTAAGTAAAACATCTCATCTCAGGGTTCTGTTCTTTTCGTTCTTTATTAATGTAGTCACAAGGGAATCATTGCTATGATGGAAGGAAATTTGCCACCTCTTTCCTGTAAGTGCGACCTCTGCCTGTTGCATTTATTCCATTGAATGCCGCAATCACTTATAGTCGCAAGTGTACGCGCTACGACTAGAATTGAGAACTCTCGTCAAGATCGTGTCATGGCCATTTGCTTTTCTTCATTCGCTTAAAAAAAAAAAAGCGCATTTCCAGACTCGAAATTCACAATTAATCAATTATCAGCAATGTTAACATAATCTAATAACACTATATTCTGAAAAACTGAAATTCGGTGTGACCTTGCCGCTTTTATTTTGCGGTTAACTTTGAATTAACTGCGCCAATTGTTTTATTTTATATATAAAGCCCCACAGGCCATTATACCTCTGGCCCTTAGGGTACCATGGATAATGACTAAAGTAAGGAATGCATGAGTCAGAGGAGTTGCACGATGTGTTTACAACAGAAGAGAAAGAATATACGAGTTTAAACACATCGATGTGTTTAGAAAAGAAGGGAAAAATTGTACGAGCAATAAAGCATCCAGACTCGAAGGAACAATGCAACAGGAAATTACCTTTTCGGTAATCTAGAAAGCTCAGTGATATATTCAAATATCTCCCGTTTACAGAAATAAAACAAACCAAACACCTTACCAATGCGGGTGCACGGGGCAATAATGATGTCATTCAACCAAGGCCTCTGTGCAATGAATGCTGAGGAGCATAGCTTCGGCATTAGTCAATGCACCGGAAAAGGCTACACTAAGCTAGGCCCAGTTGCTGTTTTTCGGTTCTCTGAGCTGAAAGACAATGCATGTGCTGATTTTGCGGAACCTCACGCGTGAGTTCGAGGTTAAGTGAAATCACCATCTCATCATCATCATCAGCCTGATTATACCCACTGCAGGGCGAAGGCCTCTCCCATATCTCTCCACTTAACCCGGTCTCACCATCACCAATCTCACAAATCACCATCTAATTGAGGTCAAAGTTGCCGGGTCCAGACTTTTTGCAGTTTCCGCGACTTGCGTTGCGGAATCAGAGCGCATGCGCTGGCACTTGGTGTTCGGTTACCCCCCGTTTGAACGACCAGGTGCCGCAGCCCGCTTCCACATTTCGGCGCTCCACTGTAATATCCGTTCAACCCGAAGCTACAAGATGACGCTTACCCTATATGGTCTCCTTAACAGTGTTTAAACGTGATTACGTTAAAGGCCCATTTCTCTAGAAAATCCGGCGTCACCGTTGTCGGCGTTGTGAGAATATATATATATATATATATATATATATATATATATATATATATATATATATATATATATATATATATATATATATATATATATATATATATATATATATATATATAGGTCATAGCTTTGTGTTGATATGGCGGGGCACTAATTGGTCGTATGGTTGTGTGACGTCACGTGACCACGTGACATTGCCGATTTGGCAGGAGCTGCCAACTCAGGCTTCTCATTTCATATGTGAGGGTTAGGAGAATCGAAACTTTCCGGGTCCCTTACATGAGAGCCAGATGTGAGATCGGCAAACATTTTTGAGGTTGAGGTGAGGTCGAAGTTTTTGAGCTGAAATGCCCACCTGTGGTAGCGAACTTAGTATTTTGGGTGCTTACGTATTGTATAAAAAAAAAATCGTTACACTTGCCTGTCCGATGGCTGATAGGCTTCCGGACCTCTTGGTGCGGGCAGCTATCTTGCGTACACGTTCCGCTTCAAGGCGGCCCGAGCAGCTCGAGCTGTGCGGTCGGAAGTCGGAGCCTCTCCGGCTAGCGAACAGGGCCGCCATGGGAATCGGTGGTCCCGGTGGTCCCGGGCTGAACGTGGTTGTCTTGCCATTGGCCTGCCGAGACATGGTGCTCTGCGATGCAGCCGACGCTTCCTCGGTCTGTGCGCCGATGGCCCGGCTTCTTCAGACGGGAGCAGCTCTGCAGTCAGCGCAAGAGAATGCGCACAGAGGAGCGAGCTTTTATTTATTTTTTTTTTATTTTTTGTTGGCTTTGGTGAAGAAGCTTAACTAAAAGTCAAACGGAGAAAAAGCACGTAGCCGCTTGAGTTTATCTAAGAAAAAAAAAAAAAAAAAAAAAAAAACGTGCTCTTGGGTAGAGCTGAAGTCGGAAATATCTTAACGGCCTTTTTGTGATAGAAAGTTTTTCGTACGCAGGATCAGCAACTCCAAGCTCAGCGTCTATGTGCGAAGCGTGGGTGCTGACGGAAGTTATGCGCTGTCGAGCGAAAGCCAAACGAGGGTGCTACCAGTTGGAATCTTAAATTAAATTTATACAAAACTAACCTTTCTGCTAACCCACAGATTTTTGCAATGAGTACAAGCTTCTCCCTGGCTTGGTGGTGAATTTCCTGGGGGAAATGCCTGAGGAAAATCAGTTTCACACTCCGGCTCGTGCGGGTCAACTGCATTAGTCGTAGCGCTCTTTGACTGCACTCTCCTTGCTAAATTGAAGAAACATTTATCATAATCGTTCTGTAGTGTTACACGGCTACCTCGGCACGCAAAAAAAGGAGAACCTCGCGAGTCCTCAAACGAGGAAGAGCAGAATATGTCTGTGAGTGTCCTTGGGAGGCCCGCTGCACGGTTTTCTGCGGCCTTACTCCCTGCCAAAGCGGTGGCCTTGGCCTTGTGACAAGTACATCTCCTGTCATAGAGCAGAGCTGCCGCGTGTCGCTGGAACCCCGCATTGCCGAGGTCGTAGGGGCAAGTTGGTCACAACTGCATAATCATTGCCACGGTCATGGAACGTGAATGCTGTTTTTGAATGCAAGCATTCATGTGCAAAAATTAAGCTTTAGTGAGTTTTAATGAGCCATGAATAATTAAAATGACATTGTTATTTGTGGTCGTCACGCTTTCAAGATTTATCTTTCCAAAAACCAAATTAGCCCTGAAATGCTATAATTGAGTGAAATGTAAGAACAATGTTTAATCTCATTTTTTTCCTAACGCTGCTTAAACATTACACACAGAAACTGTTGTATCTCATTCTAGCATTACTTAGCCTTCATATAGAAATTCAGCACCATTAAAATCATGCTAACGTAGACGTAGTTACACTGAAGGACCAGGCCCAGCAGTTATGACATTTCACTCTTGGACCCTAAAGCTTCAATCAACTCTGCATGAAGAATATTAAGCTACAAGAGCAAAATAGCGCAGTACAACATTACACAATACAAGTCACGCTCAAACACTCATCTGATTCAAGCTGTTCTCCGGCGCTCATGCTTACATATGCTATCACCAAAAGGTTTGTTGAGAACGGTTAAGCAGTGCAGTTTTTAAAATAATTCTTTAAATATGTGTATTACCTAAAGCTTTTACAGGGCCAGTGGCTTATTTGCAAAGTTCTGTTGGTTGAATTTTCGCTGTCAAATGGGAGAAAAACATTGGAACAGTAGTAAACTAAGTGATTGATGTAAGCTTTAGGTTCGTCTGGAACGTTCTTTAACATCGTAGTAATTTTTATTACCTTATAAGTTAGGGCTCCATAAATATTATTGAAACACGCAATGGTTTGCGAAAAGTTTTGTATTGACTTAATTATAGCTGGTACCTCTGTTGTCATTAAACATGAATTGTTAATTGGGCAACAAGCTTGTGTTATGTATTTGCATGTTACACTTGTGCCTGATTTTTCTGAAGTAAATGTTCAAGTTTATTATTAAAATTACAAAAATATTTCGAACATAATAAATATTTCTACAAATATTTTATCACTAACTTTGACATTTAGTTTTGTTTGAAACGTCGTTTAAATGTTTGATAAACATGAGCTATCATTAAATGCTTAATTGTAACACTATGATAACATTATTGCATAAAAAAATACCGTTATTTTAACTTTCGTAACAGAAATACAATAACGTTTCGAGCTACCTGGAAGAATCTAACGGCGTAATTAGGACGGCGATTCGTAATAACCTCAATCACCTCAAGCTACATTTGATGCCCCATCTAGGCATTCCCGGCCGCTAAGTTTTCCCTCTCCCCACTACGGACAATCCCTAACATAAATTTCCTATTGGAACTACCCGGCAAGGCTGCAGAGAATACGCCTGTGAAGCAAGCACTGGTCTTAACGGCTGTTTTGTCGCTGACAAAACAAGCCATATACTCACACTGCTACACGGCAGCTCCCAGAGTCCCAAAAGAGCAGGCTAACAGTCAATGTAGTCCCGAGGCGGGATGCTCCCGAACCACTTGAGGGACCTGTGGGTTCCAGTGGGCACCAACAGCGGCTATAGCACCGGTGGCGGCAAGTGTTGCTGTGAAGGCAGTGGTCCTTCGACAAGAGCTGAAGTAGTCCTGCCACGGGAGTTGCCGAGCGTAGCCGAACGATGGAGCCGTGTCAACGTGTGCTCGACATGCCGTTCTCGGCGGCGCATTACCTGCTGTGACTGACGGACGGCAAAACGCACATGCACATACACACGGTTTCTCTCTGTTCCGACGCGGGCCCTTATCATCCCCCTTTGTTCGCTTCTGCTCACCTCCTCCCTACACTCGTTGTTTAGTTCTTGTCTTCCACACCAGCCGTCTTTCCTAGCAGGCTATGATAAGAAACGCACCCTTTCTGGTAAAGCAAAGAGACAATGGGCTATCGTGATGTTCCCTACCATAGTTAGCCGATGAGCGGCGGGGAAGCACGTGGGCGGGGCAGGGATTCCCCCTCTCACTATTGATCCTGTAGGAGATATTGCATCAGAGTAGGACACGCGAGCGAGCTCAATCTGTACGTATCTGGGAACAAGGCTGCAACCTGGGATATCCGAAAATCGCAAGCACTTTCTTCGAGCGCGGTTCCAGCCTTGTCGGAAACGCACTAGACTGACGGGATAAGCGAAATTCAATTATCAGTGCGTTTTTGTTGTTTTTTTTTCTTCAAACATTATGGACAATATTCGCTTGTTTTGTTGTTCTCACGGCATGACAGAAGGACTCTATCTTTCGGCAACTGTTGTCTGCAGTTTTGACATAACAAACCTTCTATAAAAACCTCCCTCGGTTCATGCTGATTACAGTTCTTTAAGCGGCTATCGTCCTGTACGTCTCCATGCTTATGGTTTGCATTTCAAATCAAGTTCAGCGGAATTGAGACATTTCCACAATATAACACACTGCGCTTTCAGATAAGCGCTTATCTAAAGTCTAGACAAAGTGGCAAGAACATTAACTCTCTTCTCGCTTCTTACTTCAGTGAATTGTTCAATATTTACCTTTTTTTTTTTTTCAGTTTATGAGTTGCACAGATACGTAATATGTATCTGTGCAAACACGTGTTGTACGGTTCTTTTCTAACGCCTTAGCGTCCAGGTTCAGGCTCAACCGCTATCCCTAGACCGTTATCGAGCCTGCTGAAAAGCAGCTAAAACACTTGAGCTCCAGCATGCCGAACAAGGCAGTTTCGCCTACACGAGCTGACAAGCACGTGACGTATCTAGAAGCGGGCCTATCCTACCTGTTGCATATAGTACCGGTTCTAACCTGCTTCTAGCGATAAAAGATGGTACGACACTGAGCTGGATGTCTCACGATGAAGCATATAGATTATACCGGTCGTATTGTTCTTGAATGATTGGCTAAGCCATCACTTTATCAAATCATAGATACGTAACATGTCACAACAATGAGCTTGTTGTTCTTCAAGCTTCATGGCCCAGTTCAATGACGCCTTTTTCGCAACAACGCCTTACGACCCCAAAGAAAGCAAATATTAGCATCTGGTTTACAACTCTACAGATGTACGTAATGCTATTTAACGCGTGGTATTATTCACATGTTTTGAACCACACTCGGCGTTAGCGCACATCGCTTAATTACTTTTGCAACTCAGACATGTAAGGAAAGTCAATAAATGACATAGAGAAAAGGAGCGCGGCACGCTGGAAAAGCAAGGGCATTAAATGCTAATTGAGAAGCCTTCCCAAATACATATGTACGCTTCTTACGTTTTAGACCTTGCATATGCCTCCATATATATAGATGCAAACAATTTTTCATGACAGTTCCGTAATCTGACACCGCACTATCGGCAGTGGCCTCCACCAAGATTCACACAACCTATTTACGATGTGCGTACACGCACGATATGGAAGCAGAGATCTCTGAACAAGGTTGCGCACCGCCCGTAAGAGGTTTGCACCGCCGATGCAACACGGTGTACGACATGCAGCGCTTTTTCGCGTCGAGTGTCGAGTGTCGGCCGTTCTGCTGCCGGCGCTTTCTACACGCTGACCGACAGATACTCGGGAGGTTTATTGCCGCTTCATGATTTTCCTTTACGCCATTCTTTACTTTGCACTCATCCGCGGTTTCCTGGCCCCGCCCTCTTGATAAGGTACAATCGTCTGAGCTCTGCGTAGCGTCAAACGCAAGGACGGTATGTGACGATAGTCACAAGTACGAGGCTGTTCTGCTTGAAGCAAGAATAGACAGTATACTGTGGGTGGCAAAGTTAAGAACATAAAAGTTCTTATTTACAACGACATATCCTTATTTACAATGACGAGTGCACAACTAGCAGTCCTACTAGAAATTTATAATTTTTTTGGCTAGTAAAGGTAGTAGTAGTAGTAGTAGTAGTAGTAGTAGTAGTAGTAGTAGTAGTAGTAGTAGTAGTAGTAGTAGTAGTAGTAGTAGTGGTGGTGGTGGTGGTGGTAGTAGTGGTAGTAGTAGGGGTAGTAGTAATGGTAGTAGTAGTAGTAGTAGTATTAGTAGTGGCGGTGGTGGAAGTAGGGGTAGTAGTAATGGTAGCAGTAGTAGTAGTAGTAGTAGTAGTAGTGGTGGTGGTAGTAGTAATGGAAGTAGTAGTAGTAGTAGTAGTAGTAGTAGTAGTAGTAGTAGTAGTAGTAGTAGTAGCACTAGTAGCAGCAAAAGCCGCAGCAGTAATGAAAATTAAAAAAGAATATATGAAAAATAAATTAAAAAAAAGCAATTGTTTAGACAGTTTAGCCAATTTATAGGAAAATACTACCACCCTCCAAACACGTAACACTAACCCTTGGAAAGTGAGAACTTTCAGAACAATGTATGGTTAACAGACTCTCCAGAACAACTTGCCCAAGTTACTAAACAAATTACGCCAAGAACATTTACAGCTTGAATACATCCCGTTCAAGAACTTCAACAGTACGTTAAAGAACGCTAGGCAGTTTTTTTTTTTTTCTTACTTTCCTGCCCTTCAAACTTACTCGCCCCGTTATTTCTAATAGTGTGCCTTGTTAATAAATAATATCCGTTTTTTTTTTTTACATTCTTCAAATCAAAGTATTTCCACTCGTTTTACCTCACCATTATTGCATTTATTTTTGTTTTTTGCTGGATAAGTGAAACTGCATTTTTGCTTATTTCTTTTTGCCTAGAATCGCTGGTTATTAGCTAGTTTTGCCGCAACTTCTTTTAGGTAGCTATTTTTGCTTTATTGAATCAAGTGTTTTGTACGCTACTTCAGAGAGTTATTGCTTTCTTTCAGAAAATATGGCTCTTTATTTCAGAGTGAATTTCCGATTGTGAACATGTATCGTACTTACTTTTTCCCCTTAAGCAATGCCGTTGTGATGCTGTTTCAGGGTATGGAGGCCTGTGGCTCGTCAAGCTGTCTCTTATGAAAGCTTTTTCTGCAGACCTCCAGTGTATTGTATTCTTTATGGGACATAAATAAAGACATTATTATTATTATTATTATTATTATTATTATTATTATTATTATTATTATTATTATTATTATTATTATTATTATTATTATTATTATTATTATTATTATTATTATTATTATTATTATTATTATTATTATTTAGTAGTAGTAGCAGTAGTAGTATAAGACTTTTATTTTCCCCAAAATTGTAAGCCGTTCACGTCGACTTTCTGGGCGACTAGTCCACGCTGCTCTTCACCTTCAGTCGAGCCAGGTGGTGATGGAAGGGGAGGGATGAGAAACCGATTGCTGAGCTGCTGGGCGATGAAAGAGGTTTATTGGGACAGGTTCGCATAGGCGGAGAGGCACTTGGGACAGAAGGGGTCGGATCGATAGCAATATAGGAAAAGGTAGGAGGCTGTAATGAGTGCATTCATTTCGATGTGCCGAAGAAGGGTAGCCTCTGGCACAGCGAGTAATGGATAAGGGGGTGGTTATAAGCGCTTAACCAACAAAGCTGGAAGTAGACCTCCTAATTAGTGCTGCGCAGGAAGTCTCCCACCGCCCTCCATGAGCTTGGGCCAGGGAATAAACGTTGCCCATTTAGAATGTCGATGGTCCAACTCATTTCCGTCAATCTCTGAATGTTAAGGAACCCAATGGAGGAAGACAGCGAAAGGCTCTAGTGTGGAGACCGCTCGTTCGATCTCTTATTGAAGGAAAGGGAGTAGTGCGCGCTTATTTATGCGGATGACAGCCGAGTCTCAATACACTGTGTACTCCGAAGAATAGGAGAGGAGGACAAAGGACTGGAGGGCATGGACAGCGGCGAATATCTCAAGAGATAATGCGTACTGTGGGTGAAGGTATGGGCCAGCGGGATGAGTTTCAGGGGCTTCGAGCCGGGGATGGTACAGAGCGTAGCCACGGGATCTTCGAGGAACCACTAAGGAGGCATCCGTGTAGGCCGCTCCTTGGGTAGCGAAGAGTGCGGAATGGAGCTCCGCGGCCCCGTGCAGACGACCAGCAGGACAGGGTATATATATATTGGAAGGAAGCGGGAGGTACGAAGGTTGGCAGCCAGGAGGTGATGTGGAGAGGTTTTAGTGGAGACAAGAATGGGAGAGACGCCAGCCTGAGTGAGTAACTACTGACCCTGACGGGTAAGGGAAAGCCGGACTAGCTGGGCGACATGGTGAATATTGGTAAGAGAGCGGAGAGGAATCTAAAGACCCGTGGCAAAGAACTTAGTGGTAAAGATGGTGATAGGGATGTTTGGAGCAGCCTTGTACAGTCCCACCTGTGCGGACTCAAAGTTACTTAGTTGAGTGTGGGTGAATTTAGCGTAAGGTACAAAGTAAAGTAACTTGCTGGGGGAAAATGCATGGACAACTCGGTAATTATATGAGCCTCGTGCAGACCTGAGCGCTGAGTGATCACACGCCGAAGTAGGTGAGTTACCGAATGGCAGGTGGCAACGTCACAGTAGAGGACTTGCACATTCTTGGCTGCATGCAAAGGGAAGCCAGGAACTGTGCACTTTGTCACGACGGGAATGGCAGTACCATAGATATGTAGGGATATTAGAGGGTTATGTGTGCGCTGGTACGAAGAGTGGTTGAGAAAGAGATGCTCGGATTTTTTAGCAGCAGGTGAGAAAGGCGTCGATGAGGTCAAGGACACGTTGCAAGGTATGCTGCACATGACTTGGAGAGCCAGACGAACCGCTTAAAGTGACACCGTCAGCCTGAAAGATGTGATGAAGGTCGGAAACTTGTGCTAGTTCGGAGGCAAGGGGAATAAGATTGCAGATATTTTTCACAGAAAGAGTAAATGTATTTTTGCCGGCAGCAGTGGCTCGCACGATGGCATCCCAATATGCCCAGAGGAAGTTTGTCTTTTCACATTTTAAGATATGATGAAAACTCCGGGATAACTGTGAAGGAAATGGGTACCAGTTGCAAAAAAAAAAAAAAAAAAAAAAAAAAAGAAAAAACTCAGTGCGTCTACATTTCTTCATACGGAGATCTTCTTTCATACTTTTGTTGCGTTTTGCATACAAACAGAGTATTAAACGCATTAGAGATTATAAACGGGCTGACTTTGACACGATTAACCGCTTATTAGCTCTCTTTCTGAACGAATACTTATCGGCGTTTTCACTGCGTTCTGTTCACATTAACTGGGAATTGTTTGACGGTGCCGTTGAACGTTTCACTAACGCTTTTATGCCGCTGAGGTCCTTGAGGTCCTTAACAGGGAATCACCTTGGTTTTATAATCTTTTGAAAAGACTCTCTAATAAGAAGAAGAGCTTGTTTCGCTCTGCAAAGTTGTCCAACGATGGGAATCCTACTTTTTGGCTACAGCTGCGCAGAAAGCTGCACTAAAAGCGCCAAGGATGCATTATCAACAAGAAATACACTTCCATAATGCAACTTACATCTTCTGGCGGTATTGCATTTACATTTAACAAATGTGTTTTTAATACTTAACAATGTTTTTGCGGCGGATTTCTCTGTCAGTGTTCCACTTGACAATCGTGGGTACCTTGTTTTTGATGTTCCAATGGATCGAGTTCTATTCGAGATGTCAGGCGTTCTAATTATAAAACAATCTTAAGGTTTCCTCCTTCTGCGGTGTTGACAACAATAATTATATTTTTATTAACACAAAGTCCACCTGTTCCATAATACTTACTAATTGTTTAATCAATCTCTAGAAACAGGTTGTATTCCCGATGATTGGAAAGTCGGGAAAGTGATGAGTTGGGAAATAAATATTGTCCTAACAACTTTCGTCACTCACTGTTTTTCTTGCAAAATCATAGAACATGTCATATGCTCGCATCTTATTTCCTTTTTAGAATCAAATTCATTTTTCAAAATTTCCTAGCACGGATTTCGTAAGCAATTTTCATGCGAAACTCAGCTAATATGTTTCACACATGACCTTCATTGCATCTTTGATCGCGGGTCTCAAGCAGATTGCGTATTCATTCACTTCCCTAAAGCGTTTAGCAAGGTCTCTCCCGAGCTTCTGTTCCTGAAATTAAGTATAACCTTAATATAGAGACTAATGCACTGGCATGGCTGCACTGCTTACTTTCTAGCCGTTCACAATATGTAACGGCAAAGAACGTTGACTCACATCCTTTGCCTGTCCGTTCTGGCGTGCCTCAGGGTCCGTCTTTGGGCCCCTCCTATTTCTCATCTATATAAATGGCTTACCGGCTAACATTTCTTCTGCAATTAATCTTTTCACTGATGACTGTGTTATTTACCGTGAAATTAGGGAGGTTAATGATGTAGTTCGCCTTTAGTCTGACATTAACAAGGTGCTCGATTGATGTAACAAATGGAATATGAAAATAAACATTGATAAGTGCAAGCATGTGCACATTTCTCGCCATTCAAACCCGCCCAATACTTATCCATTAACAATTTATCTTGATACCTGTGTTATCTTATGATTACGTTTCTTCTACCTTATCCTGGAAAGCTCACGTTGACTACATCATAAATACCGCCAACCGCATGCTTGGGTACCTTCCCAGAAATTTCACTCGTTCATCCAGTTCATTACAATTATTGCTTTACAAAACTTTGGTACGCCCAAAATAAGAATGTTTATCATCTGTTTAGAGCCCCGGCATTGATTAATGTCTTTTCGATCTGGAGGCTGTGCAGAACAGCGCCTGTCGTTTCATATTTTCTATCACAGAACAAGTATTGTTACTTCCGTGAAATCAAGTTTGTCCCTTCCATTTCTATCTCATCGTAGGTCAGTAGCGCCATTATGTCTATTTCATAAAATTTATCACAACAGCTATCTGAAAGACGTATTACTGAAAAGACCATCTTACATATCAACACGCATCGATCACCGCCATAAAGTTGGGGTTCCATCTTGTCACACAAAATGTTTTCATGATTCATTCATAGCCAGAACTTGTGTCGGCTGGAATCACCTTCCCCATTATATTATTATAACGTATTTCGCAAAGCTATTGTTTCCATTTGAATGTTTTTATGCTTGTAACTATGTGAATATTACCCTCTAAAATGTGTTGCACTGTATCCCCGCTGCATTTTGAACATACCATCTTCTTTATTTGCGGCTATTTCTATACACTTGTTTTGTTTTTTTTTCTCTTTGTCATTGCTGTATTTTTCGTGCTTTTATGTATCCTCACTCCCCTCCGTAATGCCCTGGGGCCTTGAGAATAAAATAAATAAATATCAACTTCAGACATCGTGGGTCGACTGCTTGCAAAGCTGCTAGCGGAGAGCACATCTTAGCTTGACAATTGTGCCCAACGAAAACTGCACGAAGGCGGTAATCGACAACACTATACATATCACCACCTGCTGCCTCATTTATGGCCCCTCGCTAAGCAAACGTCAATGACACCATATGTTCACCTCGACTAAGATGCCTCGGCATTGCCTTAACTCTCTCTCAGAACCGGGTTTATGCACCAGCCTCGTATGGAATTAAATCGAGCACCACGCAACTTAAAGCTGCTGGAAAGAATAGCGTGAGGCCACGACACTCCGGATCATAAACTCAATTTAAATGGAGGTAGAAATTAACGCGAATAGACCTGTAAAACCTCATCGTATAGGGAGACCATAGCTGCACGAATTTGGTGGCTCAAAAGATAACAAATTGCACGTGCCAATTTTTCTTGGGAGAACAGGATCTCCCGCTCTTAACCACGTGATCGGGTTAACTCGAAGCTAACACATCTGACTATGGATTCTGAAAATAACGGGAGCACCACCATGGTAGTAAAAGTGGCGTGACGTATACAAGCTCTGCGAGACCCGCAACAGCGGCAGGGGACGACGCACGTCTCCATACATGGACGACCGTTGGGGAGTGAGAGGGGTTGTCCCGCAAGAAAACAGAGCGGTAGCCGAAGCCCGAGCGGCGCAATCCGCGGCTGAGCGGGCCACCGGGATGTTCGAGGGAAGAAGCCTCGGCAGAGCTGGCCTAGTCGTTCAGCGGTTTCCCTTAATTCCATTTCTCGGAGGGCGCCCAGCAGGCGACGCGGACCAGTCGGTGGCTGGGCACAAGGCCGGCCCGACACGCCAGATCGACACCGGTCCGGGCCAGTGTGACGGCAAGGACAGGATACTACGTCGCCTCGTCATTTGGAGCAAAATAGAGAGCTCTTTCCCCTATTTGGAAGAGAGATAAGAGCTCTCTGTCGCACCTCCTCAAAGTGAATCTGCGGTCTGCCTCACGGTGGGTACAGCTCCTCTTATTGTTCTAACAAGACTCCGTTCTGAAGCATCCCTCTGGTTCTTCCCAGTCTTGTCTAATCTCTTCTCTCTTCTTTCTTTGTTTACTTGTTCATCTGGTGGACTTCTGTGCCGTTTTATCTTTCCCACCACGCAGAAAACGAACATGGACCAAAAAACCGATCACCCGGACGCTTCGAATCAGCGGAAGAAGTTTGGGTCAAGGTTCGTGCTACAAGTGCAATGTACTCTTCGATACGCAATAGAGGAAAACTATAGTCGAAGTAAGGCAGCCTGAGGGTAACAGGTTAAAGGAGAGGGATACATATGCAGCAGTGGTATACTCAAAGTCCCTGTAACTATTACGAAGGTATTTTACCATATTACCAAGAGCTCTAGCGGCGTCTTGTCTCCGAAAGGTGAGGGTGAGGAGTTCAAATCTGTTAGCCGACTGAAGCTTCGCGCCGACAGGGGTGCTATAAAACAGGCTTCCGCAGGTCTCGGTATTACTTTTGACAAAAAGTAGAATGTCATCACCAGTCTTGACGAAAGCTATATGGACTGGTTAAACGTAGCTATAATCACCCAAGTCGATAAAATGGCAACTCTGAAACCTGTCGAGAAGTTCCGTGTTGGTTATTGAACTGTTGCACATATTTTATTGAAGACACTAATTGAGGCGACCAGCCGCGTATTTTCTGGCTGTAGAAGAAACCTCACTTGTATCCATTGTATCGCGCTCATCCAAATTTCTGTTTAACGAAACCGAAACAACATATGTATTATTCTTTCTGAACCTTAGAGAAGACTGAAGGTAGAATACAATGACAAGCCGAAATTGCATTCCATTAAGTGAGAATCGCCAGTTCACGACTCGGTGTTCAAGGAAAGATCTGTATGGGTGAAAGAGCACTGAGAAAAGTAGTGCGATTATATTCATTTGAAAATGCATAGACAAAACTCTAGGCGTCCGACCAGTGAATATCTCTGTGACCAGATACTCATCCTTTAATCGCTTCAATTTGGCAGCTCCTGCAGATTGAAGTACACCGACTAACAAATGTTGTAGCGATATAGGCCTAAACATGTATATGAATATAGAGAGTTTATATTCACAAAAAGGGTTACGAGAAACTTTGTTCCAGCATAAATTATTCTGGCGGAAAGAGGCGAAGTATGCTTAGCTTTCCCAAAGAACTTTTACACCACGCTTAAGAAAAAAGAGTTGCCTTATTAATTTCGCCGTGAAACGAACCCCAGTTGGTGAACAACTGACCCCACTGACTTGGCTTCTGCAACGCGACAGGCGCAAGGAATCCGAGATGTCCATTCGGAGCGAGGACGAGAACACCTCGTCCATGTTCCACTTCACATCCAAGGTGCGCTCCATGAAGCACGGCATCGTTACCAGGAAACTGCACCCGCTCGAGAAGAAGTACCTGCTGGCGGCCGAGCACGGAGACATACCCACGGTCACCAGGTATGAGGAGAGATGAGCAAGCAGTGGAGGCACAACAATTAATTCAGGGGTTTCAGGATGCGGTTTTTTGTGCACAAAAAGGTTTATTGCACCGCGTCAGAGGCGGAGGAACATATTTTGAGTTCGAAGCGGAAATCAGGTGTGCTCCGTACGCTTATGCTCTTGCAGCTCTGTATTAAAGGACATTATTATGGCCGTGATTATTAACAATAAAAGTTTAATGTGTTTGGAAAAAACGCACCCTGTACAGTGAATCTCTAACGAAGGAATCACACTGCCTTTCGACTAACATTAGTTTGAATTTTGAACAAGCACTGATTTGACTTCAAGCTGAGTTCGGTAGAAGAATACCTCACCCGCACCACTAATGTATCGTGAGGTGTTCAAACTGACAAAGATTATAGTCAAGTCTTGTAAATGAATAAGGGTGAATAATGCTGCGCCGCTGTAACTTTCATATAATAGGCTTACAAACAGATCGGTTCCTGAAAATAGTTTTGAAAAATTGCGGGCACGGTAGTCGCCATGAACGTCCTAGTTTTGAAATTTACTCTAAATGTTCTAAATGGGATCCGCTTACATAAGAGCTTAAATATAGGTTGAAATTTTACCTGCAGTTCTTGATGTATCTATTTTTAAATTTATTTACTTTATGAGTTTACTGTGTGTAGTCTCTTCAATTTTTGTTTGAGAATAGATCCTATTATAAAACACAACAAGGAATAAAATTATGCACTGTAAGCAAGAAATAAATTTATGTGTGCTTTTTCTTCATGGTGATAAACATGTCATTATTGTCATCTATGGAAGCTTCGTTAAGCATCAAAATGCGAGGTGTCTTAGAATATTGATTCTACTTCCAGTAGTGCAAAATGCATTGATTGAATGTTTACTTGCACCTTATATTACCTGATAGAAACAAGGTAAGCCTCAAAAATTGCAGGTTTGAGAAAAATGCAGATAAAGCCTTTGAAAATGTCCGCCTTTGCGCTCGATGTGATCATGAAAAATGATCAAAAAAGCGTGTTCGAACTCGCAATGCCCAAATGCATGTATTACATTTTATTCAAGCTAAAGTAAATGCGCTGTTATAAAGTTATTGAAAAATATAGAAAATATATATATTTTTTTTCTTTTTGTCACAGCAATGCCTTAGCCCACCTTAGACCTTAGTCCAATAGTAATAAGTAATATTAACAATAACAGCCAGCAAACCTTTATTAATACGACCGCGTGGATCAACAGCGCGAGCAAAACGAAAGCACTTGAACTTCGTTTAGTTATGCTGTTCAACTATGCATTTTACTTCGACTCACCATCCCGCCCAGCTATCTGCGCTAAGCGAAACATCAGCATGATCGATTCCATTTTGTCTTAATTCATGCAAGCCACACTATAAACGTAATATTTTAAGCACCACCTATCTTTTTTCTCCCGCAAAGCAGAACTGGAAAATTGGCATTGTTTTCTTTAATGCAGTCATTGCGCGCTTTGATGTAGATGTAATTCCAATAATAATGTTTAGTGTCCACTTCAGTAGGGGATATCTGTAGTAGTAAGGTCACTTGTAGTTACTGTATTACGTTAGCTTTAGCACGTTTCATAGCTCCACGCTTCTTGAAGGATTTCACCTGATTTTATGCTGTCTTTGGTGCATCCCTCAAATTAGAACAGGAAATATCGGCAGCTTGGCGACAAAAGGGCGCTTGAGCCATGCATTTGCCCATAGAAAATAAGTGAGTGTAGGCCGCCGAAAATAGCCTATTTATTTTTACAGCATGCGCAGGGGCTTCGTTGCCTTAGCCGGGTAAATATTCGTGTAGGGCGCTAACCTCGCCAAACTACAGCGGCCAAAAATAACGCAATTTGAGCTAACATTTTCGGCTGATAGCCAGGAGCGAGGCTTATGCGAAGATACGTATTCAACAGCTCCCACTATCTGCAGTATCCGTTGGCCTCGGGTTTTGCTGAGTCAAGTGAAGCGAACTTGTGATTCCTACTTCACAGAGAATGCCACGATAGAACATCGTTTTTACACTGACATTTCTGACCGACAGAATAAATTATCTCTATGCCATTCGGAAAAAATGCCCACATTTGAGAAACATTCCTAGAAATAGAGAGCTTGAAGTATAAAAAAAACGTATTTTCAATAAGAAATTCGCAGCCGCAGTAGACGTAATTTGCTTTTTACAAATACAGCTCATAGACTAAAACCCACAAATTAACTTTTAAGTCAAGACATTTAGTTGATGAGCGTTAACGGGCAGTTCGAAGGCGGGGACAAGACGATGTCATATCAGTTTTATAAAGGAAGAAAATTATATGTTCTTAAGTCAGTCAGCACGAGGAACTCCACCGCTTTTTTCCCCGCCTAAAACCGATACTGAGCGCATAAGATGTGCGGTGAAAACGATACGTTCGCTGATGACGTGTCGCAGTTACTATGGTGCCAAGTTCAAACCGCCTGCTCTACTGTGACGTGTGACGACGTGCGATCACGTGTGATAAGCTTTCTTTCAATAAGACACTCTAAAAAAAAAAAAAATCTACCGTGCAGTTCGTTCTTTTTGCTAGCACGAAGTGACGAAGCAAAATGACGCACTACCTTTTAAAAAAAAAACACACATCCAACATACAAAAACATACAGGTTTCATTCCACTCTTCAAAATCTTCCTTAGCATTCTATTGATTTCTTGTAAAAAGACTGCTGAAAGTCTTTAGGAAGTCTAAAGAATGTTGACGAATACTATTGTGAGGGCAACGAGCGTAAGAGCTCTTGTACATGGGCAGTCTTAAATCGCGGAGAGGTGACGACGACGTGATTTCCTAATCCAGTATATAGTTTCGAGCCCTGACAACGCATTACGTGCTGTAAAGCAGGGTTGAGAAATAAACACTGCGGACTGTGTACTTTTGGCATAGGGTGTATGCACAGCCGCACATACAGTTCGAAATTGGCGCAACAGTCTGTGAAACATGCCATTGTCGTCGAGCTTCTTGAGCGTCTCTAGCGCTCAGTTTGATTCTGCGCGATGAAAAATAAAATGCTACATTCCCTAGCGCTGCAGCGCTTTTATTCATTTTTATGCATTTCAAACTAACATAACATCGTCTTGGTCACAACTTCAAACGCCCACTGGCACCAGCCCCACAACAGCGTTAACTGACAACTTAATTTTACGAGTCCGCGCTAATTATATACGCAATTATGAATGTTTTGCAGAAGTTAAGCCCGTTGTGGCTGAGAGTTTGTTCCTCTAAGCATTTCCAAATTTCAAGTTTCATATTTTAGGAACTTTTGAAAGTGTTGGCCCAAACACCAGGCATATTGCATTTGTTTACTGTTCCTTTCTCTTTACACCTGTACCAAATACAAAGTGTCACTTCCTTTCATGTGCGCGTGTGTGTACGCGCACGTGGTTGTCTGGAGTATAACGACAACAAAGGTCAATCAATCCGACCATAATAGAACAGAGGTAACTAGGAAGAAAGGACCGTTTTAAACGCTTCTTCTCGTAATGGCCAGCCGCGCTAATCACATAAACGCACCGGGCTATGCCGTGCATGACAGAATCCTAAACCTGGCCAAGACCCGTTCCGAGGTGCTCGACCTGGACATCAACTGCGCCGACTCGCTGGGCCGCACCGCGGTGCACATGGCCATCGAAAACGAGAACCTGCCACTCCTCGAGACGCTGCTGGCGGCCAACGTCGAGGTACAGGACAGCCTGCTGCACGCCATCAACGCCGAATACGTGGAGGCGGTCGAACTGCTGCTCGACTACGAGGAGAGCACCCACATCGAAGGCGAGAGATACGTGAGTGCACCGCTCTGTCCCGAAGCACGGGGGAATGTGTATACGTACTGCGCCGCGGCAGCTGCCGTGCTTTTCTGGCGTTTCGCAGTGGTAATGGTTACGACAGAAGGCATGGTCTGGTAACATGTGTTTAGAAATGAACACCATTGGTCATAGACCAAAGACTAGTAGATTTATAACACGAGGTTAATTACTCGCTGGCATCCGCGCAAGTGCAGTAATACGGCTACACTGGAAAGCTGTACAGGTTACATAGGAACAATGTACGTATTAAAAAAAAATCGTCCTGACCAGAGCATTGAAACCGAACCCCTTCCTATCCGGGGCGGTCTCTTAACAACTAGGTTAACCAAGTGGAGTAGCAAATGGAAATGCGAGAGCGAGTTGATCAACAGGTGAAAGTGAGAATGGTGTCCGCTCAATAGTCCACAAAGAATCCGCCAGGAATGCCATACCATACAATACCGTTACCATACCATAGCATATCTCATCTGCACGCGTAATACGAGGGGGAGGATTGGCTGCGTACACTCTAAAGAAACCTTTTCGCGGATGTCTCCGGCAAAATAGTAATGAAAAATAAAGAACAACTCAGCGTGATATACGACTCCTGTTGTAACGTTGAAGAGGAAAAAATAAATCGATAACGCACTCTGTAAACGTTACCGTTCTAATTTTTGCTTTGCAATTGTTTCATCCGCTTATCGCTTCCTCAACATCTACCATGTGTGTGATTCAGCGTGTTAAGATAGAATGAATGAGTAATTCGTTTGTACTTTTTCGACTGCTGACTGCAGTGATCGTAAACCATAGCTTCCACATGCAATCGCACTGCCGAGGGAAATAGAAAGTGAATGTCCACAGAAGAATGAAATTTCTGTTCTTGAAGGCAGCTGCACACTACTGCTCTACGAGTACCCAGACAATGAATATAGGACAATGACTTCGAGTACCTCCACTTTTTCTGCCACGTATGCTTTCTGCGCACCGCTGTAATTCTGCACGCATGCCACTCGTTGCGATTAGTAGCAACTGCAGGTTCCGCATGCTCTGCATTGTTCTGCATGCTACGTATACAGGCAATGTGCCTCATATCATGCTTATCTGACATTTTTCATGCCTCCATCAATCTAGGCCTTCAATACGAAAATTATCAGAACGAGGGCGGAAAAAAACATTGTCGAGGAGATATCTCATGCACAAAGATGGAATGAGCATACTCCGCTAGTAAGCAGTGCACAGGTATCATTCGCAATGTCGGCCAGTCGTTTTCCACAAAAAAATAAAAAGAAAGAAGAAATGCCCGCCCATTGAGACTAGGAGCCAAGCAATTGGTGTTGGAAATATTACGAAAAAATTTTAGGTGTTTTTAAAAAAAGCGAGAAGGTGAAGAGAGTCTTGCTGCAAACTTTATAACCATAAAGACAGGTTTGCTACGCCATTAAAACATCTGAATTCCAATTGAAATGCTGTAGCCAACATCTGGGGCACTCTATATGTTTAGTTTATTTTAAATTGACAAGTCATCAAACGCCACGTTCAGCGTTGAAAGACGCGCTTATAGACCTGACTTGCGTATGCTCTCCATCATTGCGAAAAAATATTTCCACTATAAAAGCTTAAAATTTACTAAACAGTGACTCCAACTTGAACACTGAACATTAAGAGGCGGAAGAGACGGATGCGCAGAAGTAAAGATGATTCGCCAAAAGATATTATGGCCCGCGTCAGAGCACTCTTCGGGAAATAAACAACCAGTAAGTAACCAAGGACAACAGTTAAGTTTAATTCACGGGGGTTTCATGTCCTAAAGAGACTCCAGCTGCGAGGGACGCCGTATTGAAGGCACTGAAAATTTCGACCACCTGAGGATCTTTAACGTGCACTGACATCGCACAGGACACGAGCGCCTTGCTTTTTCGCCTCCATCGAAAAGCGGCCGCCGCGGGCGGGATTCTATTCCACATGCTTGGTCACAGAAGCCGAGCGCCCTAACCACTGCACCACTTAAATGTACTGTATCGCACATGTAAAGCACAGCCAGTGCGGTGAAAAAGAAACAACTACGGATAACAGAAAACAGGTACGAAATTTTGTATGCAAATCAATCTTTGCTAACCTGTTTCCTACTCAAAAGAAAGCTGCCATTAATTCCACATTCTTGCACAAATTGTTGCGAATGACGTCAATTTTTGTTTCACTGAGTGATTTGGCAACACAATTTTTTCTTTAGAACTGGATACAACATTGGTCAGCCAACAAGTGGGACATACCGGGGCAAACAGAAAGCGCGCATTCCGCAGCGCACAATTCCTGACCGTTCCATGCTCCTGTTCTTGCTCCTTTAGACGAAATGCCTAGGCCTCTGTTTGCTCAGATAGCGAGGACAAAAAAGCCTATACGAGGCTCTCCGCCGAAGGAGATCAAGTTTGCGTACGAAAGACCTGCTCAGTCGACGCAAGAAAGCCGCGTGAAAAATGCGTGGTCAACCGGCACATCGATAGCGCTTCAGTACGGCATGAAATCGTGCTCGCCTCCTGAAGCCATAAATTAGGCATACGCATTTGCGACCTACTAGTTGGCTCTCATTTTACTCATTAACAATTGTAGACAGTTACTATTAACCGAAAAATTGTGCGTATCAGATAAATTGCAATCTAGACAGCTGTCGGGAAATTTGTTATTGTCCTTGTTCTCGCGGCCCAAAGGCGTAATATTGTTCTATAAATGTGCGTTTTCATCGTAGTACAAACTTTCATTTGCCTAGAATGGTATGTAACATCAACATGCGGTCACGAATAAACATGGCTTATTTGTCATACGCCTCAATTTCTGTTCTCCCGCATGTAGTCTATATTTAAATTCCGAATATAGAGCGGATACGTACTTCGAATATTTTCGCATTATAGTTAGATGAGCTAATGCCTATGAAAATATATCATGAGAAAATTTAAATTGGGTCTTTTTGAGCTAGTTGGCTTGACATTGTTTTTGCGATAGGTGAGACTACACCGTATTGCTGTAAAAAAGCTCGTACCGTTCTTCGCGAAGGAAAATGCAGGACTTCGATCATTTTATATTTTTGTTTGTACACTGCATACGTGCTACACCAGCAATATATTTGACCAGCTCCGTGCAATAATGGTAAATCAGTAATTTATAGCGCGTTATACACAGAAGAACGAAAGAACGCCGCCATTATTACTGGAATTATCACTGCATCTGCGCTTGCATAAGTTGAATTAAAAAAGCTAATGCGACATACAGCATTAGGTCTCTCCAAATGCTTGCGTTAAGGGCACATAAGCGTGCACGTACCTTCTCTAAAGTTGTCTAGTGCCAACTGACGCGTTTACTTATGTTCACGCAACAAACCGGGAAAGGGTATGTTGCCGTGCGCCAGCGAGGTAAACAAAATTTTACGGTGGACTTGAGCTCCATGAAGTTTCCCTCTGTCCACGTTCACACAGTAAATACGGTAGTGCTCAGAATGTTTTACCATGGCATTTTTTTTTTTGCTAATAGTGTCAGCTGATACACTGGTCTCAAAACAATTCAACAAAGTGCTGTTCCAAATAATAATCTACAAACAGCTGCTTCCCATGATATCAAATTCGTGGATGACTGATTTCTGCTTTGTTAGTCCACTGCATAGCCTGACAGACACGTGTTTCCTTCTAGCATGCACAAAGGGCATTCTTCCTTTTAGAGAAGCCGCCTGGCGCATTATTTAGACATCACGTGTCGTTATACGTGACAGCAGCAGCTACCGATTCCTTCAGTCTCGCTAAACATAACGAAACCAGCGACAAAAACCGGAAACGTAAGCTAGGCTAAACCTGACTGTTTATTGACAAGCGACGAAAAACGTCAGTTGTTAGTGCGGCACTGTACTGTGCACTTGCTTTTTTCTCGTTTTTTTTTTTTTTTTGCGTTGGTCTTATTACGTCAGAACCACGCCAACTAGCCCTCCCGGCTGCACTGTTTCAATTCAGTCTTAACAGCAGACGTTTACTAGTCAGCATGACATAGGTGAACACATCTTAGCTATTAAAAAAAGACGTTCGATTTAGCGCTGTTAAGTCACATGCAAATTAAGTGCGCTAGCAATTCGTTTTACTCTTCGGCTTCGGTTTTAGGTCGCACGTACTAATTAACATACTGTCTTCTACCACGTTATGTAGAAGACCAGCCGAAATAGATATTAAGCCCCACTCTAACCAAGCCGTATGAACGTGTCTGCATGTTATATATGACTCGCGCATGCGTTTGACTTGAGATCCATAGGTTTCAATCCCATCTCTGCTGCCCAAGTTGACAGCTCCTGCCACTTCGGCTATGACATCTGGCCTCTTGACGTCACAAAAACTACCGACCAATTAGTGCGTGGTGATATGTCCCCTTTCAACTACTACCTACCGGAGGCATGCTAGTGAGGGGGAGCGCACAAACACCTTCCACCTTTGGCGCACGAAAAGTGGAATAAACGTGTTTTAAATCAATCAATCAATCAATCAATCAATCACAAACAAACATCGGCAAAATGCGGGAGTAGGTGTCTTAGTTTTTGGTGCTCTAAAATACAGCTACCATGAAGCAAGCAGTAAAGCGTCAAAGAGCCATGAACTATGATTTCGTAGACAGCGCAAATGTTTGCTATATAATAGGTGCGCTCTTCGTTATCGTTATACAATAATAGTTGGGAAAGTGTAAGCTCGGGCTTGCGTTTGCCCAGCATATATACTTAATCTGGGCTGCTCTCAGACCAATCTTATCGCTCACCCTTGGGGAGTGCACTGAAGGTTCCAAGTTAGCGGATATCGCCGAAGATAAACTTACACCACCAAAGAAACCGTCCAACTTGCAACAGAGAGATGGTCATGAAGAAATAGGAGCGATAAAACAGAAACCATCTGTGCGTCCTGTGGATACGTCTCGCAGACAGCCTTCTAATCCGAGCTCTAATAAAATATCGTAGCAAAACTTCAAGCTGGGCTTGCTGATTTATGGCCTTATCTAGGGTCTTTTGCAGTTAAACTGGACGACGCACAGAGAGAAGATCCAGTTATCTTCACTCTCTGTGTTGTGATGTTGGGCTGCGAAACACCGTGCAAAAGTATGTTAAGATCATGGTTTTAACGACTCCCATCTGAGGAAGAGTGCATAACTGCACCAAATTTTCGCATTTGCAAAGAATAATTACTTTTCTACTAGAAACTTACTCAGTACCCAGACAGTGTCTTACAGGAGGCGTGCACAAAGGGATAGCAATCGACTTTATGTTCTTTCTTTCTTTTTTTTTTTTTTGGGAAAGGGGGGGGGGGGGAGAGAGAATGGTACTGTAACACATGGACGTCAGGTCTGCACGTGAAGTATATCTACTCTCTGCATCCTCGTCCGCACACTGTGACTGAAGTCACAGAGATCGCAACTGCCGTATTTTTCGATGCTACTCGAGAGTGCCTTTGTCAGTTCCAGCTGTGTCGTTCAGATTACTCTCGTTTGTTCGTAAAGGAATATTTTTCTTTTCAACTAACTCTGAAGATCGACAGTGTTCATGTGCACGGCGCGTTTCCATCGCTCCTTTTTTCTCTCTTATAGCAAGAGTTAGTGTTGGAGCACGCAAACTTACCATTGTTTACTTTTTCAGAGCTAACCGTATGAGCATAGTTCCTCCGGTCCGTATCGGCGTCCCGTCGCATGCCCCATTCAGCAGCAAAAGATAGACCAATACAAAAAGATAGAACAATACAGGAGGAAGCTTACGCTTCACCTTAAGCGTAGATGCGAGCCTTTAATACCGCCTTTTCATTTCGCGAATATTTCGAGAGAGCGTGGCCTAGAATTCGGCAAATAAACGCATCTAGTTAATAATAATAATAATAGTCGGTTCAGACCCTGCCGTGGTGATGCAATGGTTGGGGCGCTCGACTGCTTTGTCCAAGGATGCGGAATCGAATCCCGATCGATCGTGGCGGAAAGCAAGGCGCCCATTAACGGTGCGATGTCAGTGCACATTAGAGAACACCGAGTGGTCGAAATTTCCGGAGCCCTCAGTTTAGGCTTACCAAGATACTTTGTTGGGCGAGTTGGTACTTATTCATTATTAATATAAACAGCGCGAACACGAAGACAAAGGACAAGATAAAGGAAGCCACAGTACAAGCGCTTGTACTGTGGTTTCCTTTATCTTGTCCTTTGTCTTCGTGTTCGCGCTGTTTATATTAATACTCAGTTTAGGCACCTTCCTTAACCGGAATCGCTTTGGGACGTTAAACCCCACAAAACAGGAAGGGAAAGTCATCTGTCACACTTGTTTCTGTGGACATCAGAACCGCGCAGTGCGGCAAGGAAGGAGAGAGAAAGAAGAGTCGTAGTGGAGTACTACGGAGTAATTTCGACCCAATGGGGTCTTCCGCGTACACTGACTTCGCACAGCACATGGACGCCTGTTCATTTCATCTCCATCGAAACGCAGCCGCCGGCGGTCGGGTTCTAACCAGGGTACTCCGGCACAATAGTCTGGCATCTTAACCACGGTGCCACCGCCGCAGAGAAAACGTAGTCTGTGGTTTGGATTTGGGGAAAAGGAATGCCAGTACCTGTGACATTTCTCGGCGGACACTGAAATTAACAGTGAACAACATACAATCGGAGGTGCCTATGTCGTCGGTTCAAATCTCTATCGCAAACTAGTCTCCAACTTGGCTAGCATATGGATGCTAAAGAGGAAGCGAAAGGAAAATGGTGTGAAACTCCCCTGAACGCTACACAACGAACGGCTGCACACGGCTTTGATACGGAATGGGGTGCTTATTTTTTTTCCGAGACGTGTTTCTCAAATCTAGGTTACAGCAATGACCGTTTCTACCGAACGAGCAGTACACACTTCCCATTGTACACACAATGTACAAAGTTGTCAGCTAGTGGTTACAGCCAACCTTGGTATCTGCCTTACTGCGAAGGCTGGACGGGGCAACCTGATTTGAACTGGAGGCGCTGGCCCTAACCCCAAACCGTGATGCCTAGTATGCACTGCTCATCAGCCGCAGGTCCGCCCGACAACTGCTACTGCCAATATTTGTGTGTGATCAGTGGCAGTTTAGCGCCTGAGAAGAGTTTGACCACAGTGTCATCATGGTTATATTAATTATTTGTACCCTAAGATAAACTGCTGCAATATTGTTTTCATCCCCTGTCCAGTAAAAATGTGTGGCATGAGACATGTTGCACAGAAAGCTCTGGATTAGCTTCGATTACCTGTGGTTTCTTAACTTTGACCATGATATGTGTACAAGGAAATGTTCGCATATCTATTCAGTCTTCAGAAAACTTTCTTTACAATCTCCAGAATAACCTGCAGGGAAACGTGATCCGCTTCTTGTAGCGCCGCTCCGAACCATCATCGCAAAGCAACCTGAGAATGAGTGGCACCTGTAAAGTGCTGTCGCATTTACCAGAGAGAAAAACGAAAAAAGAAATACGATAACGAGAGGAGCTCAATCACGCCACTGATTCGCGCCCGTGTAACCGCTGCAGTGTTCTGTCCCTCGTCCCTGCAACATCCGTCGCCTTCATTTGCAGACTCGGCGTCGATTATATTATCAGTCGCCCCGTGCACACCTCTGAACGATGATTGCGGCTCGGTTGATGAGATAAATATCACGGACCACACTATTTTTTTTCCTGTTCAAAGCTTTCAAAGTACAGGGGGAGAGGGAACGGAACATCAATGTTCTTAACAACTCGCATGGCAACAGGGATTGCGAATCATTGTGCATTATTCAGAAATAGGCAGGGGACAGTGTTTTACCGCGCATAGCAGATTTCAGGCTTCGACACGACAGCAACCCGCCGAAAGAGGATTACCCAAAGATCCCTTTTTCCCAAACATTTCACCCCCCGAAGAGCTGAGCAACAGCCAGGTGAAAGCTTGTGTCCGTCGGGAACCCCTCACGCCTCTCGAACGTGAGGCATATGCCAGGCTATATTTAACTCATGTTTCCCTTGTTTTCCGCTGTGGAAACATCCTGTTGCTTTCCTCTCCATATTGGTTGCTGTGCTGCCAACAATTTAGATTGTTTTCGTTAACATCAAATATTCTGCTCCTTGAGTGAGTACTATATAGGTGTGCTGATTGGCTTGATAGTAATAACACACGGCTCCTCTCCAACCTATGTGTGCAACGTTAGGCGCAGCACCGCTTTTCGGCAAAAAGCAACGTTGTGCGCTTTCACGACGTCAACATCTCGCGGCGCGTGGCTAGTGAGTGCACTTTTGCTCAGTCGCCTGCTACAGTGAAGTGGTAGACGTATACGCCTTACCGCCTCATTTTTCTGTAACATTATCTAAGGTAGAGGCAAACATTTAAAAAGTGGTGAAATTTAAATAAATTCTGGCGGGCATCTGGTGAATATCTTTTTCTTTATATGTCATAACGCTGTCATTTGAAATTATACTTTAAAATCATGTACGATAAACGCGTAGTGTGTGCAGGCCACGACACCCAAACACCAGCAGCTTACTTGCTCTTCGGCCATCTCAGTTGGTGTTATGCCATATCAAGGAAAAAATAATCACCAGATGGCAGTCAAAACTGATTTAAATGTATTTAAAAAGTTTAAGCAATGCATATATGTATTACTCAAACTTTAAAGCATATATATAATGCATGTTCTCTATATTATTATGGGCTTTATTCTTGCTAAACCAAGATTTGCATTTAATCCCCACTTAAAACTCGGCGACTTAGTGTTTCCACTTGGGATGTGCCGAAGTCACCCAACAAACGGTAAACAGTACGACTCACACGAGCAACAACGAACACGTTTATTACGATGTCATGTTAGCCCATTAAACTAGGGGTAAAAGGGTGCTGTACAAATGTACAGTATGACATTCTTCGTGATGAATTCTTCGAATTCTGCACTGACAAAAACACTGCCATTATTAGACACCAGACAATTGGGCAGACCAAATTCTGCAAATATGCTCCTCAAGATCTCAATGGTTGCTGTACTGGTTGCACTATTGGTTGCGACTGCTTCAACCCAGCCTGAATAGCTGTCGGCGACAACCAACGCCATTTTATTTTCAATTGAACCGGCATAGTCTATGTGAACCGAGTCCAGGGCTGGGTTGTTGCTGGCCATGCAGCTGGCTACTCGGAAGGTGGCACTGCCGCCGTCTGTTGGTAGGCAGGTCATTTGCGCAGGAGCTGTTCAATGTCTTGATCAATTCCTGGCCACCACACATTTCCTTGCCAAAGCTTTTGTGCTACTGATTCCAGAATGTGTTTCATGGAATTCCAGCAGGAACGCTCTTCTTGCTACTTCAGGACAATTAGTCGGTCTTCAATGAAGATGAACTGTCCATCTGTAGTGAGGGAATTCCTACGTCTCGAGAATGGCAGTACGTGATCACAGTTGGACTGTGGAAGTTTCTTGGGCCATTCTCGCTGCACATATTCACGGATGCACTGCATGATTTGGTCCTTTCCAGCCACGTCTGCCAACTGCTTCCTTGAGACTGGTGCTATGTCCAAGATGCTGGCTACTAGTGCACTGTCTCTGGCCAGGATCTTGGATCTGCAGTTAAGTCTCATTGGCTGGCACAGGCAGTCGACTTAATGAGTCCGCATTTTGGTTCCTGGATCCGGGCTTATACTTTATGGCGTACTTATAGGCATCAAGGGTAATCGCCCATCTCTGAACGCGTGATGCTGCAGTACTCGGAATTGGCCTTTTTTTTTTCTTGAAGAGTCCAACCAGTGGTTTATGGTCAGTCTTAATGTGAACTTCCTGCACAATTGTAGTCATGGAACTTCACCACAGCAAACACGAGAGCTAGGGCCTCCCTTTCCAACTGAGAATAGTTCTGCCTTTGTGAGGGTACGGAATCGGAATGCTATTGCCCTTTCAGTACCATTGACCTCGTGAGATAGCACTGAACCCATGCCCTCTGATGAGGTATCACATTCTAGCACTCGTTCCTTCGTCGGGTTACAGTGTACGAGCAAATCAGAGTTCGTCAGAGAAATTTAAACAGCTTCAAACGCTCTCTTCTCTTCAGTTGTCCGCTTCCATTTGCTGTCTTTCTGTAGCAAGCGTTACAGAGGTGCCAGGAGTCTTGACATGTTAGGAAGTAAGATGAGGTAATAGGTGATCAGGCCCAGGAAGGATCTGAGTTCTTGAACATTTTTGGATGATGGCGCTCTCATTATGGTGTTCATTTTCTTTTCCACTGTATGCAAGCTGTGTCGGTCAATTTTGTTTCCCAGGTAGGTCACTTCTTGTACTCCGAATAGACACTTGTCTTCCCGCTAGCGGATATCATATTCTCGAAAGATCTCCAGAACCTAATTCGCCGTCTTCATATAGCTGCTATTTGTCTCTGCGATCAGGACATTATCTGAGAAGACTTGAGTACCTGGCACATTTTTCAGCAGTTCTTCCATATTCCTTTGGAATAGGGCAGGGGCCATGTGTCAGCCTATTGTAAACAAATAGGCCTTTGTGGGTGTTCATTACAGCAATTTGCTTTGCTTGCTCGTCCAGTGGTATGTGGCAGTAGGCTTCACGTAGAACCAACATTGAAAACCAGTAGCCATTCTTGAGAGAGGCAAAAATGTCTTCCATTTTTGGGAGCGGGTACTGGTCGACATCACACTCGGGGTTGAATGTGACCTTGAAGTCCCCACAGATTTTCAAGGTTCCGTCTGCTTTTACTACTGGGACAATTGGTGTTGCCCAATAGCTGTGACTGACTGGTGGTGGAGAGAATTCACTGGTTGCATTCCAGTCCCAGTACCACGTTCTCAAATCTTGGAGGTTGCATCATTTCCACAGCAATACTGGCAGGAGGGCCCTTCATCAGAACTGTTCCTGGCTGGAAAAGGTATTTTACTTTTCTTTCAGCTGCTACGTGACACGTCAGGTTTCCCTGTCTGGAGACAGTATTGAGCCTACCTCCTGGTCAGGTATCAAATTAAGCTTTTAGATCACGTCTCTGCCATACAGTGAAGGTCCTGGGTACTGCATGGTATACAGTTCAGCAGCAGCTTTGTAGTCCTGGTGCTGCGCTGTCGCGTAAAGCACCCCGCTGACAGGTAACTTTCCCAAATAGCAACAAAGCTCCTTGTTTGTGGTGCGTGCTTCGTTTCATTCCTGAAAGCTACGGCGTTGGCCTTCATTCGCCGATTCCGAAGCGTTCGCATGGGGTTCTGTGCCGCCGACGTTGCTATGTCTACTGCTTCTGAAAAGTGAGAGACTTCGGCTTAGCAAGGAGTACACGCTGAACCATCTTCTCTCGCAGACCGATAACAAGTCTGTCCCGCAGGTTACGTTCCAACGCGCTGCCGAAGCCACAGATGTCGGCAATTTTGCGAAGTTCCGCCAGGTATTCGCTTACCTTCTCGCCGGTGTTCTATACGCAGGTTTGGAACCTGTACGTTTCATAAATTTCCGGCGGTGCTAGATTCAAGTGCTGCTTGAGCGGTGTAATGACGGCGTCATAGGGTTCATCCCGTGACGTTTTCGGTGCCAGTAGGCTTCGAAGACAGCAGTATACCTCCGGGCTAGGCACGTTATGAGAATCGCGCGCTTGCGTGCGTCGTCGGTGATTCCATTTGCACCGAAGTATACGATTCCTGTCACTCGGAGTAGTTTGCCCACGTTTCCGCATTCAAATCGAATTGCGGTGGTGCCGCGAACAATGGCTGTGCGCTCAGTGAGTGCGCCATGCCACTTGCACGCCGCTGCGGGCTCTCGCGTCTCACGTAGAGTCGTCGGGTTTGCTTGGTGGGTGTTGTGCGTACATTCCGTCTTCATCCGAGCCTCGTCGCCACTTGTTTTCCACTTGGGGTGCGTCGGAGTCGTCGAACAAGCAGTAAACAGTGCGGCTCGCATGAGCAACAACGGACACGTGTATTACGACACCATGTTAGCTTTGTCCCTCGTCCCCTTGACTCCACCACAGTTTCCAGACGCGTTTCTTACGTCGGCCAACACTTAGGTTATAAGAGACGCCGTAATGGAGAGGGCTCAGGAATTTTCTACCATCTAGGGTTCTTTAGCATGCGTTTACATCCACAGCACATGGGCGCCTTGCTTTTCGCCTCCATCGAAAGCGGCCGTCGCGAGGGTTATACCGGGGGCACCTTATTAACACAAATGCAGTATACGGTGCAATCAAGCAGGCAGCACATGACGAAAATATAGTAAAAAGCGGGTACTACATTGTGACGAAATAAGTCGTTGGTTAAATAGCAACTAGCATTATGCTGAGTAACACATTACAACGAAGGAAAGCCATTGGTTATTTGAAGGTATTAATTTTTGGCAAAGTTCTACTCGTTTAGAGGGAACGTTTTCCACGGGAACGCGCCTGAAACGCTAGCCGTACGTTTTTCAAGAAAGTGATATAATTCGGAAGTTGATATTTTTCGTTCGTTTGCTGCAGATGTACTTCGGCAGAATTTGTTGACTGCCAACATGTGAGCAATTTTTATAGTGTTTCTCTGTAGCTTCATGTTCACTCCACGTTAACACTACAGCCGTTCACTGGACTGCTCTCTGTAGAACCACAGCTTTGTTGCCACGCGACAGGGGCCCGCTCGGCGAAAACGTTTGTGTAACTACGAGCGCGCTTGAAGTTACGGGTGCTTTGCGAACTAGCTAATGTCATTGTAACAGACGCTGCAAAAGTTTTTGGTAGCTGGAAAACTTAAGCTCGTCCTGAAAAAAACAACAACAATAAAGTAACTAGAAGAGGTCACGGCAGCACCTCTCTTCGACGTAGGCAAAATGTCTTTATATGACATCGTGTCAAAAACAGCGCAGTTGCTGGGTTGCGTGCAATGTCTTTGTACTCTTCGTGTCGTTGCCAAACGGTACGAAAGCATTAATGCAGACGGGGAAACGAAGCTGAAAGAGCCCCACACACACACACAAAAAAAAGGCAGGGGCCGTCGTTTCCGCCTTCGCCTAAGCAAAGACGAATCGTAAACGCAGCCGACCCAGGGCCGTATCGGGCCACCGTAACAGCAGCAGCCGAAGAGGCTAAAACAAACAAGGCTTGGGTTGAGGCAACGGTTTGAGCTATTCCCAGGCATCCTGATACGATTGTTTCACCTGGTGCACCCTGTGCCTCGTGTGGCCCCAACCATAGCCTCCTTTATACCCCTACGCACGAAACAAGCTTGCGCACAGATGCTTGTGCAGGGCTTCTGTACAAGCATGGCAGCGGTTTCAAGTTTCTTTCACGGCGTAAACATAAATTGTATTATGCGATAAGTATCTTGGTTTTAGTCACTCTTTTTGCGAAGAAATGAATTAAACGTAAACGAATTTATTTTTATATATTTTTTTTTTTGCGCTACGGACGAGGGACTGCTAACCGAGACGCAAAAGAAAATATTTTTGGACACTCTTAAAAAAAGGTTGTGATACTTATTAAGGCAAACCTAGTAAGTACTTGTCACATATGTTGTTAGATTCTTAGTAACTGCAGTTAGTAAGTGGAGTGGTAGAAACCGTTACTAGTTCAAAGATCTAGCCCCTGTAACTAACCTATCCAGGTGAGCCTAGTAATAAGAACTAGCCAAGCAACACAAAATGTTGCCGAAACGTTGCCTGAATGTATTCATATATCGGTCCGTAACAATGCAGATGTTTTGACATAGCACGTAATTAGCACATGCACACCGCGGATCAGGTCATATACTATATCAGCCGGGCAAGAAGAGCTACGAAGCGCACCATCGCTCTGCGCGCGCACACAGAACAGAAACTTTCAGCGAGCTTATATTCCCTACATGATGACACCCTGTTTTAGAGCCACTGACACTCGCAAGTTGAGAGAAGATATTTCAATCCTTTTTTGCGCTTGAAATGGCAAAAATTAAAAATACAAGCGTGTATGATCATGTTGCTAATATTTGTTATTTTAAATGTTCGCTCTGCCGTGTTGGTGCGAGTCTTTTCCACATTATTTTGCAAATTTCTGTTCACCTTTTTAGTCCTAGTAACCGCTGCTAGTTCAGTTCTAAAAACTAGTATTCGCTGCTGCATCAACTACCTTGGTTAGTAATGACTCCAGTTACTACCTGCACTGTGTTTGGGGTAGTAAATAATTAGTAGCATGCTAGCAACAGTCGCGGAAAGATAGTAATGACTGTGGTTTGTAGATTCCTTAGTAACTCGCACGAGTTTGTTTTTAGGAGTGTATAGCACACTAAAATAAGTGCTTGTCTTTCATGCGCCGACCAGAAGCTGGAAAATGCAGAATATTAACAAAAAATTCTATACTACCTAAATCTAAGAGGTTTAGCAGAATTCATAAAAAAGAAAACTGCAGTCAATTTAGCGCGGCCAAATTCGAAGTATGTGCACTATACATGAGCGTGTGCATCTTCCAAATGCCTGGCATGTTGTTCAGGAGTTTCATTCGCGTGGACAATTCTCGTGGCATCGGCGTTGGCTCGAGGACGTCATTCCCTCGGGTTCTTAATTTACACTAGCTGCGAGCGCGGGCCGCATTTAATGACCCCTTTTGTGCGAAGCGCCGCTCCCTGATTGGTCACGGCTGTGTGACAAAGACATGCAGTGCAAAGTGCGAGGGAGTGGCAGTTTTACATGCGACATATTCGGCTGCGCTGATGGCGCAGTTGTCGAACTCAGTGGCCAAAGAAGCTAACCTGCTGGTGCCGCGACAGGAGTCGATGTTTGCTCATACGCAAGCATCACTTGGCTCATGCGTGGCGTGTAAAGACTGTGCGCAGAATGTGTGTGCAGTGGCTGTGTAGCTTATGTCCAGTATAACAGCCACAAGTGTTATATTGCTGGATAGCTCATGACGAGTCCAATTGCACAGGACTAATTTAAGTCTCAATAAATTACCAATAATTTGATAACTGTGATTAAATTGAACACTAAGCTACATAATTACGTCGTATATTGCAGGGTAGATCATGTCGGGTATAATTGCATGGAACTAATTTCAGTTATCATTTAGTTAGCTAATTATGATCAGCAATACTTTTTATTTTGCAAGATCAAGTAATATTATATTGTCGAAAACGTATTGGTGAGCAAAACCGTGTGAAACCGATCTGACGCTTGTCTAACTCGATAAAAAAAAATGCACGGAACAGAACAAACGCAGTAATACCTAATGCCTACGCATTCACAGTACGTAAAGAGAATTAATGCCACAGAGAATTTTCGTTTTTTCTTTCAAAGGCGCACTGCACAACAACAGCTATGCGGCTGAGTAAAACCTCTGGTGCCAATGCTCTGAAAAATCAGGGGACACTTAGGCTCCGCATTTAAGGGTATGACGTGACAGTGTTTGGCTCTAGCTTGCCGTCTGCCCTTGCGGATCTTCGTCCGCGTGCCTTCATTTTGCTACTCACCTATTCAATAATCCCTTAATGTGTGCCTACACTATCTTACAAATACTCATTACCATACAGCCTTTTACTCACAACCAGATATTATTATAGTAGTCATGTTCATTCTCTTCAGCTGAAGCAGCTGTCAAGTGCAGGTTCCTTTGAGGCCGTATGACGGCCCTCAAGTAGACCTACAATTACACCTTCTTTATGCATAAAATGCCCCATTTTTCAGTCGAAATGCAACGATCGCATGCATGCTAGATTTAGGTTTTGACACGAAATGAGAGAGCATATGTTTCATTGCCCGATTTGTTCGTGTGTTTTGTGAAAGCAATTATGTCTCTTCCCAGTTGGCTTCATCACTTGGAAGGTCTGGACAGTAGGACTACACTTAACATGAGTTAATGTCTTTAATAATCGCTTGCTTCTCAACGACACACCGAAGCCGCCATTTGGGGAGAGCGCAAGAGATGAAGATCAATCAATCAATCAATCATTTTATTTCAATAAATATAGAAATTGCAAAAAAATGTTGGGCCAATAGCCGAAGCTAGTTTAGGCCCGTACATACATACATACATACATACATACATACATACATACATACATACATACATACATACATACATACATACATACATACATACATACATACATACATACATACATACATACATACATACATACATACATACATACATACATACATACATACATACATACATACATACATACATACATGCATGCATGCATGCATGCATGCATGCATACATACATACATACATACATACATACATACATACATACATACATACATACATACATACATACATACATACATACATACATACATACATACATACATACATACATACATACATACATACATACATACATACATACATACATACATACATGCATGCATGCATGCATGCATGCATGCATACATACATACATACATACATACATACATACGTACATACATACATACATACATACATACATACATACATACATACATACATACATACATACATACATACATACATACATACATACATACATACATACATACATACATACATACATACATACATACATATACACAGCAGTGGAGACACGCTAAAGGACATTTAACAAATGTTTTCAGGCTTATACACAAGCAAACGTAACAATCAATGAGCACATAACAGCAAAGAAATGAAAAGCAGGCATGCACATACACAAATTATTTTAGGCGACTTGCATAATTGAGAGAACACGGAAAACAGTTCCCTATGTGAAGAAAATGAATACAACCAAGACATACACATTTGGTAGCGCCAGAAATGTAAGCATTTCTTATCTCTTTTATTTAGTGTTATAATAATATAATTCTGTCAAAATAAAATCTTTTGATGGAAAATAAAAAGTTATTTGCCATTTTAATTTCAAGTGGAATATTGTTCCATATTTTTACACCGACATATTGTATTAGGCGCTGGCCGTAAAAGTTTCTTGTGATAGGAAGGTTAAAGTTTATATTGCTTGCATTTTTGGTGTTCCTGTTGGGTGTAACAAATATTGTAAATGGTAAAGGGTGAGTATTCAGGAGAATGGCATTTACTACACAGCAAACTTTCATTTCCGATGCAAGAGTAAAAGGGAGTATATGTAGCTCTGAGAACAATAAAGGTGTAGATGAATGCCAGTGCGAGAAGGTCATTATGCGTAGGGCTCTTTTTTGAAGACGAATGATGGGATCTAAGTATGTCTTACATGTGAATGCCCAAGACTCGCTGCAATAGATAAGGTGAGAATGAAATATGGCGAAGTAAACCATTTTTAATATACGGGTACAGAAATATAATCGTGTTCGAAAAAGAATATAACAAGCTGAAGCAAGTTTCGAACACAGATTTGTAATGTGTTCTTTAAAGTTCAACTGGTTGTCAATTGTAATACCTAAATATTTTATTGATTCTGTCTCATCCAAGGCTGTTTCATCAATTAAAATATTGAGGCTAGAAGAATTAAAGAACTTATTTCTGGGACGAAATAGAACAAATTTTGTTTTTGATTTATTTAGCGTGAGTTTATTGCAGTTAAACCATTCGTTTATTCGACATGCTTCGGAATTAATTACTGCTTCCAATTCTAAAAGTAACTTGCCTGAAAATATTACTGCTGTGTCATCAGCGTATATAACAGCCTTAGATGAAGATAAAATCTGAGGGAAATCATTAATATATAAACAGAACAAAATAGGGCCTAGAACAGAACCTTGGGGAACGCCTGTTTCAACTATTTGAAGGGGGGAGGAAAAACCATCAAGATAAACGTATTGCTTCCTGTTTGAGAGATAACTAGCAAAAAAGTCAAGTGTAGGCCCGAGGAATCCGTAGTGTTCAAGCTCTTTCAACAGAATAGAGTAACTAACAGTATCGAAAGCTTTTTTTAAATCAAGAAACAATACAACCGGAATTTCATTATTGCGTAAAGATGTATATATAGACTGTGTAAGTTCGAGAACCGCTGTGGATGTAGATCTATTAGATCGGAAGCCATGCTGACATTGAGAAACAATATTATTTTCTTTCAAATGATGGCGTACTTGTAATGCTATAGCTTTTTCAAAAATAGTATTTATTACACTAAGCACCGATATTGGACGATAGCTGCTTGGATCATTGTTATCATCGTTTTTATATACAGGGATGACTTTTGCTATTTTCAGTATGTCGGGATAAATACTTTTCTCTATTGAGTGATTAAATATATGGAGCAAAAGGGGTGCAACAATCTCAACATTATCTTTCACAACTTTCACTGGTATCCCGTGTGGCCCTGTAGCTTTGGCGCTACTCAAGCTTCCAATTATTTCAGTAATTACTGCTGAATTACTAGGTAGCGCCAGAAAATTACTAAGATAGCGCAACGTGTACGTATTTTCACTTTGCGACGCTCGCAGAACTGGGAGAAGGTGAACGCGGCCACGTCCACATTCAATCCGGAGATCACACCACTCATCCTGGCGGCGCACCGTAACAACTACGAGATCCTCAAGCTGCTGCTGGACCGCGGTGCCACTCTTCCCATGCCGCACGACGTGCGCTGCGGATGCGACGAGTGCGCCGAGGCGGTGCGTCGGGACTGTCTGCGACACTCGCGCTCGCGCATCAACGCCTTCCGCGCACTCTCATCGCCCTCGCTCATTTGCCTGTCCAGCGTGGACCCGATACTCACCGCCTTCGAGCTCAGCCTCGAGCTCAAGAGGCTCAGCTACGTCGAGAACGAGTTCAAGGTCGAATACAAGGTAGGTGCTGAGCTCGCATGAGGACGGTTGGTTGAATGTCCGATTACAAGACGGAGTTGGCTCCGGGAAATGGAATGGAATAGGGAAATCGACAGAGCAACCGAATAGGGAAATAGACAGAGCAACCGCTGTCAAATGTGTTTCGATCTCTTATTTTAGTCATATTCTCTAAGGCCAACGTATAGTTCTACCGCCATGCACTAATTCGCGGCAACATCACAAAATAGCTCCGTGGCAAAGCACCGCTCAATTGCACCCTTGAGAAATGTTAATACGAAAGCTGGCTGAGCATTGATAACTTAAAATAGCCCAGCAACACGGACAAACAAAATGAATTCATACCAACTTGCCCAAATTTATTCATTTTCCTGAACAGTATTGAACTTCTTGCTCTGGCCGCTTGGGTTCGGATGTCGAAACAATACGGCCCAAATGCCCCTTGTTTTTTGCTTCTGCCATCAGCTGCACTTCGCCACCGTAAAGCGATCAGTTTATGGCCTGTTCAATATACAATGAAATCAGGTATACGGGCACTGAGGGCTTACATCTGTGATGTCAGTGCTTATTGTTGAATTTCTCGAAAGCTCAGGAACGTCACACTGCGCATTTTCACATCTAAGTGCTAATGCCTATAGTACACGAGGCTCGGTGTTCTTGAGTTCGATTTCCGTATGGCCTTTTAAGAATTCAATTGAGATATGTTCAGGGCAATGGTCGCTCTCAACTCTGTCTATCAGTACTCTTATAAATAGCTACCTTTTTTTTTTTTTCTCATCGTGCTTTCTGGCGCGTACATCTGTTGTCGCCCCAACAGAAACTGCAGCGTCAGTGCCAAGATTTCGCGACGTCCCTACTGGACCACATCCGGACGTCGGCGGAGCTGGCTTGTATCATGAACCACAGAGTCAGGACGAAAGAGAACGAAGAGGATGACACCATGTCCCTCGCCAGGCTCGAGCTAGCCATCGCGCACCAGCAGAAAAAGGTAGGTTTACGAAAACGAGCAGGATATACGCAGCAAATCCATGCACGTGCGGTGCGCTCTTGAGTTCAAGCCTTTCTCTGTACGGACCCCTGCGAAACATTGAGAACACTGAAACGGGTTTCCACCTAAGTACAGTAAGCTGCCGAACCATAGTTTTCACGCTTTAAAAACACCAGTAGTAATCAGACTGCGCATAAACAACAACCGCCACTGCTAGGAGTACCTTTCTTAATTTCCTGATTCTGAGCGACTTATTCAGTGGCAAACATCATCACCAGAAACCGGCTTGGAGCAGCGCAGCACGGACAGCACAAAAAGGATTTGTTAACGAATGTGACAAAGTGGAGTTGGAAAATAAGCGAAACGTGATGGCGACTGTCATTAAAGGCAGCGAAACTGCATTTCTGCCATTAATGTCAAAAGCGCAGGTTGATTGTTCTTGGTAATTAACCATCTGAAATGTGGTTGTACAAATAGGTCCGTGTTTCAAGAATTTCCCGGGCAATAAATGCGCGTTATGTTTGGACGCGATAACGTTAAATGTCCCATTCTACAGAAAATGCATTCTACAGAAAGTGCTCATGAATTCCAAATGAGGCACACTAATCCTAGGCACGTAAGTACATTGGCACAGATTAGTTAATATAGGGACTTTATATCTATGTCGGGTGGTTGCTTACGACTGGCAGCTGGATACAATGGTAGATTCAACTGTATGTTAATAAGAACGTGCAAAATATTAGAGACACAAATTAAGGGATCGATAATTAACAAAGCAGATACTACATCTACGCCGACAAGCAATCGCAACTTGAGCTGCGCGTAGGGAGCCATTAACGCTACCGCACCATGCCTTTAAAAGCGAAGCTGAAGTGTCCCCTTAATTCTGAAGCGATAGCCTCATCTACGCGAGGTAAAACCAAGGTCACCGTGTGCTTCCGATGACCTTCAAACAGCTTCAGGGTACAGTTGGAACTTAAATCACAACCACTTTGGGTAGATATATTCCCACCAAAAGTCAAGGTCAAAGTCAAGGTCAAATGTCCGCTGACGTGGGAAGTAGCTTATCTCGAGTATATATAGAGGCGCGCCGCGCGCCTCGCCGCGCGCCGCGCCCTTCACACTAGGTTTAACCGAAGCTAAACCAATGCCAATTTTTCTTTCTCTTTAATGGTCTCCCACTTTTTCCAGCCGAATAATATAGTGTCAGGCAGCTGCAACACTTTCCCTTTGGATCATCAATTTTCGGATCAATATCAATTCTCCTGCACGCAGTTTGTGGCCCACCCGAACGTGCAGCAGCAGATGAGCACGTTGTGGTACGACGGCCTGCCAGGATTCCGGAGAAAAAGCATCTTTGGCCAGTGCCTGCAGATCGTTAAGATCGGCGTGGCCTTCCCTTTCTACTCGGTCATGTACATCCTCTTCCCACGCAGCAGGGTCGGCAAGGTCTGCAAGAAACCCTTCGTCAAGTTCATATCGAACGCCTTCTCATACCTTCTATTTCTACGTGAGTACTTCGCATAAAAGGGGACGCGGCGTCACGAAATGTAGTTCGTCTCAATACGAGTAGGATGCCGTACTGGAAGAAGTTAATGCATGCGCAGGCGACAAGCGGATGCATATAACACAGCGAAAGTAGTTCCTTTTGCATTAAACAATATCTTTTCTGGTCTTCCGACGTGGGCTCGGAAACTTTTATGTTTCGTTCTTTTTATCCGTCCCAACACGTCAGCTGACCTCCTTACTCAATGTCATTTTTGGTCCTGTAATATATTAACGTTCGGTTTCTGGGGTTTAATGTCCAAAAGCGACTTTTCCTATATAGGACTATAAGTTCGTATGAATTTAAAGGTACGATGTCGATGTACTTTCAGCTGTCATGCTGGTTTGGTTTGGTTTGTGGGGTTTAACGTCCAAAAGCGGCTCAGGCTATGAGAGACGCCGTAGTGGAGGACTCCGGAAATTTCGACCACCTGGGGTTCTTTAACGTGCACTGACATCGCACAGCACACGGGCGCCTTGCTTTTCGCCTCCATCGAAAAGCTGCCATGCATAAATAGGTATGGTATCGGTGTACTTTCAGCGTCAATCAATTTTACCGAATTTGATAAGGCGCGCTGGTGACACTACTGGCAGTTTTAAGTGAAAGGTGCTACTTCGGTTTTCTTTCTTTTCTTTTCGCTAACTGAAAGCGAACAAGGGGACCTATTTCGTTACGAGGATAGCCTTGTATTCAGAAAAGTATGTAATGACACGTGAAATCACGTGTATACTGTGAATACGAAATGTTACGACTAAGCTCATACAGGCGTTTTTCGCAGGCGCGGGGCTGCGCACGCCTGTTCGCAAAATGAATCTCTGCCAATGGGACGGTGCAAAAAGCCGATGCAGGCGTTTGTCATTGAATGAATCCTAACCAAAAAAAAAAAAAAAGAATCGGAAGTACCTGCGGTGATCCTCTTTTATAACCATGACGCATTTTTGTGCCCTCTTCGTACTTTCTACGGCGTTTAAGAAGGGGAAAAAGCAAAGTGTGTGTGTGTAAGGGGGGGGGGGGGGGGGGGGGCAGTCTACAAGCACTGCAGCGCTGTCAATGACTTGCCGCATTCCACCCTTTGGGATCGGATGGAAAACGTTTATTTCACCGACAGAGGTGAAGAATTTGTTGTTTGAATTTCAATGATGAAATCAGGGAAACGTGTATTGCAAGACCTAGCTTGCAAGCGGAATCTAGTGACTTGTTACAATGGTTGCAGCAAGGTGCAGCAATGAAAGTTCCTTCCATTAGTGCCTTCCTCGATTTATCTATATGTCCAATATTTTTCGTGCCCCTCTTGCAATTCATAGAAGAGATGCTTGAAAAATTGGTTGTCTTATCCGATTGCATTGTTCACGATCAAGCACCCGGGTACTGACGTATGATATTGTTTTTCGTTCCAGTGCTGTTGATTCTCGCTTCACAGAGGGTGAACTTGGAGGATCTGCACTCGCACTTCCAAGGCAGCGAAGCGACAAAACAAAAGCAGCGAGGACTGCCACCGTCTTTCATCGAAGTAGCCATCCTAACCTTCGTCATTGGTACGGAACGCAGACCGTAGTGCAGTGTGCCTACTCGATGTGTATAGTGGCGCTGTATGACAGGTGACATGCATTTATATTGAGAATCACGGGTAACTGAGACCGCTAACATTTCTGGTCGATCGAAGCGTCAACATGCTAGCATCTGTAACAGTTGAAAAAGAAAAGAATCAAAAAGAATTGATTCACAATAAATGTGAATTAGCAGGATATTACGCACGCGCGAGTTTGTGCATGCACGTAGGTCAAGATTCCGACTAGCCTCCAAGCTTTAGCAGAGGTACTTGCAAATATGTGCAGAAGTTACGCGAAAAATTGCGTATCCATTAGGAGACCCCGTGCTGTTCAGGCAGCAAAATCATAATGCAGTGAATCTAGGCACACCTTTACGGTCAACTATCATGCTTCGACCACAGTTCCAGGGGCTGCGCGTGCTCTCTCTTTCCAACGACAACAGTGCTAAAAGCAATGCATGTCGTTTATTTTACTTTTTCTGTGTGTTTTCAGCTCACATATGGGAAGAAGCGACGGAGATTTATTCAATAGGAATGGCCCGTTACCTCAAGGACAGTTGGAATATGTTAGACTCGATACGGAATACCATGTACGTCACTGCCACTTTACTCCGTATGGTGGCTTACTTTAAGGTGCGCCTCCACTGGCCTTTGCCTCTACGCTTTTCTGCCAGCCATTTTATCTCGCAAGAAGTGAAATCATGGTGAAAATTAAGATTCTGCAAGAAGTGACCATCAAATTCAAAGATAATCCCGAAATCAGAGAATGGCTTTACAAAAACAAGCCTTTATTTCTTCAGGTGCCGACGTAAAAGTAAAGGGTCAATAGTGGGTAACTACAGAAGACTGTGCTACCACGAGCAATCTAAGCTGAACATTTCCTTCGAGTGTTCTGGCTTCTTTCTGTCAAGCAGAACAGTATTATGAGAGAAACACATGGTGCTCGAACAATTAATATATTAGAGGCTGGCGATTTACGTGCAGCCACCTTGCGCTGCACAGCCATTTACCTGTTTTGCAAATAAATAATTGGATAATTAGGTTTATTTGCATAAGTTAATACATATTTATTTTAGACAATAAATGAGAGTTGTAAATTTAGAGAGCACCTTCAGAAACTCCCACTCCATTATTTGCGATAAGGAAAGTCTCACAACAGCGCTATTTAGCACGGTCAAATTAACCGAACTGCAATCGGTGGGCCTTGCATGACTTTGACGTTGACGTCGGCCAAGCTAGCATAGCAGCAGTATACCCATAGCCAAGCCAAGCCATTGACGTCGACCTTTGACCTGGACCTTTGGACTTGAGGCCCCAAGGGAACAAACACAGACAGCAGCGGCAGCCGCTGGCTCTAGACAGCCCATCCGCAAATCCCCTTCCATTAATCCCAACAAAGTTTTTCAGACAGTCAGTCAGACCTTTGAGAGTCAATGCCAACTACTAGATGTCGCCTCTAGACGAGTACCTAACATCGAGGCACCCTATACCTGACTGACGTCGCTGTCGCGCTGTATAGCGACAACACATGGTTTCGCAAATCTACTCGGCTTAACAGTATATAAAACACTATCACTTTTTTTTTTCTTTTTGCAGTTACAAAGAAGGCCCGCGAGATGCAAAAGGGACAAAGTGAATGGCGCATTCGCGCTCTACCCTAGTGCTGCTCTCAACAGTGGTTTCAGCGAACGAAATGAGCTGCGGCAGTGACTTGACAGCTTCTTTGCAACAAATATGTTGGCAGAGGTTTCTTCGTCGGCGCGCGTGGCGGTGCAGGTTTCAAAGTGTCTGCTGCGTGAGGCGATAAAAACTACCTATCTAGAAGATTGGAAATGAGAGTTATATATTTAAATGAAGTCAGTTTCAAATGAACAAGAAATATGACTGCGTTTTAGGGCTTAAGGCTTGGATGACGCGGGCGAAGCAACCGTCGCCAAAATATAGTCCCACCGCTGCAACAGGGCCGTGAAATAAAGGCGCAGCTAGTTTAGTTCGCTGAAACCACGGTCTAGAGCAACAGGACCGTGCCATACGAATGCATTAGTCAGGTGGCTCGTTTTGCATTTCGCGGGATTTCTTTTTTTTTCTTTGAGCTGGGAGAAAAAATATAGGAAAGGTTTTTTTTTTTTTATCTCAAAATAATGAAAGGTGGTTCCTAAAGGTATTTTCCAACTTAACGAATCTCATTTATTGTCCACAGTCAGTATCGAGTAATTTAGGCAAATAACCCTAGCCGACTAGATGCAAGGTATATGGTGCGCAAGGTGACTTCGAGCACTGCGAAAATTGCGTTTATCTCACCTGCTTCTACGATTTTATTTTTTAGCCCTTAGCTTAAGTTAGTTGAGACACCAGGAATTTTTAGTTACAACTGAGTCAAACTCGTGTTATCAGTCTACCAATTTCAGGAATCCGCCAGTTACTAGGGCGCACATTTACAAGGTGAAATTGAGATCATATGAGATAGCAGTTAAAATTAGCTTATACCCGAAAAAGGTAAATGGCTGTCAAATATTCTCAGTTGAAGCTAGTGTTAATTCACGTGGTGGTGGTCCTAGGCTCGAACTCGGGATTTCACAAAATTTGCAGCCATGAAGATTTGAGAAAGCTGCACGCATTTTACGCTTGGGGTGCATAGATGACAGTGGTAATTATTCCAACATTAATTCTGCGTGCATACCTGGTTGCACCAGATCGTTCTTAAAATATCCATAGCCCGACCATTGGCGTTAACAATGGGCGACACGTACAGTTCAGTTTCATATTACAGACTCACAAACTCATTACGGCTTTTTCTTATATTTGATCTCATATTAGCAGTGAGCATTCGCATATCGCTGTGAATTCGATTTGCCGACGCATTTCTGTGAATTTTGCAATTTCTTGTTCTACTAGCGCATTTCGTGTCTAGTTTTGACGTGACAGCGTCAAGGATCCGTTCAGCGGAGATCTTGGCGCGAGAAAAAAAATCTGCATTGTTCAAAAAGATCTGACCCCACATGTGGAGCGGCGGAATCGAAAAAGTAAACGATTTGCGCTGAAAAGTAAATTTTCGAATTTACGGATTTTCAACAAGCCACTGGAAAAGAGGCAATGCAATGCACATTCCTAATAGATAGTGCCACTCCGGTTCGACAGTCTCAACAATCTGGTTTTGGTCGCCAGTGATAAAGGCAGGCAATTCCAATCAATTCAGGTGCACGGAAGAAATGACTGGTTCGGTTTTGTGGGGCTTTTACGTCCCAAAGCGACTCAGGCTATGAGAGACGCCGTTGTGGAGGGCTCCGAAAGTTTCGACCGACAGGGGTTCTTTAACGTGCGCTGTCATCGCACAGCACACGGGCACTCTGCTTTTCGCCTCCGTCGCAAATCGGCCGCTGCGGCGCGCATCCTTGGGCACAGGAGCTGAGCGCCCCAACCACTGCACCACCATGGCGGGTGCACGGAAGAAATGAATAAGAACAGGCAACTGTGTTCAAGTGGAGAGCATTTACTTTTTAACTGTTGTTAAGGTGAAATGAAATGTAGGATGGTGGTTGAAGCCATAAGGAAGGCAATGTTGAGTTATGGTAGTACAGTTTGTGAAAAAAGAGATGAAAAAAAGAAAGATGCACAAAAATACGTCGTTAGTGTATTAAACAGTGCTTAAGAAGTGAACATGATTTAGGTAACATTTTGACCCATAACGGCATTATTATATAATTATGCAATGCTGGAAAGCCAACTCTGTGAGCTTTCAAAAGCGCACTTTTGACTTTCGAAAATTTGAACAAAAATGGAGAATAAGATTTAAAATTCAGCTCACATATAATGTTGACTGATTTCAGTCTTGATCTATTTCTCTTTAACATAATAAATTAAGAAAATTGACCAGTTAATGTCAGTTAGTTATCGACTAATATTCAAGCTCCATCGCGTAAGTAATGCCCGCCTTACATAATCAATGGACTTGAACAAACCGCACAAATACATCTCTCGGGGTTTTTAAAACATTAGTTTGCAAACGATTAGGAAAAATCACCCAGTATATGTCGCGGAGTTTTTCCTATTATGTGGCAATTTACGACTGCACGCTAATTAGTATACATAAAATTAGAGAGGTAATAATTAAGGTAGTAAGCCCTCACCTCACAGCCATGCAAAATATAACTGAATTGCGGGAGATTTGAACCAGCAATTTAAACTGGCATTGGTGTGCTTTGAAGCGTCATCTCGCGATCATACTATAAAATACGAAACGGCGGACATTTTGAGCGGACAGTTTAAATTACCACTGGTATGCTTGGGAGCCCGCCGCGAGTGCATGCCAGTGAGGGGAGGAGTGTAAGGTTGGTTTGGTTTGGTTGGTGGGGTTTAACGTCCCAAAGCGACTCAGGCTATGAGAGACGCCGTAGTGAAGGACTCCGGAAATTTCGACCACCTGGGGTTCTTTAACGTGGGGAGGAGTGTAAGGGAACGAGGCTCATCAAGAGAAGCCGCTGACGGGACAAACTGACGTTGTCGCGTCATGCATGCAGATAAAGATGGAACCGAAGTGTACCCCAATTTTCTTGTTTCACTGATGACTTCATTTTGCCTTTCACCAGGAGAAACAGGAAATAAGCACGCAACCTATGCTTGAGTACCTTCCCAGGGAAGAGTGGGACGCATTTGATCCTATGTTGATCGCTGATGGCCTGTTCGCTGCTGGAAACGTCTTCTCGTGAGTGAGCCCTCCCTGTGGTTTAAATCACCTGCAGCTTAAGCTCGGGTTCTTTGCTTGACATGAGTGAGGAAATAGTGTTTCATATTTGTGCCTGACAGATATCGTTGAATGCACCTGGAAACCAATCTTTTTCTAGTGCATCATCTGTAAATATTTACAGCCCCATCAGGATAAGCGCCGATATCAGCACGGAACGGGAAAACCAAGCCAGGAGCAAGGTACGCAGCTAAGAGCTGCGTATCTTTGCAAAGTTACATGTCTGCACTCAATAGATTGTCCAGGACCTGAAGGAAAGTTATCTTGGAGAACGCACTGAACACGAAAGTTAGCTTCTTTAAGTGCACACAGTTAGTGAGACACTGAAGTTTCAACCCCTAAGATTAAAAAAAAAAAAAAAAAGCTAATTACTCCATCTGTAAGCGATGATAACATAAGCCGATGATATGCGTTACTGCCAGATCGTCTCAATACAGCAAAGTTCGATAGCTGTTTAATATGGCTGACCTGAGTCATAACAATGAAACACGAAAAGCTGCGCCTGAATACAGGTGACCGACTGGTGACTTTCAGTTAACTTGTAATGCTTTTGCCAGACCTCCACGAGGCGTTCACGGGAAGCATGACGTTCCAGTCAGGCCCCTTTTGACACTTAATTCACGAATCGTAAATCGTACCTGTGTGCGGGTCCCGTTTGGTTACAGCGCTCTCCGCCTGGTTCATCTCTTCTCGATGAACCCACATCTGGGACCCCTGCAGATATCGCTGGGAAGAATGGTCATCGACATCATACAGTTTTTCTTCATCTACACATTGGTGCTATTCGCATTCGCCTGTGGTCTCAACCAACTGCTGTGGTACTACGCCGACCTGGAGCAGACCAATTGTGATCCGCAGAACCTCAGGGACTCCTCCTGCCTCACTTGGAGGAGGTTCTCCAAGTAAGCGCCGATCAGTGCCCGCATCCAGTATTCCTCTTCTAGTCTTTGTTTGCGAGTTGTATGTACCCGTTTTTTTTTTTCGGCCCAGGACAGTATAAATGACGAACTAGTACGTACAGCTAGGCAAGTATGGGGAACCATGCAGAAAATGGCTTCTGCGTTCTAAAAATCATAAAGGTAACAAGCACATTTCATGAGAAATGGTTAGTATAATTAAAATGAGCAAATTAGGATATTGAAGGTCAAACTGCTCAAAAGACAAACACAGGAGCAGAAGAACCACAGGACCAGCGCTGACTCACAAATGAAAGTTTATTCAGTGAAATGAAGACAATTTATGGGAAAAGTGGCCAACCAATCAACAAATGGAGAAACCAAAAACACGTGTTGCTACGTGATATAAAGACATGCAACCTCACCATAATGTAGCAAAATAGATGGCTTGCTAAGCACAACCATATTTTTTACTTCATGCGGTAGGCTTCTATATAATCACGTGTTAAGCGGGTCGGGTGCTTGTACAGGATATCGCAATAGTGGAGGGAAGCAAAACAAGATTCGCAGTCACGGACATGGTCAAATAGATTAGTAGATTTGTTAGCATCCAAGTTATTTTCATGCTCTTTCAAACGTGTATTAATGCACCACCCCGTCGGTCCGGTGTACACTTGTCCGCATGACATTGAGAATTTTAGAGACTATCCCTCTTCAACGCATGGCACATACTTTGTTACATGATTAACCCCAGTTATTTCAGGTTCTTTCGTCTTTTGCGTTGTTTTCCTTTCAATATGTTTCAACGACTCGCACGTTTGGCCATGGCGTTGAGCAAATCAGGCTAATTTCTTAGCTCATAAACTTGAAAAAAAAAAATACGCACGGTTGCTTCAACGATAGTAGATAATGAAAAGTTCAAAATAACTCCAACGTCGCCTGCTATGCAGGGTCGTCCACTTAGTTCGAACACGTTCACCGTCTTCAAAGCGTCTTTGCGCACGAGTCAGCCGCGCAATACAGCTCAATGGCACAGTTGATGCAAAACACCTCTTCCAGGTCCCTCTGTGCTTACGTCACTGTGCTTCGATATGCAGCCGCGTAGTGAGTTGTCTTACAGCGTGCATTCTGCATTTGTGGCACCTGACACTAAGATTTCGCTTTGAGAAATGTGTTTGGAAATGCGGTTCATGTAGTACTACATCACCATTAAATACTCGCCTACAAGAAGAATAAACACTACAATTGTTTGTAGTCTGCATTGCACGTGGCCCACAGGGAACTACAAACACGCTAACTGGCAACGCCTTTTCACCTTTTTTCGCGCAGCCTGTTCGAATCTTCGCAGTCCTTGTTCTGGGCCAGCTTCGGTCTGGTGGACTTGTCCAACTTCGAGCTCACGGGAATCAAGAGCTACACGCGCTTCTGGGGTCTCCTCATGTTCGGGTCGTACAGCGTCATCAACATTGTCGTCCTCCTGAACCTTCTCATTGCCATGATGAGCAACTCCTACCAGCGGATATCGGTGAGCGCTCGCCTCCACGCTGTTCAACAACAAACAATGTGCGAATACTTAGAATGCCTGATTCAGAGCATTTCACCTTGTTTATGAGAATGGGAAACTACCGTAGTGTGTCTCTCAAATTCTTACTGGAATTCTACAAATCATACCTACTCATACTTAACTCGACTGAAGCCATAGGATCGAAGAGAGTGAAGCATTCGAACTCGAGTGGTGCGTTCCTGTTCCGAGATGCAATATGCGTGCTGGTCGCGTATACAGTGTCTTAAAAACCATTTCAAAATCACCATGCCATTTTCTTCTTTTTCTAGGAGTGCGAGGTTAAGTTTTTCTATGTATTTTGCATTGACTTCGATAACCTAACGCCAGCAAACCAGCAATGCGGTGTTGTAGGGTGACGTGGGGTCTCTGCACCTCGCGCTAGTAGCTGGTTTCCAGGTTAACAGCCGACAACCAGGCGACTTTGTAACTATTGCCGCTGTGAGCGGAAAATCCCGGGCGTGCCCGCGGCTGTTTCCCTTTTGTATCTCTTTTGCTGCTGCACATCCCCCCATCCTTCCCCACCTCTCAAGCGAATATATCAATCTCGTGCACGCAGTGATCTCGAGCACTTTCGGTATCATTCAAGGTGGCGGCCGCAGCGCGACAGAGGAGGGAGCCATGCGCGGCCTCGATTGAGGCGAGACGCGCCACCGTCGTGGCAGGTGACATGACCAGGCACTGATTGGTGGACAAGATTAAGTGACGTCACGAGACCACGTGATATGGTCCAGTTGGCAGGAGCTGTCAACAATGAAAAAACATGAACATGTCTCTTGCACATGGTAGTTGATTGGTCGGCGGTTTGCGTTTTGTCTTGTCACGAGGCCATACTCCATGGCCGTGCTGGCATAAGCGGCCTCTCTTAAGATGAATGGGTGAGATGGGAATGGAACCCACTGGGGCCTTGGATCTCGAATCAGGCACGCTATTCCTAGGCCACACGGGCACGTTCGTTCAGTTCAGTCGTTCAGTCGTGTCCGACTCTTCGTGACCCTATGGACCATGTCACGCCACGCTTTCCGGTCTCTCACCATCTTCCTAACATCACATAACTTCATCTGCAGCGCCTCAAGGATGCCATCTAACCATCGCGTTCGCTGCCTACCCCTTCTCCGGCGACCCTCAACCTTTCCCAACATCAAATCTTTCTCCAGCGACTCCTCTCTTCTCATCAGATGACCAAAGTAGCTGAGCTTTAACTTTAAAATTTGACCCTCCAATGAGCAGTCAGGGTTTATGGTCGACAATATCGACTGATTTGATCTTCTGGCAGTCCAAGGAACTCTCAAGAGTCTCCACCAGCACCACAATTCAAACGCGTCAATTATTCGGCGGTCAGCCTTTTTCACAGTCCACGTACGTTCGTACGACATGGTTAAAGCGGAGCTTTATACCTCGGGCGGCCTTTCACATAACTGGATAGGATACGATTGTGTGCTAGTGCAGTGGTGTGCCAGATAATGAAGGTACAAATCAAGGAACGCTCGAAATCTTTCTGAGATTCGATCTCTCTCTTGAATTACATTATATTCTGAGTATGAGTCGTCCATATTGCATCTTCTCGCTGCCCCGCTGCCTTTTTTAAGGAGAAAGCCTTTTCAAGCTAGTAGGCTATGGAAATGTTCGCAAGAAATGTTCTCGCGAACTGACAGTTAAGTACGAAAATCCGACTCCACCGGAAAGGGTGGAGACAGATTTTCGAACCACTATCTGTCCGATCTCCAGCCGGGCGCGCAAATCACACAGCCACGCGAGGCTTTTGAGAAAACGATAGTTGCCTAGATTCAGTAGTGATGACAACGACGACGCAATCAGTGTCAATGGTAATGATGATGATAGTAGTGATGACAATGACGGTATGGTTAGCGAAAACAGACATGTAAAGTGGCTTCCGCAATTTCCGCTCTTCAGCAGATTTAATCGCAGTCCTGTAATTTTTGTTTTATGTGTCAATGCGTCCATCTTTGTTTCACATGGGCTTCCTCTAGAACTGAGTCCTCCTATTGCTCCGCTTCGGCGACTTCGATATTTTTAGGCCGGCCCTTGTTTCCTTGTAAACTATGGCACAAGTGGACACCATAATGTGATGGGGCTAATAAAGCGGTCGAGGTTAGTTTACTGCATGCTACTGTATTTGTTGTGCCAAATTTAGGTACATCGGTTCTCCACGACAGTGCTGGATGGAAGCTATGGTCGCAAAGCAATTTTGTGGCAAAGTTCGGCGGTGAGCGCGCTCAGCTATAAAGCAAGAACAATTCGTGTTTCGGAACACTCCGTTACTATGCTTTATGGATAGATACCCATGCAGCAGAGCCATTTCCACGCTAAACGACAACAGCCCCTGATAAAAACTATCTTTTCCGTGCGTATCCTGCGAGACAGGATAATGCACCTGTGTATAGATACTCCTTTGTCCAGATTACCGATAAGTTCGCGATAACAGGAATTCAGGCCACATAAAGACCCTCGGATATATATGTGCATATGAAAACGGCGTGTGATATTTACAGCTATCGAACGAATAAAGCCGAATGCCCGAGTAACACAATTTTTCAGACAAAGGCATAGAAACTTTGAAAAAAATGGGTACGCCCTTTGCCGCAATGGTTAACAGCAATTTTAAAGCAAAATATTTGCTGGCCTGGTCGAGCCAAGGTCTAATTGTCAACGTAATTTGACCTCGTGTGCGGCGCGAAAAGCCGACGTCGCTCGCTTCTATTCCGCACGCGCCTGCTGCTGCTTCTTTTTCACACGCCTGGTAAACTTCGTACCGGTACATATCTCCAAAAATATAAAACAATGCCTGGCACAATCCCACACATCCTTCCAGCCCCCTTCCTACCCATTCTCGCCACCGCTTCCCATCTGGCTTGCCTCCTGAGACATTGCCCTTCAAGATGCCTTCGACATCTACTTGTCGTCTAGACCCGGCTGTGGTATCCTTGAGGTTCACAGGCAGCCATGCATAAAGGAGGTAAGCCGTAGAAAACCATGTCTGACAATGCTTAATCGAGCTTTCATTCAGTAAACTAAGTTATCTATATGAGTCTGACCTGGCTTGGCAACACAAAAAAGCACAACAAAACTTTCACTTGCATAACCGGGCTTAGCCAAGCTAAGCCAAGCTAAGCCGCAGCAATTTTTGGTTTGATTTTTTTTTTTTTTTTTTTACAGGGAAGGAAATGCGCAGTAACCGCTCTACGGAGACCTCAATCACGTCGTGAGGGTAGCGCGGAAAGTAGAAGTGAAAGAAGAAAGAGAGAAAAGGCCGTAGTTGAGGGCCGCGGAGTAATTTCGACCAGTGGGGATTTTCAACGTGTGATAACATCACAAAGCACGCGGACGCCTTTGCATTTCGCCTCCACTTATACGCGTCCGCTGCGGTCGGGTTTCAACTCGGTCACTCCCGTTCAGTAGCTGAGCGTGCTATGCGAAGAAATTGTACATGTATTCCCCCATGGGTTGCACAAGCAGTTCTAAGCACGCCATTCGAATTCCCTTTGCTCCTCCATACTCAGACACTGTGGACGATACTCAAACGACGCGGCTGAGCGCGCACGCACAAAATCAGAGGCCTTTTCATAGACGAGCATCTTGAAGACGGCATGCGATGTCGAGACGACCCATAAATTTCTCTCGGGTGCATTGCAAGGCGCAAATAAATTTTTGAGATTGAGACTATAGTAGTCTCTAAAGAGATTGTGACGCAGTTTAAAAGGCGCAAGATAAGCTTTTAAAGTTTATTTACAAACTAGTTATACCCTTGTTTAGTATTTTGTGCGCCGGCAATTATTTCTTTATTCATGAGATACGCCGGGAAAGTTGGTACACAATTAGAGTGTGCTGGATGCCGCTTGCACTAAACAGCGTCAAGGGGACGTTGAGTACAGCTCTACTTAGCTTCTGTTATTTGTAAAAACTTATTGCGTGACTCTTTTTGGGTATATTCGCGTTTATTCTACGGCATATAGACGAATTTATTTCTGAGATGGGATACGAAATTTGTTTATTTTCGTTTTGTTCCTCCGCTCGATTCAAATGTGTGACGTCACGAAGAAAACTGACTTCTTGATCAGCCCTGAATAGCATGCAGAACAGCCAAACCTCAATTGACGCAGGCCAGCTTTAAATAGTCCTTACAGCGTCCCTGCACGTACGCGAGGAGGAGGAGGATAAACGTTTATTAACTGTGGACGACTTAGGCAGGGGCTTCCGCGCTAGGTGGCCAGGAGCCCCTGAGCTCTGGCGACCCGGGTTGCATGCTCGATGACCCACAGTTGGATTAACGGGTCCCAGCTGAACATAGCGACCTCCCACTGCTCGCAGGTGGAGAGCTGTTCATGTACGTGATTGCAACATGCACCAAATATCGTGTCCTCGCAGGAACGCGCAGACACCGAGTGGAAGTTTGGTCGAGCCAAGCTCATTCTCAAGTACTTCCAGCCGGGTCAGACTTTGCCTCCGCCTTTCAACCTGCTCGAGTTCATCCGCCACGTCACCAAACTCATCAGCTGCAAAGGGAGCAGGAAGGACAAGGTGCGGTCACTCAAGCCTCCAAAAAGCAGGGACTACATCGAAGTGTTGCAGTTATCACCAGCTCTCCTTTTTACTGCCGACGCATTCAGACACGTCTGCAGCATATTCAATTCGTAAAGGTTTTTTATGAAAGACTGCATAGTTTGCTATGTTGTCGTTTGTAGATTTTTGTTGAAATGAGATGCACCGAGGAAGGCACATTGCCATGTTTTCGAGATGAATCCCAAAGAAAAGGTTGGTAGAGAGAAAAGAGAATGTTCAGTAGAATATTACCCAAAATTAAAAAAAAAAAAAGAAACAAGAGCACTGCAGAATCTGTACTGGAGAAATGCGAAAGCCTGAGCGTTTCTGCTGCGCACGGTACATCGCGCGCCCCTTGTAGAGTTCTTGCTATAAGAAGGCCAGCTAGGGCTCGTGGCGCACAGTGGAAATTTAATTTCCTTGGCGCGCGTTCTTTGTAGTGCTCCTGCAAGTGTGCGATTGGCGGCACGGCATCGCTCGTCGTCACGCCCCCTACGTTGTCATGGAGACGGCTGGAACGCTGGTCAAGGAGAGCACATCTCGCGGAATCTCGCAAACAGATCTCGCGAACAGATCTCGGGCACGCGAGATTTTCACCATGAACCAAAAAAGCTTCGCATTAATAAATTCATAACAAGATAGGAGCAACCTTGACTGTAAAAATGATATATGAACTAGCACTGGTATTATACCGTACGGTATGGTATGGTGCGGCAAGATATGGCATGGTATGGTATCGTATGGTTTGGCATGATATGGTATGGTAGGCTTTGGTATGGTGTAGTCTTCGGTGTGCTGGAGTCGCACGGCACACGAGCGTTTCTTGTTGCTGTTTTCCTTTTTTGTTTTGTATTTTGCTTCCATCAAGATGTGGCCGCTGCAGCCGGCTTTTTATTCCGCGTCCTTGGGACGTCAAATGATTGACGATAACTTTTAATAGAGCCAACAACTTAATATTCCAGTGACAATGATAAAATTGCAAGGATATTTCCAAACAGGTTTCCTAAGCATGAGTCATATTGTATGCACCGGAAGAGACGAAAATCACAAGAGATAGAATGAGCCCAAACCTTGTGACAGGGGTCCTAAAATAAGCTGTCCTTTCAAATGCGAATCAATGCACGAAATATCTGAAGCGAGGCAACATATTCTTTTTACGTTTTTCCTTTCGGTCCATATTCAGTGGATCTACTGACCGATTACCTATAATGAACGAATCATGTCATATTTTTTAGCACTGATGTATCTGGGTTATTATGTCCTCAGTTCGCTGTGAATATACGCAAAATATGTATTAAAACAAGAGGTAATTGCTGAAGAAAGCGATCATACATGTAGAATGGAACTGAAGTGGTGATGCAAACATTGATGTCAATAAGCACTGAACGGATGTGAAGAACACCGCGTGAGTGTTAAACGCGCCTACTTTCTCTCCTACAGATCTACATGGAAGAGAATGGACTGCGCGTTAGGAAAGAAGACCTGACATATCAGGTTTGTGCATGGGTAATTTTTGATACGGTTACCTGTTACGCTCTAGAAACGGTGGCAGTACCCTTTGCCGAATACGTTTTCCGGGATGAATGTTAGATCGCGTTAAGCCCATTCCACACTGCTTCCTCGTCACAACTGTAGTCCTAAGTTGTATTGGGCAAAACAACAAAAGCACGCTAGAAATCTGGCATGCATGGGCTTACGCAAAAAAAAAAAAAAGGAAGAAAAAAAAATCAGGTGATGTGTCAGGAGCTACACTACTTAGTGCCTTTTGGTGGTATCAAATTTCTAGTTTGGGACATTTACACCAAATTAGTGTTTTGGTCACGATGAACAAACGGTCTATCTAGAAAGAAAATGTCTTCTCGGGCACTTGTAAGGAATCCTACTAGAAATAAGCGCTAGTGACAACTGTGTTTCACTCGTCTTCCTCAACGACTTTCTGACTGGTGTAGATGCCCCATGCAAAGAAAGACACAAAAGACAAGATCTACGCTTTAGGATAGATCAGAGCCTTAAATATGCATCACCGTCATCATCATCATCAGCCGGACTATGCTCACTGCAGGGTGAAGGCCTCTCCCATTTTCTTTCAGTTAACCCGGTCCCATTCTAGCTGCATCCACTTGACCCCTGCGAATTTCCTAATCTCATCCATCTACCTAATTTTCTGCCGCCCCTAGCTATACGCTTACATTCCCTTGGAATCCAATTGGTTACTCTTAGAGACCATCGGTTATCCTCTCTTCGAACTACACATCCGGCCCATGCCCATTTCTTCCTCTTAATTTAGATTAGAATGTCAGTAACTTGAGTTATTTCTCTGACCCACTCTACATGCTTCCTATCCCTTAATGTTGCATTACCATTTTCCGTTCCATGGCCCTCTGCGTTGCCCTCAATTTAAGTAGAACCATTTTCGTTACCCTCCATGTTTCCGCCCGATAGTCCAGTACCGGTAGAATGCAACTGTTATACATTTTCCTCTTGAGTGATACCGGTAAGCTGCTAGTCATAATGTTTAATACCTTCCAAATGCACTCCATCCAAGTCTTTTTCTCCTAGTTATTTCCCTTTCGTGGTCCGGATCTGCGGTCACTACCTGTTCTTAAGTAGACATATTCGCCTATCACTGGCAACGCTTTGCTACCTATTTTAAACTGCTGTTCCTTTCCCAAAATGTTCAGCATTACCTTAGTCTCCTGCATATATTAACCTTTAGGCCCACCTTTCTGCTTCTTCTGTCTAGATCATTTATAGTTAGTTGCAGTTGGTCTCCTGAGTTACTTAGCACAATGTCGTCAGCGAATCACAGATTACTGAGATATTCTCCATCGACCCTGATGCCTTACTGCTCCCATTCCATGCCTCTACAATACGCTCTCTAAGCAAACTGTAAATAGGACTGGGGATATCGCGTCTCTTTGCCTAGAATCTTTCTTAATTGGAATTTTATCACTTTCTTTATGCAGAACTGTGGTTGCTGTGCAGCCACTATTGATATCTTCCAGTAATTTCACATATGGCTCACCTACACCCTGACCTCGCAATGCCTGCATGACCGCTAAGGTTACGACCGAGTCGAATGCTTTCTCGTATAGGTAGTCAATGAATGCTATGTATAGCGGCTGGTTATATTCCGAGCACTTTTCTATCATCTGTTTTATAGTGTGGATATGATCGATGGTAGATTACCTTTTCCGAAAACCTGCTTGATCCTTTGGTTGATTAAATTCTAAGGTTGTTCTGATCTATATTAGCGATTACCTTAATAAATACCTTGTACGTAACGGATAGTAAGCTGATTGGTCTGTAATTTTTCAAGTCCCTAGCGTCCCCTTTCTTATAGATGTTAGCTTTCTTCCATAATTCTGGTACTTTAGATGTCATGAGGCATTGCGTATACAGGGTGGCCAGTTTTTCTAGTACGATATCCCCTCCGTCCTTCAACAAATCTGTATATATATATATATATATATATATATATATATATATATATATATATATATATATATATATTACCAGCTATATCCTTATTGATAAGAAAACCTACTCCTAGTTCTCGTCTTTCCGGTAAACCTCGATAACACAGTACTACAGTACAGGCCCGCCCTTATATGCCTCATTTGGCCTCCTCATCTCACTAAGCCCTATGATATCCAATTGCATACCCTATTGTGCCTCTAACAGCACTGCTAAACTAATCTCACTAGCTAGGGTTCTAGCATTAAACGTTGCCAGGGTCAGTTTTCCAATAGCGGCCTGTCTTCGGAGACAAAAATTCTTAGCACCCCCGCTGCGTCAGAGGTCTGACCGCCGCCGTGGTCAGTTGCTCCGCAGACGCTGGCGACTGAGGGCCGGGGTTTTGTAGGACCAATCATGTGAGGTTGTGGCCAATTACTGCACCAAGGTGGCCAACTCTTGTTCTGGTGAAGGAGTGCGTTGCCGGAGGTGGTTCACCGGCATCAGGTCGCACCTCAAACCTGTTTTTAAATACAATTCCATCGACACGCGATTTTTTTTTTTTTAATCCGGTGGAGAATAGCGCGGCACCGAGATCCGAGTCACGGCCCTCTTGCATGCGAGGCGGATGCTCTACCTCTACGCTACCGCTGCATTCCTCAACAACTTCCTCCAATTTCTGTCTGAAATATGCATGCGAAATATTTATTCGATTGAATGCCCGGAATGACAGTGACACCATTGCAGCGGCCTCCGGCTTAGGTACCACTGCCTTAATACCTACCAAATGCGAATCATCATTAGCACAATGTCGGGGCTTCCCCCTTGGTCCCACAGATAAACGCTATGGCTCTCGTGTCAGGCATTCAAACTTGCGGCCTCGTGCTTAACGCTTCAATGCCCCACAAACTCATTCGTGGATATGTGCCTCTGACACGTAAAACCCGCGATTTACATCTCGGTAGTTACGACACCTCACGCATAACACTTCTAGTTATTACATAAGGTACGCGGTCAGCCTTGTGCGCAGCTGGCCACACGCCAGATGCGACGCACCATTGAGTCATGTCGACTTGCGCGCAGGACGTGATGAAGAGCCTGGTGTGGCGGTACGTCACCAGCGAACAGAGCAAGAACGAGCAGGCGCCCGTGACGGAGGACGATGTGAACGAGCTGAAGCAGCAGATCACCTCGTTCCGATTCGACCTTCTCGACGTGCTCAAGGACAACGGCATGAAGATCAACCAGCAGCAGCGGAAGCGCGCCGAAGGTATACCTTCTGCGCGCAAAACATCCATTGCATCATTGGTGTATCTATCCACAAAATCGTGAGGGTATCTATCCACAAAATGGTGAGGGGATCTATCCACAAAATGGTGAGGGTATCTATCCACAAAATGGTGAGGGGATCTTCAATAAACAAGATCAGCGTCACAGTGATGCAGAAGTAGGATCGAGGTAGTCGTCCGAGAGAAGAGTGGGGCGTGTCCTGCTACATTGCGTTTAGAAATGCATAGTTCCAATATGAACTGGAGCAGTGAATTTGCACGCAAGAAAGAATTTGTCGTTATTTTCAAGCTGTAACAGTAAGCGCCGCATGGGTATAATTTGTCGAGTAGAAACTACCCAGGAAATACATAAAAATATATCGCTGATGTTTGTGGAGCATTCATTGGTTGAAGGCCCATCGCGTGTTTTCTTCGATATCGTATCCACCGTCAAGGCCAGAGTTACGCACACCACGCTAGTGTCTGTCCCTTTCAGTCCGATGAATATACAAAGTAGGTATAAGTGCAGTTTTTTTTTTTTAGAGTGTAGTTTTTAGAGCGTTTTAGAGCGTCTACAACTCGGGTGCAACTTCGGGATGATGGAAGCGTCGAGCGTAATAAGTGACGACGCCGTCAGAGCTGTTAAACCGCTCAGTTCAAAGGGACGACAGCATAACAACGGGTAGTAAACACATTTCATGCTTCATCTGCCCTATGTTACGGGAAAGGCAGCTTCTTTATTTTTGTGCAGCCTCCTGACGCCACTCTCACGTCACAATTATCTTGCTGGTAGCAAACAGCGATAGCCCCTAACAGGCTCTCGTACTGCTTACGCAGTAAAGTGGTTTTGGTTTGGTTCGGTTTATATGGTTTAAAGTCCCAAAGCGACGCTGACTATGAGGGATGCAGCAGTGGAGCTCCAGAAGTTTCAACCACCTGGGCTTTAAACTGTATTGACATTCGAAGTACACTGGTGTCTTGCGTTTATAGTTCCATTGATACGCAGCCGCCAGAGCGGGGGTCGAACCCACTTTCTCGAAATCAGCAGTTGCCGTAACCACAGAAATCAGAAATACCGTAGCCACAGAGCCAAGAGGGCGGGGCAAATTGGTTTTGGGAAAATAAAGTACGCAATGACTGACCTCGGTGAACACACAAACCACGCCGCGAGGGAAGGGACGCGGAAGAAAAGTAAAAAGGCGCTGTACTGGAGAGCTACACCGTTACTTCGCGGATTACTTCGATGACCTGATGGTATACATTCACCTCTTCGTGCTACCCCTCCATCGATACGCAGGGGACTGATCCCGCGTCATCAGGCTCTGCGCATAACACCTGGACTATGTCAGGACTGAAAAGGATAAGTGACAAAAAATAAAACTGTTAAAAAATTCAAACCGTCATAACAGCTATCGCTAAATTTCAAAGTGGGCGCCAGTCTTTGAAGCGTGAGCACTGACCATCCACAGTGCAAATGATTTGAACGACCTTTTAGATCGAAAGTTTCCGGGTTGTAGTTTGGTTCTATTCCATTTAAGAAAGCCAGCTTAAATACCAGGAGATGTGCGACGTATAGAGAGTAAAGCGGATACATTTCTATCTTCTCCTCTCTTTAACAATATCTACAGCGCACCTCACAGGCCGAAGAGCTTGTCAGTCTTGATTTATACGCCCGACATATCGATGGCCAGCCGGACACGACTTGCTGTCCGCCTCATTCGTGTCCGCCAGCAAGGTGAGCCAGGTAGCTTGTGTGTAGTTCCAGTGAGGAACTGAGGAGTGTGACAAGCTCTTTACAGGAGCTAACTACAGGAATACGACGGTAGTCTACAGAGACGTTAACATAATGATTATGACAACGCTGATATGGACGGTAAACAGCAGACGCTCCGACTTCTTTGATTCAGGGTAGAGGTCTTCTTGTCGGGATATCTTAAAATTACTCCCAGGAACTCCTGAACAATTTAGGTTACCTCTGCCGGCGATTCCGACGCACACCAAAGAGTGATATCGTCCGCGTACATCATGTAATTAAGCAAAGAAGGCACAGCACAGTATACTGTGTCTGCCTCCTTTCCTTTATTAACTTTCGCTGTAATTATGACAGTTCAGAACCACATCGCCCAACAAGTAGTGGTGCTCATTACGCCGTCCCTGTCCAATCGTTTAACCCGGCACCACATAATTAGCGTCCACACTTTATAAATGGAACCTAGTAATACTTACGAAAGGTCTGCGACTCGACATTGATGCGCGTGCATTGAACTTACAACAACGGCAAACAAAAAAACGCCGTATTGCACCACAGTGACCATCCTCTCACGCTTCCCCCAACAGCCCAGCCGAACAAGAAGGTTCGCGTACGCGAGCGACGGCTCCTCAAGGACTTCAGCATCACGCTGATGGACGCCACGGAGGGAGACCTGCTGTCGCACCACTCGAGCAGCGCGGACGTGAGCCGCCACGAGGAAGAAGAGCGGCCCCACTACAGCCGCGTGCTACAGCGATGGAGGGACCTGGTCAAGGCGTTGCAGGTGTCGCCCATCGGAACCAGCAAGAACCTTTCCACGCCCACGCGTACATCGGTGCTCAGGTACATATATGCTACGCATTCACTTCCTCTTACTCACTGTAGACGGAGACAGGTACCATCACCTTCCGGCTATAAACTGCTGTATTCTCTGAACACTAGTTATTTCTCCCGTTACTCACCCCACTTCACAATACGGCAGTTACGATGACCAGTGTCCTCCTTCCTCCATCTTTCCTGACAGTCACACAAACACTCACAGCAGTGGCAGTGCCTCGAAGGAGAAAATACCGCGAAATGAGAAAATCAGGAAGATTAAGGAGGAGAATGGCAAGATATATATACGGGTACATTAAGATGTCTGTTGACCTGATACATTCTCCCCTGAGACGCCAGGTCCATCATTCAAGGAACCGTGAGCTCTTGTTCTTATTCCAATGTCATTGATAATGGGATGCTATATGCCACGAGATCCAACTGTTCATACGAAGCGCGAACAAGGCGAAGGTGCACGTGCAGCGCGAAGTGCTTGTGCGGTATGCGCTGCATGTGAGCATTATCAGTGTTGCCTTAAGTGTGTTCGTTGCTACTGATGATGATGAATTTTAACAGCACAAGGACATCTGAAGCCAAAGAGCTCCAAACAGAAGGTAAAATGCGGTCAACCCAGGACAAGAAAATATGGTTCCTGAATGGTGATAACAAAAAAAAACAAACGCAGTTGTGTATAGAGCCTACAAATTCATTCATTACACGTGAAATGTGCAATGAGTGCACTGAAAGGCAGACGCAGCACCGAAGACACGTCGGACACACCGCGCCAAAGTTAGAAGAGCTGGCAACATAAGCGCGTGGTTGGAAATAGCTGTGCTATAGTGCCTAGAATATTCTAGGCACTATAGCTGTGCGCGCCAGTCAACACGAGCAATTAGAAACAGTCTCCGTGGCGCCTTGCGCCGCCATATGGTAAAGCCAGTGACCGAGGATGCTCCGTCTAGGCAGATGCCGTGTGCTCATTGCAGCGAAGCGATTGTTCTTGAGCTCTGTTACCCGGGCTGATCACGTTCTTAGCGATTTCTAAGGGCATTCAAAGCCAGCGGTGCACCTACCGCTTCAATGGCCCCAGAGACGAGTCAAAAGCTCGCCATTCTAGTGTAAATTAAGTGTCATTGGATTAAAAAAAATATGCGCTAATTGCCCACTGGTCCATATTTCCCTCGATAAAACGGAAAGGGGGGGGGGGGGGGTATCAGTAGGAATATGTTTAGCTATAGCCAGTTACAGCTCAAAGATTGCAGCAGCAAAGGCCCGTTAAAGAAGGCAGTTTATGACATGAAATGCCATGACATTTCGCCAGTGCACCTGCTGCTGAAAGTTGAAAATTGGCCCCAGGAAAGAAAAGGCGCGGTATTTGTCACACTTTCTCCATGGACACCTGAACCACGCCGTGATGGATGTGAAAGAAGAGGCACGTGCCTGCTGTTCACCTGCGATTTCATTATAGGGGTTTAACGGCTGCGTCACAAAAGCCAGGGGGTTGCGGTAGGTAGTGGAGGGTGGCAGTTCCTGTCCCCACGGAGCTGGGACTGGTAGGTCAACGCCGCTTGCGGCGGGGGCTAGCCTGCCACCGAATTTTTATGTTGTAGGCCGTCATTGCATCCGCCACCGCTTAGGTGGTGGACGACGGCTGTTGCGGCGCGCGTCTTTCTCTCCCTAATCTTTTTCTTTCTTCTGTACTTTCTATCTTCTGTCCGTACGAGGCAGCGGAGGTGGCTCAGCTACAGACCCAGCAGCAGGCCCGTGCATGTTCTTTTCCTTCTTCCTTCCAGCCACAACACAAAAGCCAGTCGACGGCAATGTGTGGAGGGACTCTTTTGAAGGACATTTGCGACTGCATACTTGAGTTGTGTCCGACTGAGCCTCACCGTAAACTTATGAAGGCAGCGCTCCTGCGACATATTAGTTATGCAGGCGAGGTGACCTTCTGCATTGCATTTTCTATCTGTAGGCAGTGCTGCTCATAGACTTTCACATCAGCCCTTTTCAAGAATACATGGGTCCCGACGTCTGCCGTAGTTCTCGATACACACAGCTGTAATTTAAAAAGAATAATTAGGCAGTCGGACATCACATTATTGTTTCTTCACAGAATGCTAATGTGCAGGATTCATAAAACATCATTCCTGAATCACCAGAAATCGCGGGGACGTAATTTTTTCGATGTTGATCGGTAGCAAAAGTAAAAAGAAAAGATAAAGGAAAGCAACACTAGCGGCGACAAAGGGTCCAGATGTAACAAATTCAAAATTCTACCTCATAACGAAACAGCGTCCGCGGTTCAACTCTTATCTACCATGGTTCAACTTTTATCTAACGTGCTCCGCGTTGGTGCAGGGAAAAACTGGAGCATCAAGTCAGCACCGAGATAGAAGTCGACCCCCCGGAGCACATGCCAACCGTGCGAGAATCAGAGAACGAGCAAAACACGGAGCCTACGGGCGTGGACGCAATCAAGCCCGCAGAGTCCCGGAAAGAAGAACCTCTCGAAGCACCGCCGAATCCCGGAGGCAAAGTGAGCGAGACTCCGCTCCTGGACACCGTGGCCGGACACAGGATGGCAGAACTAGCCATCGATATGGAGGCTGCGCCGCCTCCGTCACATGGCGACAGTGGCGCCTCACAAGAGTCAACACTTACGAAGCGGCATTTCTGGGGCGAAAGTCCCAAAAAGGGATGGTTGTAGAATATTTTATTTTGCAGCAAATGGGTATGGCAATTTATAGTGAGCAAGGCAGGTGTAGCTTTTGGTTCAGTTAGGAGCTAGCGGGTTTGTGATGGCGCCTTGAGGAGCTAGTTTCGCTGCGGGCTAGGCGTCGTAGCGGCCGAAGCGCCAACCGCACGCTTTCTTGGGTGCTCAGATAGAACTTTACTCCCCAAGTTTCAACAATGGTACGTCACATAAACAATCGTTATTCCGAAACTGTAGCACCTCTTGCGATGAAACATGCTGTACATAAGCGGGAATCAAAAGCATAACAATGGCCACTGATGAAATCAGTTTATGCTTCGAATGTTTTTTTAATGACATATATTGAAATAGGTTATGACAGAATACAGGACGCCATGCATTCCGACCTAGAACATACTGCTGAAACAATTGCTGAACAATACTGAAGTGAAGCAATGTGTAAGCCATAATAAAGATCGAAATGGAGTATATATAGGTTTATTTATTTATTTATTTATTTATTTATTTATTTATTTATTTATTTATTTATTTATTTATTTATTTATTTATCTATAGTACCCTTAAATGTTCTTCTTCGAGAGTACTGTATTAAGGGCAGTCAGAAGTGGCCGATAACAGCAACCACAATCTCATACTTGAGGTTGCGCATTCCTGTGAATTTAACGACGGAAACAATTCAGTCAGCGATCTTGACCGATTTCTTAGCAAAAATATCAGGAACCGAAAGGCTACCTCCATCAACATCAAACACTTTAAATTTAAAGGACTGAAGTGGTTGTGAAAAAGTGCCTCTGCACGTTCACTGCGTTTAGATCAGGCAGTCCGGCAGTCCGGGCAAAGATATATAAAACTACAATAATACAAAGACAGGTCTGCCCGTGCAGACCGCTTGGTTCGCTGAAATTCCGATGTGCATGACAATATGTTAACGCAGAGATAGCAAGCTTCTTCAAAGGCTTCGGTCATCCTCTAGAATTTTAAGGGTATAAATTTAAATTATTATGCATACTATACTTTCAGCGATAACACGCCGTAGACGAGTTGCGGGGACAAGAAGGAAGCACAAGAACTGCAGAATGCAAGCATTCTAGAAGAAAATAATGTATATAGTATCCTTGTTTTGATTACGCGAATAAAATGCCATAACACTGCATAACACTGGTAACATTTTGCAAGGAAATTGGCACGCGGCTGAGAACCTTCCTTGTGAATACGCGACCACTCACGCATTGTGGCTGTACTTTAATAAAAGTTCTTTTTGCTGGTAAAATGTGCGTTGACATTCACTCCTTACTTTGGTTTGCGAGCCAGCTACCTGAAACCAAGAAACCTAACAACACATGCTGATATCCTGCATTATACAACTACTTTTAATTGGTTTGAGGTGCCGTATAAAGGGTATTTAAGCTAACTTTAGCCAGAGGTTAAACAAAAGATAAGCCAGAGAAACCACTCGTATACACAGCTGCCAGCCATCTGACGCATCACAACCAATTTATTATTTTGCAATTATCTAATTAGTAATCTTAATAACTTTTATAATTTACAAAATATTGCCTTTAGACAATAAATGTGATTTGCGAAGTTGGAGAGCGCCTTCTGAAACATTCATTCTATTATTTCCGATAAAGAAAGCCTCACCTGTATCTTTTTTTCCAAGCTCTAAAGAAAGCCTGCGAAATACAAAAATATCACGTGACTAACGCAATCGCGTGCAAATAATGTGGTGCTCTCAACCGCGGTTTGTAAAAAACTCGGCCACCGTCGCATCTTACCGCACTCCATGCGTGAACAGAGAAGGAGCTACTCCTTGATAAACATCAGTTTCATTCAGTCGCCAGGTGACCTAAAATTGTTCAAACCGATACTAGCCGGAGTTTCTTACCCCTGGCATAGCCAGCATTCACTGCCTGCCTGCGCTCTACCTCCGAAGAAGGCGCAGATTATGAGCATGTTTATTACATTACACGTTTATTACGTTTATTACAAAGCTGCATGTTAAGACGAAATCCTTTAATGGCTCATGCTGTCAGCGTTCGTTCGTCGTCATCACCAGAAACCGTAACTATAACGTCATCAGAAAAATAAAAACTCGAACTGTTGCCACTCGATGCCCAGACTCCGTAGCCAGCTGAGTGTTGTCTCGTCGGCTGCCGCAATAGTACGTGGAACACAAAAAGACGTCATCTGCCTGGTTTTATGAATATGCCGCCAAAACGAGTCGTACCTCAGGGCGCTTGCCTAGCGGGCTGAGAAAGACCTCGGTGAGAGCTTCGTGGAACACTTGTAGCTGCCAGCTGGGTTTGCGTGGTGCCTACATTGAAATGCGCGGTAATTTTGAAAGTATGTAGTCTCAATCAGAGTGACCCAATGCCAGAAAAGTCATGACATACGTTTTGATCGTTGGCATATTTTAATTGACAGCAGTGTTTGAATATATGATTCTGCTGAGTCAGCAGTGGAAGGAGAGAGGCCTTCTTTCTCCCTCGGCTTCCTCGCGGTGCATGTGTTCCTCGTATCATTCCACTTCGATCGAGTGGTCCCGGAGCGAATCTCAGCAGGGTACACTTGCATGCTTTGACCCCCCCCTCCCCCCCCCCTCCATTCAAGCAAATGGGCGGGGCGGGGTGAAGACAGGACCCCTCTGTCCCCCTCCGCGATTTACGTCACTATAGTTGCTTCGTACCGCGTTCGTTGCCTCGGTAGTGTCACGGCACTGTAGTACCACGTTACTAGAAGAGGGTATTTCATTGGGTTGTGGTGTACGTGGGCGTGGCGGAGTCAATCCTCAGCTCAGTGCCCAATATATATGGTGGCACCCTTAGGCCTTTTTTAAAGGGAACGCTCTACCAGTCACATTGTGGATAGGGGAGCAGTAGCAAGAGTGCAAGGTCATCGCCCGGCGCTTGCCCCAAGGACACCCCCTACGCGCACTTGTACGTTCCTGGGCGGGCGTACCCGCAAGTATGTAAACAGCGTCGAGGCGTGCCCTGCGAGAAGAGGTTCGCGTGGTGTGGGGAAAATGTCAGCAATTCACCGTGCTCCAAGCGCCGTACGAAATCGAAATACCTTCACAGGTGCGAAGTGGAAGTGGTGGAGCCTCCTCATGAACGGTACTCATGATGTAATGAGACTTTGTCATAGTAAAATCTCGGTGATACGAATTCACGAAATTCCCTGGCCAGAGTGCATTGTGTAAAATGTGATGTTCCGAACTCTCTCCCGCGCCACTACGGGTGATCGTTCACTCCGCGATCGCCAGCCGCGCTGTATGTACGCATCATGAGCAGTCTGCGTTGATGCGTGGTCCGCACCTCGTCGACGTCGCGAATGTCTGTAGGGCTCGTCGCGAAAAGCTGTCAGCGGCGCGTGGTCCACAAACTGTAGACATCGCAATCGCCGCAGCTGGCGGCTGCGTACGCGGCGGACGCGCACGGACCGCCCATCGCTGGCTCCGCGATCGCGATCCGCGAGCAGTTTGCGGCGCTTCGCGGCCCACATGTAGCCATCTCCTGTCGTCCTGTACGCCCCGTGAGAAGTACGCGGAGGCGCGCGGACCGCACATCATTGGCATCGCGATCGTTTTTCACACCGCAAAGAGTTTGCAGAGTAGTCCGCGGTGCACACGGCTGGTGCGTACGGGCCGCACATCGTAGACTTCGCGACCGCTAGTCGCGCTGTGCGCATCGCGAGCAGCCAGCGGTGCCGCGCGGCCGGCGCGTCGCAATCTCTTGTTGTGCTGTACGCGCCTCGAAAAGTCCAAAGAGGCACGCGGTTCGCCCGTCCCCGACGTTGCGATCGCCTGTCGCGCTGTGTGCGCCGTGAGTGGCGAACTGTGACCGCGCGACCGAAATAAGCCTTCTGGGACGTAAATAGATCTGCGCGACTGTTTTTTCCCATGCTTCTGCATGCTTATTTTCTTTCGTTTTGATGATACGAATGTTCGGATACGAATTTTTCCGCGACCCAGTGAGACTCTTATCACTGAGTTTCTACTGTACAAACTCTGAGAAGTTTGTGATGAGTGTGCGTCTTTAGCTGCCCCTCTTCAATGCATTGGATGGCTAGGAGCAAGATCAAAAAAAAAAAAAAAAAAAAAAAAAAAGGAGCATTTTATTTCGTGTTCGCAATGTGACAGCATTAGAAGTGGTCGACTCTTTTGAGCAGAGCTTTGCGGTATTCTTTAAAGGTTGTCTGCTGACCACTACACGTCTTTCCACAAAAAAGTTAAATATTTACCTATGGGTGCCTACAGGTTGGAGCAGAAGCAATAGAGATATGTACAGTCGTGAGCAAAAGTGGTATACAACACTCAGCCAGTGGCAGAACTCGAGAAAACTGCATCCTAACTTTATCTAGCAACAGCTGTCTAAGATCGAAACAATAGTGGCGGTGCCTTATTTTTATCGACATGCATGTGTAGATGTCGCTGTCCCTAATGCTGTTGCTAGATGACATTTTGGCGCAGTTTTTCCTAGCTATGTCACTGCCCGAGTGTTGTATACCACTTTTGCTCATGACTGTACATCAAAACGTAAATTGTCTTTAAGGCATGAAAACATCACTTCCGGTCACCAAACCAATTATTCGACTAACAACACATTTTTCTCCTACAAATCTTCGAAGTTTGAATTAAGCAAGTTAAATGAAATTGCAGCACAAAAACTAAACACCTTAAGAATGCATTGAAGATATAGCCAGCTGAAAAAAGTTTTGAAATTAGTTTGCCACCTCCTTGCAAGTGCAAATAATTCAAGTTCATATTACTGAGTCTCATTAACTTACCAAAAATAGAATGTGGCTGCTAACACAAAATCCTGTAACAAATTGCAAATTTCTCACATTTTTCACAGAATTTTGTGTTATCAGACACAGAAGACAAGTATTTTACTATTTTTTGCATAATCACTGAAAACTAGGGGAACTTGTGGGCCACAATATTATTGAAACTATGCACAGTATTGATATGAGTACACTTGTCTATAATGTTTGAACTGTGGTATGCAGAGCAGAGAGAAATTAGTGAAGCTACTGGGCTTTACCAATAATACAGACCATATAGAACGCAATTTGGCACAGTGGGACAGTGATTCATAAAATGGACTCCACTGGCTAGCCCTGCTTTTGTCACTTGAAGACATATTCAATGGAGAAAAGAAAATATTACTGAAATCCAACCCAAATGTTAAGTCTTGGATTAGTGTTGGACAAAATTAAGGGAATAGGCTAAATGGTAAAAACATTATTGTTTTATTAGCCATTTTATTTTTAACAACAAAATTTGTCACAGTGTGTTTACAATATTAGGGACTTGTTCTATGATAAAGCTGCACATAGTGGCATTTCTATCGAAAAGGAAGGGACAGGGAAGAGGGGAATAACATCCAGTCCTCATGAGAACGAAGTCCTCAACAGAGGTTCTCAGACAGCTACTGATGCTTCACAAACACCCACTGCTTCTTGAGCTACCCAAACTTTAATTTTCAAGCAGTGAATGAATAAATAAGAACACAAGAAATCTCACACAATTGACACAGAACTACCTACGTCAAGACACATGGTCGAAACAGGTACTGGCATGGAGTGCACATTTCACACACATAGTGGCCATACTATAAGGGCATAAACCAAGCAAAGTTGTGACTTTAAGACACTGTACATGTCTTGGTTAGACTAGCCTAAACACACACGCACAAACTTTCATTTTCTAGGGAACCACTGAAGGCTTACTTTACACAAGAAATATAGTATATACACACATATACACAAATAATTATATTAATAATATATATACTATGCACATCTACAACATTCTTTATCCACACTCCTCACAACAGAAGATATCCTCTTCCAGCAAGTTAACTAATGTTCATATCTCCAGTCATTCTTTATACAATAACCTAATGCGTAATTGTGTACGACCTCAAGATTTGTTCTCCTATAGCACGAGGCAGACTCGTGTGTTTTCACCGGTGAAAGCGTCAGCCAAACTTTCACAATAGAACCCATATTGCTTCCAATGTCAGTTGGCAAAATGTAACAATGTAGCAGGAGCCTATCACAGTACAAGTCACATGGTGCTGATAGGTTATCAGCCACCATGCAAGCCCAGAGGTGGCTAAGATAATTCACCCAGGCATGACCACCTTAACGTTGCCGGACAGCTTTGAGCATCCGTTCCAGCATGAGTGAGAGGAAAAGGTCGAGAGGGTCCATGCATCCTCGCTGCAGCCACTTGGGGATGGTCACACGGGCGTGTGAAAATCCCAGCTTATGTAGAATATAGTCAACCCCATACGGCTCGATGCCTTTTCCTGCCCATGACAAGAGGCGTACAGTGGGCTCCAGGTGCCACGTGTAGCACTGATAGTCCCGGAAGTCTCGATGCAATGACTCCAGCGACTCGGCAATGCTCTTCTTCCGCCTCTCACTTTCGGGTGACTGGCTTTTGTTTGCAGCTGCTCCACCTAAGTGATGAAGAAGAATGCAATATAAGCAATGCACTAATGCTATGACAACCAGAGCAAGCCAAAGCACAATGAGCAAAAAGAAAAAGAGGAGTGCAAATAAAGCCAGAACTCGGGCAGTATCTCAACGAGCTAGTGTGACTGAAGAAACACTTCCACAGGTCCCAAGACAGTGTCTCAAGCAAATGCTTTATACAGATGACATATGCAACGAGGCTACCTCAATGGTGTGTTGAGCTGAGATATTTAACATAATGGATTAGCATGAAAACTATACAGGTGAAAGTGACAGGCCAGAGCTATCAACACCCGTAGGATGCACGTACCTGCCATCCTGGTGTGACCAAAAATCTGCAGTTTTTTTATTCGCACCAAAAAGGGGGGGAAGGTAGGAGGTTCGACCAGACTTTCAGGCAGTGCCCAAAGAGTCCTTTTGCACGAACCTTGCAGTAGCGGACATTGTTAGCTTCAACAATCTGTCAGCAAAGCTTTGCTTAAGCAACGCCCAGACTGATGGCCCTTCACCAGCAGCAGATGATAGAGGGTTGTGTTGCACATTGCTGAGCGAAATTCAGTTCTAATCCGGCGAGTTTTAACGCACCAAACCGAAACTGAGATTTGATGTTATTTCTGTTGATAACATGCTGCACTTTCTACGGCGCCAAATTCGAACTGCCGGCTCTACTGTGTCGTGCCATGCAGTTTCTTTTGCTTTGACACTCTAAAAAATAATGACAATGTAGTTGACGACTACCTTTTGCCTTATGATAAACGGCGACGGGAAAGCAAGTGCATGGCACAGCACAGTAAAGCAGGTAGATTGAATTTGGTGCCACAGTAACTGCAGCAGCATGTCATCAGTGGAGGTCATATTTCCACCGAGCTTTCTGCTATGTTTCAATTTATTGCGGAAAAACATGCAGGATTTCCTCATGCTGCACAGCTTCAGACAATTACTTTTTCTTAACTTCAAAAATGGACACGGCCTTGCTTTATCCATGGCTTCGAACTTATAGGCACTAATCATCTAACAGGGTTAGCTAGAAAGTTAGTAAATAAATTTTTATTAACATTTTTTGCTGCGCTACAGGTCGCCCATGGTCATGTCATTTATTCATGTTGTGCAGCCAGGAATAATCAGTCACACGATGAAGTAGTAAGATAAAATATTATGAAAAGTCCCAATTATATACTAACAAGGTCTTCTTCCTAGACCTTACAATGAAATATATTCCATAGTTTCAGTGTGGCCAGGTTTTTGTAGCCATACCACACAAATATTACTGACATAACTTATCGGTGGCCCACCCTGTGGCAGTAGTTACATGATTCTTTATAATCAATTGCGTTTGCCACAGCAGGCAGCATTTTCCTGAAATTTTTTCTAATTCGAAATCCTTACCTTCCAGAATTTTTTAGCATTTGCTGAATCACACAGTATAATCAGTGTAGTCATACCTTGTTAATCCAGACTTATATTTAGAGTCAACATTTGCTTTTGCCAGTGACAACTGAGAGGCTAGAGATCGACAACTTGTATCCAGCAATATATGGCAAGAGTCAACATGCTGGCACTAAGCAGTGATACAATATGAGCACAACAGCATCTCAGCAGGTCACATCGTGTTAGAGCAGGAGGATATTAAGACATCCATAAAAGCGAGAGACTTTGAGACAAAGACAAAAAACAATGAACAAGGCAAAGCAAACAGACTACCATCTTTCTCCCGGATGTAAGACACGATGAGGTTGTGCAGAAAAAAGAATGCTTCTGCGTCGACAGCCACGAAAATGTGGTCATCAAACTCGGTCACAAAACTGCATTCAACGACAGGTCTTGAATCTGAAAGAAGATAGAAGTGCAACAGAATAATAATTCATTGGAGTTAAATGCTTCACTCAGTTTAAGTAGCTTACTACATACAGGAATACAATTTTGTAAGGCTACAAATGCAGCTGTGCAGTAAATATTGTAGCAACACTCATTGTTTTTTGGATTAATCATAACAATACTATGCATTGCTAAGAACAAGTGTACGTGCAGACTTGCACCCGAAATGAGGAAAACTGAGGAGGAAAATATTCAAGACGCAAGTAGTATGTATAGGACAGTTACCAAAGTCATCTATCATACCCAGTGTAAAAAAGCAGCCTACCAGCCAATTTACCATAACGCACGCAGCAAGACACCAAAACTAACCGTCAGGTCCTGGACTGTGCTCCCCTTGGAGCTGTTCTGTCTTGAGGTGCAGCTCCAGGCTGGGAAAGGCAAAAATCATCTCCATGGTGTGGCCAGTCTCAGGAGGACGTTGTGGTGAGGGTCGTCCCTCAAAGACAGGGAAGCGGCCCACATCGTCAAGTTCGCTGCTAGCAAAGGCATACTGGAACCACTCGCTGACACTCTTGAACTGGGGTGGGAAGAGCACATTGCGGCTAATGCGGCAGACAGTAGCCATGCTGCCCGTGTTGCCAGATGACCCGGCCGCATGACCGAGTCGGAAGGTAAGGTGTTGTACTATGTGCGTGTCTACTGCTGCCTGCAAGCCAAAGAGAGACAGTCAGAGGGACAAGACATGGAAGCACTCAAATTTGCATCACTCAGACTCACAATAAGAAAAAACAAACAAACAAACAGAAAATGTGCATGCCATTTTGTTTGCTCACAGTTCCAATCCTAATTACAACTTGGACATTTTACTGAAATAAATTATTCTATTAGCAGCTATATTGTTTACAACAGAAAAGGTGTTGCTGCTCAGGCGATAAATGAGCTATCCCCTGGCCTTGCTTGCCTACTGAGAGTACTGTGCTCATATGGAGACAAGTTGTGGACGCTAGCATGCAAAGGCAACTTGCACGTCACCTGGCCCGGTCCAAGCACATCCTGGGCCTCAGTGGCAAAGTGTATGCTGGGCTGCCGGAGGCTGAACAGGGCCCAGGCCTTGGAACGGAAGCTGACGCCATGGAAACAGGCTAGCGAGACGTTACCGCCTCGCAAGTCCATGCTTCCACCAACCAGGGTTCCATGCAGTGGCAGCCGCAGGCCCCAGCCCAGCTGCAGACCAGAGACCAGTGCGAGTGCCCCTTGCCAGTGTCGCTGATGGGCGTGTCGGCTCTCATCAGGTCCCCCACCCATGCGACCCCCACGGCCACCTCCAGCACCACCTCGAGGCCGGGGGCCTGCGAGCCGCATGGATGAGAACACCCGCCGACTGCTGTGGAACTGCTGCGAGAAGAACTCCTCCAGCTTGGCTCCCATCTTGGCCAGGTCGGGTGTTGTTGACTTGGATATTAGCAACTGGAGTTGATCCCAGTGCACCTGTATGGAGAAGGCGAAGGATTGCAGAAACTATTAAGTTGTGGTCTTGAGTTTCGACTTCTATCACCAGACACCAACCCTATCACATCCTAATCATAATTCAACGCACCCAAAAAAAAAGAAAACGTGAGCTTCATCAACGGCCAGCAATGGAAAAATTAGCTGGTAGTTTAACTTTGGTTAACCCTGGCGGGAAACGAAAGCTTCATGTACATGGCTACGCTCACTGCCAAGCTTGGATTAAACACATGCGTTTCTCCAAACGTAAAGCTCTTTATTCATCAGTCTCTTCGGCATGCCGTCTTTTCATGCCTTCACATTCCAATGCGCTACTGTAGCAAGGAGTTTGTCCTTCCCCGTCATCGCGCTGTGTTGTAACCTTGATAAGAACTCGAGGGCTCCTATTTATACACGTATCGCCCCTCTTGGCCCTCTACTTTCACGTCACGCTGACGTCACCTCGCGTGACCTTGACCTTGACAGTGGTAACGGGCCATTTGGTGGCCTATGTGACTATGCCCTAAAGTCACATGGCGACCACCAGGCTTAACAGAGAAGTTTGACCTCTAAATTTCGTTAACTTGACAGATGTCACAGGTCACTTGGTGGCCTACATGACTATTACCCAGTCACATGGCGACCACCAGGCATAACACACAGGTTTGACCTCTAATTTTGTGACCTTGACTTTGACCGTGGTCACGGGCCACTTGGTCGCCTATGTGACTATGCCCCAAAGTCACATGGCGACCACCAGGTTTAACACAGAAGTTTGACCTCTACATTTCCCTCAAGGTGAAACTGTGCATATCCAACAGCTTGAGCTACCCGGCGTAGTGAAGCTTTCGCTTCAAAATGATAACATGTACACACCTAACCTTAAGATAATTCTTTCTTGCAATTAGTAACATATAAATGTTAAAAGAGAAGAGCTAGACTTAAATAAGATATGCATGATAAACAAGCTGGGGGAGCTGATGACTTTACAACCAAGATGTCAAAATTGTTCCCTTGGCATTTTTACTCACTCAACCAATTTATTCAATTTCTTTAAATATTACAGCTTTCATTTAAGTGATCCCTCAAAAGTTATTGTTAAGTAGAATCTGATGGCTGAAATATACAAGCCCTCTTCCCCTACCTTTCATGCAGATGCCTACCCACAGTGCACCCTACTCCCAGGAGAACTGGATCTCTCCTCCTGTTTGTCACAGGTAAAAATCGGACTTCTTGGTTTAAAAAATTATATGTGCCAAATTCCACTTCTGAAATTTCGTTTTAAGGAAAACCAAAAAGTGCAACCTATAGCCAAACAACACTATGAGTCTATGGCCAATATCAATTATCTGTTAAGCAACCATCATACTGTGACAATCTCCAGCCTTAACATACCTCCCCAACCTAGTGAACCACATATGGCATAGATAATAATAATAATAATAAAAAAAAAGCTTGGTATCTTGATGCCTGCTAATTCAGAAAGCTGAATATTTCAGACAGGCGGCACGGCCCTAACCAACGTCCATAAAGCTACAGAGTCAGGCGCTTGTTAATTCGTTCTCAGCTTGGCTCACCCTGGTCAATTTAGACAGGCTCTCAGTAAGGATGACCGGTGTCGAGGCATGACAGCCACAGCAAACAACTGCCTAAATCGCTCTCCTCAAGTATTCTTCTCAAGTATGAATTACATTGTGCAGTCCTGCTCCCTCAGCTGTGCATGCAACGTTGGTGTGACAACGATCGGGGGGCTCCATTGAGAATAGTTTGGCACTGCACTGTATGCTTGTTTTCTAAGCTTTGCACAAGCCAGCCGAGCGATGCTGTGCACTGTTTTAAGTGAAAATGGTATTTTCTCTTCAGAATGTGACCCGGTGTTCCTGTGTGGACATGTGGTGACTTTTCCTTTCCCGCAGAGTGCTGAAATTGTGCAACCATGACACATTATTTGCAGCTCATAGAGTGCAGTCTTCTTAAATGTGGTGTCGCTACTTGCTGGGAGGCTCCACCTAATTTACCCTGTCATGCTCTAGAGGGGACCCCAAATGCATTCACTGCAATGGAGCAGCTCTGCTTTAATATGCGTTACCAAACAGTGGGTGTGAGGTGATGCACTTCTTGGAACTGCACAAAAATGCCGTTCCCACATGGTTTTTATTTTAAATGAAGATAACCAACGCCCAGGTGTTCACCAGATAAATTTGCTATGATCCGAATGATTTTCGCAGGTTTTTGGGAGTTAGTCGATTATTTCAATGTTTTTTTCCAGTACCCTGACGGTTCGAATTGTTGTTTTCTCCATCTCCGTTCCTTCGCAATGCAAAGAACAACACGGCTGCCTAACTCCAGCATTTTTATATTCAAGAATCAGGTACTGCTCACATTATAAGCTTGCGTCCTGAAATGGTGAACCCTAATGTTATGCAAGCAACACCAAGACCTAAGGTAAAGAAATAAGAATACATATAAAGACTAAGGCTAGATGCTGTTTTTAATTAATTTTTGTACCACAGTGCCAATGGAACATTGAAAGCAAAGCGGTTCTCTAGTGCCCTGTAGCACGCTCACCTGGCCGTGGACAAACAGCAGGGCAGGGCGCTTGGTTGCCTCACAGCCTTCGCAGAGCCGCCACTCATCCCGCAGCTCGACAGCCAGCTGTGATACGCGACCCATGAGCACACTGCTGCCCATGTAGTCAAGCCGACTCTCTGCTGCCCACAGCGCCAGTGTCAGCGTGTGCACCGGCTCTCGGCCCCAACTCTCTTGCAGGCCCACTGCATAGCAAAGAGGAGACGATACCATTCACTACAAAGCTCTGCGTGTGACCCAAGACACATATCTCAATGCCCTGGAAGCGGATTCTCATTAGCAAAGTACTAGCTTAAACAAAACTCATTAAGCAAAGGAGCCAGTTAAAATGAAGCAAGCAATAAAGTGGCCTGGGACAAGCTTGGCCTCATTCAGACTTGGCTCATGATCATCAAAGGAATCTAACAGAGCAATGCCTTCTTCTCCAGAGGCCCTAATCCTGGCAACCAGTAAATTTGTTCTCTGCCTCCTCTCAAAGGGTCTCATATATTCACATGAAACACATCCAAAGTGGTTTTGGCTTTTTAACCCCAACATAAGTATTATACCTCTGTGATCACCACAATCCTTCGTAACAAAAACAAGCAATGAGTGCTCACTGTGTGTGTGAATGCGGCTGAGCTCAATGGCTCCACCCACAATGCCTCCTTTGGCATCCAGGCTGGAGCCATCCAGATCGACGGCTAGGTTGAGGTCCTTGTGGCCGCGGCTATCAATTGCCAGACGGCCCTGGGACCTGAAGCCCTGTGTCAGCCACCTGCACAAAATCATCCTCAGGTAAAACAAAACACACGCGAGCAAAAATCTAAAAGTATGCGTCAATTCCTTTGCTGCCATCGGAGCAAGCCAAGATCAATCAGTATAATTGTGAAATGTGAATCGGACAAGCAAAGGAATTGCAAAGCAGACACAAAACACCTCAATCATCTTACAAGCACGTCCCTTTTCTTGCATCAATTCAAAAATTCTAACTTCGCAAGCTTCCAGAGCCAGATACAAATAACTTTATGCACCAATATCCTTATTTTACTTTTGGTACAATGAATTCCCATTGGTTATTGCTCCTTCATAAGAGCATAACTAAATAAACAAAGATGATGTATGGTAGCTTATGCAGAGCTTTTCTCGAGACGCCAACAGGCAAGGTACTCACGATGTGTTGCCCATAACATTGCCCATGTTCATGTGAACATTGAGGCGGGACAGGTTCAGAGCGTAAAGAAGAAGTGTTTCCCAAGCTTGTCCCCTTGGAGGTGCTGGCCGCTCTTGTGGAGAGGGAGCTAGAGAAATGATAACAGTGATTTACCAAAGCGTCTCAATTTTCATTTATATGGCTAGTTACTAACTAGCAATCAGACCTGACATTATTGATACAGCCCATAGAATTTTAGGAAGTCGTCGTTACGGTAAGCTTTTCCGTGCTATTTATGGGTAGCAACAAAGAAGAAATAGACACACAAACACACACACACTCTTTTGGCAGCACACACTTCTATCCTTTCTCCTACACATATCAAAATCAGAAATAGACATTTTAGTGAGAGCATAATTTGAAGTTACTTACAAGCACTCCGCATACATAAGCTTGCAGCTTTACAAGGATTCAAAGAATGCAAAAGTGCTCATGAAAAGTTTTACCTGCTTCTTCTTCAGGGGAGCCAAGCTCCAAACTCCCAAAGGGGAAAGAGTCAGCCCGGCTTGGTGAAAGGGTGCCGCTGCTGCTACTTGTTTCGGCCGAGTCTTCAGCTAGAACATACATGCATGCAGATGCAATCAGCGCTGCTAACACATTACGAAAGGCTTAAAATAACTGAGGATATGAAAGCAGATGCAATAAATCTAGATGCACAGTGTACTTTCAGACTGTCCTGGTTGAATTACTAATATAGAACACTGAGGCATGAGTACCCTGGTCGCCAAAAGCTGAGCCCGCAGTTGCAGGGTCTCCTAGGAACATGCGGCGAGCAATGCTGCGTCGATACCAGGCTTTGGGGAAGGCTAGGATTTCGGTCAGTCGTCTCATGTCGTACTTGAAGGAGGCAGAGCCCACGTCGCACAGAGCAGAAAAGCGAATCAGGGCTCGACCATTATCGGCACCAATGTGGCGGCTACGGCTCATGTTGACCTGTTGGAAAACAAGAACCAAGCAACCTGAATTAAATGCCATATTTATACGATTTTAAGCACCCCCATTTTATTTTTTGTTTTTTCATGACTGCTATGCCCACCCTTTCTTTTCGCGGCAATATCTCAACGAGACGGGAGCAAGAAATAACATTTTATTTGGCACACATTCAAAACAAAAATTGCGCAGACATTGCTACTGCTTCCTGCTGCTTTTGGCACCTTGTAATTCAGGCTCTGTCTACGCCGAATTCTGCAGCGGCATTGTGATTGACATTAACTTCAGCAAATGTGATTACAGTTTGCTTGAATTTCAAGCTGTAGGCAGCCATCTTCAAACTCATTCTGTCTTCCACAGCGGCTGTGAAACAACTGACAACAAACAAGGCAAAGTGTGCCCACGCTGCCGAGGCCCAAGTGACAAAACGTTGGTATTATCAGGGTTGCTTTTGGCTGGTATTTGGTGTTATGTGCAGCTATCTATTATGCAGTGTTGGAGCGAAAGAAGCCAGAGATCATGTCCTGTGCCACCACAGAACTCCAACGGCTCTGGTTTGACAACACATTGAGCAAGCATGCTTGGTGGCCTTGGCTATGCACTCTTACTCAAAACAGAACAAAAAGAAAGGTATTTAGATTCATACGCAAACGTTTTTCTAATTTGATTTATTTATTTATTTTTTAAATAAGAGGGGGGGGGGGGGGGGGTTATAATTGTGAAAATATGGTGTCTGCTGCTAAGGCAGTCACAGGGCATATTACAACGAGCAAAGTAGCACTAGCAGACTGCATTGGTACTAGTACTTGCCCTCAAAATATCCTCACATTATTCATGGAACACAAAGTTAGTGCAATCAGATCAAGTGTCAGTGAAACTGGTGATCTAAAAACAGTGTGGCTTTAATATTACTGCCAGAAACATTTACTAGCAAACAAACTTCTATTAGCATAAAAAGCAAGCACTAGCATTAAACAGCTGCTAGTGCTCTATCCCTGGCCTCCCAATCCATTGGCATTCCACGGTAACCAAATAACATCTGTGAGGACAACTTTCCAATTTGTGTCCACTCTACACAATACTTTATATAGAATTCGGTGCTAGTTTAAAGAAAAAAGAAAAATATGTCCTATATTTACATGTAACCAATTCCTGCATTCCACAAAGTGAAATGCATTTGAGGTGCGGTGAGGTGCAGCCAGAAGAAACTTTATAAAAAAAATGTAAAGAGCTTCCATCATTCCATTTAGCACGAAAATGGTCACAAGGAAATAAAAGCTCACACTGACATTAAGAGCGGAACTGACCTTAACAAACTCCACTTGGAGTGACAAGGAGTCTTTGCGTTCTGTCACAGCCAGTGGAGAGGCATCAGCGGTGGCAGCGGCAGCCATCTTTTTGGCTCCTCCGTACGGATGGAAGATGTAGAGAGAGAAGTCCGCCAGACATCCTGTTGCTGACAGGCCTCCAACAGGGCCCTCATCAGCACGCTTGGATGAAAATGCCAGATCCACCGATGGAAGCCGCAACAGGCACTCTACTCGTGATACAGGCAAGCAGCTGAAGCGCAATATTGATGGCTGCATGCGGAAGTACACGATGACGTCCACCGGAAAAGAGCCGTACTGACTTTCTTCTAGTACAAGGCCTCCACCCCCATCTGCAACAAGACAACTGTTGATGCAGCAAGTGCAACAGGGCACTACTGACAATGAGTGTGCATTAAGTGCACAAAAAGAGAAATACACAGCCCAGAACACTATGACAATCACCACCACTGTTTCCCTGAATGGCCATTAGCCATACAATCAACACACTACCTCAATCCACATGCTTCTCTGTGGAGTGCTTGGCTTGCCTTGGACCAGCTGCGAGGCTAGGTATAGCCTTCATGCACAAGCTGACTACCACATTAGTAACATGCGAGATGCAAAATAAAGTGCATTCTTACCATAAGTGTCAGTTAACAGGTATAGCTCCACAAGTCTCTCTTCAGCATGAAGACATCCTCTCATTAGAAAATTCCTTGTGACTACATTTCACACCTAGGCTCTCCCCATCACTGAAATCACCATTCCCCCCTAGCAACTCGATGCACGCATTTTTGTTGTTGTTCTTTTAGCAGTACTACTTCTATGGTGATGCTTCACTTCATGTGTTTCTATTAGCGTGGGCCATTGACTGCAGCAGCCCTTAGATAAGGAATAACTTGCGAGCCCAATTTGAAGTAGAAAGGAAGCAAGCACATTTCCTTCTTCATCATCTCATCATATTTCAACCGTGCATGCACAACAAAAAGATGCTTACCCACTGATGCCACCGGAGATGCCTTTGCAGCTTGCTGCATTGGAATTGCCTCAAGTGCTTGCTCCAGAAAGTCCAGAATGTGTGGGCTTATCACAGTCTCCTGAATAATACAAGCAGGCATTTTACATCCCAGAGAAAGCACAAACCAGTTATAGAAGCTGAAACGCATTAAGCAGATAATTCTCGATAACTGAATCAAACTCTATGGGGAACCCTGCAGAGCGTTTTAACTTCGCAGAGTACATAACAACAGAAGGCATGATGCACTTCACTTAGGAGGGCCAGTTAATGGTATTAAAAGAACTAATGTACGCATAGCCCGCATTCAAATATATAGTAGAACTTCGCTGTAGTAAACCCACATAATAGTAAAGTAAAACTGCAGTCACATTTTACCTTCTAAAAATGACAGTATATTCTTTTTTGTTTATAGAGAAATGGCTAAGACAAACAGTGTCTGGCCAAGGTGACATACTTCCAGCAGAATGATGACATCGTAGCATATATGCAGTCTAGGAAATCACAGAGCCTCAGCTAAGTAGCGGCATAACTGTAACAACAACATATGGAGGCGAATGGATGCCAAAGACAATACAGCAGCGCTCTTTTAGACCACCAAGGCCTATGAGCTACAAGGAGCAGCCAACGAATGGGAAAGCGTCAGCCAAAGTTACAACACTGAGGAAAGAAAGACAGTGACAGTGCAGTCAGGAGTATGGTTTAGAAAAGAAAAGTTAAAATTTGCAACACTGGGCAGCACGAAGAATGAGGCAGTGGCGGCAGGAAGCAGTGGCACTCCTTAAGCGGTTTAAGCATGCTTCACGTGCCGTGCGTGCACCTTAAAAATATTAGATGTGCTTCACTTGTTTGCCCAAATAATGCGGCCTAATAAAGGATATAAAGCCTGGTATAAATACCTTTATAACTTCACTGCTATCTACTAGGCAGCCTTGGCAGCAAACAGAAATAACAAATGCCTAAACGTTTCTGGGCATTCCTTGCGTAACGAAATATTTCAGACTTCATCCTTTGCTAGGGCAGCAGATATACTTAAGCTGTTTTCTGTTAAAATGTACTGCTGCTTCGCACATAGCTTTCTTGTGGTCCCATGGGGTATACTTTAATGAGGTTACACGGTACTACTTTCTCTCTCTCTCTACAGATAGAGGTAACTTTGCTTACAAGCTGGGGGCCAAAAATAAAAGGAAGATGAACAAAAGTTTTATGCATGGCTACAGCAACGTAAGAACAGCATCAACAGTCAAAGGTTCAGAATTTCATTGTCTCAGGAGCTCACAGTTAATCACCGTGGCAGGCCCTCACAATATTTCAGGAATGTTTGCCTCTCAAAATCCAAACTTGCTGCAGTGCTAAAGAAAAGATAAGAATGTGCTCATGCCTCTGGAATGCTTTGCAGCGTTATCCAAGCAAACAGTGTAGCTTTCTTGGTACCCCCTCGGCGGGCAGGTGGGTCAAGGCCGACTGGACTCTCGCCTCCCACAGTCCATGAGTTGTAGTGCACCTGAGAAAGGAAAACCCAAACATTTGATACTGAGGGAAATTACTTCGCATATAATAGAACAGGAAGTATAGTTAAACCTCGTTACAAGAGACACTCAAGGGACCCGAAAAAGATGTCTCTTGTAACCAAGGTCTCTTGTAACTAAAAATTCTTACCAACTCGTACGCGCAGCAGTTTAGATTTCCTTAACTAAATTCTGTTCCATATCAGTGCCTTTTTGTTCCATATCAGTCACACAGGAATGGGACGACAGTGGCAGACACAACACAGACATTTTGACTTCCCAGTCAAGAGGAGGCACTCCTTCTTGGTTCCTGACATATTGCAACAAAAAAGGACACTGATATGGAACAGAATTTAGATATGTAAATCAAAACTGCCGCACATATTAGTTGGTACGAGTCAGCTGCATTGCGTGAGCATACCTGGGTTAATTGTGTCTATTATAAACGGTGAAGAAGTTACTTTAGGGACCTGCAAAAGTTGTCCTTAGTAACAGAGTGTCTCTTGTAACCATGTCTCTTGTATGCAAAGTTAACATGGCAAACATAGGGAAACCAACCAAACCATTTTCAAGAGTCTCTTATAACCAAGTGTCCCTTGTAACCATGTCTCTTGTAACAAGATTTTACTGTAGCACTTGAACAAGACCACCTTTGAAAGTTCTTCAGAATATTGGTACTTTGTGGATTTCCATTATCAAGTGGCTAGCATTTACAGCACAGTGTCCATATACACCACACAGAGCTAGGTTCACCAGGTGTAACCAGCAAAACTGCCCAGCTACCTGACACAACAGCCACCACCATGTCAGTGTGAATGACATCCCCTTCATCATAAATCCACATGCAAAAAGAGGAGGCCAAGAAGATGGGGACACTCACTTTGACGTCCAGGCCAGGCACCAGAAACACGGTGAAATCTGTGACCTGGCCTGGGGTAGCAGAGGCCGCTGGAGGAAACCGCATTCGAGAGGAAGATGGGTGACTGCGAGGACCACTGCGACGCCTCGTTGGGGAGCCTCCATCAGGAAGGCCCAGGCCTCCAGAGAAACTGCGCTCCTTGCGCATGGGACGAGTCCTGTAGAAGAAGCGCAGAACACAGGCGACTTAGATGCGAGAGGCAAAAAAAATTAAAAAAAATAAAGACCCACATCACAGATTAAGAGTCTATGTACACACCTTACTTTGGATATATTTTTGTGCAGGTATGCATCTAACACGCCTCTCTGCTCAAGGAAGAGAGAGAGCTAGGGCCATTCAAGTTAATATCAAAATCATATACAGTAAATATTGTCAATTCAACCTTCAAGGGACCACAAAAAAAATGTTCGAATTATCTGAAAGTACAAATTATCAAGTGCTTTTAAAGAAACTTCTGAAAAACATCTGCATCACAGGAATTCCAATTTTTGAGCCTGGAATGCAGTAAGTGATCTAAGCATTTGCGATGAAATTAAACTACAGGAAAGAATTTTTTTAGCTTAATTAAGCAGTTTGCTTTGAGCACCCAGTTGCGAATGCCAAAGAATTGCTCCAAAGTTGCAAAAGTGTCTCCGTGGCACCTTTTGCAGAGTGACACAGTAGCGGTGGTGCCTTCACACAAACTGCCCTGTCGTGTTTTCAGGACACATCACCACGTTCACTGAGCGGTGAAACATCCTCAAAACGCTATAAGTCAGCATACTCATAGCGCACAGAAAGCAAGTGAATGCAAGAGAGAGAAATATGCGTAGGTGTTAGAACGGCGTGATGCCATCCTGAAATAAAACTAAATGACCAATGACGTGTAAAGCAATGCCCGAAATGGTATGACTGGCTGATGCGCGTGCCCGATGGCCGTGGTGGGATTGCGTGAATTAAGAGAAGCGAAAATGAAACTATGCTTCTGGATTATATTTATGCAAATGGGGGACTTCCAATCATCGTCAGATGGGGGAGTCTACCTATACGATCGCTAACTTTGTGGGTCGTACCTCGATGTGGCCAGTCCGAATTACCTAGCATCAACACTATAGACTTGCATAGACATTGACTAGGACTGCGCTCCTAGGTCGAATTATTCGAGTTACCCGACCAAAATTTTACAACTCAAACCACAAAGGTTGTCCAAAATTGGCATATATCCTTCGAGAGATCAAATCAAAAAACTATTTACGGCAAATATTGAGTCCACTGTCACAATTTGAGGCTATCGTAAAGCAAGCACAGAAGCATTTCGAATGACTTTTAGTATAAGTTATAAGCTGCAACTGCAATTTTTCGTTTAATAAGATAAACTGCCACAAACAACATTTTGTAGAAAACATGCGCCTCACTTTGTTGCCTGCTGCAAAGAACAGATATGTTTGTTGGATGTCAGAATGCGTTAAATAGTATCAGAATGCAAAAATGTTACCCTTCTAAGAGAGAGTGCTTAACCTCGTATGCTTTTGTTCTCAAAATAATCCTCATTTTTAAAAAACCGGCATAAACAAATGCCTATGCAACCAAAACACACACACAAAGTTGTTTTTCAAGAAGTATGTCTAATGTAACATCTCAGCTATGAGATTCATGCCACAAAGACTCTGACATGAGCAACAAAAAAATCCTGATTTGTGTATGCTTCTTAGCTTGTGCTTAAGAGAAAAAGAAAGCGAGAAAGGTACGAGTAATGAAGTCAAATGCACAAGAAAGCATGCTAGTGGAAGGTAGTGAACATTTAGAATGAGTAAACTTCCTCAAAGCAAAGCTTCGAGTACACAGCTTAGAGCAAAACTGGCCCCAAACTTAAAGAACTGAGGTTAAATAAAGACCTGGTACCCACATTTTGATGGGTTCCTCCTCGTGAGCTGGGTCCCTGGTGTGTAGCACACATTTACCGCTGTTGAAGAACACCTTGATGTCCAGCTCAAAGTCAATGCTGGGCTCAACCTGCTGCTGCTTTGTTGGCACAGGTGTGGTATGACCTGCACGCACTTCAGCTACCCTGCACAATGGCAAGACAATACACTCAGCAAGCTCTACCACGCATTGTTTAGTTTGGTTTGCTTTGTGGGAATTAACATCCCAAAGCGAATCGGGCTATGAGACGCCGTAGTGGAGGGCTCCGGAAATTTAGACCACCTGGGGTTGTTTAATATGCACTGACATCGCACACATTGCACAGCACACGAACGCCTTGCTTTTTGCCTCCATCAAAGAGCAGCCGCCGCAGCCAGGATTCGATCCTGTATCCTTGGCCACAGCAGTCGAGAGCCCTAATCACTGCGCCACCACGTGGGGTCTACCATGCATTGTAACAAATATTTAACTGCATATGCCATGTACCTGGCAAGATGCCTATCTGCAAAACCTTCCATAATTTATAGTTTATCTCAATTTGTTACAGCGAACAAGTTGCAATCTTTGGATAACATGGTGCTGCTATGATTCTTCTAACAAAAATCATACCAATTATTATGATGTTGATGCACATGCCTACCAGCAACTTCACTACTTACAATTAAAACAGACACCATGAAAACATTATGTGGATTACTCAAATTCACATGCTTCAATAGAGGGAAATGGAAAAACTTTGCAATACCAAGGAGCACAAAGAAGTTTGTTATATCTGGGTTTAAATGTATGTCTTTAAGAACAGATAAAGTTCTCTGAAACAGGGCAAACGCTTCAAACCAATTCATTTGCATTTCAGTCACAGAGCCCGTAGCAGAAGTTTTCGTACCAATTTTTCCACTTCCAAATCTATTTTAGAAGTAATTTCTGTAGGCCTAGTTGGTTTATACTGTCTAATGAAGCAGCGCAAGGACAAGATCACAGGAAAAGAAGAGGGATAAAAAGAGAGGGACAGAAAGGCACCCTTTCTCTCTCTCTTCTTTACCTGTGATCGTGTCCTTGCACCGTTTCCATTGGTCAGTAAATCTTTTATACAAAAAACCTGGCGCAGTATTGCTTACGCAATAAAACAAGCTTTGTACCAAAGCACTACAGCTTTGTCACAACTGTAGTGCCCAAGGGTCTTGCATCTGGGTTGCGCTGTAGGGCTCATTATGCATTGTCAATGTGTTCCATATCTCTTGAAGTTGAGAGCAACCCTTGTCCTCACTGCTTCGAAAATTAGGGCTTCTAACAGTAGTAAGTTACACTCCTGATGGTTATAAATGCTCATGTGCCCTGGTTCATGTCTTTTGTGGAAATGTAGGGCGTCTAAAAGCTCCTTACGGTGGCGGTAGTATGTCGTCACGGGGGCTTAGGGCTGGCTCTGAGGGCTCGCTTGTAGGAGTAGGTGCACCGCTATTGGTCACACTAGCCGTGGTCTGGGAGAAGACGCTGTCCAGAGAAAGTTCCCTGCATCAAAAAAAAGTAAACATAAAACAATGAACCAACGACAAACTCGAAATTGTCAGTCTATGCCCAGAAATTTCCGCCATGCGAGCAAAATCGCACATGACCTTTGCCTACCTACAGGGGCATCTGTAGCCAAATGTTAAAAATGAAATGCTGCACTTGACCCCAATTTCTCTATTTATTTCTTGCCACTCTCAAACACAAATCACTGGCAGCCCAGCTCTCCACTATTTACAGTGACCTATACTGTTGAAACCAGGTAGATCGAACTCAATGTATTGGCAATTATCATGAACTGTAAGCAGCACTACAGCCGAGCCAACATGGTGACCGTAGGGAAGAACTACATCAGTGAGCAGCGTGAGAGCAATAACAAGTTTTCTTGATTGTACGACTGAATCGTGATATGTATTAGTCAACGTTAAACAAAGAACAAATGACAAATTGGAAATCGTCGGTCTATGCCTAAAAACTTCCGCCATGCGAGCAAAGTTGCACTTGATCTTTACCTGCTTAGAGGGCATCTGTACTATTTGGCTATTTGCTTGGCCATTTGCTTGGCCATTTATGCATTCAGTCAAGCAAGCAAGCAACCCCCTTGTGTGTACATTCATTAGCAGAGTTCTTCAAGGAGCTGGAGTAGTGCGCAGAACAAATTCTAGCGCAGAAATGTTGTATTTATAGTGCGACGCGCTAGTTTATTGCTTTCAGTAGTGGACACAGGCTTCCGTTCTTGCTTTCAATTGCCAGGAATTTAATCCCTATGCATGAAGCAAGTGAGATGACATTTGCTGATGCTGTCTAGTGTGCAATTTCAGTCTTCCCTGGTGAGTTAACTAGACCTGCTCTGCCACTTTATTTTCTTTCTCGGCCTCTGGCTCCTACTTCCTCAAAAGCGCTCGTTTATCACTGCTCCATATAGATCACTTCCCTTACTCACGATGTGAGTAAGTGAGACACTTGTGAGTGTCAGTGGTCGTTAGTAGGAGTGTGAGTGAGTGAATATGAGTGCATATGAGTTTGAATAAGAGTGAGTGGTTGTGAGTGTTGTACATGAGTGTGAGTGTGGACATGAGTTGTAAGCGGATGTGAATGGCTGTGGGTTATTCCAAGTGGATGACAGTGCACATGCTGTTGGATAACCACAGTGAGCCAACAGAAGGCATCAATGAATGTGTAACCTTTGGTTTGGTTTATGAAGTTTACCCTCTCGGAGCAACGACTATGAGGAATGCTATAGTGGAGGGCTATGGATAACTTAAGCTACCTGGGGTTCTTTACCACGTACTGACAACATCACACAGTACACAGGTCGGTGCACACACTCACGAGTGCACTCATATCCACTCCCTCACACTCACATTTGTGAGTGTGAGTGAGAGGATGTGAGTGAGTGGTTATCAGTGAATGTTAGTGCGAGTGAGAATGAGTGGATATGAGAGTGAGTGCTTGCAAGTGTGAGTGGATGTAAGTGAGCCTGAGTGCAAGTGGTCATGAGTGGAAGTGAGCCAACGCACATGGTGCTGGCCTATGAGCTCCAATGTCATGGTGTCAATTTCGTGAAAATTACCGATACTAATGACAATTTCATAGATTAAAAAAAGCCTAGATGCAGGAATACATTGCAACCACAACCGTGACATCCACCACCCGCCAGAGTGCAGGCAATGCACCGATCACTGGGCACTGGGTACCGCAGCGGAGGTGCTTTGGAACTAGCCACTACCAATCGTAAGATGTCCAATCCTGTTACCGGTACATTACATGTAAATAGAATCATCTTTCATTTTTGTTTCAGCAATGCCTCTGCCAATGATGCAGCAGAACAGGAGGTCACCTTCAAGTGCATGCCATGTGCACCACGTCATGTGCTTTCACATGTGCTTCTGTCATGTGCCCAAGGCCATGCAGCCAACTTTTCCTTTCGTGCAAAAAGTGATCGAAGCGAAGAAGCACCAAAAAAGTGAGAGTGGCATCGTTCAATGTTTAAAATGTATTGCTGAACCCCAAGTTCAATAAATGCGAACTGATGTGCTACACAAAATTTGTTAGGAATTTACAAGGGCTCTTTCAACCGTCTGACATCAAAGATAATAATTTGATATATCTGGGCCCGACTGTATTTTTCTAACTGGCACTGACCCAGTACATAAAAACTTTGTTGGGTTGAGATCTGATACAAGGCCAGGCATGGCTGAGCCCTAAGCTTTGATACAGTAGGAAAAAGCAAATTTAAATTAAGCCTTCATAGCCTCTGTGAGAAGTTATGAATTTTTGAACATCCTGAGATTATCATTATTATCATTGGCCTCACCATCCCCAATGCAAGATACAAGCTCTTCCACATTCTTTCAATCAACCCTGTCCCATACCAAGGTTAAGATTGTGTGTGATTAAGAAATAAACATTATCCCACCTTAACAGCTTGCTGAATCCAAAACAATGCCTCTAGGGTTGAAAATCAAAAACAAACGTTCATTACAAAATTGGTTACACAGGTTTATGATGCATTTATCATCCTTCCTTTGCTCGCCTGTTGTTTGACCTCATAATTTGTAATACGAGATTGACCAGAATATCCTGCCTAGCGGCGCCTAGAGCCAGCCATTTCCAGTAAGCATAAAAGCTGCTGCGAGAGGCTGAACCAACAAATACCTGTGAACCAAAGATATGGGCCGCCTAGGTGTAGCTGGAAGATCGGACATGTCAAACGAGGCCGTGCGTGTGTGGGTGCCTGTGCCAACACCGTCCTTGGTCGGAGAGACTGGCATCCCTCCGGAGGATGGCGGAGTGGCATGCTCCAAGTGGTTGGCTATATGCGCCTCTTCCTCAGGGGTGTCGGCAGGCAGCCGAGACATGGTGCCCAGGCCGAGCTTGTCCTTGATTGACGCTGCCTGGACGTGCAGAGGTACAACCCGAATCACAGGCACCCCAGGACAATCTCCATATAACGCAAACATGTTTTTTTACCTTGAAAATCAAAAGCTTGGTACAAATGGCATTACAAAAGGCTGAAAACAATTTTTAACTAAGCACAGAACTTGTTTTAACACTTTGGACAGAAGTAAAGGGAATTAAACTTTGAAAGAGGATATATACAAGTGCCCAGAAACAATGGCGCCATCTTTAAAATGCCAACAAGAGCAAAACCTCGACGAAAGCTAGGCAATCCCAAGAAACTCATTGAAGCTGTCATTAGATATATACCTGATGAATTACAGAAGTTGAGCAGGCAAAAACAAGAGCTTACATCCAGCATTGTATCCTGTATGAACATATCTATTCCTCTTCTGCATTTTTTAGCGCTAGTTACCACGTCAGAGCCATTTAAAGAAGTAAATAAACGTAGGTGCATGAAACTATCACACCCTTCCCAAAAGAAGCAACTAAACAAGGTCGCATGCAAAAAAAAATGAAACTGGAAAGGTGGCAGAAATAAACTTTATATTCATTATCACCAGGCCATTTCTTGCAGAAATCAATAAATATTAGCTTGACACTTAATTAAAATAAAAACTCTGTCAAAGGCCAAAGAAAGGCAAATAAATATCACTAACCTTGACACTCTGCCTGCGCAGCTTCTTGATCACATCTCGGCGGAAGTCATTGAAGACGGCCGTTTCAAGCTCTTTGAGCCGCCTCTCCTCCTGTTCAATGGTGCTCTGGCTGGCACCCAGGAAACGCAGGTCACTGATGATCTTGGCCTGCTCGTTCATTTCTTTCTCGATCAGTCGGGACCTTTTCTTGGCATCCAGACTTGGATCCAACAGAAGGCAGGCATGGCGAAGGGTCACCGGCTCCTGAGTAGAACTATTTATGTAAAACCTGCACAAAAACTACACGTGCTCAAGATATGAAGTTTACTTTTGCACTCCTTACTTTTGTTAAACTTGGACCATAATAAAACAGGGCACACTTCTGATATGAAAAGTTGACACATCGTACATGTGACAGAACTACACTAGACCAAAACTACCGCAACTACATCTCGTAGTCCCTGCAGTGTCGTACACTGCACTTATAATTCCCATACCACTTCCATTTTTTTTTCATATTTTTGTTACATGATTGAAACATACAGAAAATACAAAGCAAGATTCTTAATTAGTAAAACTGTATTGTATTGGGTTTTATGGCACATAGTCAACTAAGCCATAATGCGGCAAACATAGGGTTGGGTGCGTGCTGTGTTAGGAAAAAACTTTTTTTTTCTCGAAAGATGTCAGATCTTAGAAGGTTGACTTGAAGACTGATATCCCAATTCGTAAAAGTAGGATTAAGCAGATATTAAATAACGTTTAATATTCAGTCTAACTGTAAAATGCGCAATTTTCAATTTAGTCCGAATGTTACTCACAGAAGCGAATAACAGTCACTGTTGCTCAAAAGCAAGTGACCATTGTGCAGTTTTTCACGAATTAAATTAACTGCAATGCATGTGGTCCTAGTCAGTTTTTCCAAGGTTGCTTGACAATTTAAATTTTGGATAATCCGAAAAGTTTTGCCGGTCCTTTGAAGTTCGAACTAAGAAGCTTTTACTGTATTTACATAAGACTATGAAAAAGCATTGCAAGTTAAATTAAAACCTTCCTTTTCTTTGTGGTGAAAAATATCAATAAATTCAAAGAATATAATCATTACGTAAAGGTAATAGAGAAGATTTCGAGCCAAAGAAACATTCTCTCACATCACTTTTTGAAACATCCTACAACACCATAGTTATAGACAAGAAATATATATTAAAGACATGACTGGAATAGAAGCTACATTCATTATTACAGCAAGCTCCTTTTTCTTAATCAGCGTGTGCCGTAAAACCAAGGGACATCTGTTGATAAATCCGCAGACGTTTGTCAGAAAGCGTCACCTTTGAATATAGAGACCCTGGCATCTACTAAATCCCATGTCTCGAAGTTTGCAGTCATAAAAACAAACATCGCTGACCTTTCAAAAGAAAAGTTGGAAAACACTGTGTCCGACTACCTGGGCAGCGCGAGCTTGCTCCTCAGGGCTTTCACCGTCGTCACCTTCTCCTGTTAGGGCAGTCAGTGTGCGGAACAGTGCTGACAGAGCCTTACTGATGCCCACATCAACATGGATGTCCACGCCTTCCATCTGCCACTGGACATTCAGAATCCACTTGGCATTACCTGCATAAAATGCACCAATGAGAATCCAATCTGGCAAACTAAACACACGCCCCAGTTCTCGTCCTATTTTCCCTTCTTTCCTAAGTGCTGCACGAATCTGCCTAACTGTTTCAGTGCCCTTAGGCGGCAACAGACACGAAGAAGGAAAACACCCTCTGGGTTAACAGCTATAAGCCACACAGCCACAAAGTCCAAACTAACAGCATGAAAGTTTTTACAAGTTGGTACAGTGCCATTATGAGGAAAAATGTCACTATGAGAAGGAAATAACACACATAATGTAAGAGAAGTTACCTTATGGGCGCTAAGCAATGCCCTAGTCCCACCTTGCTAGCCAAGCACTGTAATAGCACATCACAAGTAGACACCAGCAATGCAAGTAGTCTTTATCTCTAATCAGCTGAATCTGTGTTTCCACCTTCATATGTACTCTACTATCATGTCTGTGTCCAACTGATCCACAACAGAAATGTCAAGAAATGACCTTCTACTGTGATCCTCAAACATGAAATATTTGGCTTCTTAGCAATATGAAAAAAAAAAAAATAAGAATCAGTTAAAACTTCACAAGCAATCAAAACCTTAAAAAAAAAGTTTCCTTAATGCAATAGCGTTAAGGGCCCCATACTGCAGAAAATCCGGTATCGGCATTGTGAGTGAAGAACCGTAAGCATGCCTCCAGCAGGTGGTATTTGGCAGGTGACATGGCTGGGCACTAATTGGTGACGTCACGAGACCATATGCTATGGCTCCTTTAAGATGAGAGGGTAAGATGGGAATCGAACATTGGTAGCCTTGTGTCGCGAGTCAAACATGCTACTCCTAGGCCACACAGGTACATTCGTATGGCTTTGTTCAAGTGGGGCTTTATACACATATGTTGGGAAGTCTTCCGCATAACGTGGTAACTTACGACTGTACGCTAGTGAGTACGTACAAGATAACAGAGGTATAAATTAGGGGATAGCAAAGCGCATGTACGGGAATGAGGATTCAAAAGGGGAGCAACAGGCGGAAGCCATTATCACTGTCAAGTCATTCCCTTAAAGGCAGACTTAAGTATCCCCCGAATTTCGATTGATGAGGACAGCATGTTGCAATATCATTGTTACGTGAAAATGCAAATTTGAGCCAGAAAGCATTTATCTAGCATGCACTTCTAGAAAAGGAAGGCAAAAGACATCATTACCATTAGATGGGAACTATGAATCGTAGAATACAGATATATGCTGAGAATTACAAAATATTTACAAGTAAAATTGATGATGCAAAGTACCTGCCTTTTTTTTTTTTTTTAAACTAAAACACACTTCAAAATAGCGCAGTCCTGACCCACAAAGGCACGAGGGAAAAAAATGATGCTCCAAGCTTAAAACTCACTGCCAGCTTGTGCAGCAATGGTGCGAGAGCAGATCTCGTAGGTGCCCTCAGACACAACACACAGGTTGGTGGTGGTGGCATCATTCGGGTCAGGCTTCCAGTCTTCCATGGACACTTCAAACTCATCCGCAAAACGCAGGCACAGCCCTGGACACACAATCAGAGCTTCGTGGAATGCCAGAAGGCTTTCAGCAAGCCTCTGCCACCCAAGGTAAACCCAATGTATACCCAACATTAAGTAGACATTTTAGAATGATTGTTTCCAGTACCCTCTTTAGGCCAGTTAATGATGACATGATCATATGAAAGCTAGTTTCGACTAGGGACAAAAGTAGAGTTTTTTGACATAAAGAATGTTATTTCTGTATCACAAAGCTAAATGACAACCCTGGTAAAATGTAGTACACGAAGAAATTTGTGCAATTCAGTATAATCTAAAGTGAGAAAAAATAAAATTAACTCAAATTAGGAGAGAGAGAGAGAGACCCTTAAATCAAAAACAGAAAATTTAGCCGGTGTTTAGATTTCGCTGGTATGCTACTCCATGTAGGAAGGGGAATTAGGGAGGGAAAGATTGAAAAAGAATAGTGAGGAGAATAAAAGTAATGAAGGGGGCGATAAAATGCGGCCATTAAATGTGTTGTAAGGAGCATCGTGGAGTAATGGAATAAAATGAAATGATGAAATGCATAATCCCACAAATGTGCTTGTAGAGTTCAAAGCATGAAAAATGCCTGAGGGTAACATTCAAGGTGAATTTAGAGTCTGTCAAGAAGTGCAATCTCTTTCAAATACATAAATAAAAAGCTCATTCCCAGTCTCTGTTGCCTAGGACTGGCTAAGGGACCTAAAACACTGTCCAATGTTAAAGGCATTGAGGAGAGCTTTTCCATGCCATGTTCATAGTATGCACGCTCGTTGGCGTACGCACAACACTCAACCAGGATATGTTCCATAGTTTCAAGTGAGCCACAGTTATCACAATGCGCACTGTTCATTTGACCGAAACGGTATGGCAAGCCATTTGTATATGCGCAGTTCAGGCAAAGTCGGTGGTAAAGAGTTTTTAGTTGGCGAGGAAATTTTGGAGGGAGCCTCGGTCTTAAGGATACCTATGAACAGTATAGATTCCTGTGTTTCGTTTCTACTAAGTTAACATAACATAACATATAACACAACACAACACAATACAACATAACATAAGTTAACATAAATTCTAGCGGTGCCACAAGAGTCCGATGGAATGGGCTTTCATGTGAGGCATTTTTCCAGGACATAAAAGCGACAATGAATACGGATCATTAAAGAAGCACAATAAAGAGAATGAGAATCAAGAGGAGGCTTTGGGAGACAGTGAATGCGCATAGTTCAATGCAAGCAAAAAGGCCCCTGTTTAAAGAAAAAGCTACAACTGAGGAGTAAACAGTTGGCCGAGGGCACTATGCACAGCATTCTTGAAAATGCACTTTTCAAAACTACAAATGAAAATGTGAGCTAACCCTGATTTATCTACCTTACTTGCGATAAAAAAGTTTCCAAATACTTGCCATATAAATTTAGGCATGTCTTTTAAGCCGAACTGGTAAGCTGACAAGGTTTATTAGGTGTCTACACGGCCATCTCAAAAGTAGTGCACTGTAGCCATGAGCAACAAACCTATCAAAGCTCAGTATCTTGTCTCGTCCAGGCCCCCCCAGCATGTATTCATAAAAAGAAAACCCGAGAAAGCATGATAGAAAGAACACCCATACTACATAGCGTTCACCTCACGGCTGAAAAGCAGGGTCACCTGTGAAGCGGGCTTTGCTCACAAGAGATCCACAAGAACATGCTGATATCCGTGTGTTCTCGAGGGTCACCACTACCGCTGGTGTGGCATCGGCATCGAACAGCCTGCTATTTGTCAGGGTCTGCACAAAAGACAGATGAAGAGATGAAAAATAAGGAGGCAAACACTAAACTTTATGCTTTAAGCTCTTCTGGGGCAATCCACATCTGCACAAGCATGTCCGATACATCGTGGCTAACAAGCTTACTCCTTTGTTGAGGGGCATGCAGATGCCAAGGTCCTGGACTGTCAGCTGGAGAAAAAGGGTGCCCAGTGCTTGGCTGCTCAACTGAGGGAACTGAGGCACGCGTTCAAACAGCTGCTGTGTAGCTGTCAGTACCTGCAGGCAAATATATTTTATTCTGAGATGAAAGCGGAGAAGCTGGTGACATAAATGAAACACTATGTAGCCCTCGTCGCTCTAGCTGTGCACCGCAGTGACTTGGAAATTGGAACTTTTCTGGACATAGCCAAGTTATTCATTTACAAGGCACAGAAAGAACTGATGTACCCTGACGGTAACAGGGTATCTGTGACAAAAAAGAATAAGCACCGTCAGCGGTCTGATGTTGACAGAACACGTGGATTTCTCCAACAGCTGTTCATCGTCAGTGATGACTCGGGAAAATCAATAAAGACCACTGCAAAGGAGCTTCAAGTTGCAGAGTTGACTGTCAGGCTCACCAAATTGCATACCAACCCCTTCGAAACCTCGATAATACATCACTGTCCCAACTCACAGCTTACTATAACCACACTGGACGAAGGGAATTTTACCAGCATCTTGAAAACATGCCACAATTAATTTCACTCCCAAGCCCGGAAAACCCCTTTCCTTAAATAATCTACGCCCCATTTCTCTCACAAGCTGTCTCGGCAAACTCTATGAACATGTAATCCTTCGATGACTTCAACCTGAACTCGAATCTACCGCCTTTTTTGCTTACACTCAACACGGCTTCCGCCCGCATCTCTGAACCCAAGATATTCTACTATATCTGAAAGAGACCGTCCTCAACAACACCCTCCATAAACAGGCCCCAGGGACCATACTTGCCCTTGATATACAAAGGGTATTTGATAACATCAGCCATGACAACATTTTGTCTACCCTTGCCACAACTAAATGCGGACTACACATCTGGCGCTACGTTGAGGCCTTCCTATCCAAATGCACGGCCCATATCACACTCGGCTCCTACACCTCCCCGACCATCCGCTTACCCAGCCGAGGCACACCGCAGGGTTCTGTTCTCTCACCCATCCTCTTTAAAATCGCTGTAACTCCCTTAGCACGAATACTCGAAAATATACCCATCTTCAACACGCAATATACGCAGACGACTTCACACTGGACTACTAAGGGCTGCCTTGGCCAAACTCAACATACTCTGCAAATCACTACGGATGCCATCCACACGTACACACAGGCTGTAGGTCTTGCATGTGCACTGCAGAAATCTGAGTTCCTAGTCATCAAACCTCCCCGTGCGCCCAAACCACCATCGTACTCCTCGACAACGCTCAGATTCCCAAAGTACGATAACTCCGACTGCTGGGTCTCCACATTAAAAAGGACACTAGAGCCGCCATACACCTCCTGCAGAGCCAGATCAACCAGATCACACATCTCATCGCCGCATTTCAAGCCGCAATCACGACCTCAAAGAAAAAGACACTTTAAGACTCGTAGACGAATTCATCGTTAGCCAACAAGCCTACCACCTCCCCTACCACCACCTCACTAAAACGCAACTCACCAAACTTAATGTCCTACACCACTCAGCCGTTAAAGCTGCTCTCCTTTACCTCATCATACGAGTACGATTCGGCTTCTTCAATTAGGCATACACAACAATGCCTCCTGCCAACAATGTAGACTCTGCACAACACCTACAGGCATTCATCTTCTGCGCTAAATAGGCTACAATACCCCTAATCCCTCACCTCACACTCAAACAGCCATCCCCCCGTATCTACGAAGTCTCCTAAAACTCAAAAACCTCCCATAAAATATTGATCCCGAATACCACAAAGGTTGTCGCGCAGCCCGGGCCTCATATCTTTCTAAGCAACACTCTGAACGTCAGGACATCATCTACATGGATGCTTCACATAATCCAGACCATCCTCACATCTGCACAGTGTTCACAGACATTCACCACTCAAAATTCACTCGACCTCCATCCAATGTACAACATCGCACACATCAGTCTGTTGCAGGCTCAGCACACAATGAAACAGCATACCGATATCTCTTGCAAGAGACCCTCCCACACTCATCCGCTGGAATACTATCTACTCTACCTACCCCTCCCGATTCCATCACCATGACATGGGCACCTGGGCACGAGGACATCCTTGGAAATGAGCGCACTCATGCGTTTGCCCGAGAACTCAGCTTCCGGATGCCAGCGGATGGCCTCCCGAAACCTTCAGTACGTACCCTCATCGAATCTCTCGACTACACTTCGATTGTCCACCACTATCATCGTTGCTGCGTCATGTGTCCGCCACCAGATCACATGCTCAATCACATCAAAAGCACGTACTGGCGCCAACTCCAGACACATTCGTTCCCATCTCCTCAATTTGCCCACATCTTTCACCCCACGGTCTTCCCACTGTACCGCACCACTTGCAATGCCGCCATACGCACTCTCTACCATTACCTATGGGAATGCCCACATCCCGTCCGCGTTCCTCCCATCAAAAACTCCACCCCCTCCTTCTAGGAGGCGGCTCTTCTGGCCACGCAACCCACTGATCAGCCAAGACTGGTAGACCGGGCCAAGCTAGAGGGAGCGACCAGGGTCTTCTGGACTAAGGGGCCTGCCTGGGAGTGTCTGACTTAATTTTCATTATTCAAAGTTTTCCAACTTCCTCCCGTCAGGCTCACAGTGCATGAGGACTTGAGGTACAGTCTTTGTCAAGAGTGTAGGGCCCAGGAGGTCTAATTCCAATGTTCTGAATTTCCTGATGGTAAGAAGATTTTTTTCTCCTACCCTCTCCACTGGGAAGGACCTCCACTAATGCTAAATCAGCGCCACTACATGGCTCAGAAGCAGACGCCCTGGGCTCTACACTTTTGACAAAGACAGTACATTCATTCGTCATGAGGACAGGATAACTAATGTCTAGTTAACCTCGCAAAATTTTCTGCTTTGTCCAAGCACTTCCTAAGCAAGCTGAGCCAGCCTGAGAATTTTTCAGGCTGGTTAATTTTTCTTTTTTCAAATAAAAAAAACTCTGACCACAACAAAAGAGTTAACAGGAGTAAGAGCAGATGGTTTTGCGCAAGCAGTGATAAGGTGCCTACAATGATGAGCACAAAATTTCCGCTGACTGTTACTGTGTCTGCCATTGTTAGCAATGACGGTGACATCGTGCCACTACCCTTTTTGTAGATGACAAAGGACTCCCCGTTATTGCAGCAGCGTACATGAAGGTGCTTGACATCACTGTAAAACCCGGGTCAGAGACTGTTTAGAGACCTTAGATTCAGTTCCCCGCACACAACACCCGCATCGACCAGGCCGACAGATTCCTAAACCATGTCACTCTCAACTTGTGGCCTCCTAGTTCTACAGATTTAAATCTTCTCAACTACTACATCTGTTGCATCGTTGAGAGGGAGGCCACCAAACAGTCACATAGCAAAACAAACTTGCTGAAGGCAGCTTACTGCTGACTCAATGGCCAACATTTTTAAGGGTTACAAGAACCGAGCATGCAGTCATTTCCAAAGCCGAATTGATTATAGCTGACGATGTCGGATTCTTGTGAGTGATTCTGGAAATAAGCAGTAACAAAAGCAGTTCCCAAAGTCTGGTATAAATGTGCCTATTTCTTCTGAAGATATGGTTCACGGCTTGAAATCGACACTGTGTTCTCAAATATCTCCCACACCGATATTACCATTTCTCCATTGGGTTTGTCTGCTGAAGGGTGCAAATCACGGAGAAACATGCCAAAACGTGCTTCCTGGGCGGTGGGGGCTGGTAGCTCAGCACTAGTGCCACGTGCTCCTATGCTTGCAATTGTTTGTTTAAACATTCGCAAGAATGACTCTGTAATCTGCTGTCAGTAGTGGTGTGCGAATGCTATTCAAAATTTAAAAAAACTGATATTTGGAACTTTCGAATGTTCGAAAATTACCAAGCACATCGCAAATTTTCGAATTCATCCATTTCACCGCAATCCTTGATCACGTTGACTATGCAGTAAAGCATCCTCAAGACGTGACTGGGCCCTTTTGTGAAATCGGACCGACCTTCCCTTTTGAGAAGAGGGCCTCCCCAATAGTGTGCGCAATAAGAAGCACCTGACGAAAGCGACAAAAAACGCAATTCTAAATTCAGTTTCCCCTCAAGTGGTCATAAGATAAAATTACCATGGTGCAAATAGTTTTCAGCAGTTTTTCTGGACCATTCGAGCGTTTGGTTAATTCGGACATTCTTTTCTGGTCCCTTGAAGACTGAATTTACGAGAGTTTACTGCATTCAGCAGCAATATGACAGCTTTACTTGGTTTCATGCAGGTCTGTGCAAACATTTTAGGTTCAAACATTCCTGGTGGCTTCGTCGCAGGTGAAGAGCTAAGCAATGAAACAGAGACTTGACCCGTTTCCAGGATTTTCATAACAGTTTGCTTCTGGACACTGAGAAACAATAAGTCCAGAGCAAAGTGACATTATTTCACAGTACTCTTATAGAAGTTCTGTGCCAGTATTTTTATTCATGACCATTTGGAGCCTGATTTGGATAATACGATTTCCGGAAAATATGTTTTTCTTTTCAATGCCCGCAACAATCGTGTCAACAAGATACTGCTGTAGAAGAGAAACATAACCTGCCGAAATCACTTTACTCACCTCTTTGTTCAAGCTGCCCCTCTGCTCATTCCAGTACTCGTAAGCATTCTTGTAATTGAGCCAAACTAGGACAGCTGCAAAAGAGGTTACAATAGCCAAGTTGACTGTCGTTTTCCACTTCCACGAAACCAATCTTGTAGTCCCACAAGTACCTTTGTCAAGTGCAATGGGCTGAAAGTAGATCATCGGTCGGTTCATTGTGATAAGGACGGCTTCCTTGTCATCGTACTGGCTGGAGATCATTTCATCCTGAAAAAGAAGACGCAAGCTGCTGACGTTACTCTGCATATATTAGCATGAATGTCTGGCTGCATACCTGAAGTGCATTGCGTAAGCATATTCGGGTCTTAAAGAAAGCGAACTGCTGAAATTCTGCTTCTTCGAATAATGTGTTCTGCAAGAAAACAAATAAATAAAATTAGAACTGCTTTTCACACCCAACAAAGGGTATGTAGTGATGGCTTGTTATTTCAACTCTGGCAATGTGAAAATCTAAGTAATCCAAACTGTCATTGTGGTCAAGGCCAATGCCTATGCAAGTATATAGCATTAGGTGCTCGCTTATTTGTACACCACAAGTCTCATACCGGTGAATTCAAACAGCTCCTAAAGTGGCTGCACATATAAATGATTGGCATGGCAAACAATTGTCAACTCAGCTCCATTTAAATGTGAATCGCATGCTAGAATATTGCCTATGCAACTCTGATATGTACAGCGGGTGTGATGAAGAATGGGCGGACCTGCTTCTGTGATTAATCACACTGCATAGTTCTGGTTTTACTTGATTTGTTGACACGTAGCTGGTTCATATGATTTCCTGGTTCATACACAAAAAATAAGTGCGGTAAAAGCCTCAATCTTACCAGTAAAAACAATATCTTCCTGCCAGGAAATGCTAATCTAATTTTTATGAAGTGAAACTGTCAACAATGCCACTGCCACCTCTTTCAACGGTTGCATTTTTCAAAATCCAGCATTTCAAACTGCACATTTTCTTGGATACATCGTTTTTCTGCGCATTTAAAAAAAAGAAAAGAACTTTATCAAAGAGGTTTTTACTGGTGCGCATAGCAGCTGTCATTTCTCTGAATGTAAGAAAAAAAAAACAAGGCATTAAAGATGAGAAAAGCCTATTCTTATTCCTTTTGCTCCACATAAAGACTTCTGCTCTCTCGCAAGCCACTAGTAGTCTCAGCACAGCAACTTCTTGTGCAATTGACTCAGTTTCAGCAGCCTACCTTAACAAGCTGGCCCAGGGCCAGGCTGAGGTCCACCTGGCCCTTGCCAAAGAGCTTCATGGCCGTGACTGCGCGCGAGGCGTTCTGCACTCGGTTGGACAGCTGCAGGTCCAGGGTGCCAGTCTGCAGGCGCACTGCACTGGCTGTGGGTGTGGTGGCTGTCAGTCGAATGCCCTTCAGACGTAGCTGCAGCGAGAACAGCAGCTGGCCTCCACTGCCCAGTGTGCCGCCTCCAGGGGCCCCCTCCCACAGGCGCAGTGGCCGTGTGCCGGACATCTTCTGGACTACCTCGTTCACCTCCTGCAAAGATTACGATGCAGCAACAAGTATTGCTCACACTAGAGCACAACTGCGGCTGCGTTCTAAGCGAACCAACTATGGCTCCACCTAACTGCTGCAACATTTAAACTGGGCATGCATTCACAAAAAAAAGAAAGGACAGAAAAAATTCAGGCATGCGCACTTCCTCTCACTATGAACATAGGACGTCTCAAGCATTGAGATAGATCGTAGAATGGAAATCTGCTGCAAGTGCCATTAGAAATTGAATAATTGCACTTGCCTGCAAATTTAAATGTTTTTAATATGACATATTTGGGGCACAAGGCACAAGAATATCTTCAGGTAATGATATTAACTGCCGCCCCAGAAGAAAGCATGCAGAGGTAGTGTTTGCATTCTTCCACAAGGTGGAAGGTACCACGGCGCCAAGGCTAGCCAATTGCAAACCAGCCAAAATCGGCGGATGAAGCAAGGCACATGTCCGGTTTTTGGTGGTGTTTCAAGCTGCGTTTATCTCGGTTTTGCGCTGTCAGAGAGCATTTCAATGTGCAAAGGTTAAGTTCTTTGTTTCTATGTTGTACTGGTCACCAAGCACAGTCAGGTCTATCTAAACCTAGGCTTTGATGTTGCAGCTTTATACCAGCTACGATGACCACTGCGCTAGCTCAGGTAGTAGAACAGGCTGACCACGTGGATTGTGGATTGTCGTTGCAACCTCCGTGCTTGGTGGCTTTGATGTGTTGGCTGTTACATATACCTGCAAAGTACAGCCTGGTCCAGAGTCAACACAAAAAACACAATCACGGTCTCAAGTGCTTCATATCTGCTGCGAACTGCTAAATGATTCGTCAGCGCCACGTGTGCCCGCCTCCGCTCTGCTCGTCATCACCAAGCGTCACGGCAGCCTCTGCTTGCAGCTTTCCTTTCGTTCTTCTTTTTTTTTTGGCTTGGTATAAAAACCCAAGCCACACAATAAACCGAGTTCTTTCTGCCCCAGCCATCAGTCTCGTTGGGCTCTAACGGGTTCGCCGCCGCTGACCCGTTGGCAGGCGAACGCCGGCCGCTGGCGTTTGCAACAGTGGCGACGAGGATTCCCATAACACAAGGGTCTGTCGATAGTATCCAGGCCTCGGACCTTCCTGCAGCCATGGGCCACCACCTGCCTGAGTTCGACGACGTGAAAGATAAGTGGCAATCGTACCTCGTCAAAGTTGAAGCCTATTTTGAAGCTAACCAAGTAACTGACGATGCCAAGAAAAGAGCCTTGCTAGTCGCCGCGCTTGGGTCAAGAACCATTGATATTCTTTGCGGACAAGTCGCCCCACAGAAGCCAAACTCTTTGAGCTATCAGTCAGTAGTAGACGAGTTAAGCAAGTACTACGACCCTACGCCGAACGAGATTTCCGAAAGCTTCAAGTTCTTTCACCGGCAACAGTACGAAGGGGAGTCAGTACAAGATTTTATTGGCGAAATACGACGAATTGCTCAGAACTGCAACTTTGCAACAATGCTCGACAGGATGTTGAGAGACCGCATCGTATGTGGCGTCCGTTCGAAGAACTTGCAAAAACAATTGCTAGCAAAAAAAGATCTTACCTTAGCTGAAGCGACAGCACTTGCGATAGCATCCGAGCATGCAGAGCTTGATTCGCAGAAGATAAGCCACGAAGAAGCCTCCTCTGACTTGCTAGCATTAAAGATGCCGCGGCGTTGGCGCGCGAAGCGGAACGCGAGTGACAAGCAGTGCGAGCGTTGTGGAAACAGCGGTCATGATAATGCCGCCTGCTCGATGCGTCACCGATGCTGTTACAGTTGTGGCACACAAGGCCACTTGGCTCGAATGTGCCGAAAGGAAAGAAACCATTCGGTGAACGTCACAGCGCATACAGAGAGCGATAGCGAAACTAGTGCAGCCCAGCTATGGTCAGTGACTACAAACGAACTGTTGGTGCCACCAATTAGAAAAACTTTCAGCTGGAATGGCATCAAGCTGTTAATGGATGTAGATACCGGATCGCCAGTGTGTGTCATTCCTAGGACAACCTACGAAGCACACAGTAATCAATGGCCAGAGTTGCAGAAACCGACGATTAAATTGTCTTGCTATCTGGGGAGACTGCCGGTACTCGGAGTGTTGCCTATGCGGGTGCGCTATAAGACTGCAGCTGTCGATTGCAACCTCATCGTCTTAGATTGCGAAGGACCCCTACTTTGTGGCCGGGATTTGCTGCAGAAACTCGAAACCAAAGAAGCAGCTGTGCTACATGTTCTGCGTTCGCCACAGGACCGCAGCTTGACCCCTGCTGTACAGATTGCCGTTCTGGAGGACTACGCAGACTTATTCACGGAGGCCCTGGGAAGCATGACAGGTCCACCAGTGCACCTGCAGGTCAAGCCACAAGCACAGCCGAAGTTCTGCAAGGCAAGAAAAGTACCTTACGCTCTACGCGATAAAGTTTCAGAGGAATTGGACAGGCTTGTGGCAGCTGGCATAATATCACCGGTCACTCACACAGAATGGGCCACACCTATTGTACCAGTTCTCAAAAAAGATGGGCGAGTGCGCATATGTGGAGATTTTAAGGTTACGCTGAACTTAGTGTGTGAAATGGAACAGTACCCGCTGCCAGTTATAGATGATATTTTTGCTCAGTTGGGAGGAGGGCAGCGATTCAGCGTATTGGACTTGAGGGATGCCTACAATCAGATTGAGCTAGACGAAGAATCCCGCCAGTTGGCCGTAATCAACACCCACAAAGGGTTGTTTTGTTTCAATCGCTTGCCTTTTGGAATTGCTTCTGCACCGGCCATATTCCACAGGCGTATCGAAACTGTTCTGCAAGGCTTGCCCGGGGTACAAGCATACCTCGATGACGTTCTGATTGCGGAAAACCACGATGGCGAAAGCAATCACCTCAGGGCGGTTCTTCAGCGCTTTCGTGAGCATCGCATCAAGCTGCGTGCTGACAAGTGTCGATTTCACGAGACGTCTGTCACTTATCTCGGACACCGTATTGATGCGGACGGACTGCATCCGACTGAAAAAGCTGTTGATGCCATCAAATCAGCGCCCTCCCCCCAAAATGTGAGCGAGCTGCGCTCGTTTCTGGGCATGGTAACGTTCTACAACAAGTTTTTGCCTGACATGGCTACGTTGCTAGCCCCCCTGTACCGGTTGCTCGAAAAGGGTGTTAAGTGGGTGTGGAGTTCTAAGGAAGAAGATGCATTTTCCTTAGCGAAGGAGGCGCTGTCCACGGCCCCGGTGCTCACGCACTTCGACCCGAAACAAGGGCTATTTTTAGAATGCGATGCATCACCCTATGGTGTTGGGGCCACGCTTTCCCATCGCATAGATGGCGAACATCGTCCGATCGGATTTCGCTCGCGCTCGTTAAACGCCGCTGAAAGGAATTATTCTTACATTGAGCGGGAGGCCCTGGCTTTAGTTTTCGGTGTGCAGCGTTTTCGAGACTATCTACTCGGGCGGGAGTTCACGCTCATTACAGACCATAAGCCCTTGTTGGGTCTCCTAAAGCATGACAGGCAAACGTCCCTCATGGCAGCTGCTCGAATAAAGAGATGGGCCATTCTGCTTGGCGCATACAAGTATAAGTTACAGTACAAGCCTGGTAAGAACATGTTCGTCGCGGATGCCTTAAGCCGCCTACCGCTACCATCTCAGCAGGTTCCCGAGGATTCGGAGGACGAGGCAGAGTACGTGTTGACCTTGGACGCCTGGGACCAGCCTGCCGTGCCCCTAAAGGAGCTGCAAGTGCTCACGCAAGCAGACGCAGTGCTCTCGAAGGTCTGTAGGTGTGTCTTGGAGGGTTGGCCGAGGCACTTGGTTATGGAAGGGAGGGAGATGGCGGAATACTCGAAAAGGCGACACGAGCTGTCCGTTAGTCAGAACCTGCTCTACTGGGGCCACCGTGTTCTGATTCCGGTAGCAGCCAGAGGAAGATTTTTGAAGTTATTACACGCAGCACACCAAGGGGCTTCTTCCATGAAGACCGTTGCGCGGTCTACTTTCTGGTGGCCCAGTCTCGACACAGATATTAAACGGGTGGCTGCTGGGTGTCAAACCTGCGTTCAAGCGCTTCCAATGCCGCCTACCCACGCACCTGTTAGCTGGCCAGAGATGCAGGAAAGATGGTCGCGGCTGCACATTGATTTTGCGAGACCTATTCAAAACAAGATGATCCTGGTCATCGTAGACTCGCATAGCAAGTGGATTGAGGCCATACCCCTATCCAACGCCACTTCCTGCACCACAGTCAAGGCCCTCCGGGCAATTTTCAGTCAGTTTGGTCTACCCCGCACAGTTGTCTCTGACAATGGGACGCCTTTTATCGGTTGGGAATTTGCCCAATTTATGGAGCGGAACGGCGTGACACACATTCGAACACCGCCGTATCACCCACAAAGCAATGGTTTGGCTGAACGCGCTGTACGAACCATTAAAGATGGACTTAAAAGGTGCTCAGAAGGGGATATAATGAAGGCCCTGGCAAGAATATTGTGCAGCTATAGAAGCACGCCGCTACCCTCAGGGCGCTCGCCATCCGAAATGTTGCTCGGGTACAGATTGCGCACGAGACTAGATATGTGCTTCCCGCCCAGGTGCAAGACAGTCGACCAGGCCCAGTCACGGGAAGACGCCGGCTGGAGCTTTGCCCCAGGAGATCCGGTATACATCCGCAACTATAGCAGCGGCGAGAAATGGACGCCGGGCAAGGTCAAGGAAACCACGGGCTCGCGTGTCGTGAAAGTGGAGACAGACAACGGGGTTGTTCACCGTCACATGGACCAGCTCCGCAGAAGAAGCACCGATGCACCCATTGCTGCTTCAACTCCCCCTGCTTGCCCTGGAGTACCTGCGGATCACTCAGACGTGGAGCTGGAGAGAACGGAGGCTCCCACAGCCAGCGACATCGAGGGTCCGGTGCTGCGGCGGTCAACACGTGTCAGGAGGCCCGTAGTAAGATATGAATTCCAAGAAAAGGGGGATGCTTCGAACTGCTAAATGATTCGTCAGCGCCACGTGTGCCCGCCTCCGCTCTGCTCGTCATCACCAAGCATCACGGCAGCCTCTGCTTGCAGCTTTCCTTTCGTTCTTTTTTTTTTTGGCTTGGTATAAAAACCCAAGCCACACAATAAACCGAGTTCTTTCTGCCCCAGCCATCAGTCTCATTGGGCTCTAACGGGTTCGCCGCCGCTGACCCGTTGGCAGGCGAACGCTGGCCGCTGGCGTTTGCAACAATATCAAACCGCAGTTCAGGCTAGCCGACTTGTTCAGATCGAATGCCGATTTTCAAATCATGTTTGAAGCCTGCTTGCCTGGAACTGTGGTGCCGGGCTTTCACCATATCAGAGTATATTGTAACCAAGCAACCACATCTACGTCAAGCACTTCCTCAGGCATATGATACCCAAATCGACTAAGCTGAGCTCAAAGGCAGGCAGAATGATCATTTGGGCAAGTTGGTAGACGTTCATAATTGTAAAATGGCGCGAACAACGGTAGACAAGAACGAGAAAGCCACGGGACGAGCGCTAACTCTCAACTCAGTTTTTAATGCCAAAACTTGCCGCTTTTAAAGGAAAGACAGTACATTCTACGTCACACTGAAGTCAATAAAACCAAACCAAAAGGCAGAGACACGTGCGACACTCAAAGGTCACCAATAAAAGCTATCTCTTTGTCATTTAGAGTGACAGATGGTTTACTTATACATTTTGAGTCTTGACTGATATGGAAGGCTTCCATTATTTCCCACGTTGTCTGATCGCAATGCTTGTAAAGTATATCTGTTCTTCGCCATAAGGCGGTGCAAATTCTCTTCTTCTTTTTCATTGTTTCACACTTCTTGCAGCGGCTTACCAGGTAAGATAGTTCCTTGTTACTGTCTAGATTATTTTTAAGGCAGTGTCCTTTTGAATGCACCCAAGAGACCAGTGTTGTCAGCGAACTCTGCCCACAACGTTTTCCCTACATGTCCGAAATATATAACAGAACCTAAAAGCTTCCTAGAAAATGACAGTCTGTAGCCATGAGTGCCAAGCAGCTCGCAGTAGCCACTGTAGCGCTGCCCTGAGGAATAGCCTGAGAGAAACAAGGTGACACAGATCCACCAGCTAGCCTGAGCTAGAAACTACAAGAAACCATTATTGCACGAGTCATGTTTTCAGACTTCTGCTTTTCTCCTTTCCATACATGATGTTCCACGGTGTGACATTGACTCCGCCTTTCTACACCCTACATTTCACTCATTAACTAAGCTGTTCAAAGATTTCAGTTCAATATGGGACAAACACAGCATATTCACATCAGCGCAACAAGGCATTAGGCCGAATGCTTTATTAACAGACAGCTGGAAGTGTTAAAATTAGATGTGAGCCTATCAAAACTGTAACCTGTAAATTGTACAGTTGAACATTCTGAAGCAACACAGGTGCTATGAAGGGTGCTGTAGTGGAGGGCTGTGGATTAGTTTACGCGAACCTGAGATTATTTAGCATGCAACGAAACTTCACAGAACCCAACCAAATGCTTTAACACAAGTGCTAAAAGCTTCATTTTCTGAAAAATCTAACATCAGCGTCGTCGGTGTCAGAGGTGGTCGCTCACATCTACTGAGAGTGGTCACGTGCCAGTACAAAGAACGGGGAACGCCCACCTTCATAAAGACCTTTTGCACGAGCACCAGGTGGTTGAGCAAGTCGGTGGTGAGGCTGTGCTCAAACGTGCCGATCTCGGCCAATGCACTGAGGTAGGAGCCCCGACGAAGTACCACACCATCAGCGTCCCTCTGCGAAGGCCCACCAGGGTCCTGCAGGTATTCGGCTGCCACCTGCACAGGTGGCAGCTCCACACTGGCACGTGATGGCAGGTTGGCTTCACATGCTGGGGGAACCTGCAAGCACAACCAAATAGCTGGGGTAAGCATCCTAAATGAGGTAGAGCCGGACAATCTGCTTCCTTCAATGCACGCACTGAATTCAGAAATCAGTCAAAATGAACACGAATGTCACATGCGACGCTGCAGCAGCACGTGAACACTGCAGCAAAGGAAACTTCTATGGTGCGAACCACCCAGGAAACTTGTTGGCCACCTATGTATGGCGTGTGCTAGCACAGAAGGCAAATAAAGTGGATAAATGTGCGTCATTCAGGTCAGCATTAGACATGTATGGATAAACTCCCTGAGTGAAGAATCATTAAAAACTAGCACTCTTGATTGCGCAAGTTGACTTCCTAAACATGGCCAAATGCAAAACCTCCTTAAGGGGGGAGGCTACTCTTAGAGAAATTTTTTTTGTTTCTGCACCAAACTTAATCAAAATGCACACCCTTTACTATTTTTTCGAGCCGATTTCAAAAATGTGATTGCTTTTAAGATATGTTAACTAGTTCTCAGGATACACTTAATTAGCTCCTTATAATTACCATGAACAATGGGGGAAAAAGGACCTTATAAAGGGTTACAAATGGCACATGGTTAGATTCTAGAAAGAAAGAGGGATGCAATGTTGGAAGCAGTTTTTTCCTTTTATCATTACAAGTGATTTTAAAAGACACTGAAACTCAAGGTACAAATCGTGCCTAACATGCAATCAAGAACTAGAGCATTTAAAAAAAATTCTGAAACATAATTAAAAATTATGCTTCCAACATTGCATAGCCTACACAACTAGCTACGTGCTAAAAAAAGAATTATGGTTCTATCTGCCATAGATGTCGAGATATGCTAGTTTGGGATCTGCTGAGTGTCCAAAATTTTCATTTTGAGAAAAACAACAAAAACAAAGAAAGCGCTGTTTATGGAAAAATGCATCAAATTTATTCACATATTGGTATTGCCGGGTGCTTAATACCCCCCTGGGATATAGTCAGTCTGACTACAGTCATTGAAATGGCGCTTTCTCAGTGTGCGCTGCAGAGTTTCCGTCGACTTGCGCTTCTGTATAGATGCAGTTTTCCGTTGATCATCTTTCTCGTGCATCCGCTTGCTTGTCTGGGGGCTAGGCGTTAGGCTGAGCTCTTGCAGTATACGAGCAGCAGTCCTTTCACTACCAGCATTGAATTTCATTACAGCTTCAGCCACAGCAGCCTGAACGGTAAAGAGAGAAGCATGCCGTTCCTTTCGGGCAAGTGCCCATATCATTGCATGCAAGCTCTCATTGTTGTTTTGGGTCTTGCCTCGTTGGCAGCGTTCCAGCAGCCTCCTGTCTGAAAGCCTTTCGTATATAGGCAGTAAGGCACTGCAGACATAGGATGGCAAATTGTATCGGTGATGTGGCATAGCTTCACCTCTAGCCTCTGCCGCATTTTGCCGGCACCAAGAACCAGGCCCTGTTGGACATAGGCTGTGGTTGTAAGTAGAGTCGTTCGATGTCACATGATGGTAGGTAGCCATCACAGCTTTGTGAGTGGCCTCCACATCACCTATGTGTGATTTGAGCGCCCATGAATAATAGGAGCTCATTCTGGTGATCAAATCTTGGGTGAGTTTGCCTCTTCCACCAAATGATTCTCCAGCAGGGCCCTTCTGCTTGGTGACCAGATTGCGCAGCGCAGTGCCCATGCGTTTTTGCACGTGATTTACGCAATCTTCTTTCTGAATTTCAATGTAACCGTACACTTCCGCTTCTTTCAAAGCAGGGAATGTGCGGCTGTCCCCGTCCGAGAGCATTGTGGTATAACGGAGGTTATGCTGCTGTAGTGACCGCTGGAATAGGATCAGGGCAGCCTCAACCTCCATTTCACCAGCCTTTTTGCTCGTATTTTTTTGGCAGATATGGCTCTGCTTCCAGACTGGGTATGTGGGGTCGTCTTCTTTCGGGCCCCGTTCACACGCGGCGCAGAAGTTGCTCAGCACAACGAAGTCGAGAACAAGTCCCGTGAACAGTTCAATGACAGTTCCGATGCCAACGTGCGAGGAGTGTCCACGTGTCATCCAGGAACCGTCGAATGAGACCGCGATGTTGCGTGGATGCCCAATATTTAGCTCTGCGTAAACTTCCTGAACTGCTCGCGCACAGTCGGAAGTCAACTTATGGGCTGCGCGATCCACTGCTGGCGTCAACTTCGTCTTGACGTACTTTTGCCAAGTTCTTGCGTGCAGACCGCGGTGCGATATATTCATTGTCGAAAATATATCATTCAGCGCCGCACGTTGATTTCCGGTCGACTGCATCGCACGCGCGGCGAGAATGTTAACCACGAACGGACTCACTGTCTGGTCGGTCTTCACGCGCGGCGAGCTCCATCGCGATGAAATGTCTCCACAGTTCGTGCACACCAGATTCAGTTTGGCGGCAAGGCCGTATTCCCTTTCGGATTTGTCGATGTTTACGTCGCCGTCGCACACTTTGCACTTCACAGACGCCAGCATTTCGTTCACTAACTTCAAGCTTACAATCGTGAAGGTTGTGTCGCTAAGAGGGGCGATCGTGGCGTCAATTCTGTCGATGATCTCAGTCTTGCGCTCCGTTGCTGCAGCCGCTGCCATCTGTTGAATCTTCTCTTGGGCTTTCCTGTCTCTTTCTTTTATGTCACAAGTTTCTAGCATCGGAGTATCGCGACGAACGCGACCGCTGTCCGAAGAGGTTTCCGCAGTCGGCGCCGCCGTTAGGCCTATCCGGGTCGGCACTTCCCGATCCGCTGGCGGAGGCATATCCAGGGCGGTCGAGGTTTCCACAGCTCTCGGGGTGTCCACGGCTCTCTTCATGTTGCTAATCAGCGATTTTTTTCGCTTCTTCCCGTACTTGTGAGAAACACGGAATTTCGGCGCCGACGTCGACATCGTTGCAGGCCGCTCCACTCCGACGAAAGGCCGTTTCACATGATGCGATTCTCGCCGCAGCAGAGTGCGATTTCAGCCGCACAGCGACAGAAGGGCCCGCCACTTCCGTCGCAGAGCGGCTGCGGCAGACTTCCAACATGTTGGTCGCACGCCGCTCCCGTCGCAGCGATCGTTGCGAACGGGACAGCCGCCAGCCTATGGAATTCAGCCTGATGTGACTGTTGTACGTAGTTGCGTACAAAACGAAAAAGTTAAAAATGTATATTTTGCATAAAGTGTTTTATATTTTGATAAAAAATATAAATTAAATACTACATTTAATCTTACGCGTGTTCTACCTGTATTGTTCGTAAAATATGATGGTGCCGCCGCTCGTGCCGCATCGACAGAAATCGCTGGTTCCGCAAGCATATGAAAGGGCAGTTGCGATTTGCGCCGCAACGACACTGCGACTGGGCCGAAATTTTTCGTGCGCGTCGCACCATGTGAAACGGCCTGAACGCACTTTGGCAAGATGGCTACCGCTTGTGCGTCGCTGACGCTCCCAGCAGACGACGCGGGGCGCGTCAACCAATAGGATAGCGGGCTTCAGTCACGTGCACTGCCTAGCGAATAGCGTCGCGTGTTTCGGCTGGTCTTTGCCGGCATTTTCTCCCTCATCCAATACGCGCAAAATAACAGCAATGGCGCGAAATTGAAAACGAAAAGCAGCTCTTTCAAATGAGACCAAGATGGCGCCGATCGCTTCAGTAGACGACGATAGCGTGCCGCGGAAAAAGAACTGTCCTTGCGCGAAAATTTCCTCAAAGCGAGCGCGGATATATGTTTTTCTACTCATTTTACAGTGTAAATATTGACTCCAGAGGTTAGAAAATTCACAGACTGGTAGTAAAACAGTTGCAGATTTCGAAAATTTTATTTCTGAAAAATCGATTTTTTCGCAATTTTTTCGTCCTAAAGAGCCGCCTCCCCCCTTAAAAACCTGCTAGCATATTGTCCTGCATGCAATTCTAGCAAGCATATATGCCTAATTTTATTCAACTGCATTTCAAGCAACCTCACAAAAGTTGAAGTGTATTTCAATGTTGTGAAGTGCAAACTGCAAGACTGCAGTCATAACTGCTCTCGATACCTCTAAATACCGCTCGCCACTTACTATAACAAACTCTTGAATGGCAGATCAACAGCTCTTAAGTTACAGCATGGAATTCTGCAACAGCAGCTTGTAGTTCACTACGGTTGAACCTGAATATATCAAACTAGAAGGGGATCCCAAAATAGTTCAGTATATCGATAACTTTATATTATAAAATGTGCTAACAGATGAGCTTCTCTGTAACCCAGAAGCGTGGATATGATGCGTCCATGCTAGGGATGCGCTTCATGCAGTGACAAGCTGCCTGTTGACATAACAGCAGCCCATTGTGCGCTGTGAGTGCGCCGGCTCGAGCGCCAAGCAGCACCTTTCCCTATGCGCCGTGAAGGGGGCACTCTAGATGCGCCCTCAAGTGCCATTCTGTCGGGCCAGCCAGAATCATCGGAGTCTGCGCTGCTCGTGTCTTGCACCACACAGTACAAGTGCTGTTGGAGCTGGGACCCGCATCAAAGCTGCTGCAGATAGTGCTTTGGGAAAAGCCATCGCTAGTCATAACAGTTCTAATTCTATTACTTGTACACTATAAACACAATAGCTCAATTATAAATGGGTACAGTTGATTTCTGCCTCGCCTTCAGCAGCACAGGAGCAAACAAGAAAGCTGCCAGAAGCCTTCATTGAGCTAGGTTCACCTCATCACACGATACTAGTGCACTGAAGAATGCTGGCCTTTTGACACAATGGCAGTGCCGTGTTAAAATAAGCCCACCAAACCGAATGTCACATTCAAGCAGACTAAACGTTTACTTCGTTGCATGGTTTAGAGCGTTAGTGCTGCCAGCAGGTGCCCAAGGATGTGCCCAAGCTCCATGCGCGAAAAGGGATTGCCGGAGAGCTGTTGGCTGAAGCGACCCTTGCAGAGGGACAGCGTACAGTTTGATATATCGAATGTCTGCTGAACGAGATTTCGATAAACGCGAATGACACTGCTATACTTCTGCATGGGATTTCCAAGGAAATATTCAGGCAGTTCGACACAGGCAATAACTCGATATACCCAGGTCCGATATATCTCCTTTATTACTAATCTACTCCACCTTATGGGATTCCCTAAAATATTCGACCAGTTCCGATATATACAGGTCTCACTGTATGTTCGAATATTCCGGCAGTTTGATATAAGTAATGATATGATATAGTCGAGAGCGATATATACGGGTTTGACTGTATATAAACTGAATAAAATGGCTGGAATGTTTGCTGCACCGCATGCATCCAACTGGCCAAAAATTACCGCAATAATACAGCAATGCATGCAGGTTTCAGCTAACTGACGAGAATGTTTTAAGAATAAATTTCTCTTTTCTCTCTCTTTTTAATTTCCTACCAGGCCATTCAAAACCTTCTCCCCATGCTTTGAATACCTTGGTGTTGAAACTGAGTGAATGCTGGGGTAGGTGGACAGTGAAGCGAGCCTGGGCTCCCGTGCAACCGGTGCCGGTTAGGGGCCCCATGTGGTAGTGGGCACGCAGAGAGGGCAGCAGCGCTGCCCCGGTTGTCAGTCCCTCCAGCAGCAGGTCAAGCCGCACAACCGGGGGCGCAGGGCGCGGGTTCACTGCTGGCATCATGGGGCTTCCCTGTCATGGTCAGAAAAAAGAAAAAAGACAGGAGGAAAGTCACCACACTCTGACAACACAGCTACTGAAAAATGCAGTGATGTTTCACTGAATTGTATAGCTGGCTTACTTGGAATGGCTGGTGGGCAAGTTGTCATGGATGTACTACTCTCCAAGAAAGCAAGAGTTGCCAGCCCACTTCTAAGCGCTGAGTCATGGGCAGCGGAGCATACCTTAGCACTGTCTGGAGATATGCTAAGAAACTTAGCCAGGCTGTGCACTATGAGGTCACTGGCAATGTCTTATTATAACAGTGGCAGTGCTCTTGCAAGTGAATAAGCAGTCTAAAGCATCGTGGTTCTAAGCAGGTTGCCAGTTCAAGGCCTATATAGGCACCTTTCATGGTGCAAATTACATGGCCTCTGTTCCAAACCAATCTTGGGTTTCCCAATAAAGGAAAAGCTCGACAACACTGAAAATGACAAGCACACAGACAAAGATAGTACAGGTGCTTGTTTGTGGAATGCTTTGGAATGTGTAGAACATTACCACTTTTAAGCATTGCATGCTTCGAAACAGTTTGTTCAGAGCCTTTCAGGGCTGACAAAACAAATTGTGCACTGCACACATGCTGCTATTTGTGTAAGCCCACATCAAAAGCTTGAAGGCCACAATTAATGCAAAAGCCAGCTACACAAGCCTGGTGCTAAGCCTACTTTGCCAGAATTGAAATTAAACATACTGCTCCTCTCTTCCCATTCCCTTGCATCTTGCTTGTATGAGGTGGTCGCAAGGAACATACAGCGAAAACTCGCTGTAAAGAAATAGGAAATAAGTGTTCAGGGAACTGCACTCCTGTGCAAGTTGAAATCTCTGCAATTGCAAATGCCCATGGACAAAGAAGGACAATAGACAAGACTGACACTTGACTTTAGTCTCGTGCAAAGGTTCTGAAACAGAGTTCCACGATCTGCTTTTGAAGGTTCCGCGAGCACCCACACATGACGTGGTTTGTTAAACCTTGTTCCAGTGCATTAGCTCTGCGTAATTCGTTGCTCCGTTTCATGCCACTTGCAACACAGATCCAGGCAGCGCTCTGTGATACAGCACATCAGGAATGGCTCACTTTGTTTATGTATTGATAGCAGCAGTGGTAACAGTGGCTTGCTTTGTGTACTCGGCATCATGCCAAGACGCTGCTGAGACCAGCCGTACCTGTGTAAATAAGGTTAAATCTCTATGTAATAAACCTCCATGTAATGAATTCCTTGATATTATGAAGCTTCTTAATTCCACAATTCCACTCCCATTGGAGCACATGTATTTGAGAACACCATGTACCAATGCATTGTGGTAGTTGACATTGATGAAACGAATCCGCTATGCAGAATACCTCTTTGTTAGTGCTGAGTTACCGGAAATTTGGCCCAACCCTGCAAAGCTTTCATGACAATAAAACAAGAACTGACATGAAAAGGATGTTAGTGAATGCAACAACCACAGCTGATACAACGTGCTGTGCTCCAGTGCTGATGGCGTACCTACATGACAAACACAGCAGTTTTTGCGGCTTTCACATTTTGAACATGGCATTACAAAAGTTCATGCCTAAAAGCAGGGTAAAACAACAGGACACAAGTAACGTGCGCCTGTCATCACCATGCAGCTGCTCATGAGATTTTGGCATCGATAGCTCTCGCGTGCCGGTAGTTGGAATGTCGGAGAGCGCCGGTAAACTGAGGTAGAGAGTCCGAGAACAAGACTCCTCCTCCTTTCCTATCCTGATCATGGTGCCTCCAAAAAAAGCCTTCGACAAGAACTGAAGAGAAAATATGAGAGGCCAAGCTTGGTAGGAGCTGCTAAAAAACCAGAACAAGCATCAAGGCTCGGGGCTAACAGTAATCGTAAGCGTGTTAACCCCGTATGTTCAATCAGAACCTCACACTACTTTATTTGTTTAGCCATGTTTAAACCTGCCTATCTTTTTGATGCCCCTCACATGTCCCTGGAATTCCTGTCCTTGATATTACATTTAGAATGCTGGCGAGACAGTGTGGAAAAAGCACGGCACGCAAGGCAACGCATGCCGGAATAGTATGTGCCCTTGACGATTTAGCAACTGAAAGCATGGTTGCACAGCTTAGCTAGCTGAACCGAGCCTAAAGAAAACTTCATGTCTAACTGGTGCTAAACAACAGCTATATAAAGTGATTTGCATTTTAAAACCCAGAAACGCAGTCTGCAGAAAGAAATTACACCAACTTCTTTGATGCTGAAACGAATTCCTAATTTACTCTAATCTAGCCAGATTAGGCTTCAAACTGCATATTTTCCTGCCCTGCATCAACATCACAGATCACATTCTCATATTACAAATTAGCAGCCCCCAAACAATGCTAGCAGACCAAAGCTTGGCATTACCACCCAAATGCAAACCTTCCCTGCTCACGTTCACTTTTTAGTCATTACATTTTATCACTTCTATATATGTGCTAAATGTCAATAAAAAAAGAAAGAAAAGAAATGCAAGCTTTTCCAAGATAGTACACAAGCAATGTACTCTTACTCCAAAAGCTAGATTGACATACTGTTCCGTCTTACCAGAGTGGTTTCCTCCACAGTTGGCCGCTGTGTTGTGCGTCCTGGGGCACTGCGGCGCAGTTCCTGCAGGGTTGTGGACAGCTGCTTACTCGAACGGGTCACCATGCTGTGCAGCACGACAGGGTGCTGGGGTATATCAATGTGCACGGCCCCCACAGATATGAGGGCTGCATGCCGTGCTGTAGGACCCCAGCCACGGCTGGAACCCAGTGCCTGCGATGTGCCCACGGCCATGGTGACAACCATTTGGTGATTGGGCGGCTGGCCCTCCAACAGGACCACGCTGGCTGGCCCGAGGCGACCCGTGGCGGATGACTCGCTCTGGTGACTCCCATCACGAAGTGTCTCCTGTCGCAGAACAGATATAGGCCAAACTTAAATTCCACTGACACCACTGAGCAAAATCTGTCTTTATATTGATCATTTTCTGGTGTCTTCTTTTTAGAAGTAGCAGCATCTGACAGTCTGTAAAGCAAACTACTGCAATAAAATACAGTAATAAATTACAGCATATATGTCAACTGATATTCAAGTTCTCTGCAGGATGATGACAAGAGCTACATATTTAACTAGGACAAATAGTGACAGTATTTGGTCAAGATTTGTTCTTTTTCTACCAATGTGATCAAAATTATCTCCAGTAGTCTTTATCACAAGTGACATTTTTAAACAAAGGCTGTATGTGGTACTTATTTCAGGCACTAAACAGTGATAATTTTTGCCATCACATGTTGCAGCCAAACATTCCACATTCATGTGCTTGGCGATATGAGCTGCATATAGGCTGGCCTCGGGTGCGGCCGCAGATATGGTGCATTTAGTGCAACCATCGCTGTTCCATTCAACAAGATAACGTTAAATGCCCCGTTCCCCAGAAAATCCAGCATCAAAATTGTAAGTGAAAAAAAAAATGTGGGACTTATTTAAGCTCCGCCTTTAAGGGTATTACATGACAGCGTTATTGGCTCTCGTCTGCTGCTCCCGTTGCGGGTCCTCGTTTACCTACATGCACTCTGCTACTTGCTCAATCACAAACCCCTTAATTTGTGTCCCTGTTACCTCGCACATATTCTTTAACATGCAGTTGTAAGTTACCATATTGTGTGAAAGACCAAACGACAAAAAAATCAGGGGGACACTCAAGCTTCGCCTCATGAGTAGACAGATAGCATCTTAAACACCGCCTGTTCATTCAGCAGAGCAAGCCACTTGTACTACGGCAGCGCAGTATGATCACGGGTTTTCCTGTGGGCGCCGCAAACTGGCACCGATTTTGCGTCGCAACAACTAATAAAAATGCCGACACAGTCTTTCCTACGACACAGTGCCCTTAACGCTGTCGTATTGAAATCATGGGCACACCTCTGTTAGGTGGTATTTGGCAGGTGAAGTGGCTGGGCACCGATTCTTTGGCAGGTTGCATGACGTCACAAGACACAGCTGAGTTGGTACGTGCTGCCAACTCGTGCTTCACTTTTAAGATGGATGGGGGAGATGGGAATCAAACCCTCCAGGACACTTGGATGTCAACAGACAGACTAACTTCTAGCCCAAGCAGGCACGTTTGCAAGGCTTGGTTAAAATGCGGCTTTATATCTACGTCAGGTCGTCTTTCACATAATATGACAGCTTGTAATAAGGGAGAGATGACTCATTGGCACTCACCCAAGCGCAGCCATACAACTACAAAGGAAAGGCATATAGCTTTCTCACAAACTCCACAGTTAAAAAAAAATTCGTCTTGGTCACGGGTTCAAACCCAGGATCACCACATTTCTGGGGCAGTCACTCCATCAACTGACCCAACCAGGAAGGCTAGAAGATGGTATGGTGACAGAGAACTTAACAACACTGCGAAGTGGGAAAATGTATTAGTCTAATGTTTAGAGAAATCCTCCAAGGTGGAGAAGAATTAGTGATAAGAGGATATTACCCATCTGCATTCACCTCTCTACCTCAGTGCAGCCATACAGCTACAAAGGAAAGCTATATAGTTTTCTCAAAAACTTCGTAGTTAAAAGGAAAATTTGTCCTGGTCTGCGCTGCTGTCGCCGGCTCCAACAAAGAGAGCAGGCAGAAAGGAGCCATCGCTGCTGCTGTGTCGTACCCTTAATGGTATAGAGGTCACCCCCTTTCCATTATGCCAGTAGTAAGTGGCTCCATGCAGTGGGGCTTTCTGTGCATATATACACGCCTACAGAATAAAGAGGCATCTTGTATTAGTCGGGATCAGCTGCCTGCTTGTCCGTCACTCCAAAGGCTCCCGTGCGTCTCCTCGAGACCTGGGCCGTTAAGCGGCGACCACACATGGTGTCAGAAGCGCCCCCCCATTTTTTTTTATCCCTCCTCGTACAGTTAAACACAGGTCCTTTTGGTTTTTGTTTCTGTTGCGCTGTGTTGTGCCTTTCAACAGATACGATGATAAAACAATCTACTACATTTCGCACATTGAAAAGTAGCTCATATCAAGAAATGCTGAGGCAAGGTTAATTTTTGTGTTTGTTCACATGCACTCTAGCATGCACATCGCTTACCTTGTGTGTGCCACTAGCTTGCAGGCCGGACAATTCAGCCTCAAGCCTTAATCCACTGAGCATAGCCAGGAGCCGTATTCTTTTCACATGACCCATGGCGAACACTGCCAGTGGTACACGTTCAGCAACTAAAAGAGAGAATTAAGGTAATGTGCCATGGGAATAACATTATGCCCCATGCGTAACTCCCTAAAAACCCAGCACACAACAGAAATATGAGCTACCTTAAAAAAAGGCCATTAATGACTAAAAACTCCACATGCAACTTATAATCTCGGAAGATCTACCAAAGCTAGTTAAGCACTTGCCAGCAGCTGCTGGTCGAGGCATTTCTCGGTGGCTGGGGCGTTCTTGCTGCTGGTGGTGCGGCTGCTGGTGTTGCTGGTGATGATGCTGCTGCTGCCTGCTCTGTGTGTCTCCGTTCTCCATGTCGACACGGTGCTCATGAAGGTGCTCATACTTGCCATTGCCTCTGTAGCCTTCAGATGCATCGAGCTTGTGTTCTCCAACTGATATCGTGAACCTGCAAGCAAGTACTCAAACTAGTAAACTATACCAGTGACACACCAGTTTTGCACGTCACCACACATGCCACTCTTCTGACAAGGTTTGACACATGCCTTTGCAAACATCAAAGCAGAACTTCTCTTTTCCTGACAACTCATCTTTGCCTCAATCCTGCAGTGTAATTCTTTGCACTAAGCCTCCAAAGTTAGTCTTTGCACAGATGCTATCATGCAAGCAAAACACTTTTGGAAGCATAAGTGAGCTAACCAAAGTAACACGCCGCCTGGCATGAAATGGCAGGGCAATTCAACTGAGAAAGATTTGTTTTTGCTGGCACAAAATGTGACCAAGCTCTTATCACCAGAAAAAAGTTAAACATAATATTGCAAGTTTCAAACAAAGTTTGCTTCCTGTGCAGATGTCTTTATTGGGTAGCACACCAATCAGACAGACCTCAGGTGAAAGCATAAGGCTGGTTACCTATCAGCCAAGGCCTGCGAAGGTGGCATGGTCTCGTACAAGTCCAGTAGGAAACACATGGTCTTCCAGCAGCGTGGCGTGGCTGCACCTTCCCCTCCAGCCTCAGGTGGCCGTGCGACAGCCACCGATTCCTGGCTGCCACCAAAAACTGGCTGCTGCACAACCACCGAGTCAGCCCGAGGTCTGCGGCACTGCAGCTCTAGCCGTGTCTCCTTCACATTCTCATACATGCTCGAGAACTGGTGCAACAGGCGCAGTAGCGGCATGTTCACCTGCTGAGCCACATACTGCATGTCCACAGCAATGTGGGCACATGTACCGGGACTCCCAGGATGTCGCACGTCAAGCTCCAGGGTTAGCCGGTCACACACAAGAGCGGGCGTGTCCGTGCTTGTGTCTACAAAGAGTCTCTGGCCTGGCTTGGATCGTCTCCTCTGTGGCTGGTCAGGACTCTCAGACTCGACAAGGTCAACCCGAAGGAGCTCCGTGAGGGCCGAAAGTGCTAGACGGGGCCCCGGTGTTTGCAAACCCAGGGCACACGCTCCCAGGGCTTCAAGGAGGGGTTCAAACACAGTCTGAGCGTCAGGGATTCCGCCCGTGGGCACTCCCGATTCACGAGGCGCACTGCGGCTTGATGGGGAGTCTAAGGGGGACGTAGGGCCCCTTTGGCGAGCCATCCAGTTGTAAAGATCTTCGTCATCATTGGCAGGGTCCAGAGAGGAGCGCAAAATGGGTTCCACACTGGAGAAGCTCCAGGTAGCTAAACTGTGCCGGGAGCCCCTCAGGCGGCCACTGTTGGCCACCATGCAGGAGATGCCATGCTCCAGTGTCTTGCCAAGGTACAGCATGCCACCATAGTGCAACGGGGAGTCCAGAGGTGCGCCCAGAAGTGGGAAAGCTCCTGGTCGGCTTGCCTTGGCTTCCTTAAAACAAAGGCAAACAAGAGCACGCAATAAAGTCCCACTGCTCATAAACAAGCATCTGCTGACATATGCAGCATAAGCAAAGGGTGAGATTTTTCCACCTCGAAATAAATTGTGGCTTTACCAAGTTCATTAATATAATAATAAAAATAATTAAAGCATGCAATTACCAAGATAACATTTTTAGCTGCCCAGTATATCGTAGAAGCTTAACAGGATCTTTGCTGTGTGTAGTACTGTCTGCCAAGCAATGCTGTTTTCCCTATCTAAGACCATAACCAATTGACAGATCATATGAACACAGCAAACACTGGAACAACTCAAACTCTAAGCAGGATTTAAGTTCCTTCTCAGAATCGTATCGTGTGCTCCCACATTTTCTCAATAGCGTAAAGCATCAAAAGCCATTGCCACATAAGTAGTAAGCAGACTGCTCAAGGAGAAGCATTATTCGTCACATCTCTCTTCATGTGGAAACAACGATGTCCCATTTCATTAATTAAATTCAGATTCAACAGAAAGTAGGCTAGTGGTCAGAAAAAACACTGTCTATCAGACCTCCCATATTTTAAGGTCCAGTCAGAATTACTGCAACTTGGTTCAGCATGGAGCAAATGTATCCAGCTGATGTAATAGATAAAAAGGGGCCAGAAAACTAAGCATCATTATGTGTCACTCACTGTTACAGGAAATCATGACAAGAACACCTGTGCTAGTCAGCATATGTACAGCTAACACCCACCCTGGCAGCCTGGGTGACACCAGCATCCTCAGCCAGCAGGCAGGCAGTCTCGTCGGGTTGGTGGGGCTCATCGTCTTCACGCAGCGGCACACGCAGCATTGGTGCTGGCTCTGGCCGAAGGCACTTGCGCAGCCGGCTGTTCTGCTCCACCAGGAGTGGCATGTACAGCAGGTGCTTCCACTGGCGACTCAGCGCTAGCAGGCCCCGCCGAAGGGTGCCCAGCGGGGGCACATTCTGAGCCCCGAGGCTCTCCTCTGGTGCGGGGGCGTCGGGCAGGAAGCGGCACAACGCCGACAGCAGCTGGCACGACGGTTCCTCCTACAGAGATTGCCACAGGAGAACACAGTGACACAGCTGCAGGCCACCCAACAACAACAGATGGGCCCATTAAAGTGGCCCACAAATTGTGTAAACAAAGAGAAATAACTCGGCAGTAAAAAATCAGAGAAAAATGCATGCAAGATAAGCTTCAAATTCACTTGTAAATCAACACTGAGTTTGCTTACTTCCTTTCAAACAAGTCTGGCTGTTGATTAAACATAATCGCTCCTGAAAGCTGCATCCCACATCACAAAGTGTAGTACCTGTGCTACTCTTTAGCCCATGATTGCATCGAGGTCACCTGGCAGATATGACCAAGTGGCAACACCAATAAATATCACTTTCACACATACTGAATAATCCCGGAAGCATATGACTAAGTGACCTGTAAAATTTCTTTGCTTCCCTAGCTTCCAATGTTGAATTGGTGCAAGGATCTGTCGCCGAAACAACAGCAACAAAGTAGAGGCATGAGCAAGCTTACCTGAAGAGCTCTGGCTAGGGGCGTCAACTTTCCATACAGCTGTTTTCCCTGTAGAGTAAGACCAATAAAAACTAGGTGTATCATCATAGGCCTTCAATATTTTCCCTTTGATCCCCGACCAGCAAACTGCTTTGCTTACCCTGGGTGGCAGATGTCCACCCTGTGCATCCATTGCCTCTGCCATGAGCCAGGCAAGCACAGCACAGAGACGTTGCTGTTCGGTCTGCTGTGCTTTGCGCAAAGCTACTAGAAGGCGATCGCATGGCTTAAGCCAGGCATTTATAGATGGCGTCATTGTGCTTAGCAAATGCCAGTCCAGCCTGCAAGAAAACATGCCAAAGCTTATTCTCCTCATGTATGACCAAGTGCAGAAATACAACATGCAGTTACCATTTTGACACGATCTATGCTAAAACCTCATTAAGATATACTCGCTTAAAAAGTAGTTCCGCTTGGGACATGGTGTCTCATCACAAATGTCTCAATGTGCCAGCTCCACTGGCAGCCATGAGTATACATAGGGCCACTTCTCGCCACTATACCAGAAAGCGAACACAGCATTGCGATGAAAGCTCCTGCTTCGGTTTCCTGTACGCCTGCCATGCCCGATGCCCTACCGACAGCCACTTGCAGGCTTAAGTACCAGAGTGATCATGACACACACTGCATATCTATGCAGTGTGTGTCATGCAGTGTGCCAATCCTCCCAACTATCACTTATCATCATCATGTGACTTGGCTTTTCCGAAGCAAGATGGCTCCGCAGTGCTGCAGTTTAAGCCAGCTGCCGCAAACATTCGTTTTCCTGCGTGTACCATCATTACCATCAAGTTCTGGAAGGGAAAAGCACTAAGAAAACTGCCAAGTTTTGCAAGGTTAGGGACACAGACAGTGCAGTTGAAACTTCTTCTCCAGCATGATCTGATAGTGACATCGTTGTCTCACTGGTGAAACTTCACACAATGAAAGTGACGCTAATAAGGAAGCAGCCGGTCTTACCGCTGGAGCAATTGAGTGTGTGCTACATATGCTTCTTCTTTTTGCTTAATAGGAGGCCACTTTGAAAACGTGTTATTTGTGCAGAAAAAAAAATCAATTTTCAAAATATTTTATTAACTTATGCAATCATTTTTGAATAATCAGGAAAAGAAAATTATGCTTCTAATTAAATCCATTCCAGTGATACAACCAAATTTGCAACTCCCTGCACATTTTGCAAAACCGAAACGGTTAGTTTGCACACACCGAACTATTTTTCAATATACTCATGGCCTTGCATTTTTTTCTTTCCTAATATTTCAATTTGCAATAATAATAATTGTTTCTATGCAGGTATGTGTGTTTTTGTTTGTATTTACCAACAAAAACATTCACCAGAACGACGCGTAATATTTTGACTACATAGGTTGTAAGTTGCTGAACCTGCATACTAATTTTGTTTTTGAAATTTTATTCTGCCAATTTATATATTTATTTTTAAATGACTGACAAAAAAATTATATTTTTGTATAAAATCATTTCAAATATAGCCAAGGTTGCAAACCTCCGAGCATTTCGGTAAACCGAAACTCAGCCTACCAGAATCGTTTGCATTCTGGTTACCCCTACGACATCCAGGCACATCCATATGGCTTGGTTGAAGCGAGACTTTATAAGTGAGCTGGTAGCTTACGCTCTCGCGTCATACCCTTCAAGAATGAGCTTAAGTGTTCCCAATAATGTAGCACCTTACACTGATAGGGCTTGATAGGGGAATCATGTAGCAGGCAATTCAACTAGGGTTAACCAGAGCTAAACCACAACTAATTTTTTGCTTCTTAACTTCAAGTTTTATAATCGCACTAGTTTCCATGCATGAATGTCTATTTTTGTTTGCATTTAAGAGCAAAATCATTCACAAGAAGAATGCATGACATTTTGACCACATAGGTAGCGTACACTGAAGAGTTCCCTCATAATTGAACCTGCAGACAACCAATTAGGAGCGTCATGTACTTCTATGCCTTCACTTCATTGTTTACATACTTTAACCACACGGGAAACACTAAAAGCTTGAATGAAAGCCTGTTTGACAGGCGACCAACAGCATATCGAAAAATCCTCCCGTTACTCTATCGATGTTGCAAGAAACGCGAGGAAAAAACAGCGAGCAGATGCAGGGGCAAAAAGAAGTAAAGAGAAGACTAAGGAGAACTTTTGCCTATAAATGTAGCCGATTTTAACCCTCTTGGGCAAGCTATACGACATACTATGTAGCTGTATCAACTCTTTTTTATCCTTTTTCTCGAAAATCAGTTTTCTGTCACTTCGGCTTACGTGAGCGTTCGTCGAGATTTTCCCCGAAGATTTTAATGAAACTTTGCACACTTATTCCTCATATATTGGGCTGTGCAATGAACCCCAAAAAATGAAATTGTACGATAAATTTTGTTATTGTTGCATGCTTTAAAAATGTTCCATATTGAAAACCACTGTTCTTAGGTAATTATGTCCTTAAAGAAACAACAGTTGATGATATCGTAATTACTTTGGTTCATTTCACGGCTGCTACCTTTAGCTTACAACTGCAAAAGGAAGTTTTGTTGTGCAAGGTATACCAAGAGTTATGATTGCTGGCGTAGGTTGCATATTTATACAGTACATTTCTAACAATAAATGTAAAAAAAAAAAAAGAAAATTATTTTCGTATATCTGAACTTCCTAATTTGAATACAAAAAGGTCATCTTTAATATAGACCACTAATTTCTTCTTTGTGTTTGATATTAAAAAACGTTTTCTGAAAGGTGGCCTTCTACCTTGAATAGAGAGCCCAACAGAGCAGTTTTCACTTAGTAGTCTCCTGCAGTGACGCCGTCGGGGCCTTCTTTCTTTCCACCTGGTATAGCCTGACACCTACCCTCCACCGTCCAGGAGAAGCACGCCTTTCATGATTTTCTTTTGTTGTCCAGCGGGTGAACGGTGGAAGCACATGCACAGTTCAGACTTTCTGCCAAGGAGAGAGCTGACATCACCAGAGTCGCCTGGTCATCGTACACACTTACCATTGTGGGCCGTGAGCGCGAAGCCACGCAAGGTGAGCGGTACGTTCCTCTCCCCTTTTCACATGTGCTCCTGCCTTTCTGTGCTTTTATTTCATCCCGAATGTGAGCAGGACGTTCGCTCGCTACTGCAATTGTATTTGAGTGCCGTTTTAATTTTTTTCAGGCAGAATAAAGCCTCCTTCGAGTATGCAACTTCTGTTTATCCCCTCTGGTGCGAACCCACCACCGTGGCGACTTCTGGCACCACGAGTTGGGGGTCACAGCTCTGACTGTTAGAGCTGCCACGCCGATGCTAGAAGGAGACTTCCACATTTAGTTTTTCAAAGCGTTATTACAAGAAAAAATCCCGATAGTGGATGCACTGGGACACCCTCTCAGCAGCAGAAAATAAATTTTCAAGAACATAAAAGCCTATGTGCGCGCCATCCTTCATTAAAAATGCGAGGTATCGTCCTTTACCAAGTCGGTGAATATTTCTAGCTTATTATGCACAACAACTTTGTGTGCAATATTTCCACGGTAGCACGAAGAATGGCTGAATGATGTTTCATTGCAGTCAGAAGGGCCATGAAGGCCTCCATCCCTTCCCCATAACCAGCGGCCACTACATGCAGCTAGTGTTACAGACGACAGCAGCAAAAATACCTTGTGAAGTCAGTGCGGTGCGTATTGGTGGTGCGTGGAGGGGCAGCAAAGTTGAACCAGACTGTCTTGATTTCAAGAAGCAGCAGTGCATCACAAGATGGTTCCCCTTCGGAGTGGAAAGAGAGGCCGGAACCTTCAGGGTTACTGCGTGGCCCTCCTTGCCCTACGAGCCTCAGGCTGGCTCCTTCGATACCACACTCAGTCATAATGAAACCCATCTTCTCATCCTCGCGAATCTTTTCCCAATCAGGACACTCAAAGGTGAAGCAGACCTACGGGAAATAAACAAAAAGCACGAGGAATCTTTTGCTGTGTAAACAACAAGTGGGTAAAAAACAAAGAAAAAAATGCAATACAGTCGAACTCATTATAATGATTACGGATATAGCCCGTCACTGGGTAAAGTGAAGTAAAAGCAAAGTTTGGTTAGGCTACTTTATTTCTGTGGAAGTTCTCTCTCTATAATAAGAAGAAAGTTTTCAATGTCACAATGAATCGCTTATAGCGAAGATGTTTTTTGTATTCGAATGACTCAAAATGCCTGAATGAGAAAGACGCTTAATTCACGTACAGTAGACACAACAGTGCTTTCAACACCCCTTTTCATTTCCACGAAATTTTAAGAACATTTTATTTAAATTTTAAAAAATATGCTTACTGCAACATCAATACACATCCCTGGTGCCCCTTAAGCTTGGCGCCAACGAGCCTTTGTAGCCTATGTGGTGTGCCCACCTGTCATGCAGAGGTCCCGTGTTCAAACCCCGACAGCAAGAAAGTGAAGTACCCCATTAGAGAAGCCTTCTCACGAACTGTTTCATTTAAACCATTCCCCAATTCGTTACCTGTATTTGAATGTGGGGTGTTTGAAGTTGATGTGCAAGGTCTTGTGGTCGTGACGTCATGACATCAATCAGAATTTTTCTCAACAACTATCTACGCCAAAGGCAGCTTTTCAGCAAAACCAGCTGTATACATTATCATGTAAGAAACGATAAAAGATGCAGCATTTCGATCATTTGAACCACCCACAGCAGAAGTGAAAGCCTGCTGTTAGGGTGCCATGGTGTCCTTGCCACCACTTTCAGAGTGGGCACATCCTTTGTACCACCCTACATTTCACCTTTGTGAGGGCATATGTTGGGACCTTCTCGGCAGTCACATACTCCAAGAAATGCACGTGACCTGGTTTCACTGCGTTGGGTTAATGACTACAATAATGCGACTGACCTGAAAAAAGACAGAGCACATTTTGTTTTCCTCGTGGAAGCAATCATATGGTAGTTTTGTGGTCTGTTTTGTGCTGACAGAGTTGCTGTGATTGCAATTAAATCAACAAGGTATTGCGAGCTGATCTGTTCCCCAGTGTGCTGGCTGTACTGAAAATTAATGGACTGCTTAACTGTAAAGAAACTGTGCTTCAGCGCGGTAAATCTCCTAAAAGGCAAAGTGAATGAAAGGTTATGTGCTGCTTTTTCAAAGGCTGCAGGGGTATAGGAAAACAAAAGAAGTGCAATCTGAATGTTATATGGTCCAACCAAAGTTTTACAGGACGTAAAATAAGGTGCTCTACTAATTCTGTAAAACTGCAAAGTTAAGCACGCACGATCCTTTTACATCCTGACATAAGCGAATAGCAGTTGGCTGCCATCGGTAGCAATGGTTCCACCATCTGACCACAGACACAGAAATGGAGCCACCGTTGACGCACAGTAATATATAAGGAACCTTGAAAACTGACCCTATGTAGTAGCATTGGCTTTCTTTGAGATGAAAATTAAGGTTCTAAGCATGAAATGTTTTACTGCCCATTGTTGGTGCGCCATGACAGAGAACATGAAGGCAAACTGAAGACATACCTGAATGCTAAGTGAAATTTCATGGGCCATATACATGCTGCACAGCCGCTGAAGCAGCACATGCATTAAAAGGTCCCTTCCTTCACTCCGTGTTGTTTTTGTGACACAAAACTGAAAAAAACTAAAGACTATCTCATTTTTCAGAAAACATCTCAACCACACTGTCCCCATGAAGGCATCCTAAAAAACTGAAAAGGCACAAAAATATCTCCCTCCTTGGTGGGCACTCCAAATTGTGCTTTCAGAGGAGAGACATGCTGAAGCCATAATGATATGCCCTTGAGTGCAGTACGCCTTCAAGTCAGGGCTTCTATCTCTGCCGCGCTCATTGCATCACCATTGCGCCACACAGAGGTGGCTTGGTGGTTAAGGTGCTCTAGTGCCAATTTCAACAATATGGGTTCAATTCCGAGAGGGTGGTCACTTTTTGATGGAAGCAAAAAGTAAGGCACCCGAGTACTGGGTGATGTCAGTACAAGCTAAGTACAAGGTAAACAACCCTAGGTGGTTGAAATTTCTGGAGCCCTTCATTATGCCATCCTTTGTAACCCGAGCTGCTTTTTGACATTAAACCCTGTAAACAAAGCAAACCAAAGCACCAACACTGTGTGTCTGCCACTGTTCTCAATGTCACCGTAAGCACACGTGTACAATCAGACCAGCAGGGCTATATGCATGAAACCAGCAACTACAACTACAAAGGAGTCTTTGGGTTTTGCTGCAGTATGTGGAGACATCCAAGTCCACATTCATGGCCATCAGTCTATGCATCCTCCCCATCAGCATGTGCAGACGTCACTGCAGCAAGGCTCGTTTGAAAAAGCTGCTAAGTGCCGAGCATAGAAAATAATGTCAATGTCAAAACCCAAGCCATGGAGCCATGGGCATGGCTCTAAGGTGTACAAGATATTCTACTTTATCAAACCTTGATATCACTTGCAAACATTTATGCCTTCCAGGGACTGCATTTGCTTATTGCTCAATCAATAAGAAGGCAAAAAACACCTACTACACTTTAGCATACAAAGGCCAAGTGTTCAGGTGCTAAGTAGTAGGGGGATGGTTCACAAACACAAACCTTGCTGTGGTGTGGTGCCACGCAGGTGACTGTGGCCTCCTTGAGCAAGGAAGAGCTGCAGTTGCGCAGCCGCCTGAGCTGAGCATGAGCTGCGCCCAGGCTGATGGTGGCCACCCCCTGGTGGTGGCCCGGCAGACTGGTCTCGAGCAGCAAAGGCTTCTCGGAACGTCGGCCCAGAGGAGGGCTCTGCTCCTGGGCATCCGGGAGCACTTGCACACACCGCTGTGCCTGCTGACTCTGCAGCATCTGCACTTGAACCTGCACGTGTACCATGAGCACCATGTGATTACCGCAGGCCACACGTACATGTTACACCACACGTACATCGAATGTAGCAACAACGAATGTAGCATTCGTTGTTGAGGACCTTCCATTTAAAAATTTTCCCACCTCTTGCTTCAAGCTTCTGACACCTAAAACCGAAAAATACTCCGCTGTTATCATCATAAAGTGAACAGCAGCATAAATTGACCTCTGGGGCCTTGTCCAAAAAGACATTGCCAAAGCATTGGAGTTTTCTCGCAAAACTAACTAAGACACCAGTATTTCATCTTTAAGCCCTTTCCTAGGGCTCCATGTTCAATCAAAATGAATAAGCAAAAAAAAAAAATAATAATAATATGTGAACAAAATTTATTCACGCACGAAGCTACTGTAATTCAAGTAAACTGTACAACAGCACATAACTGCACTCACCTTGCTATTGTGATAGAAGTGCCATAGCATGCCACTGCTCACTTGCTGTAAAGGGTGTGGGAACTTTGTCAAGCGTTAGTCGCTTTTATTCCCACCTCCTCCATCAACTTACTATGATGCAAATAAAATTATTATTATTATTATTATTATTATAAGGGGATAAGAGACTAGGAAGGTCTAGATGCCGGTAAAACAGCACACGCTCTCCTGAATGCAACGCATCTACATGATTATGTTATGGTAAGGCTAAATGACTAGATAACAGTATGTTGAGCCTTTTGCGTTCTCACCTGGTCCAGGCATAAAGCCAAAACAGACACACAAGCCAGGTCCTTGAGATTGTCCAGAGCAGAGAATGCAATCAGTTCTTCAACAACCGAACACTGCAGTGCCATCACATTCACTCGTGGAACATGAAGCCACAGCTGCACCTGGAAAATAAATAGGGATCGTGTCATTAGACGAAAATTTTTATTATCAGAAGCTGAAAGTTGTATCCCAAAAGATCAGTTCAATCCACAAGCTGACTCAGGACATACTCATATTATGATCCAAAAGTCATGTTGTCATACATAACATTGCACTTTTAACAATTGCTTCAAATGTAGCAATAATGCTCAGATTAAAAACTTAATTGCATACCATTAGCTTTGTATGTGACAATCAAATTATATCCATTTTTAATGTGCATTCTAAAAGCTTTCCAAACCCTATATAGAAAGTTGATCCCAAATATGTAGAAACCAGATATATTGAATTGTTGGCTATATCAAACAGCGAAAGGATCCATTTGAAGATAGCATGCAAAAGCCCAGCAGTACTGTAAGTGTTTACTGAACTGCTGTAAATGAATGAGGAAAAAACATTTTTTAGATCTGGAAGGTGAATGGAGTAAAATGGGTAGTGTGCTCAATCCAAGACACCAGTAGCCCAGATTGACCAGGTGGCAATTGTGACGAGAGCCTTCTGGGTCTCCAAGACAGTTCTAGTCTCCTGTGCCTCCCATTGCTCCATGGCCAACTTGGTGGCTTTAAGCGTCACGATTTGCGAGGACACGTCCAAGTATAATGCGTGCTAAAGAGGCGTGTCTCCATACCATGGGCATGTGTAAAAATATTGAACAGGGTTTGAGTGATGCACATTTGGAAATTAATGTTAGGAGTTTGTATGCAGTGAACTTCATAGCTTGCCACAGAAGATAAGTGTTTGTGTAATGGGAGATATAGGCGGCAAATGAGGCAGAGTCTTGAGACACGTCTAATAGTATTGTGAGAGGGGGTATTGGTCAAGGCTGGAGAGCTCCACTGCGTGGGTGTAGCCATAAGTGTCAGTCTTGTAATGTCCCTCTAGTCCTTTCTGATCTGAAGTCCTTGTGAGGATGTGGCCTTGTACGAGCATGCATCCCAGGATGCATAGAGCAAGGCGGGGTACCCTGCACGTTGATACTTTGATTACGTTGAGAGGTGTGCCATGCACCTGAAAATGGCACCTCTCCAAGTGGCACTCCTATGGTCACTTTTGCATGCGGAACAGGTTAGGACTTGGCCACAGGCACCTACTGGAGACTCCATAAAAACGGCCTGGCATGTGGAAAATGCCATGTGATCTGGCAGCATCATTTCCCATGTGAAACTGCTGCCATGTGGGGAAGCTAGCATCGCTACAACGCTGGCAATGCTGTAGAGCTAACTAGCAATAAGGCCTCTTACGCTAGGCAGTGGCTAGTCAAAGCACTGTCTAAAGCAACTTCTATGCGATGTAGACTAGGACAAGCTGCCAGTGTGCCAGCGGATGACAGTGTTGAAGAATACACATCCCTGGCATTGGTGTGCTGTGCTTTTACTTCTAGGGTAAAAAGTAATCTTATTCACTGCAATATCTGGTATACTATATCAACATATCACATTGAACACAATCTTTTTCAAGTTCGATACATACGAGACCAATTGTATAAACAGATTTGCTTGCAGGGTCATTGCACTGTTTCAGTTAATTTCACAGTAAATAATCCCAAAGATCAAACCTTTTTCTTTTTTTACATTCACACGACCGAAATTTGGCTGCGCCCCACTGTAAATGAGAGAAAGAACCTTGGAACGTGTTGGAACGTGCAAAACAGATGTGTGTAGCTTGATTAACTCATCCAATGTGTTTCCTCCTAATCCGCAAAGTTTTCGATTCCTAAAATAAAAAAAAGAGAGACAGCTGATTTAGTGTGGTCAGGCCGAATGAGAATTAACACTTCAGTTTTTACTTCAATTTCGGTTTTTGGGTTGCATATATTCATAAGCATATCGTCAGAACCTACCACATTACGTGGAAGACCACTCGAAATAGGTATGAAAGCCCTACTTAACCGAACCCTATGAACCTAGCCTAGCCTAGGAGCAAAGCCTAGGAGTAGCATATTTGACTCGGGATCCAAAATTTCAGTGGCTTCGATCCCCATCTGAAGTAAGTTGCCCAGATTGGCAGCTTCAGCAATTCCAGCCATGGCATGCAGTATCTTGACGTCACAGAAACCATCAACCAATAAGTGCCCACCTGTCGACTACTACCTGCCAGAGGAGGACCGAAAAACGTTGGCGAAATGTGGGAGCCGAGTCTTATAAAAGAGCAGCTTAAGTCTATAGCTACAAACAGAAACAGTGTTACGTCATGTGCAGCTCTGAGGAGCCTGACAAGGAAATGCGTGCACGGCAAGTTCGAAGCATGACGCTGGCCTTGCCTGTTCGGTGTGTGTCTCATGGTATCCCTCGGCTGGACAGGGTTGCTGTTTTTGTGGCGGGTGGCCCTGAGGTGTGCTGCCCTTGACAGCTGTCCAGCAGCGTGCCAGCAAACGGCCTAGCACAGTGGTTGGATGCAGGGCGGCCAGTGTAGGTGTCAGTGCCTCGGCAAAGCCCCGCACCCCTTCCAGCAAGGGCGGCGATACAAGCAGGTGCACGTCTCCTTGAAAGCGCACCACCACGGCGCTTCGTGATGATGGCTGTGGCTGCTGGGCCCACTGGTGCTGCAAAGATGAATGACACACAATTCAACTGTAAGCTGCCTTGCCCTTGTTCACAATAATTTTTTTCCGGGTCATCCCTTGACTGGCCTCTCCTTCCTCTCCCCTACAAGTGGAGTTTCCCTTTTTTCCACTTGCCGCCTACCATCTGCGGCAGGCGGCACACCCCTAACCACTATTTACCAACTGCAAGATGGCATGTGACGGCTTCACACAGACACCTACACTCAACAGTTTTTTTCCTTTGTGGATTCCTTATGTTATCCCACTAAAATCCTTTCTGCACTTTGCCCTTTCTAAAATAAAGCCATCACCGCCCAAATGGTAACTACAAGAGTAAATCAGCACAGTTGTTTCATCCTCTCTGGTAGGTCCCTGTTATTTACCTCAGTAGAAGCTGCGGACTTTGATGCTTGAGCACTGCCCCCACAACCAGCGGCTCCGATGGAGGCAGCCCTCCGTGCTCGTGCCACCATCCGCACGTCAGAGAAACCACGGGTGCCCCACGGTGTGAAGCGAGGCTTCCAGCAGGAGCTGGCATGCAGAAAGCAGGAGGCCGAAGGGGGCCCACCATCCGTGGACCGTGCCACCAGGTGTGGCAGGGGCGCAACCACCTCTTCCCAGTTGGTCACCTGGAACCAAGCATTAACTCGTCTTGGCAAACAGGCACGAGGAGGTGAAGAAAGCCACCTGGAGCTGAGACTACTACCTGAGAGAAGCACGATGGTACAGGGGCGCTTTAATGTAAAATGAGCCTACATGTTTTGTTAGCTGACTCCACAGAACAACACGAGGTACAGCTCTCAGCATTAGCAACAGTAATATTAAAGTCCAACTGCAATCATGTACAGGGACGCTTTAATGTAAAATGAGCCTACATGTTTTGTTAGCTGATTCCACAGAACAGCACGAGGTACGGCTTTTAGCATTAGCAACAGTAATATTAAAGTCCAACTGCAAAGAGCTTTTATGCCCTGCATAACTTTTTACATGTAGTATGTCAAGAGACAGTGCTAAAAAAAATTACAATCATGACAGAAGTGAGTGCATCTTAGCAAAAAACTTCCTTGCACTACAACTCTTATAAAGAGCAGCCACTATACTGACAACTCCTCAGCCACAGAGGTGTGGCGTTTCGGCAGCTCCCTGCTGCCCATAGAATCTAGAGTCTACTGTGAACAAGAACAATGATCACATGAATTTGGAGGACTTTAATTTATATGCACACAAATGTGGACCCCTTTTCATTGTGCGGCCTCTGCTTAAGTCCTTCTGTCGCTGACAAGATGCGGTGCTGCTAGTACAACTTTAGCGGAGAGGATGTGGACATTCAGTTCACTCTCATCAAACAGTCAAGAACCCCCAGGAACAGATCCCATATGCTGCACAGCCCTCGCGGTTTGCGGCAATTTGGAAACATATGCTGCGTGCATCTGTGTGCAGTGTGTGTTTGTGCTCTGAATGGCTACACAGCATATCAGCAAGATAACCATGCCTGAAATTTGGTAATTTTACTCCTAGGACCGCCAAGCCACAATTTAGCCACTTGGCTTTTTCACACCGTCCCTAACCCTCCATTTTGCAATAGGCCCCCTCGATGAGAGCTTCTGGTTTTCCACACCTACATCACAATCTGTAAGTTGACTAACTGTGCAATGTGGCACTAGATGCATGCATCATCTAACACAGCGCTTTTGGAATGATTGTAACTATACCGGTTAACCAATGAGCTCAGAATTTTGCTATCAGTTCACAAGTCAAATCGTTGAAGGGCACTCCAGGCAAAGTTCAACTTCAGTGAAATTGACCTTCTAAGGCTCAACAAACTTTGTACTAATGATGCCACTAGTCAGCCTATTTTTCAGCAGCAAATGTAACGCACATTAAAGCCAGTGCGCAGGCATCTGATAACAGATTAAACGCCAAATGTACTGCATGCCAGCTCAGTCAATATGGATATGTTTAACAGAGTTGTTGCATTTGACAGAATGTATACAAAATTAATGTGTGCGCCCTAGAATAGGTAATTAAAAAGAAAAGAATAGCGTTAATATGCAGCTCTTCGTGTGGATGCTGGTTCACATTCATGCATTTTGATACTCGCTAATATATAATCTTGAATGTTTGCCTCAATTATCTCACATATACTCAAGGCACAGTCAGAAGCTACCACATTATGTGAAAGACGACACGCCATACAGACAAAAAGCCCCACTTTATCCAAACAGTATGAGCGTGCCTGCATGGCCTAGGAGTAACATGTTTAACTGGAGATCCAAAGGTCCCAGAGGGTTCAATTCACAACTACCCACGTCAGCAGCTCCTGCCAACTCCGCCACATCATGTAGTCTCGCGCAGTTACACAATTAGACAACCAGTCAAAGTCCGGTTATGTCCCTAGCCAAATACTATATATCAACTGGAGGCATGCTCTTGATTTTTTGCTCTGTACAATGCTGATAGATTTTTTTAAGAATGGGGCCTTTAATACTGTTGCATGAATGCCCTATCATCTGCACAATGCATGTGCACAGTACAGCCCCGATGTGAGATTGATGAGTAAATAAAGTATAACCCTGATGTGAGATTGATGAGTAAATAGGCAGTACATGGTATCTTGATAATATGAGAACGACAGATGCTCAAATGCTGCATAACAAAGCACAAGTGCATTGATTCTCAATAATTTAAGTAGCATCGCATGTGTGCCAGGATTGGAAGTTTTAATCACTTGAAATTATGAAGAATTTTTACTTAAGCCTAATATGAGCCTTCTACCTAGTCATCAAGAAATGGCTGAATATTCTAGACACCATCCAACAGTGCTTGAAGGCAAAACTACCTTTGTTCAATTTTGATATGACATAACATTATGGCACAGTATAAAGCTAACATAGATGGTTAACCAATCAATGCACACCGCATCAGCACATTGACTACCACAGACAAAACACACCTGGTATTGTGATAGGTGGGCAGCATAGCATGCCATCAGCAGAGGAGACTCTGCTATTGGTCGGTCCATTTGATGATGCAAGTTCACAAGTGTCACATCCTCCTGAAAGGCACAAGTGCTGATGTTAACCGAATTTGCATGCACTTTAAAAAACTATTTAAACACGTCAGATTAATTTACTTTCACTTCAAGGCAAACAAGTCTGACAGGCTGCCTGTAATCTCCCTCAATGCTTTCTATCTGTGGTGTATCGAAACAGGCCTCGAGACAAGAGAAAGCAATGAGGTGAAAGAGAAAGAAGAGAGAGCTCAATATTAAATGCAGACAAGGGCTCCTAATCAATAACATGCACCCTAATAAAAGTAAAATAACATACCTGTGACGACACAGCAGAGAGAAATGATGTGCTTGAGACAGAATTGGAATCAGCGTCTGGGTCCTGCTCTTTAGCGTGACGTCGTCGGTCTAGGCTGGAGCTGGCTGATGAAGAACCACGTACGCAAAATGATCGGCGTCTCTTATCAGAATTTTGGTCACTATCCTCTTGAAAACGTCCGGCTGCAACCCCGTCTTCATCAGCAGAAAAGAAGGCCTCTGAGGAGTGCGTGGAGTCTGTGGACACAGCACGCCGCACTGCTGAGCCATTGCTACGTCTCCTGTCCGTCAGGTCGTCAATCGCTGGAGTTTCTCGGGAACGAGGGTCTGGCCTGCAAAATAAAACATTGCGCATGACCACAAGAACAGCATTGCAGATTTTTTTAGACAAGGCTTCTTGAGAGGGGGAGCTCATATACACCTAGCGCGCGTAATGCTACAATAACCCCATACTAGGCTACTTACTCTCTTTTCCTTCCAGTCAACAACAAAAAAGGCACTGAGGCAAATTGAAATGCAGGATATACAGTAAAACCCCTTTATAGTAAAGTACCTGGGACCGGCAAAAATCTATATCAGTTGTTGGTGATAACATGGTCCTGAAGATGCCATTTGGTAATTAAATGGCTACTTACTGAACACTACTTTTTGCTTAATGAAAAAAACACTCAAATATCTTCCATCTCTCTCTTATTGTCTCTTCGTGCCATTTTTCAACTACAAGATTTCTTGCTTACATCTTGTGGAAGTACTTTTCAATTATGGGGGCAACAATGGCTATGAATACAACTGAGTTTGATTTCATGTGAAAACCAATGCGTTGCATGAGCACGGTGTCGTCATCTGCTGTTTCTGTCTGTAAGAAGGCAATAGATGTGAAATGCGTGCGGCAGTCAAGTGCTGCAAAACCGCGCACACCGCGCCTCCAGTTCTTGCCACTGCTGCTTTGTGCTGCACAGTGCTGTGAATATTCAGTTGTTTTTTCCCTTCCCTAATTCTCACTGCACTTTTACTCTCCTTTACTTTCTGAACGAATCGTACCGCCTTCTTTCCATGCTTGTAGCAGCTCTACTTTATTTTCCTATGCACTGCATGCTTTCACTCACGGCTCCAAGGCCTACGTGAAGTTCACTTCTCCTACGTGCTACTAAGCCTAGTGGTAAAGCCATTTTAAAAAATACTAGTTTTTTTTTTGTTTTTTTTTTCAAACAAAAATCGCCTCGCGATTTTAGATAGCGCGCGCGCGGCGATGTCATTTGGTAAGAAGTCATCGCCGCGGCCAGACTCACTTTACTTTAACCGATTTTTATCAAATGTGTCTTTACTATAAAGGGGTGAAAATATACAGTCGTCTATGGAAGGTGAACTGTGACTTCAGGTTCACTTTACAATATCCGAGTTTTTACTATATCCGTGTTTACTATAGCGGGGTTCTACTGTATTGAACCAGTGTATATCGATATTGAACTGCCTTAACATGCTCTTAGAAATCCCATGCCAAAACGCAGCACTGTTATTCATGTTTATCAAACTCCACTAATGGAACGTTTCGTCATGCTGTACGCTCCGCGAGAAGCATGCGGAGGCGGGCGGATAGCACATCGCCGGCACCGCGATCGTTTTCAACGCCGCGAAAGGCTTGCAGCGGCGCGCGGCCGTGAGTAGTATGGGCCGCAACATCGTAAACTTCGCGATCGCTAATCGTGCTGTACGCATCACGAGCAGTCTGCGGCGCCACGCGGCTGACACATCGCTGTTTCTTGTCGTGCTGTACGTGCCACGAGGCACGCGTCCCGCGTGTCGCGATCGCCCTTCGCGCTGTGTGCGCCGCGAGTGGCGAGCTGTGATCGCGCGACCGTAATAAACCTTCTCGGGCGTAAACAGATCTGAGTGACTGGTTCTCCCATGCTTCTGCATACTTATTTTCATTCGTTTTTAAGATATAAATTTTCAGATACGAATTTTTTCGCGACTCCGTGAGATTCGTACAATCAGGGTTCTACTTATATCGTTAATTCGATATACAAAAATCGGCTTGAGACGCCGCTTGCGATCGTGAAAAATTATACCGCATTTGTCGCGTAATCAACCCATTCCCGTAATGAACCCACCCTTCAGTTTTGCCGCCAAGAATATGAAAAAAAAAAAAAAGTGCTAGTCGGTGGCGAGTCTCTCCGTTTCAGCCGTCACATCCACAGCTCATCTTGTGGCAGCGCACCAAGATGCTATCTTTTTACTATGGCGGAGAGGCGGAGGAGGAGAGTGGCGGGGAGCGAACATAGCAGAGTGCCCGTAATGGCTTGATTGCAGAAGCCAGGTTCAATTTTACACGCTGCGCTTGGGGTGGGTGGAGTCCACTGCCACAAAATAATTGGAAAGCGTGATATTGCAAATGCCATTTGAAGCGCACAGTGCTAAAAGTCGGTGTCATGATCACAGCTTTCGTTGATTCATAGATGAAAGGATGGACCACTTCCGCAATAAGAAAAAAAATCTGCCACTTCTTAACGTCTGCAGCCGCCATAGCTTACGCTACGCTGCACGTTCTGCACGATGGCAAGAATGGTCGACTCGCAAAAAAAAAGGAAGAAATCTGCCGCTTCTCAACGTCCACAGCCTCCATAGCTTACACTACGCCGCACGCTCAGCACGAAGACCCCCCCCCCCCCCTGCCGCACACAGACGGTTCACAACGTACACTGGAGAAAACGTCCGACGCTGTCTGGCACGAGCTGAGCTGGCTTGTCAGCGCGTGCGTAGTGTGTGCTGCTGCAAACGAAGACCGGGAAGAAAGAAAGGGGAGAGAAAAAGCTTGGTAGAAGATTGGGCACACCCTTGCGCTTCACTCTATCGCGTTGTTTCCCCTCTCCCCAACACCACGGCTGCATTGGCTGCGTCTGCTCCGTACTGGCCATTGCCAAACCAATTCCCTCTCATTCCTTCACGCCTTACAAACGTCACATGCTGTTGAGGCAAACGATCACCGCAGATGTGCACGTCTATGGGGAAACGGTGCTCCACTGCCCTCGACCAATCGTCGCCATACTGTTCTCTCTCATTCCTTCTGCGCTTGGCTTGAGAATGTCACGCGGCAAACGGCCGAGGATGATGTGACCGCCTTTGGGGAAGGTGAACCTTCCAGTGCGTGGTGCGGAGTTCGATATACTATTGAACGACCGGAGAAATTGGAGTTCAATATACGACGCAGCTTTCCTATACTTTTACATGGGATTTTCAAGGCGATATTCCCCGAGTTCGATATATCCGAAATTCGAATTATCCCGGTTTGATATATCCAGGTTCGACTGTATATATGCATATATAAGCATCGGTAAGTAAGAACTTTATTACAGAGTCCCAGTGAACTTTGCTTAGAAAGAAAGAACATCAAAGAAGGTTTTAAGAACTACAGCAGATCCCGGAGGATATAGACCAGTTGCCTAACCCACATGGCAGCTTCCTTATGTAGCAAAACTTTCTGCACAATTTTGGTGCAGTAATACTTTGGGTCAATAGTTTGAGGCAGTATACATGCATTCGTAGTCTATGGACATACGCAGAAACACCTTTCACGCTCCACAGCCAAAAACCTCTTCTCATGTAAGGAACTATCCATGCGGAGACCACATGCAAATTTCTGCAGTCAAATAGTTTCCAGACTTAATTATCATAAGGAAGCCGGTTCCTCCCACTTCTGCGCATAAATTTAGTTAGATAAATCTGTGTTCGATATCTTCAGATAGATTGTATTACTGCAAGTATCTCAATGACTCAAAGCGGTCTGTGGTTTAAAGCATTAAAATGAAGGGTATGAAATAACCCAAAATATGAATACAAATCAAGCATGCTTGTGCTTCAACCAGCATTCAGTCCAGGTAATAAATATCCGATAATGACCGAATACCATTGACTTTCATAAATCTGATTGTGGCAGAACCGCAGTATCAGTTATCAGGAAAATTCGGGAAACTGATATTCAGAATTTTCAAATGTTCGAAAATTACGCACACACCAAAACTATTTTTGAATTCACTGCAGTTTTACCGCAACGCTTGGCCACATGGACCTTGCAGTGAAGCATCTTCAAAACACGACGGAGCTGTTTTGAACAGACGGACCTCCCCTTTTGTGAAAAGGGTTTTTACAACAGCGCACGCGAAGCTATGCGTTTGACAAAACCAGGAAAAAAACGTCATATCCACTTTGGTTTCATCTCAAATGTTGGCAATCATCGTGCTGGTGTTCATCAGATATGCTGCGATGCAAGCGGTTTTCGGCAGTTTTTCTGGCCTGATAATTCAAGGTTTCGGTTAATTCGCGCATTTTTTCTGGTACTTTGAAGGACAAATTGTTTACTGTATTCAGCAGCGATATGACAGCTTCATTTGCTTTCATGCAGGTCCTTCCTGCATAAAAACCAGTATATGGCACCCTGTATAAAATTTACACTGCAATATAGAGTGTACACTTCTGCGCAATATTCACTGAATTTTATTTCCAATACCAGGTGATTTCTGAAATAAACAAGATAAACAATGTTTACTATTTTTTTTTTCATTTTTCTTTTTTTTTTCACTAGGCAGATATTTGATACTCAATTCAATATTCAAAGGCATTTTTTTCCCCATTTCATATACGATTCATACTCAAAAATTTCTATATTCGCTCACCATCACAAAAACCCTTTTCGAACTGAACAGATATAATATTTGTTCAATATTTGTAGGCATTTTTTTTCTCCACATTTGTATTTGATTCATATTTGAAATTCAATTTTGCAAACCCCTAATTAAAGTTCTGTGAAATGCTTCCACAGCCTACAGCCCCCATTTCAAGTCAGAAACTCAAGACAAACAACATACCCATCACATGCTGAAGCAGAACGAGCAAAGCTAACTGCAGCTGGCTGACGATGTGCTGGACTGCTGTACTGACGGAAGACGCTGTGGCGTGGCTCAGAAAAGTCCTCTCCTTGCCCTGCATCACCCTGAGAAAAATATTGCCGAAAATTAAATGCAAATGAATGCATAAATCTGAAGGGCAATACAGAGCATAAAAAAGGTCAATAAAAATTTGCAGACCGATATATCTTTATTGAAATACCGTAAATTACTGTTTTCCTGTATGAATGAGCATGGCAAGGGCAGATACTTGTGCTAATGTGGCACATCAAAACGGGAGACACACAAATTGCTATTGTACGCTGCTTCTAGCAGCATGTGTCAACAATATGTCACCATAGAATGACATCTTCAGCTATCTATCCAATTTCTTAGTTGCAGAGGGGACGCAAATTCATGAAAAAAACATGCAGGAGACACTTTCAGGTTTCAATGCGACAAAGTTAACGGCTCTTGTCTGTCGGCTCATCTTAAAAATCCTCATTTGCATACGTACACTTTGCTACTCGATTAATCCCTAATCCCTTAATTTGCGCCTCTATTTCTCCACACACTCACTGGCACAAACTCGTAAGCTACCACATTATGTGAAAGGCCACGTACACATATATATAAAGGCCCACTTTAACTAAGCCATAAGAAAGTGCTTCCGTGGCCATGGCATCATTGTCCCAACCAACCGGAGTGGCTGCAAAAGGAGCCACCTTAGATTTAAACGGGGCCATTTGGACCAGCTAGTTTGGCTATTGGTTCCCCACTGCCCTGTGAGGCGGTGGCAGTAACGGTATACTCTTCATTGTCCTCGGGGTGGCCTACAAACAGTGCACAATCACGCTGACGTGACGAAAGTATGACACTAGCAGAGTAATGGCAGAGCGCAATCTGCTTTCACAGGGTTCTACTCCACATGAGCAGACCACCTTGAGACAGTCTCGTGCTTCCAGGCATTACGCACTCCTACCATGCCAAGACCAATCAGCAAGCATGCACTGGTGGCCCGGAATATTAGATCATGCTAACATGTGCACATGGGCGGTGTGCGGAAGCAGATCATGGTAGCGGATTTCACTATGCTATAACTCTATTGTTAGCTCACAAATAAAATGTGGGAAATGGTATAGTTTGAGAATCTTTAAAGCAAACTTTCTTCAGATAAAATTTTTTTTTTTTTTTAACCTCACGAATTTTCCGAAATGCCAGATTGTTTAGACCATTTCCCGGGTCCCGTCAAGTCGGAAAAATCAGTCGGCGGCTGTAACGAGGTTTAACTGCAATCTTACAAGGTAAGCAACCGTATGAAACCCTTAAGCGCCTGCATCGAGGCATGGTTGGTATATGGTCAGTAGAATGTTAATAGTACAAGGTTGGTGCTTTCATTTTCTTCCTCTTCTAAATACAGGTTTCACGTTATGCAATGCTGCCAGATTTCTTGCAAGGACACGGCCTACGTTTAAGTGCATGCCAAACGTTTAACGAAATGACAGGATATGCTTCAAGAAAAGTCACTCACAATTATGGCGAAAGCCCTTCTCTTTACCAAAATTGAAAGTGTCAGCATGCCTCAACTTGAGAAAAGCATTTTTACATTTTAAATTCTAATTTTCGTACAATTCGTGTTGTCACATAGATGCAGCTTTCCCAGGTTTTTCTAAGAACACGAAAAAAAAAAAAACAGTAAATAAAAGGGCTAGCATACTGCTGGTGAGCCTTCGGGTGCGTCCTCGGAGTTGAAGAAGTAGCAACCCCCCAGGCAACCGCAGCGACCTCCAGCGCGGCCATCACCCCACAGGAACCAGAGCCGATGCGTAGTCTTGTCATGAGTGCGAAGGAAGCCCTCTTGGCTGTTCTGGGGCAGCCCATGAGTCCAGTTGTCCATAACCAATGGCCCAAACTCCAGCTTGCCAGTCTGAAAACAAAAGTTGTTTGATGAACATCAATCACAAACATCTGCACCTACGTCGCCTAGTTACCCAGAATTCTGCAAAATACTACAGTACAAACTGGTGCAACATTAGTGTGGAGCATTAAAACATTATTACAATCAGCCATGCAAATGCAAAGGCTGCCCCATGCAAAGGCTGCAAAGGCTGCCCCATCTGTCAGATCCCACAAAGCATATGTGGGGTTTGCATCTAATTGCCGGTTTCTGAATGCTTTAACAATGCCCTTGTTTCGACAGCACACATAATAGTGTGGGATATCCATTAACTGCGAATTTATGTTTACTTAGGCCTTCAACAACCCGCCCTCATAGCCTTGGCTGCATATCCACAAAAAGCTGTCGGTGAGCACAGCTCTTCAAGTGCTGCACCTGTGCCGATAATGCTCTCACGCGCTTATATGGGAAGGGCCACAGTTTTCATGCCAGTCAGAAACAATATTACTGAAGTGGTGCGAAGTGGTAAGGGATGAAGATGCTGCTAAATTAATTGTTGCACATGTCCGGCCAAGGACGAAGGTGGCTGGGCAAGTCTGTAGAGCTGTGCTGTAGTTGCATGAATAAAGCACCACTTTTTCTTGAATTATCAGCTTCAAAAAATAAAAAATAAAGAACCTTTTGTTATAGTTCCTGCTGACCTAGAAATTTAGCACCCACACTAAGTTCATCCTTGCGAGACAAAGCCAACATCTCAATGACCTTGAGCCACTGAGGCAGAGCGCAGAGCATGCTTTGGCGAGAGAGAGAGGTATTACAAACATAGAAAGAAGGCGGGCATGGACTGTTTAGAAAAGGCAGTGAAAGAGCAATAAGGAGTTGAGAAGAAAGAAAAAAAAATGAGAGAGAATGATAAAACAGGCATAAAAATGTGCAGCACGAAATGTATTGCAACAAAGCAAGATGGGGTCTCGGGGCGGCCACTACAGCACAGAAGGGCATCTGTTCACATGTGCTTGGCATCCCACAAACTAGTGTAGATCCTTTACTCTTGGTTCAAAAAATGCACATTTTCTGCAACTCTGCATACCTCACTTCAAAAGTACATAGGTTATATGCAGCCACTGTTAGGGCGTAATCGAGTAATGATCAAGTGGGAAAATGCAGCAAAACCATTTAATAAGTACTAAAACAATGGCTTCCCAACAGAGGTGTGTGAAAAATAAAAAAATATGAATATGTACGTCCTGATCCGGGGATCGAACCCGGCACCACCGCCTTTCCAGGGCAGTAATTACTCCTGAGTAATTACTGAGTAATGAGAAATTACTCTCTTATTACAAATTACTCCACCTCGGGGGATTCGCCTAAATATTCAACCAATACCACACCCACTTTGAGTTATTGATCAGTTAGCTATTTATATTTTATTTTATTTTTCCCTCATCAGATATACAATATTAAAAGGCATTCTTCTTCCCACACTTTTATTCAATTCATACTTGAAAATTCAATATTCGCACGCACCCTACTTCTAAACACAACAATGCACGTTTTGAAAACTTTAATAAGCTGCACACTTGAGAGGATCATGGAATGGACATGCACAATTACACTACACTGCAACAGTGCTTGTGTCGATATATCTCAAATCAACAAGTGAAATTAACGAGTGTACTTTTGTCAAAAAGTGCAGGTTAGGTACCGAGCGCTAATGTAAGGTTTGATTTGATTTGATTGATTGATTGATTGATTGATTGATTGATTGATTGATTGATTGATTGATTCGTTTATTTATTTTTTACAATATCTTCAAGGCCTCAGGGGACGTTACAGAAGGGAGTGGAGTAAAAACAAGGTCATAACGCAACAAAATGAAGAATGTAATACAACAACAACAAGAAAGTTAAACGTGCACAAAATACAAGATCAGATTAAATAACAAGGCCGATTACTCACACAGTTTTCAGCGGCAGTTTTAAATAAACATGTGTCAGAAATATCGGCAACCAAGGTGGGCAGGTGGTTCCAATCGCTGGCCGTCTTCGGTACAAATCCGCTAAAATATGCATTTGTCCGGCAGTATGGAATGCGTACCTTATGACGATTTGTGAGTTTAATGTCAAAAAGCAACTCAGGCTATGGCAGACAACGTAGTAAAGAGTTCCTTGCTTTTCGCCTCCATCAAAAAGTAGCCACCGCAGCCTGGAATCAATCCCTAACCACTGAGCCACCATGGAAGGGCTGAGCCCTATTGTAGTGCACTAAAGCAGGGTAGTAGTAAGCGCACTCTGAGAACCAAAGTGAGCTCCTGAAGATTCTTTTTTTGGTTCCCCAGAGCCCCTAAACCAATCAATGTGTGCCTCAAGCCCTACCTTTCATTCATGCACTTTATTTTGTGACTGAGCACACAGACTCAATTTATGGAAGAGTGCCCGTCACAGACATTTTTAGTTCTGCCATTTTTTGACAGGCTGTAAATCGTGCTCTGTTCTTAGTGGGGCAGCATTAAAAGCTTCATCACGAAGAAAAGCTGAAATCCAGGGTGGCATTGTACACACGTAAGAGTCATCTGCCATGACCAGATAGGAGGAAAAAATCTGCTCTCCAATCATAGAAGAGAGGAAGGAGAGGCCCTATGAGAAGAACCTCAGAAAGTCAGTAAAAATTAAAAGAATGATAAGATTGCTTTGGTTCATGTAACTTAATGTTCCAATGCGACTCAGGCTATGAGAGAAGCTGTAGTGGAGGACTCCGGAAATTTCAAACACTTGAGGTTCCTTAATGTACACTAACATTGCACAGCACATGGATGCCTTGCTGTTCGTCACCATCGAAAAGCGGCCGCAGCAGCTCGGATAAAAGAATTATAAGAAGCAAAGATGGAAAGTATAAGAGAAACAATTAAAAGCAAGAAGAAGATCTAATGCTAACATATTATCATCTCATAATATTGTTATAAGAAGGAAACGAAGAAGCAGGGATTCCTCAGCCCCTTTTTAAAGTCTGTGGGATTTCCCAAGGCTAAAAATGCTGAGGACCCCTGCACTAAAAGAATCCCAAAGCCAACTATTAGACCAACAAAACCACCAACTGCCACCAAACGAACTGTCATATTCAGTGCCAACTGACCAAGGACTGTCTGTCGATTGCGGTCAGTCTTCATAGTATCCAATCATTACATTACAAACATTACAAAAAAAAAAAGGGGGGAGGGGGGCAACACAACTACTTCTTGATGCTAAGATGAGAAGGAATGAAATTAGGAATCCATGCCAGAAACAAAAACACAGTCACTGATCTCAAAATGCAGAAAGGCTCATTCTATAATCACACAGTAAAACTCATTACGCCTTGCTTAATCTTCAATAGCAAGTCTGACCTGGCAATAGAGGTGCAGTTTGACTTGCTACGATTGCCAAATCAAACTATGCTAGTCTTAAGGACCTAGAGCATTTCAGTACTCTTTACACACTACCCTGTCCTTTAAGAATTTATTTTTTATCAAGAAGCTATGCCCTCATAATGTGGGCTTCCTTGCTTAATTATTGTACATATTGCAACATGCGCCCTGCCATGGTGCTGCAGTGATTAGGGCACTCGAATGCTGTGCCCAAGGATGCGGGATCGAGTCCCGGCCATGGCGGCTGCTTTTCGAACAAGGCGAAAAGCAAGGCGCCTGTGTGCTGTGCAATGTCAGTGCATAACAAAGAGCTCCAGGTGGTCGAAATTTCTGGAGCCCTTCACTACAGTGTCTCATAGCGTGAGTCGCTTTGAGCCGTTAAACCTCACAAAGCAAACCAAACCATATTACAACTTGACACAAACCAACACCTTCTACAGCAAATCTAAATTTTCTGCATTCTCGTGTAGCTGCACGACCCCACTTAAAAGCAAAATATAACACACATTGTAATGCAGTACCTGAAGCCAAGGGCCATCTGGAGACAACAGGAACTGTGCAACATTTACAGCTCGCAGCTGCAGGCTCAGGCCCGCACTTGTCTGCTCTGAGTGCAAGTTGCATTGGGTGAGCTTCAGTGGCCCGACCTGCAAGGAGGAATGGCCGCAAAAACATAAAAACCATGTCTAATTAAGAGATGCATTATCATCATGTTATATCTCTGCTATGTCGGCCATTGGCCAGGAAATGCATTAAGTCTCTATGGTCTGTTCCGTTACGCACCTAATATCTGTGAAATAAGAAGAGACACATGAAAATGACTTTAAAGGAATATAAAATACACTACCAAGAAAGGGAGGCTTTCGAGGCAATATTCTCAACGGGTCTCAGTGACACCGTCCTTCCGTTCTCAGCTAAACAAGCGAACAATGACAAATGCTCTTAATGTTTTAACTTTGTGACCTATTAGCTCAAAAAAAAAAGGCAGCAAAGGTTCACTGACAGCATGGGTCCTACCCAAGACATTCAAAGCCGCTTATAATTAGCACTGCTGACACCACACTGCATCTGTGCTGCGATCTCACTGACAGAAAACTAGCTCGATGTGCAGAATGTGTTTTCGGATGTTGTCCCGAGAGCACTGTGGAAAAAGGAAACCTAAGCCCCATTGCTACATGTGCTTTTGTACATCGATAAAATGGAAAAGATAGGGGGGCATAATTTCACTGCCTTTTCTCGTATAGGAACTGTGGTCTGACAAGCCAGACAGTGTGAATAGTCATGCATTCGTGACATTCTCAAGATGACCTCCCCCTTCTAGGTAAGAACTCAGTGCCATTAATAGCCTCATTTAAATTGAATGACCAGGAAAACAATGGTTGCTGGTCACTGCAATTGCAGCAGCGACTGAACTGTATTGCAAGCAAAACTGTGCATTGTCATAAACCAGACTGCAATTACTGCACCACCAGAATATCATTTTTTCACTCCTGCATTTTATCATTTTGCAATACTGCTTGCCGACTGTAAACAATCATGTTTGATGGTGCACAAAATAAAGCCTCGAAGTGAAAAGACTGGAGTGGCAAGAAATAAAGCACCTGAGAAAGTAGGAGACCTGGAGGAAGGGAAAAAAAGAAAAAGCAAGGCAATGAGGCAGGCCGAGTTAGCTCGCCCGATCAATAAATTGCATTTCAGCTATAGCACAATTGAGAAGTGGGTTACTGGCAAGTGAAAACAGGTACAGAAGCCCCCATCTGCTACTCGTGCCACTGCGTGTCCCAAAGCCCGTAGCCCGACTTGAGGGTATCATGTTCAGGCTGCAACATACGAATGTGAGCAGGCTTCTCTCATCGCACTGGAACGGTTCTGGGCACTACAAAATAAATAAAATATTACGGCAGGTGCTGGGTTTCATGGTCTTTGTTCGTGCTCAAGCAAAGCTAGATAAAAATAAAAGCAAGGAGCAGCCACATTGCCTGTTGATTGCTTTTTGCAGTTGCATGCTATTCGTTCAGCAGAAAACTGCTCCAGCACTCTAAACAAGTCTGCTCACAAATATACATACAAGAAAGAATGCAAACAAGGACAAGGGCTCCTCCCCTGAAATTGTGGCCATATGTAAAAAACACCACGATTCAGCTGACTGGATTGAAATCCAAGAAGATGACATTTAAAAGTGAAACTATAGAGAACCATTTTGCAGTGTCGCACAAAAATTCTTCACAGACTTGTTGACCTGCAACAACGCAGCATTAAACCCGAGACACATATTTTTCTGGCTTTTCCTTCGTGTTCATGCAGAATTACTCAGTGTCAGCGATCTTGGCATAGCTAAAGAGACCATGGAGGCAGGTAACGATTCAGTGGTTTCGACTGCATGGCAGGCGTTTGCAGACACAAGCAGATCACCTCCAGTTTGTCAATGGGTCTTTGTTTTATGCAAACTAATCAAAACTGTTAAACTAAAACTAGGCGCTCGCCAGCAGTGAAACAGTGCAATTAAACTGCGCAATCAAAGATACTTGTTACTGCACTCGGGCGTATCATATAACGAATCCTTTTCCCAGTCGCCACCTTGGCTCTACTGAGGTGCCACCTACAGTTCTGTGCAGTGTGTAGAGCAGTTCTCAAAGCAGAACAAAAATGCTACAGTCTGCATAAGTGAACAGAGAGGAACCACGTAAGGCAGCACTGCCTAAAAAGAATTTGCCCTCCCAAAGCTCGCATGAGACTTTCGCGTACCTCCAACACAATGGCAGAGTTGGCCTCTTCCAAGCAAATGTCGACGTAGTCCACTGAGAGCCGTGTCATGCGGTACTTGAGATCATCTGGCACGGGGCACGGTGAACCGGACTCGGCGTGTGAGCACTCTGTCTGGGGCAAATCGTGCTGGCAGTGGATGCAACCCTGCGGTGGCACTAGTGCCCCACTGCTGTGCTGGGCCTGCTGTACAAACAGCTCCACTCCAACAACTAGGTCGTAGAGCTGCATGTTCACAAACAAGTCCCATCAATCAATCACCTCTTCCTTCACTTTTCTCTTTCTTTCTTTTTTTATGAATCAGCTACTCTCATTATAACAACCAGTGCCCTGGGTTATCACAGAGGAAACCTTGATGCAGTTAGGCGACTGACCTTCATGCTGGACAAATGGTGTCGGTCAGATAAATAAGATTTTAAGGCGAAAGCCTTAAACGGCTCATACTGTCGCCGTTCGTTCGGTAACACTATAGCTGTTAATGATATGATGTCATGATGAAAAATAAAAATCCTGTCACCTCAGGGGCGCTTCTGTTGTTCACATATGTGAGTGTATATGTGAATAAACGGGTTGTGTTCATTCGGGACGGCTGGAGTCTGCTTCCACCTTCAAAAACACCACATTCCCCACCTTTGCCCCGGTCTCCTGGCGTGCTGCCAATGTGGTGTTTTCAAAGGTGGAAGCAGACTCCAGCCGTACCGAATGAACATAACCCGTTTATTCACACATACACTCACATATATATAACGAGCAACAGAAGCGTCCCTTGAGGAATAAAGAATTCAAACCGAAAACAAAACTGAATACAACACTAAATTGCCTCAAGAGTGCCTCAGGAACCCTCTGCGAGTACCATTTAAAAGAGTGACTGTCAGTAACGGCCGCCGAGAAGTTTTGTCTCAACCAAAGGGCACGTGAAACAGTTCATCTTAAGCAGGATGTTTTTTTTTTTTTACATCGAATCTAAAGGCAGCAAGCCAAATGTTCTAAATAGTGTTCGTCTTATCTGAGAACTCACTTTAACCGAGTTCATCCAAAGGGGCATCTACTGCATAGCAATCTCATAAGTATTCACAACAGACAGAAATGACTTGCTCCTTTCTTTCCGTAGCTTACACTCTATTTGAGGTCACTAATGAGTGCACTCTGCACTTGTGATTACAACTAACCTGTGCAAAGCTGAGTATATAAATGCTAAAAAAAAAAAAAAAAAAGAAGGAGAGAGAGAGAGATTGCTTCACTCCACTGCTACTGAGGCATCCCAATGGGTGACTACAATTTCAGATTGCCTCATCGACTCACCTGAGGGAGTGTGAGCCTGCCAGTGATGTCTCCAGCTTGAAGCTCCACCAGCCAGGCATACTCCAGCGTCTCACTGCCCAATGGACGCTCCGCCCCTGAAAACAAGGCTTGAGCCCGCACCTGAAAATAAAATGGTTTCATTTAATTTTTTTTTCCAGTTGAAAGACCCGAAAGTATTACATAAGAGGAGGCTGTTTAACATGCTTAACTTTCTTTGAAAATACTTTTTAAAGAGCAAAACACAACACAGAAGATGCAAAGCAACAAATAAAAAAAATTACAGTGACAATTAAGAAATGATTCAGGAGAATTATTGCCAAAGAAAAAACACAAACAAAAACCAGATCAGAAGGCAAGAAGTAAAGTTCATTCAGTGAGGATGACGTGTCATGCAAACAATTTTTTCAGTTGTTCCCAGAATGTTGTTCATTGTGTGCAAGTGATTGTTTTCTGGCAGGAAATTCCACAAAATGAAAAACTGAGCAATTCATTGCTAGCATGCAGGTAGGAATGTGTGATGACTGGCTGCGGTTTAAATGGGAAGGTCTTCTTAAAGGTGCTGTTAGAAGTTCATGTCTGAACTTAAGATATGAACTTTAGATGGTAATAAAATGTATGAAAAAGGCAAAGGGGTGATTTAAGACTCGAGGCAGGGCCTCTCAAGTCACTTAGTAAAGTGATGTTGGATTGTTTAGAGTAGGTACAGCACAATTATGAATGGATTCAATGGTAGCGGCGAGGTATGCTTGTGATGGATTCCAGAATGTTGACATGCATTCAAACTTTAGTCTGATGAACGTTAGTCTAGCTTTTTATGTCTTGGTGCCCCGCCACGGTGGTACAGTGGTAAGATGCCTGACTACTGTGCTGGAGTTCCCGGGTCCGACCCCGGCCGGCACTGGCTGAGTCGTGCGAAACGGAGAGGCGTCCGTGCGCTGTGCGGTGTCAGTGCACGTTAAAAGATCCCCAGGTGGTCAAAATTACTCTGTAGCCCTCCACTACGGCTCCTATTTCTCTCTTTCCACTTCCACCTTCCTCTCTACCCTTACGGGGTGGGTCAAGTGTACAAGTGTGACAGATACTGCGCCTTCCTTTCCTGTGAACCAATTTATTATTATTATTATTATTATTATTATTATTATTATTATTATTATTATTATTATTATTATTATTATTATTATCATCAGTTGTTCAAGTTACGTCACAGGAACCCCAGGATGTGTGATGCTTTGGTGCAAATGGTTTCGATACGTGTTACCCATGATAGTGAAGATCCCATGTGAACACCAAGATATTTATATGATGTCATGCAGGTAACCAGAGCGAGTTGAGATAGTATGCAGTGTTAATTTGACTGCGAAGGCAGGAAAATGTCATGGCTTTACACTTAACACCAAAGTGTGATAGAGTTTAGGTCTTTTTGCATTGCACACGTGACCGTGTGACGTGAGAATGACCATCACTAGTTAAACTGCTATTGCTGCCAGCGATAGAAACGATAGAAATTCCTCCTGATGCCAACAAGAAAGCGGGCAATCAAAGCGGGCTCTAAACAGAAAAAAAAAAACAACCTTGAATAATGAAAATTGAGAGTAGACAGTCAAGGAACAAACACAGATGCAGCGAGTGCTGGAAAAATATATACACAGCCAAAATGACCAAATCAAGCAATTTACGTCTGTTTGTTTGCGTGGCTTGATACAGGCTTGACGGCGTTCTCTCCATTCGACTGCTACTACACCCCAGACAAAAGTCTTTTATGTGTCGCTGCTTGCTGAGAAAAGGACAAATTATGTTCAAACCGAAAGTTTAGATCTCAAACTAGCTTCCAGATGACGAAATGTGTACCAGCGTGCGAAATTTTGAGCGTGAAAGTCCGAGCAAAGTCATCGCTCATATTTGAACAACCTTAGCCAGCAGTCCCGAAAAAGTTCATTCGAAAACCTGATCAATTCGAACATTTTTTGCGGTTCTGAAGACGTCAAATACTAGGTTTCACATGGACCCTAGATTGACCAAATAAGAGGAAGACAAGAAATGAATAAAGCAACAATGTGTGAGCCCTACTGTTGTTGTCCATGCTGGTTTTGCTGTCATTTCTGTCGTCTGCTTGACTACTCACCTGGAAAGAAGACAGGGCCAGATGTCCTGGCCTGTCTCCTGGGCAGATGGCAACCAGTGGTGAGAGTAGTAGCTGCAGCTGGCTTTCCTTGTGGCTCTTGCAGATTTCCAACTGAAGGCGTTCCAGGTAAAGGGAGGGGCACGGAGGCTCCCGGTCACTGCAGCCCTAGGAAGAGAACAGGGCACACCAAAAAGGGAGCTTGAAACATTCCTGACAAACAGGCTTGTGGACACGTAACAAAACTGCACCATAGTGTATTTTTCAATGCACAAAAGATGGGCTGCTCTTGCATGGCTCCAAAAGCTTGCTGGGCAGGAACCAGTGATATGAAGCCAGCCAGCGCAAGTGAAAAACTTGCAATCCATTAATGTGATTCATGAGTTCGCACTGAACGCTTGATATCACTGCACACAAAGCTTGACTTGCCTTCATAAGATGGCCCTGCATGTCATGCATGATCAGTGTTGCCCGCACATCCAATGGTCTGAAGCAGCGAGGATCGAAATCTCCCTCTGGAGCCTTCTCAGGAGGAGGTGCATCAGCCTCCATATCAACATATTCCTGCCAGGCACCCAGGTAGTTTTCTTTGAGCTGCATCAACAGGTGCAGTACAACACCATCCAGAGAGAGGACCTGCAGACAGAACGTAGGAGGAAGGCCTTCAGCAGTTCACTTTGAAATTTATCAACTTGTGGTAAGGTGTGACGAGAGAATATTACCTAATCCAGAAAGAGCTAAGGAGAATGCTGCAATGCTACGAAAAAGACAATCACTGACAAAATGTGGCAGCACAAGTGACAGAATAAATGACTGTGCAAACTTGCGCAACAAGCTACCTTGCGCAGAAGACGCTTGTGTGCCCTACTGTGTATCACTTAACTTTACATGTTTCCCTCCCTTCTATCTGCCTGGTTCCAACACTCTTTCAGCATACTGTTCAAGGGACCCGAACATCTCTTTTGACGCTTTGAAGTCTGAATTACCAATTTCTTTTTTTCCTGTACACTGTGATATTTATGGACCATTCTACAAGGTTTCAAAGCGAGCCCATTCCACACAGTGAATGAGCATCAAACTCACAGACGGACCGATCTCCAGCTCCAGCGAAAGCACGTCAGGTGTCATGGATCCAGGGTCGAAGTCGTCTGGAGCCACAAGTACTGCCCGCTTCTTCGGCGGACGGATTGGCGAGAGCAACAATTCCTCCTTCTCGGGTGTGGTCACGTCAAAATCCAGCGGATGTGCAAAGTCCAATGGAGGAACAGGATGGTACGTGTACTGAAGACTTAATGCCACAATGGGCACTGAGACAACTTCCACCCAACCCTTACTGCAAAAAAAAAAAAAGAAAAGAAAGAAAAAAAAAAAACACATTTTCTAGTGTAAACGTTCTGCCAATACAACAACGGTGCTGAGTGCAACATCTAAAATAGCATCTCCAACTGCTTTGCTACAACATTAAACCTATCTCATAATCGGAAAATGATCGCATGTTTGACCAAGGTTTTAAATGACTGCCTCTAAGAAACAAAAGCATAAAATAGCATTCACCCAAGCATGCAGTGACAATGCCTAGGGTGGGCGAGAGGTGGCCGGTGCCGCCCAAAAAATTTCCCCAGTATTCTTTTCAACCCCTGACGAGGTGACTTTATTTGCCAATAATATTCTATACCTTCTCATTTCCTGCATTTAATTGAGGCTGGTAACTGAATGTGAAAATCTGTTTTGGATTTTTACAAGGAGCAATAAAGCCATGCCAGCCAAAATTTCAGTGCACCCACCTTCCACTTGCCAGCATGTCTGGGCACTGTTTAGAATGCTCGCAGGTATTTGGCACAAAAGCAATATAAATGTAACAAAACAACACAACACAAATATATATATGCGCAGAAACAACACATGAATCCTCCTTGCAAGTAAGGCAGAGCAAAGTTGATATTCAACTTTTTTTTTTTTTTTTAAGAACAAATTTGTTTATTCATGAAAACAGGTACTATTACATAAATAATACAGAAGGAGGTCCCAGAGCTCAAGGCTGTATTGGGACCTCCTATGGATGGATGTATAAACTTATGAAAAATATTATTGGTACAGCAAAAGAAGTCAAAAGAGGCAAAACCGGCGAACATAATATGGTAAAAACAAAAAAGTAGGAATTCAATACAAGCTCGACAATTTCATGTGCGGCCGGTATTGTTAAAATAAAGTATTTGAAAATTATATACAAAGTGATACATCTTCCCAACGGGCATATGAAAACACTCATGAATTGAATGTGAACAAAGTGGTATGTATATAAAGAAAAAACTTGTTTGAAAGTTATGTGACACTATTGTGATAATACGGATAACAGTTGTTTAAAACCGGACAGAGATGGGGATTGCTTGACATGAGAAGGGAGGTTATTCCAAATTTGTAAAGAAGCAAAAAGAGTTGTGTGCTTGCCGTAGTTTGTTCGAACGGTTGGTAATAGAAAATTGTTGTCCTTAGCAAATCTTGTTTGATTATTATTGGTGAGGGCCTCCCTGTTGATTCCAATTGAGAGCATGGTGTTGTGCACAGCTTTATAAAGTAGGATTGCGAGACTAGAGGCAATCAGTGAAGCGATCGGTAAAATGCTGTGGTCGTGAAGAAGTGATAGCGCTTCGCTGCGGTATGAACTGTAGGTTATTATACATATGGCCTGATTTTGAAGATCTTGCAGTTGATATAAATGTGATGGGTAAGCGTTTCCCCATGAAGTGATGCAGTAATTAAAATGACTATGAATGAATGCGTAGTAAAGAGCTATTAAAGTGTCACGATTGAAAAAGGGACGCGCTTTTAGTAGTGCTCTGGTGCCAAAACCACATTTTTGTTTCAGGTTAGAAATGTGCTTATTGTATTTAATGTTAGCATCCAGAGTAACGCCAAGAAATGTGCAATGTTCTGAAGGTTCAATGCAATGGGAATTAAAAGTAAGTGGTGGGATGTGTACGGGAGCCTTGCGATTGGAGCTGAATACCATGAATGTTGTCTTAGAAGGGTTGATCTGCAAGCAGTTACGATGACACCAGTTTAAAATATTATTGAGATCAGTAGTCAGCATAGATGTTAATGAGTGGATTGACTTATCAGTAGCTAATATAGTAGAGTACATCGGCATAAAGAAACAGTTCTGATTTAGCAAGACAACTAGGTAGATCATTAATATATATTAAAAACAGCAGAAAGCCGAGAATAGAACCTTGAGGCACACCTGTATTAATTGTAAAGTTAGAGAGCACATATGAATCGACACGGCTTGTTTTCTGTCTAATAAGTAACTTTTGATGAGACTGAGAGGCGGCCCTACTACCCCTACAGCTTCTAGTTTACTTAGTAATATAGAGTGGATGATAGAATCGAAAGCCTTGGTTAAGTCAATAAATACTGCCCCGGCAAAGCATCCCTTATCAATAGCAAATTTAATTTTGTCAGTGAAGGCAACCAATGCTAATTTAATTGAATATCCAGAGCGGAACCCAAATTGATGAGGTGAAAATATATTGAACTTTGAGAAGTAACTAGTCAGGCGCTGTGCTATGCACCTTTCTATTACCTTGCTAAAAAATGGTCAGTAATCAGTTGGTAATGATTCACAAAACAAAATCACATTAGCTACATGACAGGCAACTGAATTAGAATGTGTGTAATCGCTCATTTTTACCATTTCTGACTGTACATGTTCAAAAACTACGGCCAATAAAAGTAATAAAAGATGTGGCCACCTGGGTTGGGCGACAAAGTGCCATTTTTTGTCTGGAGGAGGCTGCGTCCTGGGAGCTCCCATGCGGTCAATGACCAGGGCACTGCGGTCTAGGAGCAGCAGCAATTCGCGGTGAGGGTCTCCTTCAGGCAGGGAGGCCAACATCGACACACTCTCAGCCTGGAAGAAAGCCGTCCGCTGTGCACATACTGAAGAAAATTTCTTGAACAGCATATGCGGCAGAACTAAATTTAAAGCCTCTAGGACGCTTTGCACATTAATCTGCAGTTATAATGCATTCTTTTTTAATCCCTGTGTTCCCAGAACAGCTAGAGGAGGCATTCATGATGTCATTGCACCTTTTCACACTGAGAAACCATACAAAAACGGTGAGGAAGTAAGGCTCAAACTTGATCCTTACATCAAAGAGAGTCTCAATATTGAGGTGCGCAAAAGAAGTGTTATAACAGCAACTATTGCGAAAAATACTGCAAGAAATGGCCACACCGATATCATGCACAAAAGGTAAGAACTCCACAGTCAATAAACGGCAAGTGAAATTAGAGCGCACATCATAACAGTACTACAAGCAATTCGTACAGTGCCTTGCTTGAGCAGCCAGAATTGTCAAATGCCAACATACAAGGACCGTGGAGGTTGGCTGTAATGCCAACAGTAACAACTACAGTTTAACTCACAGCATACTGCAATAAATAAAATTTACATTGACAACTGTTTCAAATTTGCCCTATGCTTGGTTTCAACCACGAGGTACAAAACAAAAATAAAAATATGCTGAAACTTTGAGGAATCGTCAATGCATGCTTAAAGGGACAGAATACTGGCCAAAATATGTCATGAGATTATGGTGGAGATGAAAAGACCTTGCCTCATATAGTATAGATCGAGCACTACAATATCAAAGGGTTTTACAATTTTAATTTTCCATTGAAAATCGCATAAAAACAACTGAGGCTCTATCTAGCGGAGAAACCCTATTACAAAATACCGCTGATTTTCGTAAGTGCACACTGTACTTTTTTCTTGTAGGAGTACTTGTCATAATTTATTATATTTTGAGCTCTCTACACTGCGTCCTTAAATAAAAACTACCCCTCCTTTCGCACCGCGAGAGGCATGCTTTCAGGTTTTGCCACTAGATGGCGTCAGTGTTAGAAATTCTGTGAATGAAACGGTGATAGTGTCCACAAAAACTTTCGTCAACAAGGCGTGCGTTATTGTGCCGTAATAGCCTTGAAAGTGAAACTGAAAAGGATGTTGCTCTAAGCAAAAAAATGCTGTCTGTCGAGTAAAATTTATATTTGTTTTTGGTACATCTTTTTTGTCGACCACCAGTCGTCACTGCGGTCGCTGCTTATGGTTTCCAGCATCGGACTACCTAAAAACGGGCGAATGCACTGATCGAAAAATTCTCGGTAAAAATGTTCTAATGTGTTTGTACCAAAACCGCAATGGAATCAAACAATTTAGACATCAGTCTTTCCATTGCGGCAAACAAAATTTGAGACCTTCAACAGTTCTTGCAGTGGCTCGTCTTTTTCTCATGACTTTAACCACTGTTTTGTGCAGGAGATGCAAGTGTCATTTGTTTCGATGCTTTATTGTTGCCCTAGTGTTAACTCTTAAATAAGTAACAAGCTAACTGCAAAAAATAATTAAGTATTACCTAATTATGCTCTGAGATCTTCAAGATAAGTAGTCTTAAATATATCAGAGTATACCCTTTAGGCTTACACATCATCATCTGTGCAGTATGTAATAATGAATGGTTAATTATAACAAATTCTCCTTAATTTGGCCTTCCAGGAACCGGGAAAAATGCTCAATAACTAAATGTTCCAACTATCGAATGAGCCTGAAAAAAATTGCTGAAAATCATTTGCCCCACAGTAACTTTATCTAATGCGCATATGTATGATGGTAGTCTGCATTTGAGATGGAACCCCAGTGAGAACGATGGTTTTTCCCAATCTTGTCAAGTGTTTTACTTTGCGCAACGCTGCTGTGGATGTTGAAGAATGGCTCCAAAATCACAAAGGCCTCCTCTACCCTTTTCGCAGTACGAAGCATTAGCAGTGGTGCCCCTTCACAAAAAAAGCCCCCTCACGTTTTGAGGGTGCTCTACATCCCGATGAAGCGTGCAGAGGGGAGAAACTGCACGTGGCCAGTGCGCAGCTTCAGTACACTAAAGCACAGCGTACTAAAAGCAGCATGAGGGTGCATGCAAAGGATATATGCGTAGGTGTTTGAACACCTGTGAATGAAGCGGTGATAGTGCCCACAAAAACTTTCGTCAACGAAGCGCACGTTATTGCGTCGTAACAGCCTTGAGTGCAGAAACTGAAAAGCACGCTACTCCACACAAAAATTGTCTAATTACTATCTCTTGACTGAAATTAATATTTGCTTTCGATACACCTCTTTTGTCGACCAACAGTCGTCATAGCGGTCGCTGCTCATGGTTTCCAGCATCGGTCTACATAAAAATGGGTGCATGCACTGATTGAAAAATTCTCGGTAAAATTTTTCTATAGCATTTCTACCATAACTGCTATGGAATCGAACATTCTAGAGATCAATCTTTCCATTGCGTCAAAAAAATTCGAGACCTAATTAGTTGGTTTGTGGGGTTTAACGTCCCAAAGCGACTCAGGCTATGAGAGACGCCGTAGTGGAGGACTGCAGAAATTTCGACCACCTGGGGTTCTTTAACGCGCGCTGACATCGCACAGTACACGGGTGCCTTGATTTTCGCCTCCATCGAAAAGCGGCCGCCGAGGCCGGCATTCGATCCCGCGTCCTTGGGAACAGTAGTCGAGCGCTGTAACCACTGCGCCACCTCAGCGAGGTCCGAAACCTAAATTCCAGTGTTCTGTCCCTTTAAGAGCACACTGTTGGAGACAAAACTTGCCTGAATCCAAAACTTGAGGCTGAGCTGAGGTGGCAGGAAGTCCACAAAAGGCAGGTCAAATGACAAATCAAACACTTCACCACAGAAGGCAACTCGAGCTGTTGAAAACACATCAACACAAATGAGAAAAAGGTGCACAAGAACACTACAGAAAAATGAGCCAAGATATGATCACAGTTCTGCTGTTATTAGACATTTATAAATGTACAAAACTACAGCATTTCAGTTACCAGCTAAAACCAAACACGCATTACATGCAAGTAGAACACAACATAAATCCCATCTTTCCAAACAGAAGAAATAAGAATTTAGACCCGAGAGTTTCGGCAATAACCCTCTGATTAGCCTTATGGGGGCTCAATCCTGGAAACCTTGACGTCAAAAAGTGGGGTAACCTCCCATACCTCCTACACTGTCAGATCATGTTCAACATGACACTCGTGGCAATACAGGGTGTTCTATGTAAATGTTTATTGATGATAATGGCAATGATGAACACCCTCTAGTATAGGTTACACACAACATAAATACCTATGAAAATAAGAGATTGAACAGCCGTTACTCCATGATTGTCCATGATAATCTTCATGATTACATTATTATTTCACACCAATCAACACAACGGAAAAAAAATCCCCTATGCTTTCCTTGGTGCCAGTGACTGTTTGCTCCCTTTGTATGTGCACTGGTCAGGCTCACCATTCTCCTGATGGGCACAGTCAACCCAGTTGTACTCGTTGGCCAGAGTAATGAGCTCAAACTCAGTCAGCACAAGGTTGAGATGCCAGGTGTAAGGAACAAAGCGAAGGAGATCCGGACGAGCTTTGCTAGCCCAGTCTTCTATCAAGGCTGCAAAGGAGAGCAGAGGTAGTACAATGAGGTGGCATGCAAAAGGTTTTAGATATGTTTGAGTGGAAGAAAGGTTAGTAACCCCACCTTGAACTTCTAATAATATAAACCAGAATTGAGAGAAAGACCTCACCTTGAAAGAAGCCCTTGTGAGTATGCAGCAGTGTCAGCGAGCTGCGGCAGCCAGCCAAGCTGCACTGCCAGTCCTGGTGGCCATTCCAGACTAACGGGTATTTGCCCTGGACATCGAACTGCGCAAAAACCGTCATCCCAGGCACCCTTATTCCTCTGAGCGAGGCACACTATTAGCATTTGAGCATGTCCCGTAGCAATTACACTGCGATTTATGCTCTGTGTTGTAATTGCACTGAATTCATTTTGTGCCCTAGTTAATCTTCCTTATTAACCAGCTAGTGCCCGTGTTAAGGACCTGCAGCATTTGATAAAATAAATACACGTGGCTGCCCATTACTCTTATATACCACACCTAGGGCGAACTGCTGTAAAGCTGAGTGCCACTTCCATGAAAAGCACATGCAAAGGTGTCGAATTTTGTGAAACTGTATCCATGCTTCTATTTCAAACAAAATTTGCACTATGTCAAAAAATATGGAATTGCGTACAGCAATAGCCATGGATCTTTTATAGTAAACGTTTTCTCGACGTCAGCTAGGGTGACAGGTTCCAAGATATGCAGCACTTACTCCAAGAATCTCGCTCTCCAGCAAATTTCTGAAAGGAAGACTGGTTGAGGCTTCCAAGTGGAACAGTTGACCGGTCACTCGGGTCGTGTAGCCTTCTTCCGTCACTTGCCAGGGCAGAGTAAGCTCCAAATATGAACCTTGCTTGACTGTCATATGCACTGCATTGGTCTCCTGCAAAACACAGCGTAATCTGGTCCTCAGGTAAATGCTGGAATGGTGAAGTTTACTGCCTGAAATGAACCTGCCTAAAATGTCTTGAATGTCTAGTTTCACATGCACCCCATACCCTTGTCTTTTTCTTTTTTTCCCTCAGAGTAAACTGCCCTACCACCTGTAACGCTCACCACTGATTCTACCTTCACCTCTGTCCCCTTGGCCCTTATTCATTTTTTGGCAAATTTATGTAGGTTCTCGGTCAACTTCGAATGAGCATGCTAAGAAATGGAAGCAGCCGAAGCTTTTCAAGTAACCAAGTTTTGCCTGCTCAGACTTCAGATGCAACCACAACATATTACTATAGCAATAATTCAAGTAAGGCAAGTTTGCTAAAATGAGGTATTACCGCACCCACAAGTTAGCAGCCTAGACATCACATCTGTGGAATGACAAAATGTTCGGCGAGATAATAAGGCTTTTCAATCATGCCTTGATGAAAAACCCTGAGTGACAACGCCACACAGTTGTGTAGGGGGAACGTATCAGAGACCACAGCGACCTCTGCATGTGGTTCTTTCTTAATCCCCCTTTCGCAAACAGCCATGAAACTGTTCACCCAATTTTTGCAGCCCTGAATGCAACTGCTTTACACACCTCAGATGCACAGGAAATTTTTGTTGGAAGAGCAGAGCTATCTCACAAGAAATATTTAGAAAGTTAGACCTTTGACTCAGTGAAGCTCGGAAAATTTCAAGCTAGAGATCACATATCCACATTCCCTGCCAATTTTTGACACTAGATACAGCATCCATCATGTTTTGCCGCTACCACTTTGGCTATAGAGGCACTTTTTCCGCTGTCCACAAATAAAAAGTAACCACCAGTTCCAATACGAAGACAGCATACATATCTCAAATGAGTAGCTGCAGAAGAGAAGAAATTGAACACTGAAACCCTCAAAACGTCAACCCATAATTACAGACATAGGAAAGCCGAGTATAAAAAATTATTGTCAACCTTTCGATTTCGATGAATGACAGATAGTAACATAATAAATTTCACCAAGTTTTAATGAATGATTTACCACGTCATCTCCACTACTAAAATAGACATGATAATCACTACATTTCAGGTAAGCACTACATAGAAATGTTATGCCTGTCAATACAAGCAATAAGATTCTTTATGCCTCTATAATAAACTCGGAATGCATTAAGTTTTTTTTTTTTGTAAAAACAGTAGTCCCGTGCTGCAGTTTATGAGGTCTTCAGGATACATTTGGGAGTGAAAATGAGCAAAGAAAAATTTCCTCTTTTGTGAAATTCATCAAGAGAAATAATACTGCGATTTTGGCGCAACTGCAAGTATGCCAAAGAAATGACCGCCGAGCCAGAAAATCAGCACAACCCACTACTACTATGGCAGCTACAGCTGCTATACAGAAGTCAGCAAGAGCTATACTAGCATTCACTGTCAACAGGTGCCACATGGCGAGCCTTACTACTGTCTTGTATCCAATTGTTAGTGCTCAGTGATATCGGTACAGTCAAAACCCGATTTAACGAAACCCAATTAACTAAAGTCCAGATTTAACAAAGATATTGCAGTTCCCCCTCAGACGCCCATAGGATCCAATGCTTTTAAACTCGAAATAACGAAATCAATTCCGTGATCTGTCCCGATCCTTTTTCCGAAAAATGAAGGTGGAAAGGGGCCATTTTTGCCTATTTTGTAGAGAGCACCCCAAAATTTATTGATTGCGAGCCCACGGTAACAGCGCGGGGCACCTTCGTCCTGCTTTTTTTTTCAAACTGCATGGCGCAAAACAAGTTTTAGTGTTCAGTTGAATTCACCAGATGGTGACAGTGCTAAAAAAGTCTCATGTTACATTCCAAGGGGCGGTGTTGCTGTTCGGAGCTTTTTTGTGGCGTGCTTCGTGTGGTCCGTTCACAATTGTGCTTCTGCGGATATTTCCCCGTGCCTTTGAGTGCATGGTTCTCTCAAGCTCAGCTTGTTAAGCCTACAGTGCTACACGTAGCACTTCAGACCTAAAAGAAATCGTAGGTGCGGTCACTGCTCACAAAGCGCGCACAGGCAAAGATCACCGACTTGATTGCTGGAAAACAATGTGTAGTCCTCTCGGGCTCTTCTTTGATGAGTAACAATTTTTTTTCTTGTGCCCTATGGCGCCAGTCATTTTTTCTGGCCGCATTTCATTTTGGGAACAAAGGCTTTGCAAGTATGATGCCGCCGTGCCTACTGCCAAGGTACATCATCTTCATACCTAGGTTTGACCACTGGCTTATAATCGCAGATTTTTCATTACAACGATATTTCAAAATAACGAACAATCTTTTGCGGTCACAATGGATTCGTTATATCGAGATTTAAAAGTCACCATGCACGTCACAATGACGCAGCGATGATAGCAAACTTTAGATGGCACAAGATAAAATTGCCCAAAGAGTGCCGTAGCTAACATATTTTTGGTCTATGTGGGATGGCACCATGACACATTTTTTCAAGCTGTTCACCCCAGAGAAACCAAGCACTACGACAGAGTAAACTCCATTGGAAAACCAGTGGTCCCCCGACAATAATAAGAATCGGAGCAATACATCATAGGAAAGCAAGCACCCCATACTTTTTCTTTGGAGAACAACAGGTCCAGGGTGGCATCAGCTGTGGTGCTTAGGCGCAGATCAAATGACTGAGCTCGACGCCTTTCTCCAACTTGTGGCTGAGGTGTAGGCTTCAACGGTTGGTAGTCTTGAGGAAAAAAGAACTGCATGAGTTTGTCCCGCTGCCTATCAGCCCAGGGACCATAGCTGAAGCTTGTGCCACGACCACACTTGGCATCCAGGCCCCATGTGGGGGCACTGCGACGTTCCACCAGGTCACCATTGGCCAGCTGCACCACTTCCTGCTCCGCTGGGACTAGCCCTGAAACGAAAGGAGAAGACCATTTTTATAACCTCCGGCAAACATGCAGTTTCAGCAAAACATATGGCATCGCTATAAACACTACCTATAACATTTGTTCCCATAGGATTATAACCAACACAGTCCCAACAAGAAACTTCTTGCTGTCAATTCATATCATTTAACACTGCTTACAGGGGAAATCAAAATCGTTTCTGAAATGCGAGAAGCCATTTCAGAGAGCAACTTGTTTGTTCTTTGTTGTTCTGACCTACCACAGCTGGCCACGCCACCCCTATGACCTGAACAGAGGTTTGCAGAATTCAGATATTTCTAACTGCACTTGTTCATTGTCACCTGATATTGCATCACACTTTTTTCAGAGCATACAAAGGCTCAGGCCACAGAGATGGCACACACACACACATCACCCCTAGCATTCACACAGCAAATACCGGGTGACACCGGGTGACCCACCTGCTTCATCTTGGTAGTAAAAGAGGTGAACCCTGTTGGACTGGAGCACCACAAAGCCTTCACCCATAAAGCGTGGGGGCTCATCAGGCACGCCTATGTACTTCGGACTCGGGGCTAGCATGACCTGCAGTCAATAAAAATCAACATGTGCAATCCAGAAACAGCACTGTACAGTTACCCCTGGATGCCATCTGTGACTTTACCCAAGGAAAATTTTTATTTCTGGTTATAATTTTGTAAAATGCACCGGCCTTGCAGGCCATGAAGCAAGCACAATGCCCACAACAGTTTGCTTGTGGCACCAATAGCATGAGATACAGTGCACAAGTCCATGGCAGCTCGCTCACAGTGCAGCTTAGGACACCCACTCCTGGCCAGTGGCTTAGGCAGTGCTTCACAGCCCGTACTTTCTTACTTTCTCCCAGGAGAGCACAGAACATGCTGCACTAAGTGGGCCCACTCTGCCTGTGTGGGTGTGGAGCCAAAATCAAGAGTCAGTGGTGCCATCTAGGTGGGTACTTTGGAAGCTGAGGCAGTGGACACTGACTGGCTGAGATGCCAGTTGCGATAAAAGTCTCCATTATACAAAGTAGCCCATTGAAATGACACACCCCGTATCAGAGTATTTGGATCATACCAGTTGGGAAACTCCGCTTCAAAAAGTAACTACAGTCAAAACTCGATTTAACGAAACCCGATTTAACGAAAATCTCGATTTAACGAAGGTATCCTAATTCCCCCTCAGACACCCATAGGGTTCAATGCTTTGACTAACCCGAAATAACGAAACCGATGCCGTGATTTGTCCCGATTTAACGAACCTTTTTTCGAGAAATAAAGGTGAAAAAGTGTTAATTTTTGGTCTATTTTGTAGACAGCACCCCAAAATTAGAATTTTAGTAAGAATTGTTGTTGTTTCTTTTCATACGCGCTAGCGGCGCCGGTCGTGGTGTTGGCGCTACCCACTCGAAAGTAGCGCGGGGGGTCATGACGATGACCATACGGACCCCCAAAGATTGCGCTAGTTGTATGATTACCAACTTTGGCGCCAATTTGTCATTAGCTGTGTGGCTTGCCGTCTCGTCAGCGGTATTTAGGGAAGATTGTTGCGCCGCTAGCCGAACCGTCCTTTGGATCGGTGCTACCGGCGTGAATTCGTCACGCGCGAGTGCGACGAAAAGTGAAAATGGTACATGCTAACCGTTACGACCGCGATAAGCTGGTACGGTTTATGCGGATGCAAAATGCATTATGTTCAATGGGTGCTCAGTCGGGGACTTGACTTTACTACTTTTAAAACGAAAGTACTGTTTAAGCGGGTACGTTTTAACGAGGTTTTACTGTAATCGAATGTACTGAATTATGTGCCCAAGAAATGCCTCATTCAATTTAACGAAGTTCTCGATTTAACGAAATAATTCACAGCTCCCCTCAACTTCGTTAAATCGAGTTTTAACTGTAGTTTTAATACGCACTTTTCGAATGCCGATGAATTGTCGCGCCGTCTAGAAGCAGTCAATACAGGCTTTCTGCTATTGCCATCATTGCTTTTTGGAAATCATCTTTTTTTTCTTTCTTTCTTTCTTCTTTTCCATCTTATCTCTATAGCTGTTGCATCTAAGAATTTTTTCTACTGCAACTCTTTATCTGATTTCATTTTCCAGGTGGTTGAGCATTATCAACAATTCGAAAGTTTGCAACTTGGATACAGTTCCCTTTAATGGCCGTGGGCACCGCCACTATTTGTAAACACCCACCGATCAAAACTGCCATTTTTTGATAAATAGGGCCCTATGGGAAGTATTGCAACTGGTAATCTTAAAGAGCTCTGACAACTTATATGTTTCTTTTTCTTTAATGTTGCAATACTTTTGATTTTTTGGAATGTTTTGATTTGGTTCGCAAATATGTTTGGCCAGATGAAGAGGTTCTTCATATCTGACTCTGTGAAAAACCTGTGTACGTATGCCATGATGATGTAGGGGGAATGTATCAAAGACCATAGTAACCTCTGCTTATGGCTCTTTCTTCATCCCCCATTCCATATATGAATCTGCAGAGTAATGGCTAAAGAACTATGACTCACTGATTGATTATTCAATTCTGATGGTGCCAAAGCAGCATGGAAGCTAAGAAGCATGACATAACGGAGGACTCTGCCTTAATATGGGCAACTTGGGTTTGCTTAATGTGCAGTAAAGCCTCTCACAGATGCATATTTTCATTTCACCTTCATAAAAATGCAGCAAATCCATGGGATCATGTCAAGAAACTACGTAGCAAAGCGGGTCTGCACAAGACAGTCGCTCCTGAAAGCTCAATGACAACTGTCTACAACCAAGCACAACTACAGCTGTTTCTATTCTTTTTTTTATGATTTAATATGCACTGTTTGCCCTTCTGAAACATGAAAACAATAACGCAGTGTATCCCAGTGTGCATAGTTTAACTTCTAGCTGCAATAAAACCCTACACCTTTCTGTGCAGCTCAAAACGCATTTTACCTGCATAAAAAACACATCCCCTAGAGCTTCAGCTCTGCAGTCGCTAATGTTCTCCATTCATGCATGCCTTAACACAGCTCAAATAGTTCAGTATGACTGTAACAACCTGCACCAGCCACGTTAAAGCAAACTCTGCAGTATAACGCTCCTACTGCAAAATCAGTACGCCCATAGGCAGAGGAAAAAGGAAATGTGTGAAGTCCAACAACTAAAGCGTATGTTTACAGGATGCAGTAGACACCTTAAAGGCAAACCTGAAGAGACCAAAAAAACTGTTCATTTTATCAGAAGTTCGTCTTAACAGAAATGACCCCCAAAAAGATATGTGAGCCTGCCATCTGCGTCCAAATATTTGCAACATGAAAACAATCAATAGCATAATCTTCCAGAGAGAGGATAATTAATTGCTACTACATCACTCACTGCACCATGCATGAAGTGAGCTGAAGACAGAGAGCATGAAACGAGCTCATATTATCCCACTTGAAAATGGCATTGGTCTAGTAATTTTTTTTTTCTCACCTCGTCCTTCTCATTATATCCCACAGCAGCAGCTTTTCTTTTTCTGATTTTTGCTCTCCCTCTTGCTTTGAGTTCTTGGACGGCACCCAACAGAGTAGAGTAGCCATTTGTTCCTCTTATATCGCTCCTCCAGCGGCACGACCGGACTGTCATTCACGTCATGAACAGGCAATGCGCCTTTCTTGTGGTGCCAATATCTGCCGATCTCTGCTCTGCGATAATGTGGCCCTGGAGTTTTTGTATCCATAGTCAACAAGCTGGTGCACTTTGCACAGTACATGAAGTCTGCGGGAGGCAGTGCACGACATGCAACACATGCATGATGCTGAGATCCGTCAGATCTTTGCTAGCCCAGGCAACATGGTGCCCTGCCGTTTCCACGCAGGCAAGAAAACTTGCCTTCAAGAAAGCACGCTCTCAAATGACAGTTTTCCCAGAGTTCTTTGCGTTGATGCGTGGAAGTGACTTTGGGGGTTGAACTTTCTTGCACGGATGCACGTTATATTTTTCGTGCACCGTGCCATGCAGAACGCCCCGTGAGTGCTGATGTATGCGGTTGCCGTGATTGGAGATTGCTGCTAAACTTCATCTGAACCAAAGGACATGCCACTCACTTCATATTAGCAGATTTCTTCAACAACTGAGACCTAAATGAAAAACCAACCAGTAGTCTCATAACTCATCTTATCCAAGAATTCGTCCCAGCAGAGGTAATCTTAATAGAGTCTACTGTATTTTTTGCTCATAAAAATGTCTTCACTGTTCTTACTTGCGCCATTCCAAGTTAGTTGTCATTACGATGCACTGCCCCTTCCCGTTAAACAGCATGGAGGCGAGCATATCTTGAACGAAGGAAAAAAGTAGTAAAACCGAGGGCACATGCAAAAATGGATAGAAACAAACAGTATGTGCCTATAGAGTATGCGCACTGTCCTGTGTTATCTTATTAATGCGCATCACGTTTGCAAAAGCTTCAATATGCTGCAACGATATACCAGCTAACCCTGCGAGCAAACTTAAAGAAATGCTTAGCCTTTGAAGGTTAAGAAGAGTCTTTATAGGCTACAACACCACACATTTAAAGCACTTTAGGACTTGCCTTGAAGCTGTCAAGCCGACAGTCAAGTGTATGCTGGAATAAATCAAGCCCGGATGCAGCTGCTCTAGTCTTGTAGGTAGCATGGCCTTCTTCAAAACGGATCGAAATCGTTGTGGGGAGCAGACGATTTCCAAACACCAGGCGCCCTGTCGAAACCTCCACCTACAGCGATAAGTGTAATCACTGAGAAAACTGAACCAAAGTTCTACAGAAAAAAAAAAAAAAGAAAGGTGCTTCCAAACATATTAAAAACAGAAAGACAACTCTCTGGCCAGAGTAAAATTTCAGGAAAGAAAATATGGTCCAGAAGCTGCACCTTAAAGCCACAGGCTCAAAACCAGACAAAATATGAATGGCTATCACCAAGTGATGAGTTAGACAACTTCAATACTGATTTGGTTGGCAATACAGTTAAACCTATTATGTAGCGAAGCTCTATGTAGTAAACTCTTTTATATTACAAAGTTTTTCAATTTTCCAATGTCGACCCCATTACAGCACATGTATTTGAAAACTCCATGTAATGAACATGTTGCGGCAGTTGACCTCGATATAGCGAACTAGCTACGTCGACTATCTCTGAGCTAGTGCTGAATTACTCGACATTTAGCAGAACTGCGCAAGTTTCATGACAACAAAATACGACCTGACATGAGAGGAATGTATATGGTTGCAATGAGTGACCACAGTTGATACAATGCACTGTGTTTCAGCACCAACAGCACATCTATGTGACTAACATAGCTGTCTCCTCTGGTGTCGCTTTTGGAATGTGGCACTAAAGTAGTTCACGCTTAAAAGCAGAGAACACCATGATAAAAAAGATAAAGGACACGGAATGAGCAGTGTGCGCTCCTTCCCATCATGCGGTTCCATGGTGCCTCAAGCAGACTCCTCTGCCACCACCTTCTCCCCACCCCCTCATAGTTGCTTCGTGCTAGCTGCGACACAGTTGGAGGCTACTGCTGCTGCCGCCGTCACGCCGCACCCTCAGCGCGATAGTGGTAAGTTGCACCAATTATATAACTTCAAATAATGGAAATTTACTGTAAATACTTTCAAGGTACTTTTTTTTTTACATTTATTTCTCGTTCTTGTTTTCATTCTACATTTTCCTTTCGGGTCTTCATGCAAAAACTGGATATACAACGAAAACCTGAATGTAACGAAAAATTGCAGACTTCCTATGGTTTCGTTATGCTCAAGTTTAACTGTACTGATTGACTACTGCAACCATAGCAGGTTGCAGCACGTTACACGTCTCCGTGAAGCACGGACACACATCCAAAGCAACTGCAACACACACAAGTGGCTTGTGACAGTAGGACCTGCTTGTAGTACCTTCAACACAGGGACCAGGTCACGCCATGGATGGTCCTCTGCTGCATTGCTAGGTGGAGGATCCTCGGGCTTTGGCTCGTCAGGCCCACTGGGCAGCACACTGGAGTCTAAGCCAAAAAGCTGCTCTAAGCGTGAGTACAGCTGAGACCGGTTGTATATGTGCAGCTCCAGGCCATTTAGCAGCAAAAGCACGCGGGCCTCAGCATCAGCACACGCTGAAACAAGCCAAGAATGACATGCTGAACACATTCCTGCAGCTATTGCACAACAAAAATAATTTGTTCTGATACCCCATTCTGCACACAGAACACAACAGTAAGAACCTCAACCCACTGAACTATTCTTCAAAGTCCCAGCTGAATCAAGCACATTCCCCTGACAGCTGTTTTTTAACAACTGAACGGTGAGGACAAGAGCCAAATAAATAGAGACTAGAATTATACAGAATCTTAACTATGCTTTCCATACCGACCGCATCACAGCTGACTTGCGCATTTTGTGACAGGAGTACAAGCATACAAATGGATCCCGCTAGGGGTCTCCTTAAGGCAGGGAACATTACGAATGAGGTGCGCACACTTCATGTCATTTAAAATGCTGCCCCTCTTTCCCCATGGCACAGGAGACCACACTGCCAGCAGCTTTCAGGAGCAAATACAAACAGAACCACCAGTGCAACAAAGCACCTCCACATGCAAACCGTACCAGTGATTCTTTAGGCCACATTAAATGAACTGAGGACCTTGACCAATGCATACATCTTCATATACTAGACTTCATTTTATGTGTCCCACTGCCATTTGATGCTCAATTCCGAATAAAGCCTTTTACAACGTTACAATGTAGAAAAGTGCACAAGGTTAAAAGGTACATGCCTCTCATTAGTGTCAATGCCAATTACTATGCCAAGCACTATAATATATGCACGTTTTTCCGTGCTCCCAGTGGAAAGCGTAACCTGCATTACATTTAAGGATTCAAAGTTTAAAACTGGAACCCAGCTAATGCTGCAATTTCGCTCATAATTGAAAAATTTAGTAAGAGGATGCGGTAGAGCACATATATTTTGGGTCGATCTACACTAAGCTACATGTTAAGGTATTCATTACAAATATAAAATGATATAGAAATGTAGCCGTAAAGCAGTAGACCCTAAAAAGTTATAGCTTTACACAAATGTAGTGAGTAACCTGGAAAGAAAACAATTATAAAAGGAGCAAGCAATGTTATAGAGCAAATCTACCCTAGAGATGACAAAAAGCACATACTACGTGGGAACTCCTTTTTTGCATATGGAATCCACCAGCGGAAAATTAGCCAGCCGTCCTGAGCCCGCACAGTATAATCCGGTGTAACATACGCAACGTCTCGAAACATCAACTTTCCAGAGAGTACAGAAAGGGACACAGAACCTGCAAAAAGAAAAAAAAAAAAGAAATCACGCATTCTCAGCCACAGTGTGTAGCGAAGTCAAAAAAACATTTATCTTTATTTTCAACAGAACAGCTTGATGAGCTCTTTGTTGAGCTGAGCTGCTTTTATGACGTCTACCAAATTTCAAACACGGCGTCAAGCGTTGTGGCGTTGCAGGCAGGGAGAAAGAGCTTTTTGCATTTTGTGAGTCCTCCAGCAGTTTTCAAAAAAAAGTTAGAAACAATTTCTTTTCTATCCCCAAAAGCTAAGGCACCACTATCGAACCTGCCACTGGCATTGGCTCAAAACTGCTGTACCGCGTGTTGTCAGGTTGCAGCACTGCGGGTTCAATCAGGAACACACAGGCTTTGAGCAAGATTTGGAGAAGCTAGGTATCCTTCCTTCTCAAGAATTTATTTTTTTAGTAATGCACGTGACAGTCTGCGAGTCTCAAGGGTGTCTGCTAAAGAAACTGCTCAGGCCAACTCCCATCGTCGCCACATGGTGAAGGAAGTTCGCACCAAAGATACTTTTTGAGGGGCAACGCAAGGGACCTTCATACACTGCAGGAAAATTCTAAGGAAGCGCGCTACTTTGCAGCTCCTTAAGCTTCAGTTTCCTAAGTTCGTTTAAAAAAAAGTGGCGGATTCACTCAGTGGTTTGTTGAAATTTTAAAACCCTCTTTTCTGTGTTTCTTATTTTCAAGCAATCTTAATTCTTGCATAGAACATTACTTCTCCGGTCAATGTTGTATCACTATGAAATATCGTATGGACGTTCTTTAGTATTTGCAAAATAACGCTATATTTTTTATTGCAATTTATTGTTATGAATTGATATAAATTTGCAAAAACATTGTAGTTCCACAAATTAAAAGCAACTTACAGAGTAATGTTTTTTGTACTTCCAAAAAATTTATAGATAGACTACTTTATTCTCATTGTGTACAATGCATCACAATGAAGAAAATGATATAATACTCACTGCTTTGTGAAATTTATACTGATGTCAAATAGGTGCACAAAAACACCCTTATATTTCAAATAAATGGCTTGCAAAAGTTAAACCAAACTAGATAAGTATTAACTCGATTTTAGAACAGCTCCTAAAATTTGACCAAATGTGAAGTTTTCGGTCATCTGGCTCTGATATTAACAAAAATGTTTTTTTCTGAAGCGTGTCTCCTTAAGCGCACACAAGACAAATGCAGTAGTTTCTTTTTTTATCATAATCATAAGCCAAGCAGAGAGCAACTGGCCACTGGCACCATCTTGACAGGGACTTTCGAAACTATGGCAGAACCAATATTTTTTTTATTGGTTGACCACGCAATATCAGAGTGAACACTTGTCATACTAGCCACAATGCAAAGCCATATGGAAAGGCTGCGAAGACTTGGCACTTAAGTAAAATGGCAAAATGTTTGGCCAGTTTAGAAGGCTTTTCATGTCTGCCTCAATGAAAAACCCTGCGCTACTGTGCCATGATTATATAGGGGGAATGTATCGGAACCATAGCAATCTCAGCTTATGGCTCTTTCTTGGCCCCCATTTCCACACATACCTATTCAGCAGTGATTATAAACTATTACATGACTAAATGATTAATATTTTTATGCGACAAAGCAACTATGAAGTGGTAACAAAAAAAGAGCATACTGGATGGCTCCTTTATAATTTCAAACACTTGACATTCTTGCACTGAAAGATTAATTTTGCATTTTGCCTTCATCAAAATGCCCTGCCACTGTGGCGCAGTGGTTAAGATGCTCGACTACTGTACCGTAGTACCTGGGTTCGAACATGACTTCCAGCGGCTGCATATTGCATCGCTAGAGGCAAAACGGAGAGGCGTCCGTGTGCTGTGCAATGTCAGTGTGCATTAAAAATCCCCAAGAGGTAAAAATTACTCCACAGCCCTCCCTGTTTCCACTTTCACTCCCATCTTTCTCCTTTTCCTTATTACATGGTTCAGGTGTCCATGAAAAAATTGTGATAGGTAATGCGCCTTTCCTGTGAACCAATTATTATTATTCATGAAAGCAGACAAAATACTTGCAGTAATGATGCAAGATGATGATTGAGACGTGATGGCAAGCATATAAAAAATGCAATGGCAGATACAAGAATGCTAGAGATAAAAGGTGGAGGGGATAAAACATTTCTGAATAGCTCATTACCAACTGTACAAAGAGATGAATTGATATGTTTTTCAAAGTTTGGTGTCTTCAGGAATTATTGAAAAGCTCTTGGCTAAGGTGAATTCTACATCACTTGAGTCTTAATATGGTTCCCGCAATTATGGTGTTACACTGCAAGTTAGTCTGTAAACCGGTTGCTCGACATCGCTCAGATTATTCTTTAGCACAAACTCTGGAGGGTGTCAAATCTCGACCAAATCTTATGATCAGTAACTCTGCTTTAAAACCAGCAGAAATTTTAATTCTGAGAAGGAAAATGGACATAAGTTACCGATTTTGAGATATGCTTTTCCCACGAAGCGGTTGAGAACTTTGGTCAGCAGGAAACCCAAGACACGGGCATTGTAGAATGTGATGTAGATAACCCATGCAGTGGCTGCTAGCAAGGCACACAGTAACCAGGCAAAGTTGGAGTCCAAGGGCAGCTTTTCCAATGGGGCTGTGGTGTTCCATGCCGCTGGATATGCAGCCACCACTTCTGGCACATCGGCTGGCACAATGGACCTACATTGAGGGAAACTATTATTTGCAATTCCTCGGTAGAAAAACTCTGGGTGCCAAGTTAGACTAGAAAAACCCAGCTTAAGTGTATTACTTTCATTTACAGTAAAATAAAATAGGAACAAATTTCCTCGTTGCACTGTGGTTCCATGCTGCAGCACTACTAGTTTACAAAAAAAAAAAAATATTCCCTTCCATAAAAGTGAATGTCATACAAATTGAAAAGAAATAACTTTAATTTCGTTATAAGAGCGTGTGGAATGAGTGCAAAGTCAGCAAATCTCCGGCTAGTAATATTTTTCACTATGTGAACAATACATGTACAAAATAAAATCTAGTAACATGAATATGTAACTTGCTACATGGGTCGCTAACCTAAGCACCAATGATTTATTTTACATGGATTTATGTGAACTCTGAAACAAGCAAATCAATGGCGGTCTTAGCGGTTTTTGCGAAAAAAATATTTCAGGTAAGCCACTTTTGAGATGTCCAAAATGCCTTAAGTAAAAGCAATGCATCTGCTGTAAGTGCAATTAATGCAAGGAACAGGGGCAAACATAGTTTAACGATCGCAAGAAACTAGTGCACCTGATCGGATAACAGACTTCACCCAAATGGACATGCAAAAATAAACTATTCGTTTCGTCGAATCGCAAGAGGCGCTTTGTGTTTCGGGCATGCAAGTGCAAGGCCTTCCCCCCCCCCCCCCCCCCCCCCACACACACACAAAATAAATATACACATACACACACAGCCCCGCCGGGGTGGTGCAGTGGTAAGACGCCCGACTACTGTGCCGGAGTTCCCGGGTTCGAACCCGACCACGGCGGCTGCGTTTCGATGGAGGCGAAACGAAGAGGCGTCGTGTGCTGTGCGATGTCAGCGCACGTTAAAGATCCCCAGGTGGTCGAAATTACTCCGTAGCCCTCCACTACGGCTCCTCTTTCTCTCTTTCCACTTTCATTCCCACCTTCCTCCCTTCCCTTACGGCGCGGTTCGGGTGTCCACAGAGCAAGTGTGACAGTTACTGCGCCTTTCCCTTCCTGTGAACCAATTTAACATACACACACAAAATAAATATTAAAATGATAGCCATGAAACTGGCGACATGAGCAATTGACCCACGATTATGCAACTTCCGCACTGATAGATGCTACAGATGCACGGCGCTTAGCTCATCAGAGATAAACATTCTCTGACAACATGAAGGAAAACAGAAACCCGCAGGTTTCGCTCTCAGGCGACATCGCCTAATAGCGTTGGCGCACATTATATCATATATATATTCACCCCTCAAGAACTGCAGACTAAAGCTACTGTCCCACGGAACGTAGCATTCGATTTAAAAAATGCATTCTGAAAGAAAAAAAATACAGTGCCATGCACTCACGTTTCTGTCGCATTCATGGTAGGGAGAAATGAACCGCACGCGATCGCGCTACACTTCTTCTGCCATTAGTGCTGTCCTGCTGTCCTGCCAAAACAATTAGTGGCAAGCATGCAGCGCAATATGCTGCATGTCATAACGGTCATAACTTTTAAATACAAAGCTGAGAATCGAGAATACACCGGGGCGCTTGTCCATCATAATCCCACTGCGATCATTTTCATGTTTGTCTACTTCTCCCTCCACTTTTCTGGCTTCAAACGACTACTCAACGGCAACCTCTGGATTCACTCAACACCTCAACTTGATGATGATGATGATGATAGTAGTTGCAGCTGATCTACCGATTAGTGACAGTTCATGCTCCCCTGCTTCACAATATCACTCATCCACAATATAACCCTAGAACATCAATTTATGTAAGAAGAGCTATCCCCCACTGCACAGTTTCTTTGGCTCCTCTCACCACAGCGCCTCTAGAGTGTTAAGGCACGGCCGCTCAATGGAGGCGCACTTGGTTAAGGCCCGTTCACCATATATAGTTAAGTCTTTGTATTAACTCTATGCCGTTCACACTTGCGACTCGCGGAGCAAGCGACTGTCTCAAATGGTCGCATCGGTCGAAAAGCGACAGACGGAAATAAAAATACCATTCATTTTTCTTGTGTGACAATTGCGAAGGCGAAAAGATGCCAGCAGTGCTCAGATCAATAACTTCAAATTAGAACATGCGGTCACACAACCATTCCTCCTGCTTTTTTTTTTTTTTTTTTTTGTAATTATACAGTTCACACTGCGACTCGCGGAGGTCGCGCGACCGTTTTGGTCGAAAAGCGACTGTCGCAAATGGTCGCATCGGTTGAAAAGCGACAGTCGCGGGCCGTTCGGGCACTGCTCGATTTTCCAGCCGCGCGACTGCTGGTCCCTGCATTTGCACAACCCAAAACCCCACCCGGCAGGAGTGGGAGGCGACCATACTCGCCTGCTCCGACCTGAAAGCCCAAAAGACGTTGGTCAAACGAGCAATGGCAGCAGCGGAAGCGGTCCCATACGTAGAGCTCTATGGTCCCGTACTAGCACTAAGCCTGACCCCAGAGCGCCTAGAGCAACCTCCATGTAACTCTCTATATTTAATAAACGTTTTCACCACCACCGACTGCTGGTCGCAGACCGTTAAACCAATCAGCGGCTCAGCTGACGTGAACGTAAGTTAGCTTTACTCTATGTGAACAGTCAAGGTAGATATGCCATAGTCTGGAAAACTTCAGAAGTTCCTCGCGCATCTGGCGCCTACTTGACTCCCTTGTTTACCTCATTCGCCGTCTCCATCCTGTCTTTGCCACAGACATTACACTCAGAGTTGACAATGCCGCTCTAGCGGAACTCTTTGCAGATCTCTTGCTCCTACTAATCCCCCTCAACTGGCATCCCCCCAGCTTCCTCCCTTCAAGCTCCACTTCCTCCATCGTTCCCGCCGCTTGCAGACCGCATCCTTTCAATCTGTGGAGAAATTACTCTTTACGAGCTCAACCAAGCCCTTACCTACAACTGCCGCAGAAGTGCCCCAGGGGAGGATGGAATAACCTTGTAGATGCTCAGGAACCTCGATGCACCGGAGAAAGCTCGCCTCCTGAACTCTTTCCACCACGTATGGCGTACGGGCTCCTTACCGGACACATTGAAAAATGCCGTCATAGTACCCATCCTCAAATCAAGAAAAGCGGCATCTGCCATCTCATACCGACCCATTTCCCTCACCTCAGCGGCATGCAAGGCCATGAAGTATATTTCATTCAAGTGCATTGAATGGATCACCTCCATCTTTAAATACGTGAAACCTACCCAATCAGGCTTCTGTCGCCGTGCCACAGCAGACTCCATATCAGATGTCGTCAGCTCCCTTGAAGAAGCATGCAATAAACGCCAAGCAGCCCTCCTACTTCTCCTTGACGTACAGAGTGCGTTTGACCTTATTCATCATTCAGCTATTTACCTTGCCCTTGATCAAATCTCTATCACGGGGAAGCTTCGCCTTTTCGTCTCTTCCTTTCTCAAAAATCGCACTTTTCAAGTTCGAATTGGTACTTCTGTGAGCACACCATGTTTCATGATCCTCGCCTTGATTGGGCTTGGCAACATGGACGCATCCCTTTTTTGTGCAAACATATTGCGCTGTGGCACCTTAAAGGATTGTCCCATACCTATGGCTCCCTTTTCAGATTTATATTTGCTTTCACGCATTTTTCTACTCGCTTAATTGCTGCTTTCTTAATTTGTGACTCTATTAACCCACATATACTTATCTCAAACTTACCTAACCTATAGTTGTAAGCTGCCACATTAAGTGAAAGGCCATTGGACATAGATATAAACCCCTTTAGCCAAGCTGTCTGAGCATCCTTGCATGGCCTAGCGGCTACAAGTCAAACTCTCGATGCAAGGGTCCCGAGTTTGATTCCCATCTCACCTTCCCGTTTGGCAGATGTCAACTTAAGTAGCAGTCTGTATCGCCTTCATGCCTGCAATCTCTGTGACCTGCCAACTTCTACATGCAGAGGCAAGCTTGTAATCATTTTTCACTCACAGCACTCGCTACTACCGCGGCACCCTTCTCCTGCACTTTCCATCTTATACCTTCAACTTTCCTCTCTCCTGTTGCATCCTCCACCTCCGTCTTCCTTCGCTGTCGTCACACAACCCAAGCCCCTAAACTATTTACTGTCTCTCACCCTCTTCCCTTCTCTTGCTGCTCTGCATTCCGCTAGCCGTGGTAGGTGGTGCTTCACCTTGCTACTACCTACCATGGCTAACAGGGAACGTGTTACATATCACGCCAATGACAATGCGCAATCCGGTAACGGGCACCTAGGAGCTGCGCTCTACAATTTAGCATAGGCGAGATGCTATCAGGTTTGCACAGCATGAGACAAGGCAATGAAGTGTTCACCTCTCCTGTATTCAGAAATCATGTAATATTTGTCAACACAGTTTATAGTGGTACAACAAAACTGGCCAGGGACAGTGAATGCAAGCTACAAGTATTTTCATGATTATTGGGTCAATAAATAATTTAAAAAATAAAAAATGTTTGGCAAGAGAATGTACAAACTTCCTTCAACATACTAAGCCAAGGGCATGTCAGCTTTCGCTTCTTGTATTACAAACAGCAAAAAGAGAAGCCCCAGTTATCTGCAGTCTTACGCCACCAATGCGTTTCACAGACTTTTGCAGAGAAGGTGAAATATAGGAGCGATTATTTGGCATTTGTATTTTATTTTCGCAAGTTCAGTTTTACTCTAAACATGAGGACAATGCACACAGCTTGCGAGGCCGGTAACACAAGGCACAGTTTTCAGGCAACGTCATAGGCAAGCACTCTCTAGATGGGCAACACGGCACTCCCTCTGAGAGGTCATGCTCTCTGCCCACGGGAGCAGTCATGAATGCAGACCAGCGAGGAAAAACCAACACGCTGGTACTCCTTGTATGGCACCATTGCTGGCTGTAGCCCCAGCATCTTGCACAGATGTCAGGCCAGCTCTTCATCACTATCCTCAATGGCGCACACTGCTGGTTCACTGGGGCAATGCCGAGGAAGGTACTGGTCGGGGTGGCAGGTGTACCGTTCTTCGTCTCCCTGCAGTACGAAAGCACTCAGTTAAAAAAAAAAAAAAACCTAGCTTTTGCCACCCAAAACTACACCTCAGCCAATATGGTTTCTGAACTTTGGTAATTCTTCCTAGGGCTCCCTAATACGCACTGAAAGCAGAGTACAGATGCATTATTGCATTTCGCTTCCTCTCAAATGCAGGCGCAGTGGCCATATACTGAAAACACAACCTTATGCTCAACAGCTGAATACTGTAGCATCTAAGCCTAACTAACAATGGGCAGGCGGGGCCCTTGCCACAAGCCTATAAATATAGTAGAGCCCTTTTTGAGCTATGGTGTGACACCTGAAAGAAAGCCATGCACCAAGGCAAGGTCTGCTCCCAGTCTAAGGATGGGGCATCACAGATATGATGTCTCGTGCAGCAAAGTTTTGCACCTAACAGTTCCAGGTGGAATACACTTCCCCTACAACCTCAAGCCCTAGCCCCTAGAAAAATGCGTGTGATTGAACAATCCAGCACATATAACCAACCAGCAAAATAAAAAGGGTGAACCTAATATAAGCAAAAAAAAAAAAAAAAGATTCTTCTTTTTTTTTTTTTGCTTATATGTGAAAGAAATGTGAAAAAGAACAATGGGCACAAAATCAGTTTTAGGCTGCAAAGTACAAATCGTTCAGTTCTATGTTAGGCAAGAAATAGTGTTGTTTCTTTCATTTCTGTGGATACATTTTTCTGATGACTAGAGTTTTGCAAACAAGAATTGGCCGCAGCGTACGATAAGGAAAACATCTTCCCATTATCTCAATTTCCTTTCAAAAATTCAAGTCTGAGGTACCTGAGGAACTCATTTGTATTTCCCTTGCTTTACTTGACTCAATATTTTGAGGCTGTTTTATCTAAACTTTTGTTTGATTGCATTGCATGCATTGTATCTATTTTATTCCCTGTGTATTTAAAACTGTCTTACCTAATTTTTTTCTTTTTGCTACATCTTTGGCTTTGTGTTCCATGTACTATTGTTCCGTGTACGCTGCCCTCCACCCACCCCTCTGCCCCATGTAATGTGAAGAGTCTTACTACTGAACCAAGCATGATACTCATTGCTCATTGTTAGATGCCACGGTTTCCTTTTTTGGAAAATGAAAATAATAAACTCAGTTCCCAGGTAGCAGTGCGCCTGGTACAAAGGATGGAGTGCAACACAAGTTTAGCATTTTCCTCTTGTGTGAATGATCTCTCACCTGCAGAGCAGTGTCTTCGGAGCAGTGCGAGCTTCGGGGGCTGCCAGGCGCTTCGTCACTCGAAACGTCTTCCTCTGCATGCGCTGCTAGGTCTGAGTAATCCCAGCAGTAGCCTAGAGAACAGTTAGTGGTCAAAAAATTTGCCTGTAGCATTCTTTTTTTTGTGACAGTAAATTTATACGCTCACAAGTTTGCCTACTAATCAGCAAACAAACAACCAACAGCATAGGATTTTTTTTTTTTTTTTCAAGTGTTAACATGAATTAATGCAATCATGTAATAACGCAAGTTCCATCTATACCTTCAATGGAACAGCATGCAGCCTTCGCACAAAGTCCATTTGATCTTCTGCACAATCTTCGTACAGAGCACATATGCACAAAGTTCAAATGAACACTCTCCTGCGCTTGGGTTGACGTCAGTGAGCAATTACTCCCTTATTACTTCTCTGGCACAATTCATTGCAAGTACTAGTGCATGCAGTCTGGTGTGAACAATCAATAACAAACAATATTCGATACAGTCTCTTGTGAATGATATCTACAACACTGTCCCTCACATGACTTCCTGACATGCATCTTTTGACCTAACACAACAAAGGCAGCTCCCATATTCCTGTCCTCAGCAGCTACATGATCACATTGTTACACAGAACGAGGAATTCAACAAGGCAATTCCTCGACAGATGGCCAAAACCCACAAGCCATGAGTGGGACAAAATGTGCGCATCCAACAGGAGCACTTAAGATTGAAATAAAAGTTCCCGTTAATGGTTTGGTTCGGTTTGGTTTGGTTTGTGGGGTTTTAACGTCCCAAAGCGACTGAGGCTATGAGAGACGCCGTAGTGGAGGACTCCGGAAATTTTGACCACCTGGGGTTCTTTAACGAGCCCTGGCATCGTACAGCACACGGGCGCCTTGCTTTTCACCTCCATCGAAAAGTGGCCGCCGAGGCCGGGATTCGATCCCGCGTCCTTGGGAACAATAGTTGAGCGCCGTAACCTCTGCGCCACCCCAACGGGGTGGTTCTCGTTAATGTCACGAGGTAAAACAGGCTTAATGTGGAGGGACACACTTTTGTGCAATAGGTAGGCTGTTCCAATGCACATAGTGTAAGGATGCCAGTTTTGCTCAGCAATAACTAGCAGCCATTGCAGAGACAAGCATGCTTTGGGCACATCAATGAGTCAACTCTGACACGTTCACACAATGTGCAAATGCACCCGGCAAGCAGACCGAGCAAGTTCTATGATAGGGTGCTATATCACCAACAGCAATGAGCGACATGCTTTTAGGGCAAAGCAAAAGGTGGCAACATAGGCAGTGCAAGCAAGGTTGGCTTCGTATGTGTACAGTCATGCACACCTGTAACAGTCAGTTATAACGAATGCCCACATTAAATGAGGTGGTACTATGGTAAAAATATGCATAAGCGCTGTAGCACTGGGTCTCTGATACAACTGCTAAAAACTGCAGCTGTAACATGTTATTGCAGCATAAAAAGAGAAGTGTGCATGCGCTGCCAACCTAATCAGCTTTTCACTTCGTACGCTTTTACCATGTGCAGGCAGCATGAACATAGCAGACCGAGCAGTTGATACCAGTGCATTGACATATAGACACTAGGAAAAGCCCATGGGATCATCATGCTATATGGATTGGTGACCCTCGTTAATGCACAGCTTGCCAGACTTAATCTTCTGTGGGATGACTTCGCTGGTGCCAGTGACGACATGAACATTGCAGGGTCTCAATCGTTTATGCACTGCAGTGTGAAGAAACTTCCCATAAAAGTGAGCATACTTATGTACAAAGAAGACTGCCATCATAGGAGCTTTATATTTTTTTTAACAACTTCTCGTATTAGTGAGCTCCTTTCAGCAATACAATGCATGCACATGGTGCCAGCTAAGCAACTCCAGCCTTCAGGCATATTGTTAGTAATGAAAAAGATTTCCCAATCATGGAAATCATCACAGGTTTTTATGAGTGTGTATGGACAGCCATGACATAGCTCAAGATCTACGAGAATGCCGCAATGAAAAGCCACCCACCTGGAAGATCAGATGCAATGCTCGTTGCTGAGCTTGGTGGTGCCAAAGGTGGAGACAGAGCTGCCTTCAGGTCTGCACAGAACTCTACCATGAAGAACAGCTCCACACTAATAATAAACCACTAAAATCCATATGGTACACACATAAAGTATCTTCATGGCACTGCAGGTTTCTTTAATAAAGTCAACAAACAATAAATAGGCTTGGCTGCTGAATGCCTAACTGGAGCACCTCATCTCAGCGTAAACTCTTACAGGTATCCTAAGAAGTCAACAAATGATTGGAGCTGCAACTTCATACTAAAATTAGCTTTATGAAAGCCACGGCACAAATACACTTTTACAGCATAGCTTTTACATGATTACGCTTTAATGTGCAAAATACTTTAGCAGCACAGAGGGGTTTGCAAACTCTACCAGGCCAAACCGCTGACTTGTAATTAACATAAATAAATCGGATCTGTCTTCTATGCATTTGATGCTTTGAATACAAAATTCAGCTGTACTACTGGCACTGAGTTTCACAATAACCCCAACTTGGACAGCAAAAAAATAAACTGCCCTCTACCTCAGCTTTGTTTTCTCAAACAACCTTTGGAATTTCTTTTTCTTTTCCCCACTTGCTTAACCAAAAACCACTTCACCTAGAAGCCCAAGTAAGAAGCAGAAAGTAGCATTATAATCCACTACACCAGTGCAATGCTACACAGTGCACTAAAACAAATGCAGCAATAGTGCGTAGTACACCAGCAAAGCACTACCAAGTCGACTACACTGTGCACTACAAAGGGCACTACACTAGAAAAGCACTGCTAAGTCGACTACACAGTGGCACTACACCAGAAGCCGCAATATAGTGCACTACATCAAAATGCAGCAAAAGTGTGCCATTCAGTGCACAAAAGGCAGTAAGTAGTTCCACTCACCGTTGGGGATTTTGTCCAGGTAGAGGCCTTTGTGTCCTCCTCCCTGTGGGGCACCAGTGGCACTACCAGATGGACTACGAGCTAGGTTGTGGCAGCGCAGGTCATTGGGCTGATAGCGCGATTCAAGGTCATCAGCTGCACTTCCATAGCTGCGCACCGTGTCAAAGTTGTTCAGAGTGACCTCTCTCACTCCAGTTGTCGTGTACGAAGCCGGGCGTTGCTCCAGGTTGCTGATCTGCAGCGCACAACCGAGAGAAAACAGACAGGTCCCCTTTCCACCTCGAAATTCTGGAATAACCTCAAAGTATATTTGTGGAAAGGAAACAGAAGGACCTTATATATATGTTCTTGGTTCACTGAATGCTATGAAACAATCTACAAACACAGAAAGTTTGAGCTATAGGATATTTTTCAGTCATTCATATAGCTTCACAGATCTCAGCTGTGAGGCAGAAGATGTAGAAGTATGTGAAAGAAGTAGTGGGGAGGGGTGAGCGAATATTGAAATTTTCGAATACGAATTGAATACGAATATGGGAAAAAAAAATGCCTTCCAATATTGAATATCTGATCAGTGAAGAAAGGATAGAAAATTAAAAATAGCAAACATCGTCCATTTTGTTTATTTCAAAATTCACATGGTATTTGCAAACAAAATTAAGCTAGAATTGCACAGAAGTGTATAACCTACTAGTAATTTCAGTATATATTTTACATAATGTTTCTTATACTGCATATATATATATTTATATATATATATATATATATATATATATATATATATATATATATATATATATATATATATATATATATATATATATATATATATATATATATATATATATATATATATATATATATTTTTTTTTTTTTTTTCCCCCCCCCCCCAGTTTCTGGGGTTTAACATCCCAAGGTAACTTATGAGAGATGCCGGAGGGGAGGGCTGCAGAAATTTCAACCTCATATGGACCTGCATGAAACTGAGTGGAGCTGTTGTAATGCTGCTGAATACAGTAATATCTCATTAATTCAGAATTCAAGGAACCAGAAAAAAATGTCCGAGTTTTGAGGATGTTTCACTGCACAGTCCACGTGACAAAGCATGCAGTGCGGTGACACTGCAGTGAATTCAAAAAGTTTCTATGTATTTGAAAATTTTTGAACATTCCAAGATTCTGAATATCTGTTTTTTTAAGTATGCATATTAAACAAATCCCTAGCAAGAAGACATCTGCAGACACAGACCTTTGGCCTGATGTTTGTGGTGGCTAGGACGCAGTTCTTGGCAGTGACAGGATTGCTGCACTGATGGCTGTCAACATGATGGTGGCGGCGACGACGACGACAGCAGTGGCGGCAGCAGCACACAATAGCCAGCAGCAGGAGCAGGAGCAGCACAGCAGCAGCGGCACCCCCCAGAGGCCAAGCGAGGGGAAGGGCCTCAAAAGCGGTGCCACACGATGCGTCACCCAAGCAGCCACACTGGAAGCCATCCGACAGCCGCACGCAGCTCTCCCCGTTCTCACAGGCCGTACATGTCTCCACCAACTCGCACCGGTTGCCCTAGTAATAGAAGATGCACACATTTGTAAGTGTTGCCTAACAATAAAACATACAAAAATCAGTGGAGGGAAAAACCAGCACTTATGACCCCCGAAGCATGTCACCCTTGTGGACAGCAAGCACCAGGGATCAATAGCCTAATATGTTTTATCAAGTAGCACTGGTGATTTGTCCGGGGCATAGAGGAGTTTATAAAGAGACTGCTCATGCTCTTGATGGGAAAATGCCTGCATCTTCGAATAGAACAGGAAAACGACCAGAGATGTAAACGACCCCTTAATGACAGTGCAGCCAATGGGTTAAAGCTCCATCTCCTAAGTACAGCACAAGGCCTTTTATCCTTCTACCTCGTTTGTATAATACCCTGAACAAATCCTCATATGCTTAGTGCACAAGCTTGGTGATAGACGAGGAGGCAGCAAGAGCTCTCGTACCTCACATAGTTTCTGGCCTTGTAAGTTACTTTTCCAAGCCTGGCCGAATGTTGTTATTCTGTGTTCTGTGTGTGCCTCAACATTTGTGCACACCATGTTACATTTTCTTTCACAATACAGTGTTTATTGATTGACACCTATCCGTGGAGACAAAAAATACCAAATGACTATCTCACTCACAGTGGACACCTTATTCACACCAAAATGAAGGTGCGAATGAAAGGACAAAGTGAACGAGTTAAGTACTGGCAAGCTTAAAATTCACTTCAACCACTTGGAATTTCTTTAATGTATGCTAGCATCACTGCAATGCACATCAACATTTTTACACTTTGCCTCCATGACTTCGTTTTTAGCAGTATACTGCTAAAAACTCAACTGACGCAGTATACTGCTAAAAATTACTCTTAATCTGGTTCCACATGGGTTTCAGTTATATAAGTGAAACATTTAAAAAAAGTGAAACTCTTTAAATTCTGGAATGTATGTGGAAACCAGATTACGAGTGTAAGACACCACAACCACTGAGCCATCACAGCAGGTGACAGCAAACTAGTACTAATAGTAGCCCAGCTGGTAACAAAGTATTTGACGATTGGAGGATGAGCATTGGGTAACAGCACCTGATAAGGAGTGGGGCAGCGACAGTGACCACCCGGCTGGCATAAACCCCCATGGAGGCACAGGCTGGGCTGACAGCTGGCCAGCTCACATGCTTCATCAGTGCATCGGCTCTCAGCTACAGGCTCCCTACACTGAGGACCCTGCATAAGAAAATAACAGCCAAACGTCATAGTTTGAACTTTTGATAGTGTGCTTCCATCAAACCTGGTGTTCCATGCATGCTGGCCCCACAGTCCACAAGCGCACAGTGATGAGAAAGTGTTGGAACTGTCTTCAAAGTTCACAATTTGTGTGACAAACAGTGATTTAGCTGTGTGGTGCTGCAAATGCTGCATGCATTAACAGCATTGGCACTCTCCCCGCTCGTTACCGTAATCACAGTAATAGGAGAGACGAATGGATGTACTAGGTCTAAGCATAATGAAATCATTCTGAATCCCTCTTTCTTTTCCCACTGGTCATTATTACTTCATACTTTAACCAGTGCTTACATGGAGGCTAGGTAATAAGTCTAAAGCCAGCTAAAGACACTGCACTAATGACTAAACAAGACAACAATATAATGGAAGAAAGAAAATGACGCATATACACAGGGCCCAATGCCAACCGACTGTTTCTCATGAAGTTCTGTTCTAACATCCTGCTCAGCTATTCAGCCATCAAAACAGCACATATTGAAAGCACATATAGGTAATGTATTGCTCAGTTCATTTTTTTAGACAAATTTTTTTTCCTCCTAACTCAACTGCAGCGATAGTGCTTTTCTCACTTTTTTGCCAAAGGTCCACGCATAATTGCACTCACCGACTGAATTTTCAGGCGCCCGATTTTCCGGACCTGCCTGATTAGTTGGTTTCTTCTATGTCACTGTCATGCGCTCCATCAAGTCGATGTATAACAGCAACCAAAATTTCGGACATTTTAAACTTTTCTCGTTCGATTTTCTGGACATTTTCTTTCAATCACCAGTCAAAAGCTGCGAAACACTGCCACAATATTGCTGCTATATTGTTGCAACCTCGAACTAGTGTTGCATGCATCCCGCATACTGTTTACTCGTGTAATGAACCCACTTTTTCCAAGAAAAACTGGCATCAGTTTGGGGGTACGACTCATAAAGCAAGAACTTTATTTATTTTTTTTTTTTTTTTTGCATAACCCGTCCATCCTTCCACCCATCAGCCATCAACAGAAGCACGCGGTCAGCCGCGATCAAGACGCCAGCTTTTAGCATCGTTCGCTTCAAAAGGCATTTGCTGCTTTTAAGCATTTCAATAATTTGGGGGGAAGTGGACAGCGCCCAATGACGGCATGATAAAGCAAACATACTGAAAACCAGGTTTGCACAACCGAACGAGCGGAGCAAGTCCCCACCAGCATTGCTGTCAAGGATGCTGGCACTTTGTCAAATTTGCCCCCTCCCCCTCCCCACGTCCTATCACCGTTAAAGTTAACGTCAAAATATACACGCCCTAATGTTGTCGTTGGACAGCATCTTGGTGCGCAGCCAAGAAATGCGCTGTGGACTGCGCCAGCGGAAAACAGAGGGACGCGCTAATGGCTAACCCGTTTTATTTTTTTTTTTTAAAGATTCTCAGCAGCAAAACGCCAAAAGTAGGAGGGAGAGGGGGACGCTGTTATTATGGGAGTGGGTTCTTTACGCGAGTAAATACAGTACTCTCGACAGCAGGTACCGCTAGCTGTGTCAAGTCTATGAGCCCGTTACAGCCCGAAATCGCGAAGTTTGCGCCGTGGGCCTTTGCTCCAAAGTTCCGTATCCTGGGCCTCTTTCTGTTTGAACGTCGTGCTGCTCCTACCATTGCGCAGTTTCAACCGCCATCGCCGCCACGCCGGAAAAGAGACCGACTGTGAGAATGAGGAGATTGACACAGACACAGATTAACCAGTTTTTAAAGCCGCTCAGTAAGTAAAATGATGTTCTTATTGTGAATTCAGTTTTTTCGAACTGCCTGGTTTTCCGGATGCTTTTTCGGCCCCTTGAGGATCCGAAAAATCAATTGGCGACTCGAAAAATGAATATGAGCAATAAACAAAGAAAAATTCAAACTTTTTCTGGTATGGCCACCTGTTCAGTTCCTGCATAAGATGACCACAGACACCCACCTGAAAGTGCGCCGGGCAAGTGCAGGAGTAACCGGCAGTAGTGAGAAGAGGCCGGCAGGTTGCACCATTGAGACAGGGCTGGCTGCCACAAGGGTCAAGGTGGCAAGAAAACTGGACGTTGGCAAGCCGGCGGAGTTGCGCATGGCCAGCAGGACGCAGGTGCAGGGGAAGCGGCTGGCCGCCAACCTGCGCATCGTCCAGGCAGCCGACCAGGCCAGCCACAGCAGGCGCCCCGCCTAGGTGCAGCTCACGGCCCTCAAGGTTGAGAACATCGTGTGGCCCAGGTGCAGCACCGGAAGCTTGGTAATGCACGTCGACAGAGAGGCGGGCATTGCTGCCACGGCGCTCAAGACGCAGTGCATGCCAGACACCGTCATCCACCCGCCGGCCAGCCACACGCACTAGACCCTCACCACTGCCACAGTCAAAGCGGTACTGCACATGACCTTCAGACACCTGCACATGGCATTGAATATGCATATGTCGGCACCGTCTTTTCCAGCACTTCAAAAGACGCAGGCAAGACACCACAGCCAATAAAGTGAGACTGAAAACAAAACAATGCTTTGATTTTTGAAAACTACAACTTCACTAAATAGTTTCATTTAATGCTAGATGACACCATCAACTATTTATATATATAAAAAGAGAAAAGACAAACTCTACAGAAGTTGAAGAAGTGACCATTAGCAAAAAAAGGTGACACATGACGGTTAGTTTAGGAGCCACTCTAGAGGAAAAAAAGAAAGTTTTTACACCGCTGAGAAAAAAAATTCAGCAGAAACACTCACGACTGCCTACATGTATGACGGCCAAAGCTGGCTCGCGCAATGCGCTGCCACTCCCAACACTTTCTCCTATGGCGGGCGCCATCATGTGACCAGCAGCAAAATGCACTCTGTACAATGTCTGCTTCTCCGACAGCGCCCTCTCCACTCATTCCCCTCCCCTGACGGCACCCGCTGTGCTAGGTCACGCAGTACATTGAGGTGATAAAAAATCAAATTGGAGGCCAAGTCATCAGTTCAAGTGCTTATTGCTAACTAACCTCCAACTTAACTACCAGATGATTGCTAAATGCGAATACCACTTTGAACACTGCATAAAGAACCGTTGTGTCCAAATTTTGATATGAAAAAGCGGAAATCTGGCCCAACATGGCAGTCCGTTAGTGATGCATAGCATATGCTGAAGCCATGTTTACGTGTGCTAGCCTTTGATGACAAAACCAGCAACAACGCCAGCCGGGTTTGCACACAATGGGGCTAGTAAGGCTTTCGCCTTAATATTACATAAATAGAAGACAACATGGCAGGGTGCATGTTACGTCACATCTTCCTGGACTTAAAACATTAAAAAATTGGCAAAATAGTAAAGAGTGTAACAACAGCATGATTCAAGCTGGAAAGCCTTACTGCAGCTTTAAGGCAACACCACCAAACATTAGTTCGGAATGTCCTACCTGGTCAGTTGTGTTTGACGTGTGCTTTGCAGTCAGCACAAATCATTTTTACTGTTTCAACATGCACAACATAAAAGAACATTGAGAAGAAAGACATAAGTCAACCCGTATCAACGAGGCACTGTGTTCTAATCTCAAAGAGAGGCCACTGTTAATTAAAATACAGCAGAATCTCGATGATACGATTACGGCTGGTACGAATATCGGGATGATACGAATTTTAAGAATGCTTTAAACGGACTACATTGTATAGAATACGTTAAGATTCGGGGTGATACGAAGAGTTCTGAACCCGTTGCGGTTGATACGAACGTGCAAACCAGTCGCGCATGCGAGCGGGCCGGCGCGGCTGGCTTCAAGAGGGTAACATAACCGACGCGGCCGCCGCTAACTCCTCTCCACCCCCCCCCCCCCACCACCCCCCCCACCCCCCCCCCGCCGCGAATGATACGAACGAACGTTGTACAAATGCACAAAGCCACCGAGCAGCTCAGCGCAAGAGCTCACAGGGGGAGAGGGTACCCACCGCGGCCGCTGCCTCTCCTTTCGACCCCCCTCACCCCACTAGCCACCCTACCCCCACCTCCCTTTTTGTAGCAAACCGACGAGCACGTGGCCAGTCGTGTACGTCACTCATTCGCTGGCAGCTCATTGGTCTATCGAAAAGTTGTCTCGCCAGCTGTTCCCACAAGGCCTGTGACGCTGGCTGCCGCTGTAGTTCTCCACTCGCCGCTTCTTTCTGTCGTTCGCTGTGACGTGAACTGCCCAAATGTTAGAAAGAGGCAAGCGTTCGCTGCTGCCGAAATGTCACGAAAGCGTAAAGCCCTTTCTTTTAAGGAAAAGCTTGAAGTGCTGAAGAGGGTTAACGAAAACCCTAAGAAGAAGCGAGTCGACTTAGCAAAAGAGCTAGGGTTGGCACCGTCGACGCTCTGCACCATTGTTGGGCAGCGAGATGTCATCTTAAAGAATGTGCAGCACTTCGGTGCGAACGTGAAGCAGGCTAAAACAGCGACCCATGTCAAGCTGGAAGAGGTTCTGCTGACTTGGTTCCGCGAAGTGACAGCGGCCGGCGTCAACGTGGACGGCAAGGTGCTACGTGAAAAAGCCGACACCGTCGCGCTTTCGCTTGGAATTGAAAATTTCCAAGCGCCTGGGGGATGGCTGCACCGGTTTAAGGAGCGGCACGGACTTGTCTATCGGGTCGTCTCAGGTGAAGGCAAGAAAGTGGACCAGTCAGCTGTAGATGAGTGGCTGAACACGCTGCCGGCGCTGATTTCGGAGTACACGCCACGCGACATATTTAATGCCGACGAGACGGGCCTCTTTTTCAACCTTCAACCGGAAAGAAGTTTGTGCGTAAAAGGCCAGGCATGCCAGGGCGGCCAGAAAAGCAAGGCGAGAGTAACAGTACTCTTTTGCTGCAACTCTGATGGATCCGAAAAACTCCAGCTTACCGTCATTGGTAAGTCGGAGAAACCGAGGTGTTTCCGATCGGCGGAGCGTTTGCCCGTCTTTTACAAAGGTAACCGAAAGGCGTGGATGACTGGAAATTTTTTCCGCGCGTTCTTGACAAGCCTTGATTGAAAAATGGTGTCCAGGAACCGGAAAATTTTGCTTTTCGAGGACCAGTGCTCTGCCCACCCAAAGGAAATGACATTCAATAACGTGAAAGTCGGGTTCCTGCCGGCGAACACTACCAGCCATCTTCAGCCACTGGACGCTGGGATAATTAGAAATGTGAAACATCATTTCAAAGGACTTCTAGTGAAGTGTCTGCTGGCGAAAATTGACCGTAAAGAAGCAAACTTGCGGATCAGTCAGATGCTTTGCACTTTCTTGCCATGTCGTGGGATAGTGTAACTTCACACACAATCTCGAACTGTTTTAGAAAGTGCGGATTTGCCACCAGACTTGATGCGGCTTCGGCAGGAGATTGTCAAGAGCCAGATGAAGACCTCACAATTGATGGCTGAGACAATCTGGAAACTGAAGCTTCGGCTCGGGACTTCGTTACTGCGGACGACAACGTCGCGACCTGTGGGCTGAGGTCTATTGAAGACTTGGTCAATGAAGCGAATGATTGCGAAAATGAGCCTGACAGCGATGGTGATGCTGACGACGAGTGTGATCAGCCACCGTCAACGGCAGATACTCTTCACGCTTTGGACGTTCTGCGCCACACCGTAAGTGCCAGCAGCGTGGGCGACGAAACCGCGGCACGGTTTTATGCCTTTCAGGAGGAGCTTGTTCGCGACATCAACAGCAAAAAAATGCAGACAAGCATTACAGACTTTTTCGGCCGCAAATAGTTCGCCATAATAAAGTTTGGTTCATTTTCAATTCATTCCCATGTGGAAGTTGACTTGTTTTGGATCATACAAATTAGGGATGATACGAATATTTTGCGTGCTCCCTTGGAATTCGTATCATCGAGATTCTACTGTAAAGCTTTCATAAGCTAGAAGAATGAATGAATGAATGAAGCCATATCTGATGGAAGGAATGGCTCTTGGCCACTGTTTGGGGAATTATCCCTCCCGCCCAAATTCTTTCTAATTCCCTAATAACTTAGAAGAAAAAAATATTCAATCTGGGCGTTGCTGTCATCTTGCAATTTCCTATTTATAGTTAAAATACATGCATCAACACCAATTTCCGACTGTGAATACCAAAGGCTATGCTACAGTGCCTTGTTCTTTTATGTAGAATGGCAGGAATTTAAACTTAATAGTGGGAAGACTGTATAATACAATTTGTTTAGTGATAAATGTGGCTTTTGCTGTTGGAAGAATGTTAATTACAGTCAGAAAGTGTCAGAGGAACAATTTTTACTCAGAACAACATATGAATGTTGTCCTTGCTGTCCTTTTGAGGTAAGGTGCCATGACAGGTTTGGTGAGAATAGATCTGCCAGCAGCACTTGCCTCCAGGATGGCGTAGTCCCGAGGTCCTGATGTGTGTAGCAGCGTGCCACTGGGGTGGAGTGTGCGCAGCATCACGGAGAACGAGAGGCGCCGGTCCAAGGGCTGTGACAGTACGTAGTGCGCATAGCTCTGGCCACCAAACGAGATGGGCTGCTTTTCTGCAAGAGGACAAAGTCTTGCATTAAAGCTAATGACGACTGTACGATAATTCCGCAGGACACAACAGCTGCTGGGAAGGGAACAGGAAGCTTTTTGCCTTCAAGCTGGCCCCAGCCCTCTTGTGTTAAACCTATCCCTCGCCACTACACACATAGACTATAGCAAGACTACCACTATAAGCAAAAAAAAAAAAAAAAAAAAAGCTAACAACAATGCCCTACGCTCTAAGTCCGTTCAATTCGACTGCACTCGCTGCACCAGTTCCATAAAGATCTGCGGCGGTGCCGCAAATATGAAGCTCTGGTTATGCCAGTTCAGGCCGTTCAAGTGCAACATTGGCCCCGGCTGGAGTGCAAGCCTCGTCGTCTGCTAGCCTTGGCTTCGCCAGCAAGCTGTGTGCCGCTCATATCAAACAGTACTAACATCCTGAATAATGTAACGAATTTTCAAACAGTGCATGGAAGTGAAGCGTTACTATGAACCAGGCTTGATGCATGTCACTTGCAAGTTGTAATAAATGGTGTAGAGACTCGTGTTACATTCCACTAGCCAACTGGAACAGTGCCTGAGTACCGTCGATTAAGGGAATGGCTATGCATAATTCACAGCACATCTAAAAAGTAAATGCGTACATGCGTTATTGATGCATTATCATGTGCATTTTGTGCCACTTGCCACAAATAAGGTTATTCAGAAATCAGGACGTTGGCGGCAGTTGATGAGAGAGACATAACACCTAGCCGACAGCATTCATTCATTCGTGAATGCGGTGCACAAGCAATTATAAGCCGATCCACTTATTCATGCGGTTGGCTAGCTCACATTCAACTGCGAATCAGGTCACGAATTTTCAAACAGCTCATTGAGATGAAACGGCAGCTGGCGCGAAATGCAAACATCTTACTGATCATGAATAAATAAAGCATGCATATCATACCGCATACCCATGTGTGTTTACTTTTTATAGACTTGGTGTGAAGTACACGTTGCCGTTTACAAACGAAGCATTTGACAAAACCGTGAAAAAACGTCGTTCTTACTTCGATTTCCTCTCAAATGCAGACAACCATCACGCAGAAGTTCACTCGTATACAATTACTATGATGCAAACGTTTTTGGCAGTTTTTTTCAGGCCCATTCATATAATTCAAGCTTTGCATTAATTTGGACATCTTTTCTGGTCTCTTGAAAGCCGAATTAACAGCAGCTTACTGTATTCAGAAGCGATATGACACCTTCACCTGGTTTCATGCAGGTTCTTCTAGTACAAAAAAAATTTAAAAAAAAGTATACAGAATCCCGTATAAAATTTGTTCAATAGGGTGTACACTTCTGTGCAATTCGAGTTCAATTTTATTTGCAAATACCATATGAATTCTGAAACAAACAAGACATACAATGTTTGCTATTCTTTATTTTCCTTTTTTTTTTCCACTGATCAAATACTACATTTGATATTTGATTCCATATTTCAAAGCAGTTTTTCCCAAACTCATATTTGATTCGTATTCAAAAATATCAATATTCGCACACCCTTAGTAGTAAGCGAAATCAACATTTCAGCGTACCGCTCTCCTCAGAACCACACAATCAAAAACCACCTGGAATCAGAATTCTTGGGTTTGCGATTCCACCACCATGTGGTTAGCTTTCGTTTAGATACCGTTTAGTGCTGTTTGTCAAGCTAACAGCCCACACGCAACCAAGACATCTGTCATACTGGCTGTAAAATGAATGACGAGGCTTAAACAACAAATAAGAACAAATTATTACGTTTCTTGTGAAGGCTGCTCAAACAACGGGTGTTGGTCATGAATGTGGGCAGAGCTTTACTACAGACTAAACTTGTATTCAATTATACTGCAAAATCAGGTGACAACGCTAGCATGTTGTGATGTCTTGCTCCAAATCGCTCTTGAATGAATGTTTAGACAACTGTATTTTGAAAGCGATAAAAATGAAAACAAAAAAAAAATACAATGAGGAGCACAGCACAATAAGTGCTTGTGCACATATTTTGTTCTTTTTCGTGTATTGTCCACTTCATACTGCTTTGCAAGCACATATCAACCAAGTGAGTGTTCTACCTTGCTGTTTGTCAAGCTAACAGCCTAAACACAATCAAGACATCTGTCTACTGACTGTAAAATAAATGAAGAGGGTAAAGATGTAAGAAAAAATTGTCAAAACGAATCACCGCGCAATGTAGCTGTAGTCACAAACATGGCAGCACAAAACCACACACCAGACATTGTCATGAGTAGCCCCTGCTAAGAGCACCATTGTCAGCCCACAGATCAAAGCATGAGCGGCCAGAGACGCACCTTCATAACAGCTGGGTTCCTGACAGAGGGCATCGCATTCGGAGCCGGTCCGACCTGGTGGACACTGGCAGCTGTGGCCGAGTGGAGACGCATCCGGCACGCAGAGGCGCCCTGCAGGGCACGGCTGCTGGGCACATTCGTCCACTGCTGTTTCGCATGCCTCACCTGCAAGGTGGGTGAGCGAAATGCAATAAGTCTCGCCACACATTTAGCGGAATTCTGAACAAACAGGACAAAACAGTCGGCTTTGTGAAAAGCACCATTGTTCATTTTTGTCTTCTTCGCAAACTGCCACGACAATTACTTTACACACTGCTTACGTGTTTAGCGCACATTTTCCCACACAGTTGACAGCCAAAGTTTACAGAATGCATGCGCTTGAAAAAAAGTTTATTGTAGCTTTGCCTCACATCCCAGTTGCCTAGTACTGATACCAGCAGATAGATCATGAATGTCTTCTCATACCAGCAGGTATTCCCGGTTCCACACTCACAGGCGCACTTTTTTTTTGCGATACTGCTTGCACTTTCTGCCATTGATGGTCGTGGCGCCTCCTCACACAGCTGCGCGCCACGTGACCGTGTGACGTCACGACAGACCGAGAGATGGGGCCCCGGCTCGCGCCATCGATGGCGGAGGTGAGGCTTCACAAGAGCCGGAGCGGTGACGTCACGCGGTTGCCACGTGACCGCGTGATGTCAAGACAGACCAAGAAACGGGGACCCAGCTAGCGCCATCGATGGCGGAGGTGAGGCTTCACAGGCTGGCTGCGCCGCTGCCGAGAGAAAGCGCTCACTAGAACGGGATAAAACGGGGGGCTGCAGCTGCGCTCCTCTCAGTGCGCTATGTCGGATGATGTGTACAAGGCGAGGCTTGGAACGATCTGCTGCGGCCAAGCGACGGCACCGTGCCGAAGAAACAGACAAAGAGTGGGAAGAACGGCGAGCTAAACACCGTGCGTATGTGTCAGCCTGGCGAGCATGCCGGTCAAGATCGCTTGATACGGAACGGCCAAGTGAAACTTCGAAGACAAGTTTCATGGACGCTCTTAGTGCCGAAGTTGTTGGTGAAGAATATATGAATAGTATGGAGCGACACAATGTCGAGAGAAGAAAACGCCGTGCTGAAGAAACGCCGGAACAGAGAGAAGAGCAAAGCGTATTTATCAGATTAAATAAAGCAAAATTACAGTAGAACCATGCTGTGTCCAGAGTGAATCCATGCATAAGCCATACGGGGCAACCATGTCCAAACTACCAGCTGAACCAAGGCATTGCTTTCGCAATCTTCCAGGCTTAACCAAGCTAAGCCACAGTCAATTTTTGTTATTGCAAAATCCGCATTGCATTACGCCACCTGCCTGATATCAAAGCTTGGGAGAGGGATAGCGAACGTTCTGCTATATCACAAATGTGCACAATTAATGAAACAAATTTGGCCACTCAGAAAAAAAAATTTGCTGACGATTACGTTATTTCCCGATGCAAAATTCGAGTGTAGCTCAACAGCTGTTTCAGCTTTTTCATAGACTGAGACAAAGAATTCGAGCAAGACATGTAGGGTATGTAAAATTACAGACAACTTTTTATTTTTCACACATATTCTATGCCAACTAGTTCCTCTTTAGCAAGTGACAGGTACTGGGCCTTTCATTTTCTGCAAACCTCTTAACTGGCTCTAATTAGGTTTCGATGGAGGTGTAAGAGGCATCTGTGTGCTGTGTGATGTCAGTGCACGTTAAGATCCCCAGGTGTACTACGGAGCCCTCCACTAGGGCACCCCTTTTACTCTAACCGCTTTCACTCCCATCTTCATCCCTTCTTTTATGGCGTGGTTAAGGTGTCCACAAATAGGTGTGACAGACATTGTGCCTTTCCTTTTCTGCCAGCCAATTATTATTGCTATTGGCTCTAATTAAACATCTAATTAAGTCAACCATTTTGTCACGCACACCTTTCCTTGACGCTTTATCCTATGGTACAATTTTTTTTTCTGTTGTACCAGCTAGTTCCTCTTTTACAGCGCCGGCAAAGTCATGCCCACGCAAAAGCACCATGATCCACTGATGCTGAGCCGGCGCTTCCACAACCAGAGAACACCGCGCGCTATCGCGCGGTCGCTGCCACGGAGAAAGAGGACGGGGGGAGGGGTACACGCAGAGGTGAACGGCACCGGCTATGTGTTTTGGCTTGGGCGTGCGAGAGAAATGGCAGCAGGAGCGCGTGCAGCTAGCCCAGTGTGCTGCCCCGACTGCAGAGCAGGTTACGAGGGAAAGCAGCAGCGCCGTGAAACGCATGAATGGGCGCCTAAAAGCTACGCTCTAAAATTCCGAGAGCACTGTAGAATCTACACTCCAGAAATGCGAAAGCCTAAGCATTGCTGGTGCACATGGTGCATCATGTTTGCTCTCATTATCATTGTCAACTATAGGCACTGTCATTATCATTGCTAATGTCATCATTGTCATTATCCCTAATTGGAGCATCATTGTCATCACTACTACCATTCTCACGGTAGACAAGGAGAATTATTAAGTGTATTTCATGATCCCGGGCGTGGCGCAGTTGGTTAAAGCGCTCGGCTGGAGATCCAAGGGATGAAGGTTCTATTCCCAGTGAAGACAGGATTTATTTATTTATGTTATTTATTTATTTATGGACCTAGTTACGAGGGACAACAGTGACGCCGCGAAACGCAGGAACGGGTGGCAAAGAACTATGTATACTCTAAAAGTGCCACGATAGCGAATAGTGTGCAGATAATTTCCTGTTTCTTTACTAAATTAAAAGGAAGCAGGCCAGGGAGGATAAGTGCATGAACAAATGTGATGAGTATCCTTCAAGCAACCACTGCACTCAGCTAAGAAGCACACCAATCACCAAAACAATTGCCATCACAGAAACAGTACTGGTGTAACAAGGTACTGCACATAACCAGATGCATGCAGCGCATGGAGAAATTTATGCCACTCACCCACCGATGCAATAGCAAAAATCATTTGATAACGTTGAAATAGAAGCTGCATGTAATTAAGAGATGACAGAAGTCAGTACAGTAAACAAGATGAAGTTGTTTAGCTCAATGGAAACAAAAAGCAACAAACATACAATTACTATTTGGAAATTTATATGTTTACCAGCCCTGCTCTCATTCTCTGTCACCACATGGAGAAAACACATTCCCGGGTTATATGATTTTCTGGTTCATACGCTCAAAACCATGGGCAGTACAAATGTTCGATAGAGTTACACTATTCTTCTCTAGATTATTAGTTTTCAGGATGACCCGATTTCCTGGCTACTACGTTCAATATTTCATCAAATTGTGATTGCACAATTAATTGTGCAATCACAATTTGATGAAATATTGAACGATTAATAGTTAAGCGATTAACCGCATATATGCTGACATATGAGTGGGTTAAACATGAAGGCAGAACTGAAGAATGGTGCTCGACCAGCGTGGTGGCTTCTCTACAGTACCTATCTGTCAAAAGGTGAAGGATGACAACCTGCTAACATATGGGAGGGCCGTTCCCGTGGAACTAACCGTGAAGAGAACAAACAAAGCGGAGGCTTTGCAGTGTCCAGGGGCATGGGGGCACAGCACCTGAGAACGACTATGTGCTTTCGTAACAGTTGGCCTCGTCTGGGGAATGCAGCATGGAGTGCAAAAACGCGGTGACAATCAATCATCGCAGTGGCTTCTCCACAGTGAAATGATGTAAGGGGGTGATCATGTGAAAACGAGGAAGATCGCCGTTACAGTCAACTGACCGGATGTGCTACAAAATCTCTTCCGCACTAAAGACAACACAGATGCAAACTAAACCTTGCAAGGACTAAAAACAGGTGCTTTTCATAACTTATCCCAAGAAATGATTATCCGTATCTTTATGAAGTGAAAGTGCCAATATAAATGCATCGGTGCCTCATTCAACAGTTGCATTTCTAGTCAGGCGGTTTGGATCGTACATTCTTCCAGACAATAAGTTTTTACTCGCAGCTTTATAAGAACTTAGCCGAGGTTTTACTGCAGTTCCTTCAGTGAATAATGCTGTAGGCATGCAGCATGTACAGCAGAATCTCAATGGCATGGTCGTTGAATATATTGCCACCTAGCGTTGCCAGGTGGCGCATGACTGAGGTGTGAAAGGAGGACGAAGTTGAAGAGGACGAAAAAGTGTCGCTTGCACGTTTGCGTCTGTGCTGCTGTGTTCTTGTGTCTGGGCTACCCCCTGCTATCATTGGTATCCTTAGTCACCGTGTACGTGACATTCTGGTGGAGGTGCTGGGTAAAACAATCGCCTATGCAAGAATCTCCATCTACAAGACGTCGCGCCAGCCCTGTACCATTGGACACCCCCGTGCATCGCTCCAGTCGACGGCTCCAGGGACTGTCTCCGGAGTTTCAGCCAGCACCTGCCGCCATGACATCTAGTGCTCCTGCGCAGCAGGTGACGGGCCTCGCACCGGCCTGTAACTACACCTTGCAGGCCCCTCGGGTACCGAAGACTTTCCATGGGGACCTCTTTGAGGATGTGGAGGACTGGTTCCTTCAGTTTGAACGTGTCGCTGCATTCAACCAGTGGGACGATGCTGCCAAACTAAGGAACGTCTACTTCAGCCTTGAGGACGGCGCCCGTATTTGGTAAGAGAACCGAGAGCAAGCTTTAACTTCGTGGCGGGAATTCCGTCGTCAACTGCTCGAGGCTTACACTAGCGCAGATCGTCGCGAGCATGCAGAACGTGCCATTCACTCTCGCATCCAAAGGCCGAATGAGAGTGTCCAAGCATACGTCGAGGACATGACGCGCCTCTTCAGGCGAGCCGATCCCGCCATGTCCGAGGACAAAAAGGTCAGGCACTTGATGCAGGGTTTGAAAGAGCAGTTGTTCGCAGGCCTTGTGCGAAACCCACCCTCGACTGTAAACGGATTCCTTGCGGAGGCCACCACAATGGAAAAGGTGCTACACCAACGTGCCGTGGCTTATGACCGACCTTTTCATACACGCACAACCGCGGAATCATTTGCATCTTCAGAGCGGCATCCCGATGCATTGCGCGAACTGATTCGCAGCGTCGTGCGCGAAGAACTAAGCAAGTTCTGGAGCCCTCTGCAGCAATCGCCATCTTCCGTTTCTGCTATAGTGCGGGACGAGGTGCGGCAGGCACTCAAGAGCCCTCTTTCGCCTGTAGTTCCGAGCCCGCCATTGCTGTCGGGGACCGACAATCGTCCCACATATGCGGAAGTTCTGCAGAGTCAGGCTCCCCCTTCACCACCGCCCATTCTCGCGTCTCCTACAGTTCCGCTGCCCTCGGTGCAGCCAGTGCAGAACTTCGACAATCGCCCGCTGCCCCGACGCAAAGCCGACATTTGGCGCACGCCTGACCGCCGTCCGCTTTGCTTCCACTGCGGTGAACCAGGACATCTCTACCGGGATTGTCCGTATCGACGCCTCGGTCTCCATGGCTTCCGCATCGACTCGCCTCCTCCCCGGTTTGGTCAACGACCCCGAGTTATTGAGGAGTACCTGGCGGAGCAGCGTTCATCTCGTTCGCAGCGTCAGCCCCGCTCCCCTTCGCCAAGGCGCTCCTCCTCGTTCACTCACGGTTCCTCGCGAGAGGACCAAGGCCGCTCGTCTAGCCCTGGTCGGGAAAACTGAAAACAGCGACCTTCGGGGGCGAGGCCGCTGGTAGTCGCTGCGTTGAAGACCTCCCGTCGTCGCCGCTTCGATCCGACCGCGAGCTGCTGGTACCGTCACCTAGGGAAGCAAAAAGCGTTTCTCTGGACATTCCGGTTATTTTAGACGGTCGCACTACGGTCAATGCTTTAGTGGACACCGGTGCCGATTATTCAATTTTGAGTGGTCGCATGGCGACTGTTTTGAGGAAGGTGCTCACTGCTTGGCCAGGTGTGTACCTTCGAACCGCCGGCGGTCATATAGTTACTCCAAAGGGGATGTGCACGGCTCGCATTCAGATTAACGGACGTACGTTCGTCGTTAGTTGCGTTGTTTTAAGTGACTGCTCCCGTGACCTTATCCTCGGCATTGACTTTCTGCGGGAGTACGGAGCAGTTATCGACCTGCGAAATAGACTCGTCACGTTTTCGATGGGACAATCTACCGAACAAGATAGTAGCAGTCCTTGCAATAACGCACTTCGTGTTTCCGCTGAGAGCGTCTCGCTGCCGCCGCGAAGCAGTTCTCTTGTGGAAGTTACCTGTGACAATTTCCGTACCGGTGATGCTGTAGCGGAGGCGAACCATACACTCCTGCTTGCTGATGGCATTTGCGCTCCCCGAAGTTTATTGTCGTTTCACAATGGCCGGGCTGCACTCCTTGTCACAAATTTTTCTAATGAGTACCGACACTTGTTCCCGGGGACTGCTATCGCTTTTGCTGACCATGTTGCGCACGATCCGGTCTGTTTTGCATCCACGGCAGTAGAAACTAACGAGCCATCTCTTGACAACATCGACATTAACTGTCACTTGTCAAAGGAGAAACGGCGGGCTTTAGAGCAACTGCTGCTAGACTTCAAGCACTGCTTTGCTTCTTCCTCGAAGGTTCGTCAAACGCCCATCACACAGCATCGCATCATTACTTATGACGACGCTCGCCCAATACGACAGCAGCCTTATCGTGTGTCTGCCAAAGAACGAGAAGTGATCCAGACGCAAGTTCAGGAGATGCTGGATGATGGTGTTGTGCAGCCTTCACAAAGTCCGTGGTCTTCACCAGTAGTCCTTGTCAAAAAGAAAGACGGCACTCTTCGATTTTGCGTCGACTATCGGAAATTGAATAATGTGACAAAGAAAGATGTATACCCGTTGCCGCGCATCGATGATTCACTGGACAGATTGCGACGTGCGAAGTATTTTTCATCTATTGATTTAAAAAGCGGCTATTGGCAAATCGAAGTAGACGAAAGAGACCGAGAAAAAACCGCATTTGTCACTCCAGATGGCCTATATGAATTCAAAGTACTCCCATTTGGATTGTGCTCTGCCCCAGCTACATTCCAAAGGATGATGGACACCGTCCTCACTGGCCTCAAGTGGCAGATCTGTCTTGTGTACTTGGACGATGTAGTTGTTTTTTCCGAAACATTTGATCAACACCTCGAACGCCTTCGAGCTGTCCTGGAAGCCCTCCGTTCTGCTGATCTCACGCTGAAGCCCCAGAAATGCCACTTCGGGTATACAGAACTGAAGTTCCTCGGCCATGTTGTAAGCGCTGATGGGGTGCGCCCGGATCCCGATAAGACTGCTGCCGTCGCACGATTTCCCGTTCCAGCTAATAAGAAGGCTGTTCAGCGCTTCCTCGGCCTGTGCGCATATTATCGGCGTTTCATTGCGGACTTTTCTCAGATCGCAGAACCTCTGACGCGCCTTACAAGGAAGGACACCTCCTTTGTGTGGAACTCTGAGCAGCAGATGGCCTTCTCTTTGCTTCGTGAGCGCCTTCAAACATCCCCTGTTCTGGCGCACTTCGATGAAGCGGCTGACACTGAGGTACACACTGACGCCAGTAGTATCGGTCTTGGGGCGGTCCTTGTTCAGCATCAAGACGGGTTTGAGCGAGTAATAGCCTATGCCAGCCGCACTCTCTCTCGTGCCGAAATGAACTATTCCACCTCAGAAAAGGAATGCCTGGCGGTCGTATGGGCTACTATGAAGTTTCGTCCCTATCTTTACGGCCGGCCATTTAAAGTCGTCACCGACCATCATTGTTTGTGCTGGCTGGCAAATCTGCGAGACCCATCTGGACGACTTGCACGCTGGAGTTTACGTCTTCAGGAGTTTGACATAACCATTGTTTACAAGTCCGGCCGTAAACACGAAGACGCCGACACGCTGTCACGAGCACCCGTTGACACTGGCGATACTACAGCCGATGACGATAGCGGTTTTCTAGGAGCCCTCAGCGCATCTGAGCTCAGGGATCGACAAAGAGCTGATCCAGACATCCTTCCACTCATCGATTATCTGGAAGGGCGTGATACGATTCTGCCTCGACACCTATCTCGGCACCTTGGTTCCTTCTGCATACGGCAAGGCGTATTGTATAAAAGAAACTCCCAGAGCCAAGACAGAACTTACCTTCTGGTAGTGCCATGCGAGCTCCGTGAGGATATTCTCCTTGCTTGCCATGATGAACCAACGTCTGGTCATTTGGGTCGCTCACGGACTCTTGCTCGAGTGCGCAACATGTATTACTGGCCAGGACTTTCCGCAGCAGTGAAACGCTATGTACGAAGCTGTCGCGAATGCCAGCGCCGTAAAACACCGCCCCAGAAGCCTGCCGGATTTCTCAAGCCCGTTAAAGTACCCCGCATTCCGTTCGACCAAATTGGAATGGATCTCCTTGGCCCTTTCCCTTTGTCGCAGGCCGGAAACAAATGGATAGTAGTCGCTACTGACTACCTGACTCGATACGCTGAGACAAAGGCAATCCCTCATGCCACAGCTTCCGAAGTAGCAGAGTTTTTCATGCACAACATAGTCTTGCGGCATGGCGCCCCTTCCTACGTCATTAGCGACAGAGGGACAGCTTTCACATCACAGCTGATCGACCGCATATTTGAGCTGAGTTGCACGACCCATCGCAAAACCACAGCGTACCATCCACAAAGCAATGGCCTTACAGAAAGATTGAATAAGACGATTGCGGACATGTTGGCAATGTACGTCGATGTGCAGCACAAGACCTGGGACGAGGTGCTGCCGTACGTTACATTTGCGTATAATACAGCCTTACAAGAGACAACGCGCTTCACACCATTTCGACTTGTTTACGGACGCGAAGTTCAGAGCATGCTCGATTCCATGCTCCCGTGCCCAGATGATGACCAGCTATCCTCAGGTGCCCAGCAATATGCCATCCGCGCTGAGGAAGCCCGCCAGCTCGCCCGTGTGCACATTGGGCAGCAGCAGACCACTGACGCGCACCGTTACAACCTCCGGCACCGCCAGGTTGACTACAAGCCTGGAGATCAAGTCTGGGTATGGACACCAGTTCGCCGTCCAGGCTTGTCAGAGAAACTCCTTTCCCGCTACTTCGGGCCGTACAAAGTGTTGCGCCGTGTGAGTGACCTTAGTTATGAAGTTATCCCAGACGGTGCCACACAACCAAAACGTCGAAAGCACAGCTCGGACATTGTGCACATTGTGCGACTGAAGCCGTACTGCCACCGATAGCCTATGGCCACCCGCTGTGACCACTCTCTTGCTTTTCACACCATTTTTACCGGCCCTTCTCATTTTTTTTCGGAGGGAGGGGGTAATGCCACCTAGCGTTGCCAGGTGGCGCATGACTGAGGTGTGAAAGGAGGACGAAGTTGAAGAGGACGAAAAAGTGTCGCTTGCACGTTTGCGTCTGTGCTGCTGTGTTCTTGTGTCTGGGCTACCCCCTGCTATCATTGGTATCCTTAGTCACCGTGTACGTGACAATATGAATTTCGGTGTGATATGAATTCGCAAAATTCCCCAGTTGAAGTAGACCGTGAATAACAAAAAAAAATTTGGATGTTTCAGACACATTTCTGTGCCACTAGAGATGATACAAAAGCAGGGGCTCTGACTGCATTTGCAAGCATTAAGTGCGATGTAAGGGGGCGATGCATCCAAAAACAACGAGGAAGTGATCCTAGTGCTGCTGATGATGATGAAGTGATGAGTGCTGACATACAGAGCCCCCATTGCAGGTGCCACAATCGCCAAACATGCAGAGCGCACCACAAGTCTCAGGCAATGGCACGGCAATGGCAATAGCCACAGATGAATCATGCAATCCGTAAACAGATTAGCATTAACGCACTGCTTGTGTTACAGCATGCAAATTTTTCTTGTTTTTAATTATGAATTTTGGGTGATACGAATGTTATTCATATATCGTCTAAATTCTATTGCATAGACTACCCATTCCTGAAGAGTAAGCAAAATGTATTTAGTGGGTAGCTAACTGCTAATATGCACTGCTGGTACAGAAAACAAAAAAACAAAAAAACAAAAAACATTTGTTGCATCATAAGCGGTGTTACTGCTACCATCTAATTCGCCCAGTCTATGGACTGCAGAGTAACAGCCTGATGACACAATCAGACCCTTCTTAGCACACCTCTGATGACAGGTGTGCTAAGAAGAGTCTGAGTGTGTCATCAGGCTGGTACTCCGCAATGCATAGACTGGGTGAAAGCAGGGACACTGCTTATGATGTGACAATTATTTTTTTTCCTTAAAAAAATGCATTTGCTCCAAGAATGAGCAACATCAGTTTTTCTTAAAATTTGCAGTGTGCAACCTCCATGCATTTTACACCTACTGAAGATGATGATGCACTTCACAAAGGTCACATTTGTAAGTTACGGCAGAGAGGGAGATCACAATCAGGTCATGTACACTGCAAGGCAAAGGCATGTCCTAATATTTTCTAATCATGTGTCCAAGCAAACTTTATAACCTGCTCTCCCCATCTGACTTTCAGCCACCGCCGGCTATATTTTTGCCTTTACTTCTATCCCCTCAGTTATCCCCAAACGACCATCTTTTACCAATTTGCTGCTTTATGCGGAACACAGCTCACCACCAAAGCCGGGGTTGCAGACACATGCTGTCCGGCGGCTGTGTCGTGGTGAGACAAAACTGTGGCCACCCCCGGCGAGGACGACAGCATCGCTGGTATCCAGCACCAGCCGATCCTGGCACTCGCCATGCACACAGTGCAGGGAAGGGCAGCGGTCACCCTGGGATTTAAAATAAAAGGGGCACTCATCAATAGCAACGTTGCCTGTTTGTACTACAGTCCAAGTACATAACGCAAGATTAACACAGTTCCTGCAAAAAAAGCAATGAAGGCAGTCATAAGCACGTGAACACACACACACACACACAAAAAAAGAAAGAACTAGCACCGGCTCGTCAACAACAACGTTGCCTGTTTGTACTACAGTCCAAGTACATAACGCAAGATTAACACAGTTCCTGCGAAAAAAGCTATAAAGGCAGTCATAAACACGTGGACACGCACACACACAAAAAAGAAAACTAGCACCGGCTTTCAACTGACAGTTCATAGAAAAAAGTGCACACTGAAAAGGGCACATGTTTTGCTTTGCAGTAACTTCTAAAAATTTTGACACAAACTGCATTCAAAAGCTAAGTCATTATATTTCTGGAGAATGGATAATTATTTACAAGCGTTAGCACTTTGAATCCACACAGGGAATGCGCCTAGACAGCCATATGCGGTTTCTCCATAATGTTCAACCTCGTTAGTACTACCCAACAACGCGATAATCTGAGCAGAATTGCAGGCCGTCAACAAAAAGGAAAATTATAGGTGAATAAAGATTATTCCTCAAATTTTTCTTTTTTTTTTTTTTTATTAAATCATAATGTGATTCTATGAACAATTCAAAATGGTTTGCATGTCCCTGCTGGCTGAGATTTATGAAAACAGACTGTCCTGTTGAAGTATACAAGTCCTTCAGTAGACATAATTCCGTTCGTAATGCTGCATTCAAATAGGCATACACAATGGACCCTCATTTGAGAACCATCAATGTAGAAGAGCTACACAGAGGGGTCCATGTTGAGGACTCACCTGGGGCAATATGTGAATCCGCAAACCAGTAGCTGCCTCGAGGGCTACATGGCGCTCATGAAGCCTGGATGCCACTGTGCTCGCTGGCACTGGACCTCCTTCAGGCTGCACCGCCAACAACAAGTCCAGGTGCTCGCTTCCTACCGAGACCTCCGCTGGTGCAGGCTGTATGCTGACCAACTGGTACAAAAGCAAAGCAAACCCACCGATAATGTTATGTAAAGATGGCATCAACATAAGTACCAGTATGGTGCACTCATTATTCCAAGCTAGCTTAATTTAAGCTAGGTAACACTCTGCTCCTTTCAACATAAAGTGTATAAAAATTCTGCTACCAATTCAAATTATGTATGCCTAATTTGAACAAATTTTGGTCCCTTTTTAGCTTAAATTAACAATTTAAGCTGATTAACATGAGTAGCTGATTAACCGCTACTGATGGCCGAGGTCGGTCACAGTGGAAACTCATGATAGGCGTATATAAATATATATACATTATCCCACCATGAGTTCTGGTTTGGCAGTAAAGTCTCAGCAGTGTGATGTGCATGAAATCATCTAGGAGATGGCACTTTGAGTGCTGGCATACGTTGCAGTCCGTGCAAATGCACCCGGTGAATATATAGGGTCGAGGAGCCTTATTTTAATTTTATAGCTAATATCGAATTTTTGATTGTGAACCAAACAATAATAATAAATAATAGTTCTAAGCTGAATATTTCAGGCAATTTCAAATACATGTATATTTGAACAATTTAGAAAATTTTCAAATACTATAAAATACCAGAATAAGTGCTCCAAACTAAGTACAAAAGCTTTTCCACAAATAAACAACTATGAAATAAAGCATAGGTATTGCGAACAGTTCTGCTTGCAACCATAGTCAACATGATATACATCTCATCTATAAGGTCTGAAAAAACATATTGCTCGGCTAGTCGGTGACAGTTCAACAGGATTGAGCGCTCAGTCCTGTTGCCTTTCTTCAGCCCGTGCGGATTGGCTTTTCCTGACTGTAAGACCCACTGAGGTGCTTAACAATATTAGGTGCCATTTCATCCACTTCGTTACAAACAAAAGTTTCTCTGCCTAAATAGCATACGAGGCGTGACATAAAAGAAACGAGACTAAGTGTGTAGCTTGAAAAAAGAGTGGAATTTTAATGAAGTACTAAAAAGACTTCGTGAAAAAATTAGGAGAAAAAGGTCACAGTTGTGGAGTGATGGAGTACTGTTGCACGCGAGACAATGCACCCGCTCACACGGCCCTATCTGTCAAGCAGTTTCTGACCAGCAAAAACATTACTGTGATGGAGCATCCTCCATATTCACCTGATTTGGCTCCATGCGACTCTTTTTATTTCCTACGTTAAAGCTTGCTTAAAAGGAACTGATTTCACCTCAGTTGTAGGGGTTCAGGCAAAAACGAAGAATCTCCTGAAGGGCCTTCCAAAAACCTCGTTCCTTCTCAGACATCCTTCTCACATTCAACATTGTTCTTCGCGTCAACCGGATACATCAGCACACTGTTAGGCATATACCAGTGGTTAAGATGCTAGGCTACTGACTGGAGTACCATAGTTTGAACCCGATTACGGTAGCCGCATTTTGATACAGTCGAACCCGGATATATCGAACTCGAAGGGGATCGCGAAATAGTTCGATATATCGATAATTCGATACACAAAAATCGGCTTGTGACAGCATTTACGATGCCAAAAAACGATACCGCAAGTGTCGTGTAATCAACTCACTCGCATAATGAACCCACCCTCCACTTTTGCACCCGAGAATTTGAAAAAAAAAAAAAAAAAAATGCTTTAAGACCAGCTCGTTCACATGCAAGCGATTGAGCGATCTCAGCGACGAGCGGCAGCGACAGAGCGAAAAATTTCAAACTTGTTGGAACTGCGTCCCTCTTGCCGCTCGAGCCACCGCGACAGCTCGATACAAGGTTTCTGTGTCGCTGCGGCAGAAATTGCGAGCGTTTTCGCTTGCATGTGGTTGGCGTGTCGTCGCATCCACAGCTCATTTCTTGGCAGCGTGCCAAGATGCTGGGCAGCGATAACGTCAGGGCGCGTTTATCTTTTTATGTGGCTCCTCCCGTGGCAACTTGGCAGAGTGCCCATGATGGCTTGATTGCACAAGCCTGGTTCGATTTATCACGCCGCGCTTGGGGCGGGCGTCATGATCGCAGCAGCAGACCGCGTGCTTCTGTTGATTCATACATGCAAAATAAACGGCTCCCCCCCCCCCCCCCCCAAAAAAAAGAAAGAAAAAAAAAAAAAAAAAAAAAAAGGCCTGCCGCTTCTTAACATCCACATCCGCCATATCTTACGCTACGTCGCGCATACAACACAACGATAAGAAAGGATGACTCCCGCAAAAAAAAGAAAAAAAAAAAGAAAAACAGAGAGAGCTGCCGCTTCTTAACGTCCGCAGGCGCCATAGCCACGTCAGCCGCCGCGCGCAGAGGGTTCGCAACACACGCTGGATAAAGCGTCCGATGTCTGTCTGAAAATGGGCTGAGCTTGCTTAGCGCATGCGTAGCGCGTGCTGAAGGAGAGAGATAGCTCGGCAAAAGAATGGGCACACCCACGCACATGGCTTGCAAACGTCATGTGTTGGCGCGTGGAAAACGATAACTGCAGATGCGCGCGCCTTTGGGGAATGGGCGCGGCGCTGTCCAGAACTGTCCCCTCTCATTCCTTCCACACGTGGCTTGAAAACGTTACGCGACAAACGACCAAGGGTGATGCGATCGTCTTTGGGGAAGGCACACTTTCCCGTGCGTGGTGCGGAGTTCGATATATCGAACGACCGGTGAAATTGAGTTCGATATATGACGCAGCTTTCCTATACTTTTACATGGGATTTTCAATGGGATATTCCGTGAGTTCGATATAACCAAATTCGATATACAGTCGAACCCGGATATATCGAACTCGAAGGGGATCGCGAAATAGTTCGATATATCGATAATTCGATATACAGAAATCGGCTTGTGACGGCACTTACGATGCGAAAAAACGATACCGTATTTGTCGCGTAATCAACCCACTCGCATAATGAACCCACCCTCCACTTTTGCACCCGAAAATTAAAAAAAAAAAATGCGTTAAGGCCAGCTCGCTCACATGCAAGCGACTGAGCGATCTCAGTGACGAGCGGCAGCGACAGAGCGAAAATTTTCAAACTTGTAGGAACTGCATCCCTCTCGCCGCTCAAGCACCGCGGCAGCTCAAAACAAGGTTTCTGTGTCGCCGCGGCGGCAGAAATCGCGAGAATTTTCGCTTGCATGTCGATGGCGCGTCAGTCCGTTTCGGTCGTCTCAGCCACAGCTCAATGGCAGCGTGCCAAGATGCTGCGCGGCGATAACGTCAGGGCGCGCGTTTATCTTTTGATAGCTCCAGCGGTGTCGGGGAGCGAACTTGGCAGAGTGCCCGTGATGGCTTGATTGCACAAAACTGGTTCGATTTACCACGCCGCGCTTGGGGCGGGCGTTATGATCGCAGCAGCTGACCGCGTGCTTTCGCTGATTCATACATGCAAAGATAAACGATAAAAAAAAATAATAATAAACATCCCCGCAAAAAAAAAAAAAAAAAAGAAAAAAAAACCTGCCGCTTCTAAACGTCCGCAGCCGCCATATCTTACGCTACGCCGCGCATACAGCACAACGATAAGAAAGGATGAGTCGCCAAAAAGAAAAAAAAAAAAAAGCTGCTTTTTAACATCCGCAGGCGCCATAGCCACGTCAGCCGCCGCGCCGCCGCACGCAGAGGGTTCGCAACACACGCTGGATAAAGCGTCCGATGTCTGTCTGAAAGCGGGCTGAGCTGCCTTGGCGCATGCGTTGCGCGTGCTGAAGGAGAGAGATAGCTCGGCAAAAGAATGGGCACACCCACACACATGGCTTGCAAACGTCATGTGCTGGCGCGCGGGAAACGACAACTGCAGATGCGCGCGCCTTTGGGGAATGGGCGCAGCGCTGCCCAGACCAGCCGTCACCAAATTGTCCCCTCTCATTCCTTCCGCGCGTGGCTTGAAAATGTCACGCGGCAAACGGCCAAGGGTGATGCAATCGTTTTTGGCACACTTTCCAGTGCGTGGTGCGGAGTTCGATATATCGAACGACCGGTGAAATTGAGTTCGATATAGACGCGGCTTTCCTATACTTTTACATTGGATTTTCAAGGGGATATTTTGTGAGTTCGATATAACCAAAATTCGATATATCCGGATTCGATATAACCGGGTTCGGCTGTATCCGGGTTCGATATAACCGGGTTCGACTGTAGTGGCGAAATGCAAAAGCATCCATGTGCTGTGTGACATCAGTGCACGTTTAAGATACCCAAGTGGTCAAAATTATTCCGTAGACCTCCACTATAACCTGGTATGCTAGAGTACAATAAAGATAGTACCACCACTTAATAGACTGGCAGACACGACACAAAGGCTACTATGACTGCATTAGCATGTGCAAGTGGCTGCGTTAGTCATGAACATGTTAAAGTTGCATATAGTTCAAAAGAATGTAAGTAAAGATCGACACAGCAAAAGAGGCAACAAATGAATGAAACTGATCCTTTCTAGCATACAAGTTACTCCAAGCTAACTGGAGCATTCGTGACACGATGGGGCTATAGCAGTATCAAACAGCTGTTTCCTTGACTATATTGCTGCTTCACGGCATAGCAGCAGCCAGCATCTAACTCGCTTGGAAATGGAGCTAGCTGTGCTGATGCAATGCATTGGTGGCTACGCCCATTTGTAGAGGATGGAAGGAGGGCAAGTGCTCGAATGTGCGCCATAAAGTGAACTGTTTCCATTTGCTGCTGCATACACCAGCACTAACGTACATTTATATTTGTGTAAATATACACTAAATTATAACTGTATATGTGGCCCCATCAAAAAGGAAATAAATTCAATCTTTGCCTATGCAGACAAGGTGGCACAAAAAAAACAAACAAACAGGAACGTGGAGAAAAGCATGTGCAGCTTAACTGTGTTGTTAGAATACCTGGTCTATAGCTACCGCCAGCAGATGCTAGCTCACTGTATCGTAAAATAGCTTTATGGCATGATCAAGATGTATGCCCAACATGAGAGCGCTGTAGCCACTGGCTGAACTTGACGCGCCTGAGAGTAGTGTGTTCCCAGCAATTAGCAACACCTCTCACATCTTGCCCCACACATTCTCCCACAAGTTCAGCCAGTGCCAAATTCCACCACTGCTAAGACCAAAAGTAAAACAAAAGAAGGGAAGCATACGCACCAACAGGTCCCGCAAGCGCACGCTGAGAGCTGTCCGCAAAGCTCGTAGCAATGGCCGCCGGTCCGTAACTAGGAAGCGCTCAGCCGTGGTTCCAGCCAAGCGCAAAGCCACAGCTGCCTTGAGAGCCTCCTCGGACACGCCGACGACGTGCACATTCACTGGTGCATGTGTCGGTGTTGTGCTGCCATCAGAAGCGCTCACGTTAAGCACATAGGTGCCGGCATCGAGGCCTGGCAAAGCACGCAAAGTCCCATCGTCCCTGTCGAGGACAAACAGTGATGCATGTGGCCCGGAAAGGGTCAGGCTGACACGGTCATACGGGTCCTCATCCACGGCATGCACCCGGCCCAGCAGCCCTCCAGGGAAGTCGTCCAGGTAAGAAGAGACAACCACAGTCAGAGCCTGAACCTGTAACACAGTTCAGGTAACACAATATGATGACTTAAGGGGTAGTGCTGCAGGAAATGTGGTAAAGAAGGTGACTAACTCCTTGCAGTCATGTTAAAAAAGTTCTTTCCTTTTTCTAGAAATGTACACATTACCACGAGCTTGCTGGGAACAAAAGAGCTAGCCTATCTTTCAGTTCATAATAAGTAAATGTATGTTCTGACTGGTTTTTGTTTCCTTTGCTATTGCAATCTTTTTTTATAGCTTCTGATATGATATTGTTAAGGAGAAGAAGAAGTGTTAGTGTTCAGGAGAGCCAGGAAAATGAAGAAAGAAGAGGTCATCGAGGTGTGCGTGTTTCGTTGGACTTTGTCTTGTTGTGCCTGTGCTGCTGTCCGCTGGCTGTGTGAACCTGGCCTGTCAAACCTGCCATACGGTCTTCATGGTCACGTTACAATATCATCTTTAAAAATCTGATAATGTGATGAAACATCTATTTAAAGTAAATAAGCAAGCAAATATACAAGGGGGTTTAATTATTTTTATGCTACAACTAGCAGTTTAGTATAAACAATGAAACTACAAGTGCATTTTTCTAAATGATTTAATGGTTCTTCTTACCGTAGTTTCACTAAGTTTCATGCAAAATAAATATGCAGATATATAAGCTAACACAAAAGTACACAATGCAAACTCACCTGTGGCCTGAAACGGCTCTTCTCAACAGCGAGCACAGTGACGTGTGCCTCTGCTGCCAGAGGTGGGCTGCCCGAGTCGTAAGCCTGCACACGCAGCTCATGCCGCGAGCGCGGATTAAGCGGTCGTGCCAACCGCAGTTCTTGGCCCTCAATGTGGAAAAAGGGCTCCTCCTCTTCCTGCTCAGCTCGAGCTCCTTCCAGCAGCAGCTGTAGCCGAAAAGGAGGCCCATGTGCAGCAGAGTCAGCATCGCTGAGCGAGAAAGACAGCACAGTCCAGCCGGCTGGCCGGCCCTCATGCACCACGGCCGTGTAGTTGCTCTGGTCAAAGCGTGGTGGATGGTCATTCACATCCAGCACCTCCAGATGCACCAGCGCTCGAGCTGAGAGTGGAGGTGTGCCACCATCCCAGCACTCCACCTCCAGTGCATACCGGCTCACCTGCATGTTCCCCCAGCCACCGTCTATATCATGGTTCACCTTACAACACACCTCTCCACTCCCCGTTTCTCTGCACACCTCTGTTACACGCTGTGCCAAAGTGAATTGATAGTTATTGCCTTAGTGGCCAAATGAGAGAGTAGCACACTTGCCATCTCATGGTCCAGTGGTCCAGCCACACTCAGCTGACCAGTGGCCGGATCCAGGGCAAAAGGACCCGGCTGCAGCAGAGCATAGCGCAGCTCTCCACCGCTGTCAGCGTCACTGGCTTGCACCTGCACGCCGTCAAAGGCAGTGCCCAGATGACTTATGCAAGCTGCTATTAGAGACAACAGCCCGAGAACTACCTTTCACCTAAAGCGCAAGGCAGTGTCTCCTGACAATAAAATTCCACACTGCATGCAGTGTCATGATAGAAATCACACAAGTCAAATCAACTCCTTGGGGTAGTTGGTAAAAGTGCAAAGCGTTAAATTGACTAAGCTCAAGCAAAAATACAAACCATATCAACAAGAAAAATGCACGTGTCTAAATGGGAATACTAGCGGCTCACTGCAAAAATCGATCCAGGGTATGCTCTCAGATAAATCAAGCACAAAGGCATTTCTCGCAGCTTCTGTAAAAACAAGCTGAAAGTGCAGTCTACAATCCATAAACTACCCCGTCATTGTTGTGTGACACTCTTGCCTGCAATAAAGAACTTTACCACATTATCACAGTTGCACGTGGTGTGGTGTGGTGCGGTGCGGTGCGGTGCAGTGTGGTGTGGTGTGGTGTGGTTAGGTTAGGTTAGGTTAGGTTAGGTGTTATGGGTGTTATGTGATAGTCAGGCTATCTTTTTAAGCACATGATTAGTGCTCCATGCCGAAAGACAGCACTACGATACTTTGTGGTTATGAGCACAAGAACACATGACGGCACTGGGTGCAAGACGACATTGAAGAGACTATTCAGGCAAGATGGAAGGGAACAGGAATAAAAGCCATCAAGCACAAAAGCTACGGGTTTTCAGACGCTGCATGCAGAGTTCCGCTAAAGCGTGACAAGCGGCATCGTGAGAGGAGCATGCACATCGCTTACCTGGAGCACAAGCTGCCCAACGGCTGCATCTTCGGCAACAGTGCCACTATAGGGGCCCCCGAATATAGGCGCATTGTCATTTGCGTCCAGCACGGACACATTCAACCAGGAGCGGGCACTGAGAGGTGGCTCGCCCCCATCCCGAGCCTCCACTGCCAGTTGGTAGCTCCGAGTGCTCTCAAAGTCCAAGGGCCGGGCCACCCGCAGTACACCTGAGCAAGCAAAATTCGGCACAATGTATTAAGGCACACATCTTAGCTGCTCCTGAATAAGTGATCACGAAAAGTTCTCTTGATTTTAACCTGCTTTTTAACCTAAAACGATTTTTCAGTTCAGCAGTGAGTTGTGTGCATCTTTACATCACAAAACCTGTTTACTCTAGTGATAATTTTTTGTAGTTATGTTTCATAATGTTACTACCAAAATGTTCCCAAGTGTATTTTTTTGACGCATGACCCATCTGTAGCAGTATAATAGTTTTGCTTTCGACTTCGTGAATTGGATTGTGACTGTCAACTATTATATGTGTACCTCGGATCTGGGTAGGAGTGTGTAGGGTGACTGCTATATAAGAGGTTCTTCTCAAAATAGATGGTCGTTCAGTTTTCACATTCAACTGTGAGCCTTGGCTATGCTTCTTCAAGGTCCATCCCAGACCCCACAACTATGACTGCACAAGCATATTAGGCAGTGGGTCTGAGATAAGCACATATCAGAGCCACATCCTGACCCAACATGAGAACTGACCTGTCTTTGGCTCAATGCTGAAGTGTCCCATGTCATTGCCAGCAACCAGGGAATATGTGATCTGAGCATTGACACCTGCATCTCGGCTGGTGGCCTTCACACCAGCGTTGATGGGTGAGCCCACGGGGGCAGCTTCAGAGACCGCAGCAGCATATGCTTGCTGCGTAAACTCAGGCGGGCTGTCATTGATGTCCTGCACGTAGACAGTCAGGGGCACACGAGCAGCCAGGGGAGGTTGGCCATGGTCCTGCGCCTGCACGGTCAGGTTGAACCTGGCGCACTCCTCTCGGTCGAGCGGTCGTTCCAACCGCACCAGCCCAGACAGTGCATCCATGCTGAAATGGCTGTTGGCGGAAGCTTCGACCAGCGAATAGCTGAGGCGTCGGTTTGGACCTGCACCAGAGCATTTCGATCACAACAAGGAACTCCGCTGGCGCCATTCCATGGTGACAGGAACAGGAGCAGAGCTTCGAGACACTAGAGCAGGGGGTTCTAAAACTGGTTGCAGCAAGACCTTTTGGTTTTTAGGGGAGCTAAATGGTTTTCCCAGTAACTTAAATCCATGCATTCCTTTGCAATCCATGCAAAGCTTCACCTTATTCACTTTGTTTTTGGACTTACCATACTGTAATTGCTTCCTGCAAACTGTTCCCCTATGCAGACACCCATTAATGACTGCATTGCATCACATTTTGAGACACTATGCAACATGTTACGTTAGAAGGGGCAGATGCCACGACATGCAAGATGCCTCAGCTCCTTTTTTGTATCCAGGTGCCATGGTTTGAAATTGAATTGTCAAGTTTTATACAAACAGTAAAATATGCAAGAACAGAAGCTGCACTATGGAGTCTGTAGAAGCTGCACCACACAAACAGCTATAGAAGCAGTGTGCAATATTTGCAGATATGATTACTGCATTCACCACGAGCCTTAATGTTTAATGTAAACGTGAGCAGCATGTACTCAAAACTTAACGGACACCATGATCACGTGAAGAACTGCTCCACATACAAAGCCCGACTGATCAGCACAGAGTCTATGCGCCTGCACTCTGCTCTGGTGGACTTGCAAAAATGCGAAGATTCTTTTGCTCCAGCACTTTAGCGGCTTCGTTGCCCTAGGGATTTCAAAGCCACTCTTCACTTGGACCATATGAACAGCCTTCAAATTAGTCACCTCATAAACGTGGAATATTCCCGATAACTTAACTGTCAGTCAAGTATGGGAGTTTAGGCAACCCCACCACAAGCCAAATAGGGCTGAAAAATGCAGGGAATTCTGCAAAAGCAAAGTTCATTAGAATAGATGAAATTAGATGACGCTAGAATGTGTTAATGCTCATTAGATCAATGTTCATCTGCCTTTGAAATAATCTTTTTTTGCTTCCATCACACGCTCTACTCACCCAAATCACGGTCAGAGGCATGCACTTGCGTAACCAGGCGGCCGGCAGGCGTGTCCTCGGGCAGTGCCAGCTCGTAGGTGCTCTGGCCAAACACAGGCGGGTTGTCATTGACATCGCTCAGCAAGAGCTCCACACTGCTGTTGCATTGCCACTCCCAGCGAGCCACGTCACGCACATGCGCCACCAGCGAGTAGTGTGACCGCTGTTCCCGATCCAGAGGCCGTGCCGTGTGCAGCACCCCTACGTTCAAAGCAAGCAATGATCAGCGTGCGCTTGAACGCGCCAAGTGATGACGCAGAGCTGTTCTAAATGATTTCAGTCTCCAGATATGAAGGCTGAAAGCCACTGTGATATTTATGCTACGCAGTATAATGTGAGAAAATAGCGACTGTTGTTATGCTATTCTATGCAACATCCCCTTTTTACACTGCGCCGCCTCTTCATGTGGCATGTCAGCTACTCCTCCTAACTCTCCCACCTCCCTCACTGAGCAGATGTCTCCACAAGTGTAGCGGTTCTGAATATTTGTGCTATTAAAAGCTATCGCTGACAAAATTGAAAATTCTAACTTTGCTACACTTCTACAAAAAATTACGGCCAGCTCCCAAGTGTGAGCAAGATGGTACCCCGAGTCTTACCACTGCTGGCATCCAAGACAAAGTCCTCAGATCCTTGGCCCGAAAGGTAGAAGTGTAGCTGAGCATGGTGGGCATCATCTGCATCCGTGGCTCCAACCGTCAAGATAGCGGTACCCACAGCGATGCTCTCCGAGACAAGCTCCGTGTACTTGGACTACAATGGCCCACACCGTAAGGAATCATGGAAAAAGCACATGGCACAACACGAGACACATGCCTTTTTGTGACAGTGCTTACCCCTTTTGTAACAACGTGTTGAAAGCTTACTCAGGATTCTCAAAGTTCACACTTCGTGCGCCAGAACATTATGCACAACACAGCAGAAATTATTTCATAGAAATTACCATTAAGTGGACTAAAAGAACCTTAATACGATAAAAATATATTTTGTAATTGACTTACTTAGGAACTTCATTGTGACAACACTATTTATCGCGTTGTTACGTGGCATGCCAGCACTACCGTATTTATTTTGATTTTTGAAAATTAAGCGAAAGTCACAGCTGACAGGTATTCAGTGTTTCAGGCTCATTTCAGATGCTATCAGCAATAGTAAAGTGCAAAAACTAACACAATGGTAGTCAGTAAATACAAGAGGCAAGTTTTAACTAAAAATAAAAGACAGGTTACACTGCTATAAAAATTGTGTGCCCCAGGCATATGCTGTGTCCTGGCATTCAAAAAAATAGCAGCCTATGTATATATACATTTAGCTTACAACCATCAACTGAAGCAAAAAAATAAAATCTCACCTTGAGGCAGATTGGTGGATTATCATTGCTGTCCAGAACTGTTATCTCAAGCTGAGTTGTTGCCACATGTAGACCATCTGTGGCCACCACTCTGAGAGTGTAGTTCTGACGTGCTTCCCTATCCAGCGGTCTTTGTACAAAGACCTCACCACTACTGCGTACTGCAAACTGCTGACCAGGGTCACCGGAGAGCACGTAGTAGCCAACAGGAGCCAGCTCCTTGTCGGCATCTTCTACACGAAGTCTGGCAACCACAGTGCCAGCAACAGCATCCTCAGCAACTTGCACTTGGTATAGGGTCTGCTCGAACACGGGAGGATTGTCATTCACGTCCAGGACTTCCACGTACACCCACACTGAGGAAGACTGCAGACCTTCATCCCGGGCTCTCACTGTGAAGTTGTAGAAGGGCACAGCTTCTCGATCAAGTGCTACTAGAGTTGTGATAACACCACTCTGTGGGTCGATCCGGAAGATGTCAGCGGCAGGGTCAGTTTCCTCGTAAAATTCGTATGTCACCCTTCGCACCGAGACGTCAGGGTCGTGGGCCACCAGTCTGGCCACTACACAACCTTCTTCGGCGTTCTCGGCGACTGCAGTTTGGTACGACATCACGTCAAAGACAGGGTCACAGTCATTGACGTCCATGACATGCACGGTCACGTCAAGCGCTGAAGCCAGACCACGGGGTGTCTCCGTGCGCAGGGTTAGCTGATGCGAAGCCTGGTGTTCACGATCAAGTGGTGCAGCAATGACCAAGTTGCTTGCCGCGTCAATGCTGAACTCTGAGCTGCCTAGAAGTGTGGTGCCTGGCGCCAGCGCCAGCAATGGAGTGCCAAGGGCTGCATTCTCGTGCACGTGCAAGTCACGGGTGGAAACGCCCAGCACGGGCAGCTCCTCAGGCGGCTGAACGACAGCCACCGTGACGGGCACCACAGCCCATAGAGGCCTAGGATTGCCCTGGTCACTGACGTGCACAAAGAACTGGAACACACCGGCTCCTGCGACAGTCAAGGCGCCAAACGCGTGAGCTTACATGGCCTACATGGACAAGAAAGAAGGAGGAGGACTTAACAGCCAGCAAACATGTAAGCAGATTCCAAATTTCTTTACGTAGGATAAATGGTCACCTTTTGAATAGTTGCACCAATTTCGATAAAGTTTGCAGGGAAGGCTTATTTGCCTTTTATTAGAATATATATAATGTTCCATCACCTTAGCACAAAATAGAAAAAAAAAGCTGTAGCTGTCATAATGAGTAATGAAGTTTGTCAGCTTAGGAAAACTATAATTTTAAAAATCATGAAGATGTACTAACCATTTGTGCTTGGGTAACTTCTAGGTATTTCTTGTGCAGGATAAGGCTAATTGCGAGTTCTTCATGACACTTTTTGTAAAAAGCTCAGCACTTTAAAAATGAAGTTCATTTTTCCTGCAGACAGTAAGTGTCACAAATTTGATTTTATTTTTTTCTCAGAAAATAACTAGGAATCCAAAAAGTATGTTATCTTGTTCCCAACAAAATTTTAGTCCAGAAACCACCTTGAAAGCAGCTTTTGGAGAAAGAATTTGGAAATGATAGTTTTCCTAACGGCTGTGCTCTTACAAAAGTGCGAACTGAGAAAAATGAGCTCAAAACATGCTATTAAAATTTACGGCCTGAATTAATAAATCACAATAGCCTGGTGCATACTTCGGACTGTCCTTTTCAACACGACACTGCTCTGTGGCAATTGCTTTGAGTTGCCTCTTTTGTTTTTTGTTTTTTTTTTTCAGCTTTACAGCTGTCCGGCACCCTTGTCAGTGCTCGTGAATACTTTCCTTAGTTGCTTGCTGGCGTGCCTCTTCATCTAGGCTCCATATTCTATCTCCAGCTTATCGAGCACTTTGGTTAGCCAGGCTTCCAGTGCTGTGAAAACAGCATTCAAACATCACGTGCTACGTTTTAGTCAATCCAAGCTCCTGTTTCGATTCACCAGCCAATCCTCTGTTGCCCCAGCCCAAAATTTGTCTTTCCTTTCTCTTTTTCTTTTTAGCTGTCAGCTGTTCTCTTGATAGCAGGTCCTTTTTGGCTACGGAACATAAAAAATAATCATTCTAACTTGGGGATGCAGTCCGCATTCAGTTTCTTGCCCACTATGTGGCTGCGTCTTTAAATAAGCCTCCAAGGCACTTTCGATGGTGAAAGCACCCAATCTCGCAAAAAAAGTAATTTAAATTTTCCTACTGCGCAGATGACAACCCAACTTGGTGACAAGTTTCTTAAATACATGCACAATCCAAACGAACAAAAATTTAAAAACACATTTTTTTGGTGAAAATTGTGATTTTAGCCCCACATTACTTTTAAACATTCTGCAAGCAAGACACCAATGCGTATGCTGTCTCAAATGCACTGCTGCCAAGTTGCAGACAGCTGTTTTGCTATCGCAAACAATTCTGCAGGTGTTGGTCGTAGCAATGGCTCGGATGATGGTGGCCGCCTCTTCTGGGATGGTGCCCATTATGGAAAAGCTCTTTTCCGCTACCTTTTACTAATACGTGGCGGCTGCAGTCATGGCTGCCATGTGATCGTGTCGTGCAGCGTCTGTGTAGACGACCTGGAGATCTGAATAATAGTGCTGATGTAAACTTTGACATTTTGCCGTCCTTACTTGGTGATAGTTCGGATGCATACTTTTCGGTATGGTGTATAACTATTTTGCACCAAATCTTTCTAGGAACTGCAAATTTGGAATTTAAGAATGGGCCTAGCAGGACCCAACTTCAAGAGTAGTGCTCTGCCCGCTTCCGTCGCTCCCGCAAAGAAGAGCCAGAGGGTCTTCAAGCATAATAGGCCTTCCACCAGTTCATCAATGATGTTGTGGACACTCAAGGCCGAAAGATGGATTGTGGGTGTGTTTGGAGTTTACCCAAGTGCACATTTGACTGCGCCTCTGATGAGACAGTCCAGCTTTAGCCTGTCCACTGCAAACATATTGATGTAAGCGGCAACATATACTGTACGGTTGAGAACAAAAGCTTGGATTTGTCAACAGATAGTATTCTTTCACGCCGCTGAGTTTATTTGTAATCCTCTTGATGAGGCGGCCATTCCAATAGGTTGCAGTTGAGGGTTTCTGAAAAGCCATTGTACTTTGATAATTGTTTTGAAAGATTAAGCGTAATATTCTGGTTTAGTCCACTTCGGGAGGTCAGCCAGGTTAGCTTTACCACATGAACAGTGTTGTATTGAACGCTGGCTTTCCCGCATTGCATCAGTGTTCTGTGAAAAATGGCACCGCCAGAGCGGAGGCTAACACCCATCAAATGCTATGTTCCTCAGGTCAAGCAGTTTTACCTGTCATTCTCAGATGACTAGTGCTGCCGCCATTAGGTGTCTAAGGCCGCGCCCTACACTGCGCAGCGTGCGAAAGTGATTGCACAAGCAGCATTAGAAGAAACATCATTTGCAAGGGCGTCATGCACCATTCACTACATCAGATGTTTCATTCATGGGAGTTCAATAGATATGTTCAGTAGTGTTAAACCTTTGCATGAGATTCCTTGAATGGTAGATGCAGGCAATAATCCAATATATATTGGTGCAATACACCTGATAACAACTGCATTTTGAATTACACATCAGAATGTGCATGCATGTACAAAAGTTTCTTTTTTTATTTTCGTGTTTCAATAAAAGGTGACATGCACCCCACAGTGTTGACAAACTGAGTGATGTTGTACACAACAAGATAAATGATTTTACAACCAATAAAGTTATGTACAAACACCACTCATACAGTCCCCATTAAACCAGTGGCTACACATTAACTACTTGATGCAACTTATGGTATGGTATGGCAACATTAGCTATTTCTTTCAAAATAGGTTAGCGTTTAATATGCACAACATACATTGTTGCAATGCATTGTCACATTGTTGCACTGCAGTTGACCAAATCCTCTGCTCTTAAGGCAAGATCTTTAAAAAGCACATAGATGCTGTTATCAACTCAGGCAAGTCTGCTTCCCTGTGTTGTGCGAGATGTTGACACTTTGTTGACACAAAAAGCTTATAGAATTGCGCAAGCTTTTCCCCTTCTCGGTACATATGAGACAATATGCTTACCTTTGAGAGGTGCCTTCAGATAAAGTTCTCCCGAGTCATGCGTGACATTGAACAATGCACTGATATTGCTTGGGGCTTCATGAAGACTGTAGCGAGGCCAGGTTCCTTGGTCACGGTCAAAAGCACGAACCTGTAAATTACACCAGATCGTCACAAATGGCAGAACAGTACATGAGCGGGGGACAGCTAATAGGTTTTTTTTTTATCCCACTTACCACACTTCACAACCATTTCTCTCATTTTTCAATTTAATCTAGGATTTCAATTTTTCCAAAACATGTGATGTGTTAGTGATTCTTTCAATTGATTTCATCATATATATAAAGCTTTGCTTTTTCCTATTACTATTGTTACTTCTATTGCCATTGCCTTTAATATCGCAGCCACAGTTATAGCAAAACTGACAAAAGGGGACCAAAGCCTGCCTTTTACATTTACTGCAATTAAAAAATGTCAGTGAGGCCTTGTGTTGAATTAGAGTTGTCCATTTGCTTTTTTGGAGTGATTCACTAAGAGGGAAATAGATCTTTAAAAAATAAATTTTAGTAATGCAGGTAGGATTACAAAATCTTCAGAAATCATTTGTGTATTTTTGTGGGCAGATTCTGACATCACATGACCTCTGTTCAGGGACTGCTATTACTAGATATTTTATGCTCCAGAGTATCAAAGCCACAGTAAGTTACACTATCTTCATCCTTATGTCCATTATTTTCACTGCGCTCGCAGCAAGGGCTTGAAGTATTCAGCCATGGTGTGACATAACTTGCCTTGACAAGCGTAGTGCCCACACTGGTGTTTGCCCAGATGCTAGCTTCATATTCAGAGGCACCAAAAGTTGGCTCGTTGTCATTTACGTCAGTGACAGCCACACGAACAAGAGCAAATGCCAGGCGGCCACCACCATCAGTGGCGGAGATGGGAACCTCGTAAAGATGACGATGCTCACGGTCCAAAGGTTCTCGAGTGACAAGCTCCCCTGCATTGAAATAAGTTACGATGACCCAGCGAGTAACAAATATAAACTTTCTTAAAACCTCTCACACCTACTGCGTTCAGATAACTTCGTGCAGTCTTTTATCTTGCTATACTTTAAAAGGTGGGTAAAAGAATTATTTTCATGATTAGAGGTTTCTGAACAAAAATTCAAGCATTGCATTCCTATATCAACATAGGCAGTCCTGACAATTATGCAGAAATGAATTTAGAATCTTTATTAAATGGGATCATGTAGGGGCTGCACTATAAATGTGCTCATGCTGCAAGCTCTGAGCAACCTTTCTATATATGTACGTTACTTATCACACTATACTTTTATAAACAATTTCAAGAGTGTCACTTTTTGTGTATCTAATCGTTTAATAAGCAGTTGCCTTTCTGGCCTAATGTGTGAAGAAATTTTTAACATTCCGAACTTCTGAAAATTTAAACTATAGTCTGCAGCTTTAAACTGTGGGTCTCCTGCAGTGATATGAAAATGTCTAGATGGCCTCATAGCATATTTAGATGAGATCTTTTTTCTTGATTTAAAGTTCCTTAACTTAAAAGGAAAGGGTTCCTGATACTAGTTAATGCTTATACTCAAGTAATAATATTTTCAAAAAACGGTGAAAGAAAAACAGGGAGAATGCTGACAATTATAGTGAGACTATAATAAAATTACTGAAGTACATTGCTATTCATAGGGGAGATCTTTGAGCAAAGGGATTTCTTCTATTTATACTCCAGTAAAGTTACCACAGTGAAATTAACATTCTATAGTGAAGTTACCCCACCATAAATAACAAGGTCATGCATATAATATATAATAAAAAATATGTCTGAATAGGTGAGCAATCAGCATTATTGCATTATAATATTCTACAAATGTATGCACGGCTCACATCTTTCAATAGCCAAAATCCAGTCCTCTCAATGATGGCATAAATGCACTGCTATCAGAAGACAGCAGCATGTCATTTTAAATACATGTTAAGCCTTGTGAGCATCCAAGAAGTAGAAGTGTGATTTCTTTCTCACTTCAGGAGCCCAAACTGCCACCCTGTGTGAAGAAACACAAGTGAAATGCTTAAAAGGCCCAGTCACCTGTAGTGCTATTGATGTTGAAGTGCAATGCACAGCTTTGGCTGCGGATGGTGTACGTCAATGCGCCCAGCGCCCCCTGGTCTGGATCCGTAGCAGACACGTGGGTCACGTGTGCCCCTGGTGGTAGGTTCTCTGCCACCACTGCTTCATACACAGCCTGACTGAACTGGGGTGAGTGTTCGTTGCTCGGCACCACCATCACCCGCAGCTGGGTGTAGCTCTGGTACACGCCGTCTGTGACCGACACGTTGAGCTCAAAGCCTTCAGGTGGCCACACAGAAGGCTGGTTAGACAGTGTCACCACTCCTGCACATATCAGGAAATAAAAAAAAATTAATAAATAAAAAAAAGTGATATCAGAAACGCAGCAGAACACTGATGCTGGCCTGTACAACAGAAAATAGCATCTTACTTTCGAAATAATCTATCAACCAGTAACAATGGCCAGTCTTTGACAAACTGTACTTTTCTAATGCTTATTTTTTGGTGGTGGTGGTGGTGGTGTTCTCTGCTCTCCAAGACTGCGAGCTTTTGGCACTGCAAAGACCGTTAGGTCACTTATGCGATATACAGTACCCCACTTTTGTGGAATGCAATTTAGCAAAAGCTTAGCAACTAATAAAAAGAAAAAAACCCTAGTTCTGTGTTGAGTCACGAGAGGTGGATACAATTGTTTTAAGAAGCAACAGCGCATTTTTTCTGGGAAGAAAGCCCACCATACACAGTTGCTGCCATTCCCAAAAGAAAGGAGTGTTCACTGCAAAATCACAAATAAATGGAGCATTTGTTTTTCTGTTTGTTTGTTTTTGGCCTCCTGCCAAAAATCTGTTCCTATGTTAGACCCAGCCTCGGGTAGTTTTCTGAAACACACACCACAACCAGTACCCACCTGATGACCGGTTGATGGCAAAGAGCTGTGCCTCGTTGCCAGCAACGATGGCGTACGACAGCTGGTCAGAGATATCTGGGTCCAGTGCAACCAGCCGAGCAATAAACTGGCCTCGAAGAGCCCGCTCGTCGACCACAGCTGTGTATCCCGGCTGTCCAAACACTGGCGGGTTATCGTTCATGTCTATCACAGTCACCCAGACGCGGGCTGTAGAGCTTAGAGGTGCGGGATGGCCAGCATCCGATGCTACCACTTGTAGCCGGTGCAGGGCCTGCGTCTCCCGATCAAGAGGCGCCCGAAGCCGCAGGACACCTGAACCTTCCAGGTGGAAAGTGGCACCGTCGTCGTCAGCTAGCCTGAGCTCGAGCTTTGGTCCATCACGGTCAGTGGCGCGCAACTCTAGCAGCACACTGGCCACAGGTGTTGACTCTGACACGCTCACATTGTACCAGGGCTGCTCAAATAAGGGGGCGCAGTCATTGACGTCCTCCACGTTGATGGTGACTGGCACGTCAGAGTGGGCACCACTCACGGAGTCTGTGGCTCGGACCATCAGCGCATGCCGTGGCTGGCTCTCATAATCCAGTGACTCGACCAGGGATAGCACACCTGCATAGAAGTGCAGGTAAAGAAAGCATCACATTTTTCAGGACAAAGCTTTTCACTCTAATAATGCGATACCACTGTCTGCTTGTTGGCATCAGCAGTCAAGGCTTCTATTAAATAAGCATAAGCAAGCAGAAGTAGTTGCACAGTCTTACATAAAATTTAGCAATGCCTGACTATTGTATGCCTATCACTGTATATATCCAAGCTATAGCAAGTCTCGGATGCCATCACAGGATGAACAGGATGTACACTTCAATATTGGCATTTGTTTTCAACATGCGTGAATAGAATAAGCCTGAATATTTTTTTCTTTATTGAAGAAGTGTATCATAGACAATCACTGCATCTCACCAGGGCTAGCAGATTTGCTTATCAGAAATAGAAGAACATGATGTAAACATTCAGTTGCTTGTCTACACTCAGGTATAACCAGCAAAACATGAACACACATCATAAACATGTCATCGCCGCATTATATTTCATGACAAAGTGCTGATATGACGGTTGCTACGTATTACTATGCAGCTTAAGAACTTCTCTCAGCCTAATTATCATCAAAACAAGGAAATGTACCCCTGAAATAGCAGTCAGCAGCTAAAAAAATTGTGCAGTTTACAGGCTCTTTTCATGCTTTCATTTTAACTATAAAAGCTGCATTAGCACTTCTCTGAATGAGCAGTTCACTCATAAGCGGATTTGATAAATTTTCTCAGACAAGCGCATACAGCTTTGTGGCATGCTATGTGGAGGCAAGCACAATACTTGTGAGTGCATCAACACGTCAGAAAAAACTCACAGCATGCCACACGAAAAACTCACTGTAAGTGGTGAAAAACAGTAGCAGGCGAGTGCTCAAAAACAACGCAAGGAGTGAGAATATGCCTATCGTTATGGGAACTTTGCTCTTTACTGTCACACCACTCCAGCAGCAGAAGTGGACATTGCCAGTGCACACAAAGCCGCAACTGCAACTTCCATGCAGCAAGACATTTTCATGGGAAGAATGTAGATGCTTCCTGGCTCGATTAAGTGATTACAGCACTGCCCTTCTTGTGGCAAGGCTTTGCATGGAGACAGATCAGCCAAAAGACAAGCACTGGCTTGATTCTTTCCCTGCTTATGCTTGTTAGCTTCGTTTCAGACAAATGGCACTTCAGAGTCAGTTTGAGCACGAGCATCACAGCTGTGACATCACAACATTTGTGCAGTCAAAAAGAGTTTATTTACGAGGTACTGCAGAAAGGTCGGCATAAGGTACTGTGCTCTGGCCGGCTTCTCTGCAAGGAATGCAAAAAGAAAAAAGAAAAAAAGTAGAGGAAGAAAAGAAACAGAACAAAGGATCATGACACAACACAAACACATACATGCTGATCCAAGCTGATCCAAGGTCAAATATGAATATCCCTGCGCCGCTCTGCACTCACTTGAACAGCTGCTAAACAAAACAGCTGCTTTTAAGACTTCAGAATCCCCAACCTGAACAAAGTTCTCATAGTTTCAACCATGAAAGTATTATCAGATGTGCAATGGCTCTTCTGGCATTCTATAGAACTTAGCGTGCTGTTCCAGTGCCATATGAAAATTAATTGGCCTAAAAAACTGCAAGAAATATGACACACCTCTCAGGTAAAAATGTGTACTGATGCCATGCAAAAACTTGGCCGAGCCTACCATCTCTTGGTTGAACCATCGATGGCTTGGTTACGAGCATAGAGCAGTATTTCTAGAACAAGGGCAGTAACCAAGACATCAGCGTTAAGTGCTTTGTGCACAATGACCTGGTGCAAACTGTGCAGCACTGTTTCTCGAAAACTTCACGCAAATCACAGTCTGTTTTGGACAACCAGCCATTCATAACAGAGCAAAGGCAGTTAGCATGAAAGTCTAGAGTAAGCCTGAACATTTTCTCTGGATACAGGAAGAGCCCACTAGGGGCTCAAGTAAAAAGTGTGGGGATTCACACGAATCCCCTGCCCCCATTATAACGGCCGTGCGTAATTAACACGTGAGATTAGGTGCGCTGGTAGGGAGGACCGAGAGGAGAGGGCACACTGGCCACCCTTCCCAGTCTCCCACGGCGACACCGCGCGGGTTTCCCTCTTTCCTCCCGGCGTAACACAGAGACCTTCTCTCCCCAGTCCGAGAGAAGTGCGTCTCTCGCAATTTCCTTGGGGCTTTTCGGCGGTTAATTGCGGATACACGCGGTTGTGTTTTCCGCCGGGGAGACTGCCGCTGTCACCGAGTCACCCGGTCACCATACGCACCTACCGCAACGGGCCGTGAGCAGCGAAGCCATGCCAGGTAAGCAGAGCACTCCTCTCACCTCCTTGCGTGTGCTTCCCCATTTGTGGATTTTATTTCACCACCGTACGCGAGCGGGGCGTTCGCTCGCTACGGGGGTCGTACTTGAGTGTTCTCTTGCTGTGTACTCGAGCACAATAAACCCTGTGCGAGTACGTAACTCGGTGTCTGTCCCCTCTGGCCTGAACCCCCCGCAGTGGCATGGGGGTCACAGCTCTATCTGTTAGGGCTGGCACACCGCAGCTAGAAGGTGACTGTAGCGTCTAGCCTCCTCCGTGGTGCATTCTCGCAAGAATAACCCCCATAAAGGAACAAAAAAGAAATTAACTTCACAAATGACTGCAGTTACGAAGAAATGCAGTAAACTCCTGAATTCTAGTAACATGAATCATGAAAGACCATTTGGTTAGTTCCCCATAAGATTTGGAGTAAAAAAATTTATGATTACACTTAAGGGTATGACGTGATAGCATTAATGGCTCTCGTCCATGACTCCCCTTGAAGATCCTAATTTGCATGCACTTTGCTACTCAATCACTAATCCCTTAGTTTGTTCTTTTGATTGCTTCACACATACTCATTAGCATATAGTAGTAGGATATGACACTATGTGAAAAAGCACCCGACTTAAGTATGAAGCCCTGTTTGAACCAAGATGTACAAACGTGCCTATGTGGCCTAAGAATAGCGTGTCTGACTCTGGATCCAAGGGTCGCAGAGGATTCAATTCCCACCTCACGCTGAGTTGACAGCTCCCGCCAACTCGGCCATGTTGTGTGGTCCTGTGATGTCTCACAACCTGCTGAACAATCAGTGCCCAGCCATGTCGCCTATCCAGTTACCACTTTACAGAGGCGTGCTCCCGATTTTTCACTCGAAATGCCAGCAATGGCGGGTTCTCTGAAGAACGGGGCCTATAATGCGATAGAGCTAAAATCTACTTAAGACGGATTGTTTCCCGTGAGCGTCAATTAACACCCAACTTTCGCAGCCACTGCAAACCATAGCAAAGCCCAACCAAATGCGTTCATAAGGTGTTGGTGCAGTTCTGCCGAGAAAAAACAACAACTATGTATCAAAACTGTTCTGTGCAAGAGAACGCACCCCCATAAGATAGTTTCCGTGCAACTTCACGCCAAACTGAAAGCAAACTGTCTTGCGGGACCTTGGAAGGCAAGCTTTCCTGACGGTTTGGAAAAGGCAGGGCATCTCCCCGCCTGCCATCTCAACATAATGCACATACCAAGTGCTCCACCTTTCCTCTGGCAGATCAAAATTGGCATAGACACCAAATGCACCCATTCTTCGAGTTGGGAGTTTAAGATCTCGGCACTGAATTTCCGAACGAAGCAACGTTCCAACACGCGTTAGCGTGGCGGTAGGATGACCAGAAATCTGCGCCGCATACACATTGCCTGCCATGGATGAAAAGTCATGTGGTGCTCTTGTTCACAGAATTAACAGCTACGGCACAGTCAGTGCAACAGACATAAACCTACGAAAGTAGGCTAGAGGGAGAGCAAATTATCAGAAAAAAAAATACAAGTATTCGTGGCAGCAGAAGAAATACAACCAGTAAAGAAAGAAAACTACACCAATGCTGTTTTCAAGTATGATAATGTGAGCTTGATTAATGTGTAACTCTTCAGCTCATTTCATGCATTTCAGAAATTCCATAACCACAGCTATCCTTTAATTCAAAGGCCACTTTATTCACCGTTTTCATTTAAGATATATTTATGCATTTACACAAGTTAAAACAAAGCCAGTTGGCCTAAATTTCGAGAGCTCTCCCTCACAGCCAATGTCGCTTTAGGGCACTAAACCCTATAAACCAACCCAACTCAAGCCTAGAATACCAAAATACATTTTTCTTTTTTTAGCAATTATGCAATTATGTTAAGATGTTCTGATAAGATGAATTACTTTTCCACGGTCTCTTAGGGTTTGTCTTAGAGGGAGTCTACAGTATGTCATAGCATTATCATGTGCCCAAAACCACATACATTAGTGCATTCCTCATGACCTGACTCTACTTGCAGCATACGTTTTCCTTCACAATATGCCACAGAGCTCCAAAGCTTCCCTTAAAAACAACCAAGCAAAGATACCACCACAGGTAAAGAAAAAAAATATGCAAAGCTTAAGACCCCGCTTCAGACATTGTATGTTAATAGGAGCTTGGCTTCATTTATAAATTACTGCATGATAAATTCCTTATTGGTCCTCACTAAACCAGCTACAGTTATGACCAAGTGAAGAAGCACACTTTCATTCAGATATAAATTACCACCTTCATTAAAGTTTACAAACCATCAGGGATTCCATAACACCAGAATACTGTCAGAGAAAATTTTGCTCTGTGACAAAAGTAAAGCATGCAGAAGCAAATTGCAACACCATTTCATGATGAAATGGCTGTCATGAAATGCCAAAGCAGCTGTCATTAAATGTCTCTCACGTAATGATAATTGCTTGGAAAATACTAGCAGGTCAAGAAAATGTATATTTGCTTGGCAGAGTACTGTAAAGAAATTTTATGTACTAACCTGTTATAGCATAAACTGAACTCTTTTACAGGACTTAAATTACTTTTTGCAAAGAGCGTAATTTTGCTGACAGATTTTTACAATTTATAGGCATACACGAAGTCACCCCATGGGCAAGAGATCCCTACGATACAGAGCACAAACCCACCGGTAGTGCAGTCGATTGCAAACTGGTCGCTGGCCAAGCTGAACACGAGTGGGTGAGCTCCCTCGGCCTGTACTGTTAGAAGCGCGGTCCCCGGGACGACATCTTCGGCCACCGATGCTGTGTAGAAATGCTCCCCAAATGTGGGCACAGCTCGATCGGTCACCTTCACAAACACACTGGCGTGGCTCTCCAGGGGAGGATTCCCTGTAGGAAAAGTGTAATCTGTCACAAAAGGCACTGCACTCGGCCTTCAGGTGACGCACTGCAGCCTTCTGCAATAAGTGCTTCATACATAACTAAGCCAAAGCACAGATATGCCTGCAGTGATGATTTCTGGGAATCATGCTTTTATCATTAAATTCATGTTCTAAAGTTCAGTCAGGTCACAATCCCTGCAGAAAAGGACCCATCCCAGTGCTCTCCAATTATCCATCTTGCACTGACCATGGCCTACCTAATCAGCCTCCTGGCATCATCTATCCAAATGACTTTAAACCAATCCTACTTATGTTTACCTTCTCTTAAAATCCACTACCCCTAATGTTCCATCAGTTATCTGTTCACTGTGCTACTACATGCTCTGCCCAGGTTCAAGGGGTGAATACATGTGAGAAGTGTAATGGTTTGACAACATTTCACCACCATAGTTGAGACAAACATAGTATGTCATGAAGGTAGCTTGGTGCTGTACAGGTGATATTACACACCACACTTCAGAGGGCTGCACACAGTTCTAGGAGGAAAACAGGAAGAAAACAACTAATGTACAGTGTGATATCCAACTCTTTGCTGACTATGACTTGGAACAAAATTCTTCTTCCTATGGCCATTGAGAAGTATTCAAAGTTAATGTCATTAATTCCTTTTAAAGTCTCAGTGGTGAAAACTCACATATCCAACATTACAAAAAGGCAGCACCCTGATCACGGATAATGATGCAACTGAAACATGTTTTCACTACAGTGCAGGCCATTCAAGGGTGATGCTTTGCTGGCCACACTGAACTTAGGAAGTTAATAAGTGCCTAAGAGGCTGAAGTTTTTCAGTTTTTATGCTTTGAAAACTTGGTTGACTTTTTCCAGTGTTTATTTCCGGATAGAAGCTTCAGTTCTGTTCAGTTTCAAAGAATGAACTACTGACTCTTTTTAGGGCAAAGCATAGCATTTGGAGCTGTGCTTTCAGAAGAGATTGCTCTTGTAATTAAAAAAGCAGTGCAAATAAAAGTTTATTTCTAGAACTATGTGGGCATGCTATCGACGGGTTGTCATGTTAAGCTGAGCGAGAGGGTGGGACAGTAGACGGTCGATGACAGGTACGGGAACACTGCTCAGTCGTCACTGTAGCCAGATAATGTTTCTTTTTCATAAGGCCCATGCATGCTTTCATCTTGGTGCCTTCTATGCTTTTGATAAACCTCATTAACCGACTAAATTTTCTAAGTGGGTAATGATAATGGACAAGCAGTGCTTAGCTAGCAAGCGACAAGAATATGACGCTTCCACATCTGCACAAGCATAAAAATAGCAGAGCAATCTCTCAAATCACACAGCTGCGCTGCTTATCCCAACTATGACTGGAACATCAAATGCCTAACATCCAGACTTAGTTAATTCTTATCCCTTTTAGGGGACAACTCGTACTCGACAATGAGCTAACAATGCATTGCATGCCAAGAATACTGACCTTTTAAAGTTAAAACAAAATTTATAAAACTGAATTTGGTATACTTTTATTGTCTTTTATTATTTTTGGTTTCAAGTCAGACCCATAGCTATATCTATTCAAAACAATCCTATGAAGAGGGTTAAATTTGATATCCACTATTTTTCAACATTTGTTGATAGTATTTAAGGTTACCAATTTATTAACAGTGTGCAGCTTTTGAACTGTGTTGGAGGCATCAAAAATGTTTTATGAAAGAGCAGATTCAGCCAGTCTTGCTTTCATCCTTATATAATGTGACAAACAGGTCTTATTTCAGACAAAAAGCAAGTCAGTGCAAATCATTATATGCAATTAGAGTCGATAATACATTTATTAGTTTTGATCATTTATAGCTAAAAAAAAAAATACTTCCTCACTTGAAATTCTAAAGGAAGCTAACAAAACTGCATAGAAAGCCTAGCAATGTCTACATCCCCAATGTTGACAAAAAATAAATGTGAGATGTCAAAACAATACAAATATGACAGCAAAAGCTTGGAAATAACCTCAGTTTACTAGAATGCCAATGCAGTCATTTTATAAATGACCAAAGCTGAGCCAGCCTTTTACCAAACCAGCTCCAATAAAGTGTCATGCATTACAGCAATAATGAAGAAATTTGCGACTTGGAGGATGTGCCACATTGTAACATTGGCTCTCCGTGCCAGAGCTCCATATTTAAATTAAAGCTTGGAGCCAAGGGTGTTTGTTAAGTGTGTGACAAATAGCGGAGAAACCTGAACGTGGCAAACCAATGCTGCAGAACAGTAAAACAAAAGGGTTGGACTCACCGTGGTCTCGTGCCACTAGCACCAGGGCAAGTTCGTCACGACGTGTGGGAGCTCGAAGCAGCCGGATTTCACCTGACTGCTCGTCCACACCAAACGTCTGGCCATCACCCTCATGCAAGAAGTATGACACTTGGCCATTGGGACCCTCATCCAAGTCGATTGCTTTAACCTGAAACATGAAAGAAGTTTAACTACACATAAGGACTCCTTGTTTGCAAAAAAAAAATCATGCTTTTGCGAAGTCTGTATTCCTCTTTCTGAAGTGGCAGCCTCAATGCCCTATAATAGGCAGGACAATAGTTTTAACCTTATTGCATTCCTTGATGTCAAGGAAAACTAAAAGCATGAAATTAAGCAAGTTCCAGCAACTATTCCAGAAGCTCACCACAAAAACTCATGCAACTTACTACGTAAGTTATCAAGGAATTATTTCACATTAAATTAAATGAAAATGTTAGAATCTGCACACAAATATACATGCTGCTTGAAGATTCAACGCACTGACTACATATATATATAAAGATTTATTTAAGACCAATGTCGCATATGCCATTAAGTGGCTTGTACATTACAATTAAAATATGCGGCACCACAACCCCACTAGTTCATGCCCAGCGCATGTTAGCATTTATGTTTGTTTGTTTTTTAATACTGACAGCTGGTAACCAGCTCTGCTCCCAACGCCTCAAAACCAAGAACATTTATTGAGAAATGTTTGACCTCTACCACTCAAGTTGGTTTGTAACATTTCATACGATGAAAGCAGACGGAGTAAGTTCTTCAAAGATGTTCTTAACACTTTCCTGTCCGCGCCTATTCCCATCGATAGCCCGCTATCGATGGTTTCATGATTCGAATTTTCCCGCTTTCAAAGTGCTCCTTCACAAGTGATGTCGTCCAGTGTGAAATAGAGAAACCGTTCTTTCAGTTTTGCTTTCGGTTTTCTTTTTTCCGCCATGCCGCGCCCGTCCAGATGGTCTCTGGAGTCAGGTGATTGGCGCTCCTTGTTTACACTATGGCGTTGACATCACGCGCTCCTGCTGTTGATGCATTGGAGAACTCGTTTTTTGGATGCGAACAGCAGCAGTGATGACTCTGAAGACGAACTCAGCTCTTCAGAACTGACAGCGAAACTATGTCAAACCGACCCAGAATGTCGACAGCCATGCCCCGATAAGTTTCGCTTTCGCTCCCGAAAAGTTCCGCTTTTGCTGCGCGTTGATTGGATGAGATCACTGTTCTGAAGGTCATAGCTGCTATCTGCAGGGTAACGACGTCTTTTGGGCAGTATTACTTGCCGCCGGCAGCACAGGGAGTTGGGTTTTCCACTAGAGGACAGCCAGGGGTTGACCTTGGTGTAGGCGACCTCGAATACTGTTTTCTTTCCTAACTCAGCGAATACTGTACACAGAAAGCTAGAATTTGCTGCAATGTTGCATTAGTCCCTGTTTTAAAAAACATATATTTTGAAATTTTTTTAGTTCTTTTCTTTGTGTCAAGTACCTTTGATGCTTTTGTGTGTGTGTGTGCTTTTTTTCTACAATTTTTTACAATAATAATTGTCACTAATACCATTGTGAAGAGGAATTCCTCCTCTACGATTTGATGCTAGCCACTCCTGTACCAAGCAAGTTTTGTTAAAGAAAAAAAAAATATTAATGACATCACCCAAAAACCACCCATTTTCCCGCGGACAGGAAAATGTTAATACGAACTACATTGGCACAAACAAAATAGAAACTGCCAAAACATTCATAGAAACACCAATAAGAGTGAAGTAAAAACTGGGAAGACACTTAAGCTGTGCCTTCAAGAGTATGATATGACGCTGTTAATGGCTCCAGTCTACAGATCCCCTTGTGTATTTTTACTTGTGTGTATGCATTTTTCTGCTCTCTTAATCATTACTCTTGTAATTTCACCTGCGATTTTTTGCTGAGAACGCCAGATTTTCTAAAGAATAAGGTCTTTATTGCTATTGTATTAAAACTGTTTGAACAAAAGTAATGAAGTGGGCTGTGATGACTCCTTTGGCAGAGAAGCATTACAGGAAATAGGATGAGGCCCATTACTGCCAGTTGTGTATGGCAGTGTTTCCAATCGAAGATCTGCATTCCAAAAAACTTGCTGGCTTTTCACAGTCCCAAGCGGAAAAGCGAGACGCAATAGCTTTTCAGTGCTCCCCTAGCAAGACCGCTTGTTCTGAACTGTACGACTACAGACCGTAATTAAGCAGAAGCACAGAAAACAATGTTTAAAGAAACAGCAGCACGGACTGGCTATATTCGATCTATTCACACGCATAAAAAGAATGCTTGCAACCGAATCTCATTAGCCCCACTGCAGTGGCTCAGAAATTAGGGCGCTTGACTACTCGGCGGGGGGACTCCGGTATGACCCTGGCCATGGCAGCTGTTTTTCATGTATTGTGCGACATCAATGCATTTTAAAGAACCCCAGGTGGTCAAAATCATCCAAAGCTATCCATGACAGCATCCCTCACAACTTGAGCGAATTTCAGATGTTAAGCTACTTAAAAAACCTCATTACTGAAAATAATTTCATTCGAACTTTTGATTTATTGAAACTGATACTTTTGGTTCTGTTAAGACTGCATACTATTCAAAGATATCTGTTTATTTCAAATCTAGAGAATTCAAACAAGTTTTTGGTCTTCATTAAGCCCTAAATATTGGAAGCTACTTCCACACTGGGGCAGCAGATTTCTGAGTCTGCGTGCAGTCTATGCCTTGAATAGATAAAAGCTGGCCAGCATACTGTGTTGCTGTCGCTTCAGTTCCTGCTTTTTGAACTGCCCAGTATCCCATTCACACAAAAACTAACACACAGTCATTCTAACCACACAGTCATTCTAACACTCTATTTTTCACAGAGTAGCATGCAAGGGCTCTCACAGTCCAGGCCTGCACCACACAACAGCTCAGGAAAACCTGGATACCATTCTCATGAGCTGGCAGGAGTCAAACTGCAATGATGATGCCCAGCCTGCACCCCAGAGAATGTCTCCCACAGTCTTGAATTCTCACCAAGTGCACCTGAACTAGTATGCTATACTCATATCCCCATGCAGAATTTGTATTTCCATTCGAGGAAGGACCTGAAATATTCCACTTGCATCTTATATATTGCTGAGACTGGCCAGAGGTACTACAGCACTACCTGTACAAAATATTTACCTCAAAATCAAAATAATGAGGTTTGGACCTCTCCAAACTGCTCTGCAAATCAAAACAGCTGCTGCTGCAAGAGATGTGGAGGTAGACCAGACACAGAATAATAGAAACTAGCCTGACTAAAAAATTCAAGAATGCAAAATGTAGCCACATAATGACAAAAGAAGTAAAAGGAAAACATAGTTCTGCTTACACAACCCGCACGCAATTTTGCACAAACTTTTGCAGTGAAAACAACTGACCACACAACCAGCTGACCCTTATGAATCAAAATTCCCTTGAAATTTTTTTTTTTTTCATATCCATAGTCCTTTCCTCGAGCAGTAAATGAATGTAAAGAGGAATGAACACAATGCCAAAATGGTTTCAGAGACTACACCTGCTACTTACTTTGAGCACAAGGTCTCCAGGCTGGGCATCTACAGTGATGGCAGAGTGGTAAGGAAGGGCGACAAAGACCGGCGCTTTATCATTCTCGTCCAGCACACGCACACGCAGAAGTGCATGGGCCACCGCACGGGCAGTGCGTGCCTCCAGAGCCAGCTCGTGGAAGGCGCGCTCCTCACGGTCCAGGGGCGCCAGGCAGCGCACAAGGCCCGAGTAGGTGCTCAATGCAAAGTGGTCACTCGGTGTCAGCAGGGAGAACCGCACTGGTTCCCCAACTGCTGTTCCGAGCACGGACAGCAAAGTCACCCGCTGCTCTGTCAGTTCATTCTCGCGCACAGCTGCCTCCCACAGTGGTCGCACAAAGCGCAGATGGCCTGTGTTAGCCCGGCTCACAGCCACCAGCACCAGGGTGGCTGTCTCAGACCGGCCGTCACTGGCTGAAATCAGCAGCCGATAGAGCCCCTGCAGGCCGCTGGGTTCTCGTACCACCACCTCACCGGTATCCGGATGTACCTGCAGGATTTCAAGCAGCCATGCTTTGGCACAGGTGTGTATCAACAGCATATTGTCATGGGCCCCTCCAATGTGCCTGCACAAGCTTATCACTCATTCCTAGACACCCAGAAAAACCTACACCTGAGAACAGCAGTCAGTATTCCTTGTAGCAGCTAGAGATTTGATTCCCTGATGAGCCGACTGTCTTATAAGAATAATAAATTAGATAGAATTACCCTTTTAACGAAGTAGGGCTACAAATGCTGCTTCCCGAGATTTCTGTATGCCGTCTGTAAGATGTCACTTCAGCCACAGAACCACTGTGTCTAGGAGTGTGTGAATGCCCGTGATTTCAAACACTAATATCACGGGACGTTACGCGTTATGCTTGTAGTCAATTAAAAAGCTCGGCCTCCCAATATATCTGAAATATTAGACAAGACATATACGCCCCTAGAGAACTGAATATCCTCGAATGCGAAAAATCGAAGTCAAACCCAGAAATATTGCACTCAAAGAGGACTGTGGAAAAGTTCAATTTATCAAAACTTTTATACGCAAAAAATGACAGCAGACAAGCTTGTCTGCAACCTAAAAGCAAGGATGCATTGAACCTAGCCTAGTATTGCGCTCCTTGCCAGCGACTTGCCGCCTACCAACATGTTAGTAGCATGTTGCTTTCTAGGAGCTGCTAGGCCAAAACTGCTTCACACCAAAGCTGCAGGGCAGACAGCGCTTCGGAATTAACTACCGCTCATCGCTCATCATAAGATATTCAAGCCTATTTATCAACACAATGTAAATAAAGTAGTCTCATAAAATAAAGTTGTTTTTCACAATCCCTTTGGCAGGGAAGGAAATGAGGCACACCAGGCGAAGGCCTCTAGTTAGGTTAGCTTCAGGGCATGACAGCAATGTGGTGTGAAAAATGACTACCAGAGACTGAAGGTCATCCTCTCGCATGCACCACATTCACCTCGTCACATGGTTCGATTGCACTAGCACCGCCAACTAATGTCGAAGGCAGCGCAGCCGACCTATCATCATGTCCAAAAGGAGATCAAATAGTGCCGTCAGGAAAAGTGCTAAAGAAATTGTAGTTAATATGCAAGGAAATTTTCAATACTCTTACACTGGATTTTGAAGGGGATAAGATGGGTGTGAGCTATAGAAACGATTCGAAATATCTGGGTTCAATACAACCGGCTTTACTGCACTAGCTTTCGAGTTCAAGGCTAGGTTGTGACAAGGCTCAAAGAAAGCATTGCAGCTACATGGCAGCTTTGTCAGGTCATGCCCAGGATAAAAATCTGACATGAAAAAAAAAAAAAAAAAGATGATGTGAATTCTTAACTATGAGCGGCGCTTTTAGTTTACAATATAGTATAACTTTTTAGAGCTAAATTGGCGTGATCCCAACTTTCCAAGGAATTTCAAGAATGTGCGAGCCCTGAATATAACTACAGTAAAAGCTCGTTAATTCAAATTCCACGGGGCCGCCAGGCCAGTTCGAATTAACCAAAATTCGAAGTAATGAAAGTGAGCAAAAATGAAGGCGTTTGATGCCCGGAGGGCACGAAAAACATTTATTTAGCAAAAAAGTCTGTTATCATTTTCTGCTTCTTCTCTCTGAGGGCTACCGTACTCACTCGGTCTTCTAGCATGCGAATGCGACGCAGGGAGTCTTCTTCCCCCTCTTCAAAGCTGAAGAAAAGGCGCGCGACATTCAGCACTCCCATAACTTCTGCCGCGGATGGACGCACGGGCTCTTGCTCCTCGTCGTCGTCCTCGTCTTCTAGGACAGACTGCTCCCCAACAATTTCAGCGACAATGTCCTCATCACTTAGGGCACCGCACACTGCTGCATCGCTGTCTACTCCAACGTAATCATCAAAACTGACGTCCTGCAGCACAGCACGCACAGCCGCAGGCAGAGGCTCCGGACTCCCATCGTCGCCACTTTCTTTCATACTTCCGGCAGCAAAGCCACAGTGGTGGAAGCAGTTTGCAATTGTGGACGGCGTGACCTGCTCCCATGCACGCACCAACATGTGCATTGCTGTGAGCAATGTGATGGTGCTGGTCTTCTGGTTTCCAGTGCACAAAGTCATGCGCTCGATCATGTGGCGCCTATAGAAACATTTGATGTTTCTGATCACCCCCTGATCCATCGGCTGCAAGGCCGCAGTCGTGTTGGCGGGCAAAAAGATCAAGGCTCGTCTTTTTTCCACATTCAAGCGCAGGGCGAAATCGGCCGCCTTCGCCACGATAATTGGGCCGCTCAGTGGAATGTCAGCGCTTCTCATTTCTTTCACCCACGTGATCACAGCGGTCTCAATTTCCGGATACTTGGCTAACCGAAGCCTTTTTCTGTTGCTGGCGAAATCTTCGGCTTCACAGGCATCCTCGATGGCCTTCCTATTTCGGACGTACGTCGACAACGTGCTTGGTGGAATCCCGTGCTTTTTCGCGATTTCCACTTTGCTGGCCTTCCGTTCATCCACCTCGCGTAAAATAGCCTCTTTCTCCTTCACCGTCTTGGCACAGTATTTCCCACGCGAACACATCTCGCGGACACAAGCTCACAACAAGCGGCGTGCAAAACGAGGGCTCACGAAATGCAACACGAAACCGTGGTCGATAACACTAAAACGTCGTTCCTCGAAGGAGTCGCGGCAGGAAAGACTGTTTAGTACTTGTTCCAGCACCCTAGCGGCGCCCCGATGGTTGTGCCATCTATCGTTCTGCCGTGAAAGCTTCCAACGATGGTTTTTAACAGCGCCGCTTGGCGGCGCGCAGTTCGAATTATGGGTGGCGGCGCCAATTTTTGAGTGAATTAACGAGCTGTTACGCGCATAGACTTCTATGCACTGCGGACCGGACCACGATGACTATTTCGAATTATCCAAAATTTCGAATTAACGAGTTGTGAATTAACGAGCTTTCATTCTTATTCATTCCTTATTTTTAAGTCTGATAACGTCACACGCTTCGAACTAATGCAAAAACAAAATCCTCTTAAGCATCTCATCCATTCTTTTCTTTTTCCTAGAGCCATCCCTTCATTTTAGCAAGTGAAACCATGGACCTGACGCCTGTCTCTTTAGTCAATGCAGTCAGTAAAATTAAGACCAGGCATCCTGAAACTCGTTCTTGCTAAACTCCTGGGCTTATTGAAGCTTTCTTTGAGTTCCCAATGTCCATAAATCCATGCATGCCTAAATTACCCCCTTTTTTTTTTTGCCAAATTTAGGCCTAACTAGAATGTAATTGCTTAAGCTGACTATTTTATAATACACCCACTCCTTATTAATCAACATTTTATTTATCACTTTTTTTTTTAGGTGTTATGCGCATGGCCTTCCTTTTTTGCTTGCTTTCATGTTCGGCAAAAAGGGACAGAAAGAAGCCATGACAAGCAGGGTTCTTCAGTACTTTTTCAATTCATAGGGTTTAATGCTATAGTCTCAAAGCAGCTCATGCTTTTTCAGGGGCAGTGTGGGGGAGAGGTTTAGAAATTTCTACCTCCTGGGGTTCTCTAACGTGCAGTGGCATTGCATAGTTGGGAGAGCAAGTCTTATCTTGGCTACGGCGGCAACGTTTCTATGGATGCGAAACATGCGGCATGTACTGTGTGATGTCGATGCACGTCAAAAAAACCCACGCAATAGGTTTCAGAGTTCTCCGTTGCAGCGTCCCTCACGACCAGAGTTGCTTCGGGAGGTTAAACTCCATAGAAACATACAGAAAAACCACGAGCACTTTGCATTTCGCCTCCACCAAAACACAGCCATCATCAACAGGATCAAATCTGTGTTCTCAGGATCAGCAGTCGAGCACCCTAAACTATGTGCCATCCCAATGAAGCTAGAAGGATTGATAACCGCTGAACTAACACAACAGATCTGATGTTTCTGATGCTCACCTCAAAATGTCCCTCATGGTCGCCAGCCATCAAAGTGTACCGTAGGCTGGGCCCCTCCAAGTCCGGATCATGAGCAGCTACTTGCACCACGCGCACGCCAGTGTATGTTGGCAGCAGCAAGCTGGCGTTGTACTGCTCGTGCTCAAAGCGGGGTGGGCTGTCGTTGACGTCCGACACGCGAATGCTCACCATGGCGGGCTGCTGGGCCAACAGCCGTGGTTGCCCACAGTCCGACACCTCCACTGTGAAGTTGTACTCGGCCTGCAACTCCCGGTCGAGAGACTGCACCAGGCTCAGCGCCCCTGCAGCAATGCATTCTTTTTACAATGTGTACTGCCACAGCACACCAAAGAACACTGCGCTAGTAGTGGTATGTTGCCTATTGTTGTGTTATGCTTAGGGGTTGGAGTCTTCAGTTCTTACTTCGATTTGGCAGGATTTCTTCGATGCTTTTTACACACACACACGTGCACGCATGCATGCATGCACACACCCATGTATACATTATATACACAGTCGGTTAATTGAAAGCTTAGCAAGGAAATGAAGCCTCCCCATCTGCACATGTATGCCTCAAAACACACAACCATACTACTTAATCCATCAATCTGATTGCATCACCAAATCCTTGGCTTTGACTGAATTCGGCATGCTTTGACTTTCTTGGTTACAAGCACAAAATTTTAACCTGTAGTTATTTTGCACTACACTATGTTATGCTTTATCACATTATGATGAATTTATACAGCAGCCCACTTTTAACAAACTTGATACTCACACAGATTCTATTCGTTGTATCCAAAGTTTGTAGTAAGTAGACTTGCCGTATTTTAGCCAAAAAAAAAAAATGTGAAGTTCGACAAAGAATGGCATTTATTCCTTTAAAATGTTCCTTGCGGATGTCTGATTTTTCAAAGCAAACACTATCAAGCCACTTTCCAAGCTCTCTAGCCCGCTCACACGCACCCACCCGAGACAATTTCTGGGGACCAGCTGCTTTCCAAATGGGATAACAGTGATAGCAACCGAGGCATTCATGACATCTGGTGGTAGGCCGGCATCCACCTTTATGACTTCCGATGAGAAGAGAGTGGCGAAGCGCATGTGTGCAGACAATGTACTATGTCTACTGCCGGGGCGCTGCCTCCACAAGACAGCAGTGCGAAAAGCAATCTGGATCAGCCGGTAACCCACAACCTGGGCCTGTTGGGCTAGCAAGGCATACCTCATATCTGGTATTCCGACCTCAAATTGGTGATGGCATTTGATCATAGGCTGTGTGCAGCAATTCCCCTTTCAGCACTACTCCTCTCCTGCACTTACCACTCTCTTGCTTCCACATTAGATGCTTTCCCTAACGGGATAAGAGTGCACGCACAGATTGACCTTGTAGCCTTTCTATAGCGGTGTCGACACACTGTGGGGGAGGACAGGGAAGACCTGGGAGATGCTTTTCAGAGGCTTTTCCTTGGCTAGGAGTGTGAATCTTTCGACGGCAGTGACAAGTCTCTGGGCCTCCCTGGTCATTAAACAAGCTTGACAGTAGCTCTATCATGGTTCATAATAAACGAGCGTTCGTTATAACTGCGGCCATTATAAGTGAGCTCGACTGTATCAAGGTGAACATCCCAAAACAGCTCCTGACGTTCTTTAAAGTGCATCGACACTGCATAGCACATGGGCATCTTGCTTTTCACCTCCATTGGAAAGCGGCTTCTGTGGCTGGTCTTGACCTTGAGTACAGCAGTCAAGAGCCCTAACGCCTAAGTCGCTGTCGTGGTGGGGCTCCCAAAAAATGATAAAAAGCAAAACCGCTTGGTACGCCCCAAAGGAGGCACTCTGTACTATGTTCCTAAGGAGCCTAAGTTCAACATCAGACAAAATATCTCTTAAAGCAACACGAATCTCACAAAGAGGGGAACACAAATTTTGAGTGAACGCCCTTTTTTCTATTCTATTAATGTTGCACTAAAGTTTTCGTACAACAAAACGCATGGAACTGATATTTTTGACAGCATAGCTATGTGCAAAGCGAATGCACCTGCACTTATTGAATTTCTCCTTCTGTGGCAAACGTTTCAGCGTCCACATGCAGGACTTGGTGGTAAGTTTCTTACTGTTTTTTTAGCATGCGTGCAAACAAACCTGTGTTCGCGTCGATGCGGAAGAACCTGCGGGCCCAGGCCTCAACGATGGAAAACGACAGCTGCGCATTGAGGCCGGTGTCTTCATCCTCGGCCACCACTACCAGAGGCTGGCTGTACCTGAGGACTGCACTACCCGCAGGGGCTGCTTCACTCACAGTACCTCGATATAGTAGCTGCCGGAAGCGAGGTGCATGGTCGTTACTGTCAAGTACCCGTACTGTCATGTGACTCTGAGCCGTGGCACCGGCCAAATTGATAGCACGCACTGCCAGGCTATGCACAACTTCCTGCTCGTAGTCCAAGGCTACATCGCCCGTGGAGAGCACGCCAGTCACAGGGTCCAACCGGAAGTGGCTGCCAGCACCTTGCTGCAACTGGAAAAAGACCGACGAGCTGCTCCGAACAGTGAATGCCAGCAGGAATGCCCCAGCTGGCTGATTCTCGGCCACCTCGATGGTGTGCTCGGCAGGCTCAAAGTGGGGCGGAGCATTGTCTGCCAGTGTGACAACAACGTGCACCGTTGCCGTGGAATTGAGCGGCGGCTCTCCGTGGTCCGTGGCACGCACCATCAGGAAGAACTCTGGTTGGGTTTGGCGTGACAGTTCCCGTGCAAGCGTTAGCAGCCCCAGTGTGGGATCCAGGGAGAAGGTGGAGCCTGTGTTACCTGCATAAACAGCATTTCATATTTTTCTTGATGTTTCATACGCATGCCATTACAGAAAACTGTAAGCACAGTAAAAGCTGAACAATACATAAACAAAAGGACAAAAATTGCAGTAGTGCTAGTACTTCCTGTCTGCTTGGGCATGAATGCATCTTCAGCCTACGAAAACTCATGAGACAAAATAGCGCCCACATAGTCTCACTGCCAGCAATTCCTTGATTCATACTTCTATAAAACAAAGAGTAAAGCATGTGTAAGTGTTTCCTTTTTCCAAATTCCAATTTCTTTGGTTATTCTGGCCTAATGCATTATTTTATCGAACACTTGACAATAACTTGCAACCACCTGTTTCACATCCATTGTTTCAATGCTAGGGGTGCGCGAATATTGACACTTTGGAATACGAATATGGGAAAAAGTTTTTTTCAAATACCAAATCAAATACTGAATATCTAATTGAAAAAAATTAAAATTAAGAAATAGCAACCACTGCTCATCTTGTTTATTTCAGAATTCACGTGGTATTTGCAAATAAATTCAGATTAGAACTGCACAGAAGTGTAAGCCCTACCGAAAAATCCAGTATATAAATTTTACAACAGATTCCCTGTACCAGAGGAAGAAACTGCATGAAAACTGATGGAGCTGTCATATCGCTGCTGCATACAGTAAATGCTCATTAATCAGCCTTAAAAGGAATAAAAAAAAATTCCTGAATCAACTGAAAGCTCGAATTATCAAATGGGCACAAAACAACTGCCAAAACCCATTTGTATCCCGGTAATTATATCTGATGAGCACCTGATCTCTGATATCTGATGATAAACGTCTGCATATGAGATGAAACCGAAGTAAGAACTACATTTTTTCCCACTTTCATCAAGTGCTTCACTTTGTGCACAGGAACTCCCCCTTCACAAAAGAGAACATCCCTCTTCAGTCTTTGCAAAACGGACCCATCATATTTTGGGGATGCTTCACTGCATAGCGCATGTGAAGAAGCATTGCAGTGAAGCGCACAGTGCGGAAAAGGTGAGGTGAGGTCGAACATTTTTGGTGTACAGTCGTGCCTCGTTAATATGTACACTTTGGTTTCCGACCAAAACTGTCCATAAAGCAAGTCATCCATAATAACGAGTCATGAATAAAAACAAAAAAGATTTTATTGAGAAAAGAGAATTGTAATTAACGACTGCTTTTGTGCATAACGATGAACACTGGAGTCAAAATTTCACAGAACACCGGCAATTTTGAGTGCATTATCCTTGTCATTGTTGTCTTCGAAAAATTGTAGTGCAGTCTGAAGCGACTCGCTTACCATGACACCCGTGATGTTGGGCTCTGTGTTGGTCGAACTTTCGAGCACGAACTCCTCACTGGCCGATGAATCAGCGTTTGATTCTCTACTCACCGCCACTTCCAAAATGGCCTTTTCACTGAGCAAAGTAGCCGCTAAGTAGCTGCTTGAGATTCTCCTGAGGCGAGGTAACAGCTGAGCTGTCGATACTAGTCCCTCGCAGCTTGGATTGACTGAGATGGCTTTTGCCGCTTATTTTCACAGATTTCTTCGCGCCTGCGTTCAGCTTTATTCTTTTGCATTTAACTCCCGCCATGCCAAAAGCCAGACTCAAGTTGAGGGTTACAGGCTCCTGATGCTGTGCACTTTTTTGCCTAGTTAACCTTTCTGCCTTTTCGTTCTTCTGATTCTTTCTTTTTTTGCCTTGTACCGTTTCTGTAAGGAAGCAAGGGAGTTAAGTTGGCAAGCTGCTATGCAGAGGGTTATCGAACATCTCATCTTCTTGGCGCCGTTTTTATGTGTTCCCATAAAACAAACACTGCAAGCTGAAGTACAGTTTAGAACAACGGCTAGACGACTACAAAGAGCTCAGACCTTGTCAAGGCCGCATCGTTGACTCAAAGCGAAGCCGACATACGGACTGCCTAGTGTGCATAGTTTGGCAGTTCGGCAGCGCAACAGGGACGAAAACCAGGAGCATGAGAGGGAAGCACGTCCAGGATGGGATGCCCGGTCCCGGTTGCGTGTTCGTACGTCGCCTTTCTTTTGTCGCTCTACTTTGTGAGTGTGTCTTAACTCTCACCGAAAAGCGTTAACGGCTTCATGGAACACACATTGCGCTTTGGGAAAGAAAACTTCAGTTCCCACCGCCACTGTAGGCACTTGTCTTTCTTACTGTCATTTCTTTCTTACGCTTTTACCGGCCTCTCTGTTCACGTTCAGCAGAATTTATTGCACCCACATGTTGCTGTTTTCCTGACTGCGGCGGCACTTCTGCTGCACCCAGAAACCTCCTGGTTCCCCCCTTTCGGGGTTTTTTTTACGCTGACCCTTGGTTTGCTGTGTACGTTCTTCTCCGCTCTTGCGCTCCTCCTCCCTTAGAACGGCGACACGCCCGCTTTGGTTCTTTGCAACCCCACAGGACTCATTCAGGCATCCCGCCGTATCGGCTGTCGCGTAGGTTCACGGGCGGCGCGCCCTTCTTTAACTTGCGTTCGGACTCCTCTGCTTTTTTTTTCAAGCACTGTCCATATTAACGAGACAAAAATACATGGGCCTAAGTGGGGCGCGTGCATTCTTCCCCTGTCCATTGTCCGGACAGCGAGTTTCCATATTAACGAGGCATAAATACATTGAAAAGGTTTCGTCCCCAGAAAAACTGTCCATAATTCGGGTCGTCCATATTAACGGGGGTCATATTAACGGGGCATGACTGTATTCGGAAATTCCAAATAACAGCTTTTTGAATACCAGTATGAATTGAATAACAAACATAATTGATTAGTATTCAAAATTTAGAACGTTCGCACACTCCTATTTAATGCCATTAGAAATGGTGAGAAGCGATTACTCACCAGAGGCTATGGTGAAGGTGAGCAAGGCATTTCGTCCCCGGTCACGATCTAGTGCCGTGAGCTGCAGCAGAGCAGTACCTGGCGTGGCGGTCTCCGAGACACGCACCTCGTACCGTGCTTGCAGGAACTCGGGTGCATGGTCGTTGTGGTCAGCAACCAGCACCAGAACACGAGCAAATCCACGCCTTGTTACAGACCCGCCCGCATCCCGCACTGCCACCGTCAGCATGTGTCGTTGTGACGCTTCGTGGTCAAGCTGCTGAGCAAGTGATAGCAAGCCTGTGTTCGAGTCCAGCCGAAAGTGGGAGACGCTGGCCACCTGGTCACTGCAGCGGAAAAGAGCACTTAAACGTCACAATGATTGCCATTTGTAGGCTTGATAACTACGTGTCAACAGACCTGTAGTTCAAAAAGACTACTAAGACGGAACACAAAAATATGTGCATCACAGCAGCACCTATATAAAAGGCACTGAGGACACAATGAAGTAAGCCTACATTAATAAATTACAACGCTCTAATGACAAGTGGACTACTTCCACTCAAAGAGCACCAAACTCCCCACCACCCTCTCCCAAATGATGCCAAACAATTTCTTTTTTGTATATGGATTCTCGAGGCTTGGCTACATCACTATCTAATTCCCAAGAGTGGTAGCCAAGTCTAATTCTGTCTCAAAATCACAAGTTTAAACTGAAGGGTGTCAAAAAAGAAATTTGCATTTTAGCAGCAAACATTAACTAAGCCACACAGAATTGCAGAACAATTTTTACTCCACAAAAAAATTGAACAGAGCTCTCATCAGCACCCTTTCAAGAGTACAAACACGGTAAATATATCACAATGACTGGCACTTCTTTTCTTTTTCCTTCTCTCTCCCCAACCAATCCTACTCTTTCAAGACGTGAAATAGAAGCATGTTGTTAGTATCTTGCCTGTTGTGAATGCTGTAGAAAAGGCGTTGGTCCTCATCAGCATCCGTAGCTGTCAGCTGCAAAATCTCTGTGCCTGCAGCTGTGCTTTCGGATACTTGCACCTGGTACAAGCTCTCGGAGAAAATGGGCCAGTTGTCATTGGCATCGAGGACTTCCACATGTACCTAAACAAATCGAGAGTTCTACTTTCAGACAAGATCAGCACGCTTGACATGAACACCGTAGAAGGCCCATGTACAAGTTTATGTAAAAGTATGCCATGTTCATGCAGCATAATGAAGCCTACAATTTGTGATGTTCATATGAAAAACACCCTAGATGTTCATGTGCAAAATAAACACTATGTCTTCATTGCAAAAAACTTTATTACAGATTTTCCAACAAGTAAAGCAAATGACATCAGTAATGCATGCTTAACAGGTCAAGGAAATGAGTCTAGTTCAAGCTGAATCTGTCAGCTCGACCAAAACCATAGCAAGCCCAGAGAGCTCACCATGGATGTAGATTTGGCTGTGCCATCAGTGACTTCGACGGTAAGATTGTAGTTGGAGCAGACTTCTCGATCCAGGGGTCTTGCCAACTTGATAAAGCCGCGCTCACAGTCAATCATAAACTTTCCTTCATTGTTCCCGCCTGAAATACAGACCAACTCCTCAGACAAAGGCAATACTAACATATGAGAAATCCCTTTAAAAAAAAAAAAAAGAGGAATGTTCGACTTCACCTTTCAAACACTTCAGGCCAATTCAGTACTTAAATTTCCTAGAGCAGCATAACCTACCAGTAAATTTCTGTCGCTGACATGTAACAACTTGCTAATTTCGTGAGGCAAATTGAATAACGAAAAATGATGACATTATGTTACTTGACCTGCCACCAGCACACAAACTGTATTGCCAAGAAGTCCAAAGTTGGTGAATATAAGTAAGGTTATTGTAATGAAGAAGTATGGCAGACAAAGCCACATGTTGAAAAGAGGTCACAAGTTCAACTTTAGATCCAACAAATGGAACTCAGGTAAAGCCTCTCAACCACTGATTTTAATTAATAATACCGCAAAACGCTTCAACCGTGCCAATTAGCCGCGAGATAAACCTAGAGATGGTGCCACCGTCGCTCCGATAGTGTGGATCGGCAGCCGGCGGGGCTCAAAGAAACGCACGCGGTGTCGGTTCATTTCCAAGTTTTCGACTGGTTTGCTGGCAAAGAAAATGTGCCCTCTTAAAATCATGAGCAATTTACTGCTCAGAGTGTTCCAAGTGTTGAGAAATATCGTAGAATTAGCAAATGCTGCACAAAAGAAGCGCAGATTGTAGGAAAACAAGGCACACAACCGGCCGTCTTTTTAGATTTACGAGCGTCATTTCGCACGCATTTTTAGCTGTACTGCGATCCCGGGCCTGATATTTTTGTTGCATTACACTTGTTTGCCCAATGAAGTTTTGTTTTTCTGTTCTCTTTTTTATCAGTGCACGCATGCTTGATGGATATACAGGTGTGAGACACAAATTTAGTGTCAAATACAGCGAGTGCATTTCGCCTCGTGAAATGTCACTGTTGTGACACGGTGCTACACTGTGAAGAAAATTGCTATCCGAAATGTACTTTCTGCGAGCAACATGGGCACTACTCATGCTGTTTTCCTCGCCCATGTCCATTTTCGTAAGACTGCGCCTGTCTTAACGACTGGCGCACTGAAGGGCAGGGTGAAATCTGGGACGATAACAGCTGCTATGATATCATCTCCCAAGCCCACACAGATGCAAGATTCCTGCTCTGACCTGCCTTTAAGGAAGACACACAGCCTGGTTCATCACGTCCTTGATTCGTAGCGTGGGATCATGGCTTGCTCGTATTTCTGTCATAAGAGGCAGGCAGTTAAAAAAAAAGTAAACCGGAAGCGCAAAACAAATGCCCACAACGGCCGTACGCGCGCGTAAACACAGCTCGACAGTAGACGACGCGAGCACGCATCCGCACTTAGTAGGTATTGCCACTTTGCCGCAAGGAGGTGACTCTGCTCGATTTCGAGGCCAGTAGATTTCACCAACAGATGTATTCTTGACGATTACACCACACGGAGGAAAAAGAGACGAGACAGAGCACTGATTTTATCACACGAAAATGGATTCTAGGACAACACAAAAAACTCGTGTTCCTTTTAATATAGCGATGGACAGAGTGCTAACATATTATGAGCCTATCTTCACAATCTTTAAAGCATCGCTGGTCTCTCTTGTGATACAATAGAACCCTGTTATAGTAAATTCACTGGGACCGGCAAATATCTTTACTATATCAGTTGTTGGTTATGACATGGCCCTGAAGATGCTGTCTGGTAATTAAATGGCCACACTTATGAAAACACACCACACAGCACACAGCAACACACAGCATAGTGGAGGGCTGTGGAGTAATTTCGACCACCTGGGGATCTTTAATGTGCCCTGACACTGCACAGCACACGGACACCTCTTAGTTTCGCCTCCACTGAAACGCAGCCGCTGGCAGTCGGAATCGAAATGCGCAGTAATATATTAATATATGTAGCAGGTTACCCTCTCAGCTCCCACACATCTTTTAACTCTTAAACTTTATGCATGTGGCAGTGGCAATGACATCAAGTGATTAGCAACAGGCCTGTGGTCTCTCCCCTTTCGTCAGTCACTCAATAAATCACGTTGAGCGGCATAGCACTAATACTCCTGTTATGGAGATTTTGCTAACTACTATTCAAGTGAGCTACGCTTTCCATCTGATGTTGAAGTGAATTGCTGCATTTATGCAATATGTTTTGCATGTCCCACTTCAATGTCTTGCCCAGGCGACTACGCCATACGTAACCAACTAACAGAAAAATAGGTGAATTTAATTCTTTATAGATAGCAACCTCTGCAAAGGTTTCCCACTTTTCATGCATTACAACTGAACGTAATTTCAAGCAGCAATATACAAAAAGCGTGCTTGGTTTCAGCCCTGGGCAGCACCTTCCCAAAGTCACTTCGGGTGATTGCAGATTTATAAGTGTAGATAGTTCTTGACGTCAATTTGCACATGTGTTCTCTCTGTAAAACCCTCGGGTTTCTGTCCATACTAGCGAGACGAGCAATGCACCAAACAATTAGAGAATGAGTGGATACAGGAACCGTTGCTGAGTCAGCCTGTACAGCAGGACTATTGACAACCATCTTGTCAGTTCAGCCATTCAATTAAGACCAACAACTAGACTGATAACGAGAGCTCAATAGTGTCAGTCCTGCCATGTGATACCATCCAATTGCCATTCAAGGCTACTACCATTTAAAACTTACGAGTAAAAGGGGTGAAAGCTGGTCTCTGCAAAACACAGTGCCAGCATGAGTGGCTCAAAAGCTATGAGGATGTTGTACCTAGACAATGGTAGCTGCGTTTTGACTGACAAAATGCAACACCAGTGACAATGAAACTGCTGTCCCTGTGAAGCCCCATAGAGTGGTCAAAATGAATGTACTCCATAGCCAGGTGGTTGCTATAAAATCTCTAATTTCCCAACGTTAGCCATGAGGAATGAATATCCATCAATATTTCCTTTGCAAATTAACAGGGATGAGATACGCATCCATTTTCTTTTTCCAAGCTTTTAGGCTAGGCTCACCTACTTTGAATGACCAAAATTTTGAGTGACAAAGCTGACGCCGCAATCAGTTTGTAACAAGGGAGTAATTACACATTGACATCCACCCAAGCGCAGCCATACTGCTACAAAGGAAAGCTATATACAGGTTTAAAAATTCGTCCTGGTCCGGGGTTCGAACCGGGATCGCCGCCTTTCCTGGGCAGTCACTCTACCAACTGAGCTAACCAGGACGGTCAGCAGAATGGATAGTAGGGCGAGAACAAATCTATCAATAACTCAAAGTGGGAATGGTGGGGAAAAAAAAAAGCCCAATCAGTTTTTACAGAGGCTCCATAAGAACGCCTCACCTATAAGGCTGTACCACAGGTGATCTCCATCAGGGTCAGATGCCCGCACGAAGGCTACCAAGTGGCCCACAGGGTCTGTTTCCAGTGTGGTTGACACCTCCACCTCGTGCACGACTGGCGCATTTTGTGATGCAACCGGCCGTGACACCACATGCAGCTGCACATGTGCACTGGCTGGCCAGCTTCCAGAGTCCGATGCATGTACCTGCATTTTTTAATTGAACTTAATTGAGGTGAAGTTCATTTGCATAAAGTATAACATACATGATAAAGCAAGCAGGGGGAAACTACTGTCACAAAAGATATACAGTTGAACCTCGCTACAACGAACACAGATATAGCAAATTATTGTATAAAAAGAACTAAAATCAAAGTTTGGTTGGTCTAGGGTTTATTTCTATGAGAGTTTTTTCTGTATAACGAAAGAAAATTTTCGAAATCTGATGCTAGATTGGTTATAACGAAGCAGTTCTTTTACATTAAAGCGGCAAAAAATGCATAAAAGAGCCGGAAAAAAACATAACCAATGCAATTTTTCAATCAATTGAATCGCCCGTGCGTTCGCCTGCTGCGTCATTTAGCAGTGGCAATAAAAACTACCACCAACGGCTTATTGCCTTATCGCCTTCGAGATCACAGCCCTGTGCGCAGTGATCTTGGCCAAGCCCGGACTCGGCCGGCGCCACTGAAGTGTGTTTATATCGCCCCGGCATTTTCATGCCGCGTCATCTAGCGGCGGCGACAAAAGCTAGCACTGATGATCAATGGCCTCAGAGATCACACGTGCACGCACGGTGATCTCGGAGGTCACGAACGGCCATGGCCGGGCTCTAGCGTTGCTGCCAACGCTGCTCCAGTCCGGCCATGCAACGGCTAACACGCATGTGACTGGCATGCCATCACCATTGCATCGTCATGGCGTCAGCCCCTGCTGTGCCTCTGCCACTGCGACTGACCCGTGCACGCGCGCTACACTCCCCGAGTCTTTTGGTTCCGTCGACAAATTGCGCACGGAGGCAACATCCCCTCTTAGTATTCATTTTTCCTCTCCACTACAGAACGAAAAGAGAGATTTCATGCTTTTATCTAGTCTTTCATGAAAAAAATTGTGCGTTTTCGCACCTTTGTGTTGTCCATATTAGTGCACATTTTGTTTCATTTTATTAGCAAGCTTATCTACAGGAATTTGGGCATGCACTCTTATAACGAATATCGGATATAATGAACCATTTTCGCGCCCCCGTACTACTTCGTTATAATGAGGTTTGACTGTATTGGCAAAGTCTCATGCCACCAGCAAAGGCATTTGTGCAACACAAACATTAACTTGATGCCTATGCAACATAGATGACGTCATATTATAGACACTTTGGAGCAGGTGACCAGGGGCACCACAATATTTGGTCAGATGATCTCGCCGCCACTGCATGCCTCCTGTTCTGGTGCCGGCAGGCATGCTCACGCCATCCTATAAGGCATTGCTCAAGCTCTCGCAGTGTATGAAAGCCGGATGGTGCAAAAGCATTGTGTAGAGACGTGCTTGGGCACGTTTTATGTTGCCCAAACACACCTCTCATTTTATGCTGCACCTACCAAAGGGCATACAATACTAGGAGCATTCCCAAGGTGGGGCCTTGGAAGGTAAAAAAAAAAGTATGAAAATATTGCATGCTAAAGCTTTTTCACACAACTATCAATCCTCGTTTTTGCCATTATATATTAGATTACCACCTGCTGCATTGACGCAATGGTTAGGCACTCTGCTGCTGAGCAAGAGGTCACAGAACTGGCCACAGCAACGGCATTTAGATAGCAGCACCACTGAATTCTAGTGACACAGACACATACCCAAAAAATGCAGCAGCCTAATGGTCACATGGAGATGTTACAAACTCACCGTTAGCTCATGGGTGTCACCATCAAGCAGGGACACATGTGCATGGAGTAAGCCAGTGACAGGGTCAATCGAGAACTGTCCAGGATTGGCCATGGAGTAGCTCAGATGGCCTTGCACATCATCAGGGTCCAGGGCCAGCACCTACACACCAGTGGATCATCATCATCATCATGAGCCCTGTTTAGTCTATAGCAAAGCAGAAGATCCTTCCACTGATATCCAAGTGAAGTATGAAATAAACAAACAAACAAAAAGTAAATAAGTGAACTCTGCTCAGCACCAGCTAAAGCCACCTTATCCCCCCAAACTTCCTCACCTCTCCACCTGACCTTCTGCCACTTACGTTCTGAAAGAATACACTCCTGTAGTCTTAAGAGAGACCAGTGAGATCAGTTAATTTTTCTCTACAATACTATATGTCCGTTCCTTGATTTCTGCTACAATATCATTAATTCGTATTTACTCCCTAACCCACCACTATGCCCTCTTCCTGTATCTTAATGTTACTTTTACCATTCTCTACTCTAGCTCACTACATTACCCTGAATTTAATAGTGAGCCTTTCCACAGGCCCCCGAATTTTTGCATCATCAGCACACTGGCAATATAGAACTACAGTAGAATCCCTTTATAGTAAAGTCATTGGGACCGGCAAAAATCTATACCAAGGTCTCCACTATATCAGTTGTTGGTGATAACATGGTCCTGAAAATGCCGTTTGGTAATCAGATGGCTACTTACTGAATACGACTTGCTGCTTAATAACAAAAATACTCTCAAAAACCTTCCATCTCTCCTTCATCGTCTCTTTGTCCCATTTTTTCAGTTATAAGATTTTTTTTTGTTTACGTCTTGTGGAATTACTTTTCACGCATGGGGGCAACATGGCTATGAATATAACTGAGTTTGATTTCATGTGAAAACCAAAGTGTTGCATGAACACTGCGGCATCTTCTGCTTCTTTAAGTAAGACGGCAATAGATGAGAAATGCACGCGGCAGTCAAGTGCTGCAAAACCGCACAAGCCGTGCCTCCAGTACTTGCCACTGCTGCTTCGTGCTGCACAGTGCTGTGAATGTTTGGTTGTTTCTTCCCTTCCCTAATTCTCAATGCACTTTTACTCTCCTTTACTTTCTGAATGGATCGCGCCGCCTTCTTTCCATGCTATGCGCTGCATGCTTTCCCTCACGGCTCCAAGGCCTACGTAAAGTTCGCTTCTCCTGAGTGCTACTAAGTCTAGTGGTAAAGCCGTTTAATAAAATACTAGTCTTTTTTTTTTTTTTTTTTTTCGAACAAAAAAACTGCCTCGCGATTTTAGGTGGCGCTCGTGAGGCAATGTCATTTCGTGGGAAGTCGTCGCCATGGCCAGACGCATTCCACTATAACCGATTTTTATCAAATGTCTTTACTATAAAGGGGTGAAAATATACAGTCGTCTATAGAAGGTGAACTGGGACTTCAGGTTCACTTTACTATATCAGAGTTTTTACTATATCCGAGTTTATTATAGCGGGGTTCTACTACAAGAAAGCTACACAAATGCATATACAGCTATAAGCACAATTATACTTCTGTTATGCGGCGAGCCCGTATGGCAGCATGGCCACACTTGAGCGTGGTCCCAGGACGCAGCAAAACTTTCTTTTTGCAAAGCCAAGCAATGCTGCAGATGAGTCTGTATGCATGAATGCATGTACTCAAAGGCTAAGAATTCCTAATTGAAAGGGGCCCTGCAATGAATTAATATAAAGCAAGTAGTTTTTCTTTCTTTGGATGCAGAATATGATACATAATGACACCTTAATGTCTAGACAGATCACCGAAATTGTAACATGTTATATGTAATTCTATTCCAGAAACACTAATTTCAGACTGGCAGTGTCGAAATACAATGGCAGCTTTGAGCAGCAGATTCGAGGCCACAACCAAATTAAGTGTGGCCATCCTCATTGATTTGGTGTCGAGTTCAAACATAACCCTTTTATATCCTGTAAATTACTACAACGACTAATGCGTTGACAAAATTCAGCTTCAGAACTAAAAAAATGAAAGCAAAAGAGGCAAATGTAAACTAATAAGAATAACAGTAGGGGTGACATTTTCCATTTTTCTTAAGGCTATGAATGAAAGGACAGCAATTTTTTGAAGTGTCGAAACTAAAATGACAGTGGAAAAAAAAAATGCACAGATTGATAATGCAATTCATGTGGCAGAATATGCATTAGCATGTGGCACATTGTGTACACTTGTCCTCTATGTAACGTTCATTTTTCGTGGCATCCACACACCTGGCAGCAGGAAGTCACTGTTCTCTCTCCACCTGATCTCTACTTCTGCCGGGCCTCTAACCTTCTTTCCATTCTACCTACTGTCCTCTCCACATTCCACTTAGTAGCACCACAAAACGCCAGACGGACAGATTCTTTGAAGATGGCAATAGAAATAATGGTAACACTTTCAAACAGTCGGCAGACACCATGGGCAACAATATGGCGGTCGAAATTTCCGGAGGTGTCTCACTATGGTGTCTCTCATAGCCTGGGTCACTTTAGAACGTTAAACCCCATAAACCAAACCAAACCAATATAAAAAGAAATGAACAGGACATAGTGAGTGAGGTATGGATGCTGATGGGATAAGCTTTCCAACCTAAATACTGAAAGGATTAGAGGCAGGCAATGGGGGTCCCCTGCTGCAGCCCTACGTGTTGCCTCATTAGAGATGTGTAAGCAGAACAAAGATGCCATCAAAATGCACAGCTGCAAGCTGTGCTCAGAAGGCAACAATGGTATGCAAGCTTCCACTGTGTGTGCGTAAGGCTCGTTATTGGCAACATCCAATCTGGGATCAAAGTGATTGAAATGATTGAGTAAAATGCAATTTGCTTTCAACTTTCTACTTTGAAAATTTTCAAGATTGTATAAACTTTTTCATACACATGCCCCAATTTCAATATTTCTTCTTTTTTTGCACTGGCCTCTAAGGTGCACGAGGAATTCTTTGAACCAAAATAATCAGGAGCAAAAAAACATATTGCAGTACCCTTTCAATAAGAAAAAGAGCTCGAAAAAAAAGGTAGCACTGCTTAGGGAATCAATTTTTTTTTATCCTTGTCTGCTTAAGACAGTTCCATCTGTGCAATTTTGCTCCCATTTTAATGCAAGAGCTTTAAAGGCCTCATTGTCCAGAAAATCCGGCATTGGTGTGGTTGGCAAGTGCACAAAAAATCGTGGGTTTGTCTTGGGCAGGTTAGCAGCTGACAAGGACGGGTATTGATTGTTCGTCGAGTTGCGTGACATCATGAGACCATCAGCAGCAGCTGCCAACTCAGGCTTCTCTTTTGAGATGGGCCAATAAAGGGAACTGAGCTTTCCACAACCCTTGGATTCAGAAGAAGGGCTTTATATCTGTGTTGGGCTGTCTTTCACAAGATGTAGTAGTTTATGACTGCACGCTAAAAAGTATGTATAAGATAATAGAGCCACAAATTAAAGGATTAGTGATTAAGCGAACGAGGATCCACAATGGGAGCAGCAGACGAGAGTCATTAACACTGTGGCATCATACCCTTGAAGGCACAGCTTAAATGGTCCCCAGTTTTGCCTTATATATGCACATGTACAGCACATCAATCTCCCTCGCATATCTCATTGAAGTGGCAAAATGAAGACAAACTATACAGCAATAACTAACACCTATATAAAGAAAACTGGGTGCCCGTTTTGCAAGTGTAAATTAAAGTACAAAGGAGTCCTGGGCAACCATGCTGTAATTCAAGGAATGTAGTCTGTTCCCACAAACTAGATCCTTTTCGGGTAATTAGATGGGAAACGAACCTCTGGCACTAGTGTCACGATTCACTCAGGCTACCCCTAGGCCACCAAGGCATGTTCATTTGACTTTGTTGAAAGGAGGACTTGTGTGTGTTGCTGTACATAAAAATAAACTTAAAAATACAAAAAACAGTGTATGTCTGCAAAGTGATAGGCAAACAGGGCTCCAGGCTTCTGAAGGGACTAATTAATGCTACCGTTTCATATTGTTAAGCTGAGCATCAGTGTCCCCTAAATTTTTCCTGTTTTCTTTTATGACAGTAAAAAATGTGCAAGTTGATATCTAGCCTAAGAATACGCTAACAAAAAAAACTGAACTAAAGGCAATTAACAGAAGCAGTGCCACCCAATCCATCTTCTTAGATGTCAATTAAGCAGGAAATCATTTTGTCATTTTCAAAAAATCTCCCGATTCTATTAGCAACATTATATTAACTGCTTTAAACCGAGCTTCAGTTCTCTAGTGTATTAATAATCAGTGATGAACTACACTAAAATTCGCAAGAGAATAACATCCCTTCTTATTATGCACCAGCAATAGAGCCTTGAAAAAAAAGAACTGTAACAACAGACATTCTAGCTGCACAAAATAATAAAACATAACATTAGAAAGGTTAAAATTCTTAAATACACAAGAACAAATAAAAAATCACATAAACATAAACATAAGATATTTCATTAGATATTTCATTAGATTAAATTCAATCACTTTCCATCCATTCCAAGTTAGCTAATTCATCTTTTCACTTGGTTCTACACTGAGTTTCCCAAAAAGCACTCATACTTTCACAGGGATATGAGCAATATAATGTCTAACATCCGATGCTTCAGACTGCAGATGATGGTCAACAGGTCTAATCACACAAAACCAAAAACAAACCTTAGATCTGAAACACACAGTAGGGTGACTGTGCTGTATCTGAACCTAAGTAAAATGCATAATTACTTGGGCACAGTCTGAAGTTCATTACATAGATAGAGCTATACGCCATGATGGAATGAATAGAAGCCGACTGCAAGACAAACTTCCCACATTCGAGTAAAACATGATTTATAAACCCGGTCTTTTGATACATGCCACATTGAGCTTTTAACCTGCAACTCCTTAGCTTCTGCCATCCAGCACCAAAGATATGCTACAGTGTATCACCAAAGCATACTGGCAGTTTCTACTGAACACGCGGGAAGGACAAACTTGCCTGGCACAGAGGGGCTGGTTCCTGCCGGCCATCAGCTGGAAGCACACGGAAGCGGTACGAAGCCGGTGTGAACTGTGGTTCGTGGTCATTGACATCGGTAACTGTAACGAGCACTTGCGTGACAGATGAGAGTGCTGGCTTGCCAGCATCGGTAATCACCACTTCAAGCACATGCCGCTCATGCACTTCACGGTCTAACGATTTGGCAGTAGTGATGACACCTGAGCGGCTATCAATGGAAAAGTGACCGGCTGCATCATCTGCTAGCTTGAAGTGCACTGTTGGCGAGTCTTCATCCTGGGCAGCCAACGTAAGCACAGACGTGCCTGGCGGGGCATCTTCGGGCACGGTCACGTTGTACGCTGGCTGTTCTGTGAGGGGAACTTGATCGTTGATGTCATTCACAGCTACGTGAAGGTCAAGGCGGGCTTCCAGGGGCACAGGGCTGAGGTCACGGGCTACCACGGTGAGCCAGTAGTGAGCGCAGGTCTCTCGATCCAGTGACACCCGAGTGCGAATCATACCTGAAAGTTAAGGTCTCTTATAAATACGAAATAGCTTCTGACCTATAGTAACTGATAACTTAAAAAGTGCTTAAACACAGTTTAAAAATTAATCACTCTACATACATACTGTTTATTCTACTAAATCTTCCAAGATGTTATAAGTAATGAAGTACAAACTAAGTGAGTTTTCTCGAGGAACTTAGAGGCTATAGACGCACAATTTAAGTTGTAAGTTTTCTTACTGTAATTATGTGTAAGACATTACCATACATGGGCCGCCATGTAGCATTTCAATACGACTGCTAAATAATTTATAAATGAATTTTTTCTCTTGCGCAGTTTTGGTTTCACAAACAAAACAATGGCTTTCAAGATATGTTTATGCCCCTCGAGGCATAATAAAACTGCAGCACGACTATTGATACGTTGTCTGTTGCCAGTTCAGCTCCAAAGACTTAACCGCTGTTAAAACTATGTATCAGCAATAATATCACAGCTTTTTTTTTAAGCGTTAGCTGTTCTTAGTGCGTTCCAGAGTTTTGCTCCATCGTCAGTGTCTAGTCCGCAGTACTGCATGCATCAGTTGGCAACGTGGAGAGAGGCAGATCTCCCTCTTCACATTTATGCAAGGAGATGAGGGGGGAGGGAAGAGGGGGAAAGGGTGGGAAGCAATGGATGGCCTAGTGGCTTGGGCATCTGCCTCAACTGCTGGAGGTGATTGGTTTGAAACCCACTGCCAGATAAAGATAGGTACAAGTGTCCTCTGGCCCAGCACCCAGCTTTCTTAAGAGTGTGCGCTTGAAAGTGGCTCCAAAAACCCAATTTCGAGCACCTCAGCCCGCAGAGGTGGTTTGTGTTACTGTGCTCCCACAAGGGTTAAAGTTCAAGGGGTTAAAGTATGCTCTAACCAGTGCATCTAAACAGCTGTGCAAATTACCTATCGCTGCTATCCCAGGCAAGTTTAAATTCATCTGTTATCTGACTTTGCGGGAAAAAGACATTACATGTCTGTGACAAATTTTTTGCTACCACATTTGCGTTGCGCACCTGTAACTATCCTGCAAATTTTTTTATGCCACACATGACCTAAGCACATCTTACAACGTCAAAGCCACCGTTTGGTTGTTGAAACCATTCCTCAAGAAGAAATTCAATTGTAAATGATTTTGCCATCACAGGTTAATACCACGGCGTAGCCCATTTGTATTAACGTCTAATGCATCGATTGAAAGAAAAACGTGCAAATAAAAATTTGGTGCCTGTAATCCTTTAAGAATCGGCATTTTTACTATATGAATAATAAAGCACTGGTTACACAATGAATCGGAGTGGCAGCCTCTTATGCTTTGCCACACAATGTCGATAAAGTGGCAGAAATGCCAGTACTCATATTCACATGGAATTCCTGTGCTCTCAACAATGATTAATGAAGAAACCGGAAACATACCATCGTCATCAACGCTGAAAAGGCCCAGGCCATTGCCACTTGTGATAGCGTATGTGACACCATCTTCATCTGTAGCCGCCAGTCTGGTGACAGATGTTCCCGGAGGCTGGTTCTCGTCCACGCTGACACTGGTCACCTGCAAGACACCACGATTGGCCACTGCCCTTGTGCCGGCATTTGCTCTCACCTGCTCAGGAAAGACTGGTGCATGCAGATTCTCGTTGACATCCTGTACTTCGACGATTAAGCTTGCCACACTACTGAATGGAGGGTCCCCACAGTCCCGGGCCTCCACGGACACGTTGTACAGCCGCAGTGTTTCAAAGTCCAGTAAGGCAGCCAATCGAACAAGGCCAGTGTCAGGATCAATGTCAAAGACCCCAGCATGCTGGCCATCCAGAGAGTACTGTACCCTGCCATTCTCTCCAAAGTCGGCGTCTTCAGCATGCACAGATGTCACTAGGGTGCCCACAGGCAAGTCCTCCCGAATCCTGACCACATAAGGAGCAAGGGAAAAGCGTGGTGCATTGTCATTAACATCTCTAAGCACAATGCTGACAGTGGCTGTGGAAGAAAGGGGATCCTGAGGAGCTTTGTCAGCCACAGTAACAATAAGTAGATGTTTGTCATGGATCTCTCGATCAAGCGGGCCATGCACTGTCAGCAGGCCTGTCTGATCATCTAAGTGAAATTGCTCGGAGTCTAGCTGAAAATGCAAATCTGCATTAGGTCCTTGATCCCTGTCAGATGCCCTAAGTCGAGCCACAGATGTACCATTAGGTGCATCTTCATTGATGACAAAGCTGTACGCAGACTTCTCAAACAGCGGAGCATTGTCATTGACGTCAAGCACCCGAATAAACATTGTCTGTGAACTAGACCTGGGTGGCTGGCCCTGGTCATAGGCCGTTACATTAAGTAGGTGGGAAGAGGCCAGTTCGTAGTCGAGAGGAGAAGTCAGGAGAAGTGCCCCGGTCTGCATATCCACACGAAAGCAAGAATGCTGGTCCCCACTCGATATGGCATACACCAGGCGGCCATTGTAGCCATGGTCTTGATCTTTGGCTTTTACATAACCCAGCACTGAGCCAGGGGGAAGGCTTTCATTCACAGAGAGATCATCAGGCCAACTCAGCTGCGGACTGTGCCGGTTCTCCAGGAAACTAGCGGCGGTTGGTTCTCCATGGTCAAGCATTTTGCCTTGAGCATTGTTCCGTTCGGAAAGCTGCAGTTGTCTGCGAAGCTTGTCAATGACACCAGCGTCCCTGCATTCCACGGATGCTTGCTGACCCATTGGCCGTACAAGTACCGTCATCACATCAGCAAAATGGTGCCCATCTGTTGCAGTCACATTCACACGAGCAGGCTTACGAAGTTGACAGGCCAGGCTGAGCACACCTGTACTGGTGTTCAGGTGGAAGCAAGTGCTATCACTGCTTGCCTCCATCTTGTAGTGCACCCTGCCAGTGCCCCCATCATCAAAGTCGACAGCTGAAAGTGTCAGCACTTGGGTTCCAGCAGCTGCCTGTTGAGAAACAGTGGCAACACAGTCAACCTTCTCAAACTGGGGCCTATGGTCATTGACATCCCCGAGTGTCACCATGAGAGCCATCTCTGCCTGTCGCTGGTATGGTGCGCCCCAGTCAGTGGCACGAATGCGTAGCATGTAGCTGCGGCGCATTGTCTCATAGTCCAAAACCTCAGTCGTCGACACCTCACCGCTAAACGGATCAATGCTAAAAGGCACTGTGTTTAGGTTGACCAAGCTGTAGCTTACATAGCCATTTTCTGCATCGTCTTCATCATGAGCATGAACAGTAAACACCTTGGTCCCCACTGGTCTGTTCTCCTCGAGTAAAATTTCTGCAATGATGGGATCAAAAACTGGGGCGTGGTCATTGAAGTCAAGCACTCTGACAGAAACCGTGGCAACAGCCTTGTGGCGTGCTCCTCTAGCAGCACTGTTGGTGACAGTAACTTCCAATGAGTAGTTAGCCCTGGCTTCATAGTCAAGCCAGTGGGCTATACTGAGCCTTCCGGTCGCCGTGTTCAGTGCAAAGTGGCCATCTTCATTGCCTGACTCAATATGGTAAACAAGGGGTGCTGATCCAGCCACACCAGCCTTGACGTGTACCAGTGGAGTTCCTGGCGGGGCTTCCTCAGATACGTCTGCTTCATAATGGGAACTCTCCAACTGAGGGACCACATTATTCAGCTCAGAAGGATTTATGGAAACTTTTTCATCAGTGAACTGGGAAGGCGTTCCTTGGTCCCATGCTCTGAGTGTCAGTGTGTATCCTCTAGGGTTCAGAGGCCGTCGTGGGTCAATGCGAAGGCTGTATTCACCAGGCTGGGAGCCAGCAACCACTGTGAAGTGGTCGTCAGCATCTCCGTCTACAATGTCTAGACCACCAATGGTGCCATGAATGCCAGGGTCCTCATCTGTCACTACAACCACAGCCCACACCTCAGGAGCCTCTACGAGAGCATGGACATGGCGCACAAATATGGCTGGCTTGTGCCTGTTCACTGGCTGTACATGCACCACTACTTGTGCCGTGCTTGACTTGAGTATGCTGCCAGTCTTGGGCTTGGGACCCCTATCTTCAGCCACCACAGTTAGCTGGTGAACTGGTTTTCTTTGGAAATCAAGTGGCCGTGTCAACAAGATTGTTCCCATAGTCGGATGGACAGCAAACTGCCGTGAAGATTCCAGTAGACGGTAGTAGATCTCCCCATTGACATCAAGGTCTGGATCATAGGCATTCAGCTTCACCAGGACATGGTGCAAAGGTGTGTCTTCAGGCACCGTGGCATTGTACATCGTGGGGAAAAATAGTGGGCTGAGGTCATTTTTGTCGGTCACCTGTATCAGCACCTCACAGTGGACGTCAGGCAGGCGCCTATGTCCAAATGTGTCATGTACCGAGCCTTTCACTCGTACACGATAAGTATCCTCATATTCACGGTTCAAGGCCCCTGTGTTGCTCTCAGCGCGAGTCCGTATCAGGAGGAGCCAGAAGTCACCCACCAGTCGGCTTTCAGCCTTGAAGTGCCGCTCCTTGTCGCCAGCGACAATCTTGTAGCGGACCTGCATTCAACAACACATTAGTCGGAAGCCTGCATTCAGGCTATACAGAATGACCCACCTGCAGGTGAGAGCTGTCCACATGCACACCCATCTTCTCGCTTGGCTGAACATAGCGCTTGGAAGCCGAGTTCTCTGGGATGCTGGCCCTATACAGGGTGCGTGTGAAGGCCAGCCGCTCGCTGCCTGCCACTGGCCATCCCGCCACTAGCAGCAGCAGCAGCAGCTGCAGGCCCATGGTCACCTAGGCATGTTCAGCTGCAAAAACAGTTTTTCGGTTACTTCGCGAAATTCACACTTATAGAAAAATGTATTATGTTGGGCCCAGTATACGTCGAACCGACATTGATACCCCCGAAAGACGCATTGAAGGCATGCTGGTTATTGATTTAAATGACCACAGAATGCGAAACAAACGAGTAGAACCACTTCCCCGAAAGCCGGTCACGCGAACCGCGTGGGCGCGCGACTAGCTGCGACGAGAGACGATCGAAGGAACATATTTAGGAGTTGATCGGAGATATTATAACCGCGCTTTGCCGGAGCTGATGCGTCATTTTCCAAATAAAATAGGCGAGAAACCGAAGACATGAGACTATATGGCTCAAACTCGACGAAATCAATTTTGGTGAAGTTGGTTTTGATCTACCCAAGGGCAAGCGAGGTTTTACATCACGGGTGGTTTAGGAAAATGTTACAGTCTATCCAACAGCACTCCAAACAGCGAAACAGTCAATCGTGTGCCTAATGTATGAAATTTTTCCTCAAAGGCTATCGTACATGCCCAAAAACGCAAGAATGCTACGAACACTAGCAGCAGCACTATTGTCAACATTGGTCCAGCAAAGTTTTGATCTGTTTTCTGAAATCCAGGAGACCGAAGCCGTGGCTTAAAATTAAATAAATGTAAGCACAAGGGACGAAGGTCTTCGTGCGTACAATGGGCCATCACAGCCAGGCAGACACGCATACATGCCGCATGTCATATAAACACAGCAGCACGTTGACCCACTAATCGGGAAGTGAGCAGCCTGTCAGCCTCCACGGCCTCGGATCAAGAGCCGCTGCCCCGCAAACTTCGATCGTTAGTGGATGACATATTATCGTTTGGAAAAGTTCTTCTCAGTGGCTTTTTGGTGTCGAAAGAGAAGCACGGCGAGATCGGCACGCGCGTAACCGCGGAACGCGCGTGCGACAGAGCTGTACAGCGCGCGCGGGGCTGTTCAAAACGGGGAAGGCTTCGAGGAGCTGGCCAAGCGTTGGCCCAGACCGAGAGGTAAGCGCTGCCGTTTGGAAGGATGGCGCTCAAGCGCCAGGTGGCATGCTTCAAAATAAGGTCCTGGCGCGAGTAACAAGGAGCGCAATGGCCCACCTGTGTGCCTCTTTCGCTGGCGCCGGGCGCGGTCACAAAGCGGCACCAGTGGCGGCGGCCGCTGACCTCCCTGATGCTGTCCCGACGTTGCCGCTGCTGCCCGCTCCATCCTCCCTAGATTTCCCTAGCCATGCGTATCGTTTGAGGGAGGCAAGTTATGTAGCAGTGCACCGCCTTCGAGGTCACGTGGTGACCTAGGTACTGCAGCGCTTGGATTGGCGTAGTTCAGCCAGCCCAGCATAGCTCGTAGTGGGCGAAGCGGGCGAGTTAGGTGAGGCGGCTGGGCCATATTTCGGTCATGATTATCTGCGGAAGCAACTGTGTTAATATAGTCACTAGCACAAATGTTGATATAACATTTCCGACCAGCACATATAACGATGTACTGACGCGCCATAATGCCAGCGTAAAACAAGCTTGTCAAGCTGGCATGCAGGTCAGAACCCCGAAAAGGCTGATTGACCGGTTTGTCTGAAAAGGGAGAGAACGTGCATAAGCTTGTCGTAAAGGGTGCGCGATCTGCGAGAAAGTTTTAAAGAGCGCGCGAAGCTTGCTCTTGCTGTGATTTGAACTTAAGGATGAACTATTTTCCCCCCAATTTGTTCAATTTTTCATCAATTGCATAGTGAAGTGAAGTGAAGTCGTGAATGTCGTTCGTCTGAACGGCGGGACACCGAGTTTTGCCCAAGTGTCCACCTCGTCGTACCTACTCATTATTGATGTGGTAGCTGGAGCACATGAAATGCCGCTGAGAGGCACCAACATAAATCGAAAAAGAAAGTACATGCCTGCGAAGAAATCGATTGATGGTCGAATTTACAGCCGATCGAAATAATTAAGCGATAAAAAAAAGACGAAACTCAATTTAAAAACGTGCGTTTTCCTGTGTTTGTCAGCGCTTTGCTAAAAAAAGAGCTTTGTCTGCCGAGCACGTATTGGTATAGGTCGCGTAACCTCGTCTGTTTTTTTTTATATATATATATATATATATATATATATATATATATATATAGCACATTCAAATCACAACCATAAATCATCACCATATAGTTATTTCAATAATTGTGTAAAATTCCTCACTGTTTTTGTACGAATTGTTTTACAACTGGTTGGTTGGTTTATGGTGTTCAACGTCCCAAAGCAGTTAAGGCCCTGAGACTCGCCTGGGGTCATTAAATGTGCACTGACATCGCACAGCACACCTTCCTCTCCGCCTCCATCGGAAAACGCTCGCGGCGGCCGCGATTCAATCGCGCGTCCATGGCACAGTGTTGTTTTTCAATTAGCAGAACTTCATAGAGATATTAATGATATGGTTTAGATTTAATGAGATAACGAGAACTAGCATAACTTTGCAGAGATATAATTAATGGTTATACATAATGAGAAAATTATGGTGCTTCGCATAGACTGCATAGAGAATTCCACAATTTAAATGTTCGCATGTTGACCAACCCATGCTGCAGGGGCCTGATTGTTGCGGAGGCATGGAGAAAGGAAAAATGAGTTCTACATCCTCCATGGGCATATCTTCTTGCCGTGGTTTGTCTATTAAAGCTGTCAGTGTACGCGCCGCGATCTGCGGGCAACTGGTGCTGCTAGACGCGTCTCCTCGTTCAGTATAATTAACTCTCCTCTGTTTGCACGTGGCGGCGGTGGTCGTTCCGCCTACAGTCTCCGTAACAACTCTTCCTGCTCCTTGCGAAATGTGGCGGGTCACATTTGCCAGATGTGGCCCAACAGGGCATTACCATTTTAAAGCAAGTTGCACACGTTTTCTTTTTTTTTTTTTTAAACGTTTATGAATGTTAAAAACGTTGTATAACCTTTTTAAAATATTTTTGACGTCCGTTGTCGGCACGCTGCCTGGGAGAACACGGCGCTGAACAGGTGGAGAAAAGATATCCAGGACCAAGTTAAGACGTGCGAAATTACCATTTGGCCTGGTTTTTCTTGGCACTTCAGCGTTGAGAAACTGACACTGTGATGTCAGAGCACGTGAAAGTCATTGTGTGTTCGCAATTATTCAATAACCGTCTCTTCGATTGAGGCGAAAAACAAGACACCTGTGAGCTGTGCAATGTCGATGCGCGTTAAAGGACCCTAGGTGGTTGAAATTTCCAGACCTCTCCACTACGCCGTCTCTCATAGCCCGCGTCACATTGGCACGTTAAACTGCATAAACTAAACTAAAGTAAACTAAACTAAACTTTTCTCTATTCCCTTCCCATATGGCGCGACTCAGGTTTCCAGCGATGTGAGCCTAGATACCGCGTTTTTCCTTTCCTATTAGTTGTATTATCCTATAAAGCAATTAAAGCGTGAATTGCTTTAATTGACGCGGCACGACGTTCGATATATGAATGTTCGCCTGAACGCGAGTACGAACCAAGGAGGTTATAAAAAAAACTGCTGGAGTGGGAAGGGCTTCATCCGTCTTGGGAGAGGCAGAAATGGCGCAGTGCGGAAGGTTCACTCCCTATCAAACATCACGTATGTGACGGGTTCAACTGTTTCGTTTTGCACGAACATTTTCACCTTTTTGTACCTCACAGAAAAAAAAAAAAAAACAGTTTGTGGCTAATCCTCTTCAAAGTGATATGCACGGCATGGCGTGGTTGTATCTTAGATGCACAAAACACTGTTCTTTCGTCACACGGACTTTCCATAAGGCTGGGCACATTCATACTCTCAAAATAAACCTCGCCACTTGCGCAGTCGACCGTCGCTCCGCACAGCTTCAAAAAGCCTATACGACGAATTCCGCTTGATAAACTGATCCACCCATTTCAAGATTACACACATCAAGAGGACGCAACGGCTCGCCACTCACGCCACAAAACGTTTAGGTTTCATCACACGTGAACATCACTTCGCGTCCCAGCAGACATTTAAATCCCATACTAATCACAGAAACAGTTGCACCGGTATCAACGAGAGCTAATGTAGATACGCCATTAACGATCACATGAACTTTGTTCTTGAGCACTGAGACGGGAGGAGGAATATAAGAATAGATCGAAATTCCAGCGGCCTCACCTCCATCGGTCGTGCTGGTTAGTTTTGCGGACGAGGTGATGAGGACCGGCGACGAGGTGACGGAGACCGCCGCGTGCGAAGAACGGGACAGGAGTGACACTCCGATCCGACTCCGGGGACAAATTACGAAGGGTGGTGCGCCTAGGTTCAGTTGGAGGAGTCGATTACGCAGTGATGGTAGATGCACCCTGGTAATCCTGTCGCATTGGAAACATTGGTGGCCCCTATCTGTAAGGTCGACGGCGGTGGCAGCGATTTTGCCGTGATTCCCGCAGCGGAAGCAAACCAGAGGTGGGCGATCAACGGTCCATGCCTGACGTTCTTCGTCGGAGCAATCAAATATCCGTGTCTGGTAGCATTCATCGGCACCGGGACCCATTGAAAAGGTATCACGTGATGCGTTCTGGTCGTGAACGGGCGGTGGCCGCTCATAGCGTTGGTATTGGTGCGACCTCGAAGCGTTGTGTGGTCGAAGATAGTGAGGCGTGTGCTGCGTACCGAAAGCCGCGTTGATGGAAGAAGATTCTCCCGATAGCTGCATATATAAACGTGTAACCTAAAGGGTGTGCATGGGGCGGGACAATTCCTCTCGAACTATTCGACGGATAGCAGAGGCAAGATCAGTGGCTTAGGATGTTGTGTCAATGGCAGCAATGGTTGCCACTGTATCCAAGCGGCCGAAATTTGGTGTTATTCGGCGCATCTTCAAATTCTCAAATCTTCGACAATGGCGTATTACATCAGCCACGGAGTTCAGGCTTGCTGATAAGGAACGTGTGTATGTCCCCAGCGAAGCCCTTGAGCAAATGGCCCACTTTGTCCTCGTCGGACATAGGAGGCGAGGCTACCTTGCAGAGCTTCAGTACTGCCTCAGTATACCGTGTACATATGTCTCACCGGGAAGTTGAGCCCGATGAGTCATGCTCAGCCCTCTTCCTTTTCGCCACAGAATCACCAAAGCACTTAGTTAATTCTTCCACGAAGCGAGGTCAGGATGTCAAGGTCTCGATCTTGATTCTCATACCATGCATGTAAGGGCCGTATCCGTGAGCGAGAAAACGACGTTCGCCAGCTGGTCGTTATTGTTCCACTTGTTATAGCAGCTCACTCGTTGGTAGTGGGTGAGCCATTCGTCGACGTCATCACCAGCTGCTCACGCGAAGGAGCGGGGCTCTCGGTAATGCGGCCAGGGACTGCTAGGTGTAGGCCTTAGTGTGGCTTCTCCGTCCAGGGACATCTCGGGCACGTGAGGTGGTAGGCCGGCAATCAGAGGTGGGCATTTTACCTCAAAAAGTGCAACCTCATCTCAACCTCAATAAAAATTTCCTGACCTCACTCAACCTCGACCTCACGCTTTGAGGTTGAGGTTTGACCAGGTGACCTCACCTCAATTTTTCTGATGCCACCACCGACCTCACTCAACCTCACCTCAAACTCAAACTGTGAGTTTGAGGTCAGTCGCTCGACCTCAAAAAAAAAAAAGAAAAAAAAAAAGAAAGAAAATGTTTTTCACTTGAGAACACTAACTATAAAACTTCATGGCACAAGTCCTGTGCGGTGACACGCCAGAATGACGACATAAATTTTTAACAACATTGAATATGAGAGGCTTACTTGTAAAGTAAAAAAAATTGAAATGAACATTTGCCAGCGGGGCTACTGATTCATAGCAAGCTGACCTAATAACAGGCAGTTCAAATTGGTCAGTTTCAACTCTTCAAGTTTTATTTTTATTTGTTTTGATATGGTGACTTTTGACCTAATTCCCGCTGTAATGCTTGTGTGTCCTTGGCACTGCTGGATGCGAACCCCCGAAGGTCTGCAGCGAAACCATGACAAGCAAGTCATAATTTCTTGGTGAAAACATTTTCCTGCGATTTGAAATCGAATCGGATGAGAAAATCACAAGCAATCTAATGTTTCTTCAGTGTTACGTCTCTGTTACAAAAAAAAAAGTAGATCGACCACTTACGTATATATGGAAGTTGTGGTACCATAACATTCTTTTATTAAATTGACTCTGACGTGGGACGTATCACAAGAGGCGGACAGAACAAAATGTTGCGATATGCAGAGACGCTTAGTTACGAAAAGGTAAAGCGTGCTTGACTTTTAACATTGCGCTACTTTCGATAATCCTGACGAGTGGGTTGTGCTGTATAGAACAAACGCCGTGACAAATTATTGGAAAGATTACCCTCCCTTCTACTTATAATAACTAACGGTGAATTTGCAGCCCCAAAACATTCCTTTTATCATTGATGTAAGTTAAAGAAACAATACGTTGGATTAGGGATAATTCGCACATTACCTTGAGATGCCGAGAGAAGCTCAAAAGCTGGTTTCCTTGTCACACAGTTTCTTGTCGCAGTGAATGCATTCCAAGTTTACAATGGTTTTCGTTTCTTTTGCGTGGCTATTGTAACGGAAATGGCATTCGATGTCTTTGTCAATTCGACAACTGTGCGCGCGCACATCATCATCGGTATATTTAGATTTTTTCGCTATATCTGCCATAACCACACCTGCCATAACCGCAACCATTTCATGCACCCTCGACGCCGAACGCAACATTTCCATAGACCTCGAAGAAGAAGGGCAGACCTCAGCTGGAAAGGGCGGAAGCTTCCGTCATAAATTACAGCAAGTCGCCGACCATGGCATGGCTGCGTGTCTTCGCTTGAAAAAGACGGCCACGGTAAATGGCGAAGAACACAGCATGTTGTTTAGATGCTTTTTTTTTTTGCCGATTTCGGGCGGCTTACAGACGCCGTTTAAGGGCGACTTCCAAGCAGACGTTCCAGGAACGATTGGTGCCGATGAGAACGTGGGGCTGAGACACCAGCTTCTAGTCGCGACGAGAGAACCATGCCCACCGGGAGAATGAAGCGCGAACACTTAACCCATGCTACGGGAGTTGTTTCGTTTTTCTTCGACTGCACAATATCCGTCAAGAGAGGAAGACTAGCGGGTGGTGAGCAGGGTGGCAACGCGTCTACACGGAGGAAGAGCAGAGCTTGAGCACTGACTAGCGTGTCCCTCCTGCGAAACGATGAGATGCCTGCATGGTCGACAAGTGACAGAAGTCCGCGCAGCCGCCGCGGTGTTGTGAAAAGCGAGAAGGGCCTGTCTTTATATTCTTTAGACCAACAGGAATACGCCAGTCGGTGGTATAGCGCACAACCAAAAGCTAAAGAAGCAAAAAAAAAAAAAAAGAATGTTGCGAGAGGAAGATTCTGAGAATTGTATCTTCTGATTTTTTTGTCTTTTTTTTTTCTTAGGCGGAGGGAGGGGGGGGGGGGGGAAGGGTGACGATTGGCCGTGCCGCAGAAAAGCGGCCGGCTGTGAGTAAACGCGAGTGCACAAACGCGAGAGGGGGCACTGGTAAGTGACCACACAAAACGAAAATAAGAAGTGAGGAAAAAAAGGGGTGGTGCAAGTGTACTGAAAAACTAAAGAGAAGAGGACACGCAGATCTTCACTCGCGCATTCACACGCTCGAGCACCGCGCACACATCTCGCTCTCTCGCCCACACTGCCACTGTCCTTGTAACTCTCGGCCCCGTTGACAGAAACGCACTTAAAAATACCTAAAACTCACAAACTCCCAGAGGCGCGCGTATGTGCAGTGGCTTACTTTCCAAGAAATGCCGAGGGGTTCCTGGGTCCGCGCTTTGTCCGCTAGTTGAGATCGGACACAGGCTGCGGAGCCGAAAGAGCAGAAGCCAGCTTACGAACAAAAGGCGCGCCCATCACTTTGGCTGCAAGCTGTAAAACGGAGGGGAGGCCCTCGATAAACAAACATGTAAATGAAAAAGGCGCAAGCTCATGTAGGGTATGAAAAAGGAATGACTGCAAGCAGTCGTCAGTCACCTGTCTGTTCTTCAATGATTCTTCGAGAAGGGCACATTAAATTTATCTTTTTTTGTAAGGGTTAATTTAATGTCTAGTGAATAATAATAATAATAATAATAATAATAATAATAATAATAATAATAATAATAATAATAATAATAATAATAATAATAATAATAATAATAATAATAATAAAGGAGTGGATTGCACTGATACAACTACGAACTACCATCCTATTACTTTCTTTTGTTTTAACTCGTACCATATACAATAGCAAAAGCAGGTTTTATTTACTAAAATACAGTCTTCGTGGGGTGACTTCTCGTCAAACCATTTATCTCTCGTCTCTTCTGCATCCTTGTTCTTTCCATATGCCTCTCTGAAACCTCCTCTCTCGTGCCATCCTCCCCAATCAATTCCTTGGCTGCTGGATTTGCGCTTCCCTCTTTTCTACTATTCTAGCTTTTTTTTTTTTCACCGAGAAGCCGACATACCCACGTAGGTCTGGAAACCCTTCGAGTTTGCGCAGACTTTCTTTAGTTCCCAAACTCACTCGGAATGTTTGGCGAGATCTTGTTTCACCTTCTTTCGAGTCTGGAGCCGTCGTCCGACCCCACTTGTTTGCCGCGCTGCACTTTACGCCCCCCCCCCCCCCCCCTCCTTTTTTTGTGTCAAACGCAAACGCACAGGCGCAAACTGTTCGTTACGTGCGCGTTGGTAGCCAAAAGAGTGTACACGACAGGCATTATGAAAGGTGTTTTGCCGGCTATTTTATCGCTGTGGGAAACAATAATTTCGACCTCACAAGCCGACCTCACTAAGTTACGACCTCACTCAACCTCAAACTCACGCATGAGGTTGAAGTCTCATTTGCTGACTTCACTCAAAAATATTTCAGGTGTTGCCGACCTCACCTCAACCTCACCTCACTCCGTGAGGTTGAGGTCATTTTGAGGTTGAGGTTGACCTCATAAGGTCGAAACCTCATGAGGTTGTCCACCTCTGCCGGCAATACGTCGACTCCGATGAAGCTCGAGTATGAAGAAGTAAACAAAAGATTCAGAAAAAATGCGAAGAAATTCAGAGTGAAAAAATTAAATGAAAATAAAACGAAAATAATGACAAATTAGGTCTAACTTCTTGTCACATTGTCCAAACGGAGAAGTATCACCTCTTTGCTGTTGAGCGACACCGACGGAACACTCACGCATTCCCCTTCTTCCCCCGAAATCATCTTGAATGCTTCAATAGTCTCTCTTTTAAAACTGTTTTGCGCCTGCCAGCACCTTGGTTTCGGTGAACCTTGGTACACTTTGAGTGCCCCTAAAGTCCTGTTGATCGTCATCCGTTTTATGAGAGCAATGGGTCGCAAATATTATTGAAGCATTCAAGATGATTTCGGGGGAAGAAGGGGAATGCGTGAGTGTTCCGTCGGTGGCGCTCAACAGCAAGGAGGTGAGACTTCTCCGTTTGGACAATGTGACAAGACGTATGGACAATGTGACAAGAAGTTAGACCTAATTTGTCATTATTTTCGTTTTATTTTCATTTAATTTTTTCATTCTGAATTTCTTCGCATTTTTTCTGAATCTTTGTTTGCTTCTTCTTTATATTGTAACCCCACGTTTTTTGTGATGCATTATTCTTCATACCACAAAAAACAGGCAGTTGGTAGCAAGCGCATCATCTGTGTTAACGTCTTGGTTTAATTCTCTTGTGTGTGTGTTGTGTTTGTGTACAACCATGCAGCGCCGGAGGTCGTCGGAGTCGTATAGCCAACTAGCCCGCTCGCAGGTACTACCGACGCTGATGAGGGGCGGCGTAGGCGCAGGCGCTGGCGGGCAGGTAGACAAGGAAAGCTGGCATGCGACTTCCTCAAGAAAAAACTGCTGAATGTACTCAATAAGCGACTGTTGGTCCAGAGCACTGTCTCCAGAGAGCCAAGCTGGAAAGAGTGGCCTGCTGAAGGCCGGCACGTCGTGTGAAAAGCCGCTATCTTGCGCGGCTTACCGAAGCTTTGGCAGAAGCTGATGACATCGGACACAGTTTGTGGGTCTTTGGCGATGAGCATCTGGAAGGCATCATCATCAATGCCTTGCATAATGCGCCTGATCTTATCGGCCTCGCTCATGGTAGGGTTGATGCGCTTGCAAAGGTCGACGACATCGTCTATGTAACTGGTGAAGTTTTCGCCGTTTTGTTGCGCCCGACTTCGCAAGCGTTGCTCGGCGCGAAGCTTACGGATAGCGGGACGGCCAAAAACTGCGGTCAGACTGATCTTGAGAGCCGTCCAGTTAGAAATGTCAGTCTCGTGGTTTCGAAACCGCAGACTGGTAACGTCGCTCGAATAAAAGATAATGTTTGTGAACTTCACGGTGTCATACCACTTGTTGTATGCTCTTACGCGTTCATGTGACGCCAACCAGTCTTCCACATCCGTGCCATCGGTGTCGCTGAAGATGGCTGGGTCACGCTGCCGCGCTGCGCCGGAACAGATGACAGGTGATGAATGGGGTAGGCTAGCTTGGTTGGCGGTCTCAGTCACTGCGGAAGCGGCAGGCAACGCTCGGCTGCGGAGCTCCGGGTTGAAGAGATCACTACCACCTCCACCACTTGTAATAGAAGACCTTGCACAGGGCGCTATGCTGTGAACAGTGAATAGAACGTCCGGCGATCAATCGTAGACGGTAGCTCGCAGCTGACAAGGCCGAGCACTAACTGGATGTAGGGCTCCCTGACATTACGTTCGGCAGGAGCGCTGCCTACTCGGGGCTCTTCTTTCATATCAGAATCAGCCTGCCCTTGCCTTCACGTTATTCCTAGGCCACGCAGGCACGTTCATACGGCTCGGTTAAATCGGGGCTTTATATGTAGGTTAATAGCCTACGCTATTGCGTCATCGCGAAGGTGGGAGTGAAAACAGAGGGAAAGAGGTGCCTTAGGGGAGGGCTTCGGACCACCGTGCGATAGAGGCTTTCGCCTCATCGCAGTTTAGTGGTCAAAAGTGCCCCCTGTGGCATAAATAAAGTTGAAACCATAGAGCAAACTACTATGTGCAAACGCCATGCCTTTACTTTCATGCCGAACCTAAGCGTAGCCGTGCAGATATAGCTCTCGCGTAACTCTAGGTTTAACCACAAGCTAAACCACAGCTATTTTTTTTTTTTTTAATGTCAGCGCTGAACATGGTTGTCGTCGTTGTCTTTAGTGAGCGTCAGGTGCTGAACATTTCAGAGACGAATGCCTGTCCTACAGTGTAGTGAACTACGAAGTTAAATTCATTTTCTCTATCTCTATATAAAGTTCATTGTAGAATGCTCAAATCCTTGCATTTGCAGGATTTCAAAAAGGGAATAATTTGCTGACTTATGGCGCTATTGTAAAAAAAAAAAAAAAATCTTCTTGCTCCTTAGATTAATAAACTAATAAATTTTTATTGAAATCCTATACGTATGGTCAGACAAAACAAAACCTGGAAATTTTAATAAAATCGCCTTAAATTGAGTTAATTAGGCTATCAATAAGGTGCAATGAAATGTTTTGCATTTTTATATATACTTCAGTTGGGGGAAAAGCTTTCTGAAAGGTCACCAGATTATTTGCTAGCAAAAATAAATAACGCAAGCCGAAACCAATATGCACCTAACAGAGAAAAGAAATTAGTCCGAAATGCCATCAGAACCATTAAGTTATGTCTATGGAGCCAGCCGCGCTAACGGAACTAATCATAGAATCAGCTGAGCATAGCCAGAAAGTTATATAGATTTACTAAAGTATAATGACATCAACACTTTGAATGAAGCAGGACCCTGAGGAGTTGTATTGATACACGAATACAGCAGTATAACTATATAGGAGCAGTAGAGTATTAAAAAATGTCGGGAGCTGCAATTTGATCAACTGCATTCTCTTTAGCACGCTGTTGTGCAAATTGTAAATTAAATTGCAACAAAACAATATGCCTATACAATCGACGATAACGCGAGGAGCAAACGTGGCTAGTTTCCAGCTGTCCGTATGCAAGCTTTTAAGCTTAATGAAGCTGCCTGTATTAGTGTGATGGTCGGGTTTATTACTTACAGCAGTATGATGTTCCTTCTTGCGAAGCATCAGAAGCTACGATTTTCATCTTGCCTTTTTCCAGAATACAAAAATGAATAATTACTCAAGTTTGAGGCATGCATTGTTATTTCTCATGCTTTAAATTACCTTTATATTAAAACCTACACGATTGTCCTTTTCTACACCTCAAGACAGTGCAATAAAGAATATGAAGAAATACAAATTGCTCTGCAAATTATCTTTTACTTTAGGCCAGAGCTAGGTATATTTTAAGCTTTAAAGCTTTAGATGGAGCTTTAGATGGTGCCAAAGAGTCGAGATGACAAAAGTGTCTTTATTCTAATCTATACAGCCCGCCGAGAGATAGGGGAACGGGTATTCCGGAGCTACTGGTCAGAAGCCTAAAGTTGGCAGCCAAAGCGCAGCTACTAGTTTTCCGAGACTTCAATACCCCGCATCGGGAATGGGGATACGTTAAAGCCAGCCAAAAAGGCAACATATTATGGTAAGCGATACAGAACGCGGGTCTTTCCGTATTAAACAACCCACAGGAATGCACGAGGCTGGCAATAGCATCAGCATCGACACGTCACCGGACCTCACCCTTGCTAGGAATATAATGGGAGCCGGATGGCTAAACACAGGTCACACACTAGGTAATGACCCTTATATTTTAGCCACCACCTTCGAAACGGCTAAGCACAAAGCAATAATTAGGAAGACACATATCACGGGTTGGGATAAACTCAGGGACATAAGAAAGCAAACAGCTGAAACAGAAATCACGAATCTCGATGATTTTATTGAGCCACTTAAAAAGGATATTAAGCAAACCACATTGGAGGTGCCGATAGAAGAGGAGGGCCAAATCTCCGACTCGCGGCTACTCCATATGTGGGAAGCCCACCTCAGCCTGCAAAAGAGACTGAGGAAGCACAAACACCTAAGACTGCTAAGGGAACGTATAGCGAAACTAGAAAGACAGAAGCCTACACACTGAAGCTTCAAGCAGTGGGGTCAGATATGCGGCCGCATGAATGGACAACTATAGATGTAAAAAAAAACGTGGCAAATACTCAGACGCCTACTAGACCCGACACAGACAAAATTGACACAGAAAAATCCGCTCGCTAGACTGATCCATAAATACGAGGGCATCGCAGAAGAGTTCTTGCTAGAACTACAGGATCAATATCTCAGCAAAGCCTCTCGGGCTCAACTGCCAGACTAACGAGGACTCCCAAATCCAGAGCTAGATTCAGAAATCACGGAGGCAGAGGTTCGCTTCGCCATGGGATAGCTCCGCACCACGTCCGCGGCAAGTCCGGACAGGGTCATAAACAAAGCATTAAGGAACGTAGACGCAAAATCAGTAGAGGTAATAACGAGGCTCATGAATAAGTACTGGAACGAGGGCAAAATCCCCCAAGTCTGGAGGCAAGCAATGATTACCTTTATTCTCAAACCAGGCAAGAAAGTAGACATAGCTAATATGCACCCAATCTCGCTCACCTCCTGCATAGGCAAGATCAGGAGCATGTGATCCTAATCAGACTGCAGGAGTACGCAGAGGACAACGAGATCTTGCCGACAACTATGCTAGGCTTTAGAGCTAATTTATCCACGCAGGATGTCATGCTTCAGCTCAAAGCAGACGTCATAGACACTGAGAAAGGCACGGGCACCAAAGCGGTGCTAGGGCTAGACCTCACCAAGGCCTTCGATAACTTGGCACACGAAGCCATTCTAGAGAACCTCTTTCAGACATTAAGCCGGGAGAAAAAAAAACATTTCAATTCGCTCATTTATCAGCCATAGGTCCGCGATAATTAAAATAGGCGAAATAGAGTCATTGCCTTTTAGGCTAGGGGATATAGAGGGACAGCGCAGGGATCCGGTACTGTCACCGTTTCTCTTTATTCTCTCCCTCATAAAGCTTCCACCCAGACTGGAAGCCATTCCTGGGCTGAGACATACATTCTACGCAGATGACATCACACTCTGGACCACCAATGGGAATGATGGTCAGATAGAGGAAACGTTACAACGCGTGGTAGACACTATCGCAGAGCTCGCAGGTCATTCAGGCCTAACATGCTCACATCCAAAATCAGAGCTCATGGTCACCAGACCCAAACCCAGGGGTCCCGGTTCCAGGAACCAAACGCCCCCAACCCCGCTTAACGTGTGCGTGGGGGACTTCCAATCAAGAAAGTGCAGTCAATAAGGATCTTGGCGCTGTATTTACAAGCTAACAGGAAAAACAAAGAAACACTGCAAAAGCTGAAAAAATCAGTTAATATGTCAATTAGCTAATCAGAAGAATTGCCAACCGTAGGAGAGGAGTCAAAGAAAGACCTCTGTAGGATAGTGCAGGCATTTATCCTGAGCAGGATGGTGTATGCACTGCCATACCTAAAGCTAGATACTGCGGGGAAAGGCAAAGCCGAGGCAATAATTAGGCAAGCATACACAGCAGCCTTGGGGCTGCCGAACTACACATTGACAGAAAGACTCATGGACTGGGAATACATAACACACTACAGGAGCTCAAGGAGGCTCACCTCACAATGCTAAAAGAACGGTTTAAGCGCACCAAGGCAGGCAGAGCCATATTAGAGCGCCTAGGTAAAGGCGTGGAACTTCCACCCGAGGATACGAAAACACAGCTACCCAAACTTCTTAGGAAGCGACTGACGATCAAACCACTGCCAAATAATATGCACCCTTCTCACCACGAAGGAAGGAGGAAAGCTAGGGCAAGCACACGAAAAATACGCAACGAGCGAATGAGCTATGTTGACGCGGCAGAATACACATCAAGCGGAGCGGTCGCACTAGCGGTTGTAGTCGTGCACGGGTAGCTGCGGGCATCAGGGTAGGTAGTGACAAAATCTTCGGAAACAGCGGAAGAGGCAGCTGTGGCACTTGCCATAGCCAGAACCGACGCAGATACAATCTTCTCCGATTCTAAATTTGCCGTCCGTAGCTATGCGGGGGCAAAATCTCAACTGCGGCACAGCAAATACTGAAACTGACCAGGCAACCATACAAAGAAATTGAGGTGATATGGGTGCGGCTCACTCGAGGAATCCGGGATATAATGCGGCCCACAACATGACTCGAGGCTTCGTCAACCGAGTCGGTGGGTCGTTCGTATCCATGGGTTACTCCAAGGGGGGGCTGGTATCTTTTCACGATATCAGAAGTCATTACAGATTGGAACGGGTCAAATTTCCACCACTTGACAAAACGTTTGATAAGGCACGGGAGACCGCTTGAAGGAGACTCCTGGCGAGATCCTTTCTTAACCCCTATCTATTAGCAGAAATGTATCCGGATGACTTTAACCCCGCGTGCAGGTTCTGTGACGAAACAGTTACGTATGATGACATACTATGGTAATGTAAAGAAGAACCTCCACCGTATGGGAGGCCGTCCTGGTTAGCTCGGACCCGGGCATTCAAGCCTTGGCCACCACGTGGGCCGCTATGGTCGCCGCTAGCCATGGACTGGAGGCCATCTAAAACGGACCGTTTGCATCTGCATTTTGACGAAATGAATGTTTTTCAATCCAATTCCGGCCAGCCAACCTATTTGGTGGAGCCGCGAAATATTACAAAGGCTGGCCCGGCTCCTGATCACGGGTGGTGGCCGGCAGGCTGTGCCTGACGGCGACCGCTCGTGCCCAGTCGACCAGCCTCCTTTGTGAGGCCAGTTCTAAGCTGGAGACCGCGACCTCCCAACCCTCGTTGTCCGTAAGGCTCTCCTCCATCCCTTGGATCCCCAGCCGAGCGCTTTACCGCTGTGTCACGCCCCAAAAATTCAAAAATAACATCCTGCACATATTATGGATGCACTCGGACATCCTGCACATAATATGGAACTGCAAAGAGCAATTATAGAAATATAAAGCGCGAACCCTCAGCCAAATGGCGTGGGAGGCAGAGCTGGCCCACACGAGTATCTCTGAGCAGTGCAGCCTGCTCACCAAGGCCCTGGAGGCAGCCCAAGCCAATGGTATCCTGGACTGAGGAAATCACCCACGCAATTCCGTTAACCATTCAAAGTTTACTCCCTCTCTCTCTCTCTCTGTCCGTAAGGACCTAAAGCCGGTGGATGAACCTCTGGGCATATGAACATAATATGTTCGAATTTAGCTCTTAGGGCACCGCAAACTGAACATTCGGACATTCGTATTGATGACTAGACGGGGAGAAGAGGGCCAGTAGTGCTGGGGAGGGGAAGGCGCAGGCTTGAAGGTGTCTCCGCCCTTTTTGTTGTGGTTTAAGGATGGGTGCGGGGGAGGGTAGTGAAGTTTTTCAGAGCGGTAGTATAGTGTAATGTCGTTGTACGTGATCAGCCGATCTCTAGTGCTGCCTTGGTTCTCGGTATTTGTTGCTCGGTCGACGTATGCTCGAGCAGCAGAATGGGCCGCTGCGTTACCGGGGTTGCTCGAATGGGCTGGTAACCAGACAAGTTCTATGGGTCGGGGTGGTTTTAGGATTCTGTGAGAGACAGTATGTATCTGGCCTCGGGTGATATTTTGTATGGCAGTTTTAGAATCGCTGAGGATAAGGGTGGCAGTGGAAGAGACTATCGTGATGGCTATAGCGGATTCTTCGGCTTCTATACGGACGTTCGGGCAGAGATAGAGCTTGATGTGTTTGGTTGATTTATAGGAAGGAAAAGGCGCGGTAACTGTCTCACTTGTTTTCATTGGACACCTCAACCGCGCCGTAAGGGAAGGGAGGAAGGTGGGAGTGCACGGGCCTGCTACTGGCTCTGTAGCTGAGCCACCTCCGCTGCCTCGTGCGGACAGAAGAGAAAATAGTGAAGAAATGAAGAAGAGGGACAGAAAGACGCGCCGCAACAGCCGTCGTCCGCCACCGAAGCAGTGGCGGGTGCAATGACGGCCTACAACAGATAAAATTCGGTGGCTGGCTTGCCCCCACCGTAAGCGGCGTTGACCTACCGTTCCAGCCCCATAGGGGGGCGGGGAAAGGGTGGTATTTCATGGCCCTACGGTGACAGAAGTGTGACAGATACTGCGCCTTTCCCTTCCTGTGAACCAATTATTATTATTATCTTAAGCACTGTGCCACCGTGGCGGGATATCCTTTCTTTCCCTCACCGAGCAGCTGAGGTGTCTAACGAGAGACTGTTAGTCAGCCTTTCTTTCTGGATAAGAAAAGTTTTGTGGAAGTGACAGCCCCACCGCAGTGGCACAGTGGTTAAGGCGCCATGGTTACTGCTCCGGAGTACCCGGGTTCGAACTCGACCGCCGGCGGCTGCGTTTCGATGGAAGAGAAACGGAGAGGCGTTCGTGTGCTGTGCGATATTAACACATGTTAAAGATATCCCCATGTGTTCAAAATTACTTGTAGCCCTTCAGTACAGAAACTAACCGTAAAAGGTCTAAATTCCCGGAACCCTCCACTGCGGCGTTTCCATAGCCCGAGTCGTTTTGGGACGTTAAACCCTACAACACCCCCCCCCCCCCAAACCAAACCTTTCTCTCTTTTCACTTTCATTCCAACCGTTTCCTTTCGTTAAGGTGCAGTTCTGGTGTCCACAGAATAAGTTGGAGCCTTTCCTGAGACTACACTAATTTAGCACATTTTCACTCATTTGCTTTCTGTTATGCTCTTTTTCGCCAGTGTGGGTATGTTTTTTTTTTGCACGATTTTGACGTAAATATCGACGCCCGTGGCAGTTTTGACGTCTGTACATTATATCGACTTTCTTGCCTATTTTTACGTCTAATTGACTTTTTTGACCAATTAATTAATCGCTCTACATCAATAAATTTTCCACGCAGACACATTTGTTCAACCTCTACCTCATACAACCATTCTTTTCCTCAGCAATCAATTAATTTCTCGACAATGGTGGTGTGCCGTCCGCCGCTCTATAAAGGCTTTCGCCTTAATTTTGCGTATTTCCTTTACTACAAACTAATTAACTGGTTTGGTTTGGTTTGTTGGGTTCAACGTCCCAAAGCGATTCAGGCTATGAGAGACGCTGTAGTGGAGGACTCCGGAAATTTCGACCACCTGGGGTTCTTTAACGTGCACTTACATCGCACAGCACACGGGCGCCTTGCTTTTCGCCTCCACCGAAAAGCGGCCGCCGAGGCCGGGATTCGATCTCGCGTCCTTGGGAACAGTAGTCGAGCGCCGTAACCACTGCGCCACTCCGGCGGGGCATAAACTAATTATCATTATTATTCCCGTGGAAGTTACACCTCGTGCTGGAAATCGAATGGTCACGCTGCCCATTGTTCACACGTTTAGAATGATTCGTCATTGGTCACTGACATGTATATCACCATATCCGAGGTATTACGCTCAATCCAGACAGTAATTGTTTTACGTGAGAACGGCATTGATAAACTAACTGCAGCTGTGTCATCAGTAACACGGGTCAGAACGCCGTGCCAAATGTGGAAGAACAATAGAAACAATCTTCCATAGCCCCCAAGCGGCCGACTCAAAACGCACTCAAATATTTCTATCTGGGCTACGCTTTCAAGGCCGTCGACGGTTCATTTCTTTTTTCCTTTTTGTCAAAGAGATGCGCGTAACGACGGCATATACTGAAGACTTAATGCACTCCGTGCGTGCTGTGCTGTGCCTCAGTCGTCTGGCGTGCTGCGAAAATGACCACCTGCACTCCGACGTAAGCGATTGGCGCGCAAGAGGTGCATTGCTCGAAATCAGAAGAGATGGAGCGCAAGCAGCATATCAATTACTTTTATGCATCATCCTGCATCTTCCTAACCGCATATACCGTGATGATCCTTGCAGGCTTGCTTAATAAACAAATAATAAGGCAAAAGATTGTGGCCTAATTACCCACATCCGGAAGTAGAGTTTAGCACGAAACGGTCCGAGAGTACCGTGGGAAGTGGCATCCATTGAGTCCGTCTATTGCGTGCTCATTGTCATCATCGTCGTTTTCTCTCGCTATACGACGTTCAAGCATTCTCCTCCTTTGTCCGCGCCAGACTTGCGGATGCGAGACTCCCGCCTAGAGCTAATGGGGGCATGCGTGGCTCATTCAGTATATAACAGAGCTCCGGTCTTGCGATGAAATAATCACGTACATTTATAGCGATGGATGTACGTGAAACTTTCTCAGCCCTATGTGGGACTTTATATGTGGTTAACAAGGCTCTAGCCTCCGTTGCCTTATCGTAATATTCGCAAACAGGACTGGTATGCGTTTCATGGGGTGAATAATGTGACATGCTGGGCTGAGAGCTTGCCTAGCGCTTGTTCATCATGTGCACGGGGTAAAAACTTCGGCTCCGCCAGCCATGGAGAGGTTCGGCCTGCTTGTAGAACTTCGCCTTGTTTTTTTGTTGTTGTTTTTTGGACACCCACGCACGATGAGGCTCGCTATTCACAGCTTGTTATGGCCTGAAGTCTGCCTTCAAAAGCGGAATGTCGGCATTTACTTTATGCAGGACAAATTCGCCGACGCAGCAGGAATACAATTGTACTGCTGCAACGACTTGTATGACCACAGTTCTTGGTGGTTGCAGGCCTTCGAATGCAATAAATAATATTATGGCTGGTCTATTCTTTATGCTTTTTGTTTTGTGGGTTTAACGTCCAAAGGCGACTCAGGCTATGAGAGACGCCGTAGTGGAGGACTCCTGAAATTTCGGCCACTTGGGGCTCTTTAACGTGCACTGACATCGCACAGCACACGGGCGCCTTGCTTTTCGCCTCCATCGGAAAGCGGCCGCCGAGGCCGCGATTCGATCCCGCATCCTTGGGAACAGTAGTCGAGCGCCACTGCACGAGCGCCACTGCACGAGCGTAAGCACTGCACCACCACGGCGGGGAGAAAATAGGGTACGATAGATAAAAGGGATCATGCTTTCTGGCAGAAAAAAAAAAATTAAGTCTAGCAGCGAGAGATGATGGGGCTCCTGTTTCCACGCGTGCAGTGTATGCCGCGAAACGAGCCAGGTGTTGGATTCTGTTACGTCGCAGTATTGAAAGTTAGAACCACTGCAAGTTATCTTCCACAGCGAAATCGCAGTAAAACATATTAGGACATCCACTGCGGGCAAATGCGCTTTTTTGAAATGCAGGCTACATTAGTATAGTTGTAATGTTAGGGCCCCTGCAACTCCACTACACCAATGCGTGATCATCCTCCATTCGCACGCGCGAAATGTACGCCGCACTGTTTCAATGGAAGCTTTCAGCTCAAGGCTCGGACTGTGGTGTGAGGGATACTTCGCAACCCGGCGAGGAGAGGTAAGTCGGATTAGGATGAGATTCTGCAAGAACTGGGAGACTGCGCGGAGCTTCATAATGGTCGCCGCTCTGCGAGGCTCATGGGTGTTTATAGGAGTCGGCAGCTGCTGTAAGGACAGTACACTGTATACAAGCTCAATAACCATTGCTATAAGTGCGTATTTACGCATCCTAGTACGGTGAACCGCTGCGTTCATTTGAGATTAATGCCGAATATATAATGTAAACAATGACATTAACAGCGTTTTCTAAATGTTTCGACAAATAATACTAGTGTTCAAAATCAGTATTATTAGTAGAAAATGGAACGAAGATGATCCAGTGAAAAAGCGAGTTATATTAGACACCAAGAGGCGCTCACATGTCGCGGCTTCGAGAGTGTAACGCGAAAGTTTGAGCGTGGCCTGCGGCGTGACAGCGTATGATTTTCCACGCACGTTTTCTTTTTTCTTTTTTTTTTTTTTTCGGAAATTCAGTCACTTGGACGAAGGTGAATCCGGGCTTGTCCCTCAATGATACTCATAAGCGAACTTTCGAAAGATCGCTCACAGCAGAATCAGTTATCAAGTACCAGTGTTTATACGAGCTGGTTAAAGAGTACGAACTTGAACTCCTGTGTGAACATGGTAGCACAAACCATCTCTGAAAGAAGAGGTGTCCGGAACTGCGTTCGGCCCCGAAAAAGCGCAGTGTTCTTTGAATACTCTCATGCAACCGAAAGCTGGGAGCGGGGCTAGAAAAGCTTGCCCCGTCCTTACTCAGCGGTGGATTTCGAACAAACCACCTGCCGCAGCCGAGGTGGAAGTAGCAAAAGCACCAGTCTCCCTCTTCCCTCGGCCACCTTTCCACTCCCGCTTCTCTTCTAAACATATAGAGGTTTAGTTACCTCGCCCGTTAATCAAGAAAAATGCACTGTGGACGCTTACGAAGAACAGGTTAACAGCTACTGCTATGAAAAAAAAAAAAAATGTCCAAAGCACATGCACATTCACGCTTTCGTTGTCTCGGGGAGTGTTCAGAAACATGTTAAACATGTTTTACATTTGTCTCGCGCACGCACGCACGCACGCACACACACACACACACACACACACACACACACACACACACACACACACACACACACACACACACACACACACACACACACACACACACACACACACACACACACACACACACACACACACACACACACACACACACACACACACACACACACACACACACACACACGCACGCACACACACACACGCACACACACGCACGCACGCACCCATCTGAAAGAACTTTACCGCTACACCATTTTTCAGTACTATGTCGCCCGTACATATCAAAGTTCAGTTTATTCGTTACTTATAAATGAAGGTGAGTAAATCAATATCTTAAAGCATGACATCTCGCCTAGAAGTCGAATAAATGCACTTCAGTAGATGTTCAAATCAGCGAAAACTTAGTAAACAAAGCTGTAATTTTAAAGGATTATAAAAAACACATTTCTAGCATTGTTGTAAATCTATCTTCCGACGTGGTCGTTGATGGTTAGTATAGGCGTTTCTAAGAACGAAAGTTATGTATATGATTGAGCTAAAAAGTTACAGAGGGCACTTAAAACCAGATACGCGCTGTTAAGGCGAAAATGTTGAGTTTTTTCTTCTTCTTTCCTTTTTTTAGATTTGGTGGTGGCTATATGGTTCAGTGGTTAATACAAAATAATAATAATCAAAAAAGAAGGAAAAGAATGTTGCCGTCCACGGCAATTCCTATTTAATATCTGAAGCACCTGAGCGGCGGCCGGAGGAAAAGAAAAGGGATATGAAGGGGATAACGAGAACTACGGGAGCAATTGCAAGAAAGTTCAGTGGGAGTAGGTTTGGTTTGTTTTATGTAGTGTAACGCCCCAAAGTGACTCAGGTTGTGAGAGATGCCGTAGTGGAGGTCTCCGGAAATATCCCCCACCTGCTGACATCGCACAGCACACTGGCGAATAGCCTTTCGCCTTCATCGAAAAGCAGTTGCCGCGGCCGGGATTCGATCCCGCATAATTGGGCACAGCAGTCGAGCTCCACTGCGCCACCGCGGTGGGCTTTGACAACATTTTTAATCCACCCAGTAATCCACCATGATCGGCCTGTATATTTATCACCATCAATTACTGCGCAGTGATTTGTTTGTCACCTCATGTCATACTTCCACGACTTGATCCTGCTTTCAAAATTAAACGCGCAAAGTATATCTCATCCTCTTACGCCAATTCATTCATTCCTCGCACTATCATTTGACAACAGGCAAGGAGTCATAAAGGATCGCGTCTGTAGTCTCGTCAAGGGTCTCCAGCTCCTTATCTAAGGCTTTGTCTGAAGGGGGGAATATCCTTCTTTCTAGCTTAAAATGATTAGTGATGTCGTGAAGTGATGTTAGACTTTCCTTCGAGAAACTCTCAGTAACTACCGCGTCTCCTGCTCGGCTGACGAATACTCGAGATTTGATGTGTGCCGCTTCGTTACCAGGGTTCCCCGAGTGAGCCGCGGTACCCATATCAATTCGATAATTCTTCCTAAGTGCTTGGTTTGACCCAATATGCTCATTGCTGCCTGAGAAATTCTGCCCCTCGAATAACTGCGTATGGCAAATTTAGAGTCACTGAGTGTAGAGATCATCGGAAACGGCAGAAGAGGCGACAATTGCCCTTGCCATTGTTAACACTATAGTGTTAAAAATGGCAAGGGCAATTGTCGCCTCTTCTGCCATTTCCGAGGATCTCGTTTTGGCAATGCCGGAGAATATCAGTCTGCCTTGCATGTCCACCGCCGCTAGTGCGAACGCTTCCTTCTGTTGATATTGTGCGGCATCTGCATATACCTCAAGTTCATCTTGGCTGTATATGCTGTGTAGAGCTTTTGTCCTAGCTCTTCTTCTCCCCTCGTTGTGAGCAGGATGCATATCCTTAGGTAGTGGCTTGACTCTTATTGCCTTAGCGATGCGTTTAGATATCTTTGTCTTGGCATCTTGTGGTGACAACTCGACGCCTACAGTCCTAAACGATCAAGTATGGTCCTTCCTGGTTTGGCGCAGGAAAGCCGGTCTCGTTGCGTTAAGTGTGCCTCCCTAAGCTCACCTAAGGTGCTGTGTACTCCAAAGCCCAGAAGTATTTCGTTGGAAGTACAGTTCGGTAGCCCTAATGCTATAGCCTTATATGCTTGTCAAATTAAAGCCTCTACTTTGACTTTTTCAGTATATCTAATTTTAGGTAAGGCTTGCCTACGCCGAGTGCGTAGACAAGCCTGCTTAATACAAAGGCTTCTGCGATCCTGCAGAGTTCTTTCTCCTTCACTTCCAACCTTTTGCTTGCAATTCGTCTAATTAGTCCGTCCTATTGACGGTTTTCTTGAGTCTTTGTAGTGTTTCCTTGTTCTTTCTGTTGGACTTGAGGAAAAGCCCCAGGATTCTTACCGTTTTAACTTCATTACAGGGAGCCCTTCCACCCAGATGTTAAGTGGAGACGAACTTACTGAAGATTGCTTGAAAAGCGCGCATAATATATGCTAGAGTGCTGAAATGTTGATTTTATGCAAATATGAGAAGAAATTTGGGAGCGAATTCGTACCGCTTAGACCCGTGTTTCTATAGATTACTGTGTACAGCGAAGGAAAACTGCAGATTTTTGAAAGAAAGATATCTATAAGTTTATATTCTAGTAAGCCCTTCAGTCTACAGTCTACTGCAAATGGAATGATCATGCCCATACTGTGGACATGGACACTAGACCGTTTTGAAAGTGTCGCTGCCAAGTGAAAGAGTCCTCGCGCCAAGCAGAATACAGCGTTGTAAATTAATGATGAATATAATGAAGCCACAGTAAGGCAAATGTCGGCGCTCGTCCACCTCATATTTCACACTTCATGAGTACGATCACGGGTTTCAGTCACAATGGCTCGCAGCTATCCTCGCCGTCGGCTTCGCCTGTCTGACCTATAGCTGTCCACATTGGATGAGGGGCATGATGCTTATCCCACTTTGTCGGCAGAATTTCAAAGGGGTGAGAGAGGAGGAGGGACGTTGCCGAAGTACAACGCGTATAGTATAATAAAACAAAACGCGATGCGTGGCCCAGGATATCCCATGGGGAGTTTCTGAAAGAGTGAAGGGGAGGAAGGAGTGTTCCAATACACTCGTGACCTCTCGTTATTCAGGCGTCATTTTACGACGCGAGTCCACGCAAGCTTGAAATGTGCTATAAAGCTGGCCCGTCGCGGCGATGCGTGACGAGCGCTCCCCCCTCGTACTCGGTACCCGACGCTCGCCAATGAATTAAGTATGCGGCACTTGCGCCCACCGAGGTGCTTATACAGAATACTAAGCGGAGGGCTTTCTCTGCGACGATGTTACGACAGCAAGAGGGAGGAAAGAGGAGGGGCCGGGGAGGGGGGGGGGGGGGGGTCAGATGACCTTGCGACAAACCTCTGGAATGCGTCCAGTCGTCATATATTGGAACAAAAGGGAAAACGTGTGAATAGACGTGAAATGCCATTAATGATGTAATTTAACACTACATAGCGTTCAAGACTCCATTCTGCAGAAAGTCTGGAGTTGAAAGCGATCGAAAAATGACGAGCAGGCCTCTGGCAAACTGTCTGGCAAAAAGTTGTACGGCAAATTGGTAGGTGTTATGGCAGTCCACTGATTGGTCAGCGAATTTTGTGGAGTCACGAGCTCACACGACACTGAGTTGGCAGGAACTGACAACTCAGGTAGCAGATTTGAGATGGAAGGGTGAGATGAGAGTACCCAATTGGATCTCGAGTCAGACAGGCTACCCGTATGAAGCTCTGTATAGGGCTTGGTTAAAGCTGGGCGTTGCATCTGTGTCGGATGATTTTCACGTGTCAGCTAACTATCTTGTGCTGATGAGTATTTATGAAATCGCAAAGGCATGCATTAGGGAATAAGTGATTGAGCTAATAGAAAAATGTATGTACGTGCATAATTATCCGCAAGGGAGCCGCAGAATAGAGTAATTAATGCTGTCGCGTCGTCCGCCTAAGGGCGGGGCTTAAATGCCCCTGTTAGTTAATTTATTACTTTATTTTCATGAACCGTGAGCCCTTGGCTCCGACCGTGCTGTTGTGGTTATAAAATACTTTTAAAAACGGACCTTTGTGCAATGAGCAAGCTCAAACAGCTCATCTCATCGCAAGAGAAGATGATGTGATTTTATGAGCATGTTATGTAGAAGAACGCGGTCATTATGGCAAATCTAACCTTCGTACTGAAGATATAAATCCATCGATGCTCAGAACCACCTCCCTCTGCGTGAACTTCGGGATATAAAGGTAGAAGCCATTAATGATTTTTTTAAATTAATATTACGGCTCCTGAAACTTCACAATATTTTACAGTAGTTAGCTCGTGGTAATTTCTCAAAGGGGTCGCGGAGCTGAACTTGGCGCGGGATAAATTAAAATGGTATGATATATGAATACGACGAACATAGCGGTATGGCCTGAAGGCGAGGGGCACGAGTTTCGATTTGGCCGCAGCTCTCTTGCTAGCACGGAATCGTCAGAAACGCACTTACCATGCTACGCCATAACTGAAGAGGCACATGTCGCGGCGGCAGGGAACATAAGCGAAATTTCGCTGGGCAGAGATACACCTAAAATAGCGGAACTGAAGCAAGACAGACGCCGGTTCCCATATCCGGTTCATGTCTCACAAACCATTGCCATCGTTGAGGATTTCGCGCTTGCTATCAAACGCTCAGTTCACTATGCTCGACAGACGTGTCCTGGTGCATTTCATATTAAACACGCATCTTTCACGGAAAGCAGGGAAGTCGTAATGGAATAGTTACATAACGAGATACAATTCAGTTCTTTTGCGCGAATTTCAACAGACTAGGTAAGGAACGTGCAAGAGCGATACGCAAAGGACACGAGTTAACAACAAGAGAATAAGGAAATGAGAGAGGGGATCCAGTTGCACGAAAGCGACTATCGGTGCTCAAGCAAAGTAGTTCGCCGAGATTTAGGGCCAGTCAGAAGAAAAAAAAAAAAAAAAAAAAAAACTTGAAATCGAGGTACACTACCACAGAGTAACAGCGGTGCACTGAAGTAACGTGGATGGTCATCAGAATTTCACTGCCGAAGAATGCCGATCGAGCTTCAGTCGCCTCGGCGTGACTGGGCGGCAAAGGGCTCTCGGAAATGCTCCGAGAAATGCAGCTTCCAAGCGTCCTCTATATAATAAAGCGCCCACAGCCACCGGTATACCACATACCACCACCGCGCGAGCGCGGTGAAGGAGAAAGTCCCGTTACAGCGGCGAGGGAGAGAGCAGCTAGGTCTTGCCCCGGGCGCCGCTGCGGCCGACCGACGGCACTACATACAACGAAGAGGGCGGTTGTGCGCCACTTGCGGGTGAGCCAGCGCCGGCGGCCGCGTTGTTCGTGGCTACTCAGCATGCATGGCCTCCGTCGCCGATCGAGGGCTGCGAGAGTGAGCGAGTGGCCCCCACTAGACGGGCGCCCCCACTAGGACCGGTTCCAGTGCGGCCATGGCAAGCGCGCCGCGCTGCCGCTGCTGCACCGTTGACGGCGTGGTCGCCTTCATCGGAATCGTCAGCGCGGTAAGGCACCCCAAGACACCGCGGCCGCCCTGCGCGTGTCCGACGACGGCCGCGCCTCACATGTGCGTTGTTTGCCCATCCACGCAGCTCATCCATGTGCTCGAGTTCTTCGCCTTCTGGTACCTGCTGGCCGCCTTCTTCATACTCACCGGGGACGCGCGCCGGCCCGACGACCACTTCTGTGAGCGCCTCAGGCTTTCAGTTCTGGACGGCCGTGGGTGTGACGACGTGTCCACTGTCTCTGACGCAGGGGGCCTGCTGTACCCGGCACTGCTAGTGCTGCACTCGGTGCTGCAGGCAGCCCTCTCCCTGCTGCTGGCAGCCGGCGCACTCAAGAGGCGCAAGGCGTACATCCTACCCTGGATCGTCACCAGCATCATTGAGTGTGCACTGCTCTTCAAGTGCAGCATCTTCCTGGGCCTGCAGTCGGTACATACACGCAGCTGGAATCGCCTCGCCATACCCACGCTTGTCATGCCGCTCGGGACTGGAACGCCGCAGCTAACCGCGCATGATGAATGCGTCCGCTTGGAAAGCTGCCTCTGCCGCCGCTTTCGAGCCGCTCGCTTGTCGACGACTCCAGCATCGAAAGCTGCCTCTGCTGCTGCCTTCGCTATTCGCGAGCTTTCCGCTGCTTGCAGCTTGTGCCCTCTAATGACATGCTCTTTGCTGTACTGTGTTGTGTGCTCGCAATCGGCGACGTGAGTCCCTGGCTGGTGCAGGTCCCATCCAGTGCGTGGATCACCGCGACCACGGTGGCCTTCTCCAGCGTGCAGGTATGTACGTGGGCGATCGACCGCCGCCTCGGGCGCGACGTCGGGTGTTGTGCTCATCGGGTGCCGGCCTCTTCTTCGCGCAGCTCTTCTACGTATCGTGCGTGGTGCTCTACTTCCGGAGGCTTAAGAAGATGGAGCGCGAGATCCAGCCACCCGAGGTTTACAAGTGCCCCTGACCGGGCCGCCGCCGAAGACAACGCTCGGGTACGCGACTTGAATGCGCCCGATTTCGCCACCGTTAGCGGGTGAGGAAAATCGTGCGAACAATCTCACCAGGGGGGAGACGCAAGCGCTTTACTGGAAAGCGCCTTGGGAGCGCCGACACAGTCGGATACTTTTTTCTCCTTTGTTCTGACTTTCTGGCCTAATTCTCGACGGTAAATATATGCTTCAGATAAAATGAGAGCACAATGGAAACTATACCACGCGTGCGTGGCTGGCGACGTTCCTTTGAATTGGGACTGAGTGGGAATTGGGCATCGTGGTGGACGCAACTTCCTTAGGACCTCACTACTTTCTAATCTAATCTTAATTTACTGCTGCTATATGTCCCCGATAATGAGGAATAATTGAAACTGTTTGTCCCCTCAGCGACGCGTTCAGTTGAGTGCCAATTGCGCCAGCATCCCTGGCCAGATTAGAATTTCTGGACGTGTGAAGGCTAGAAACCGAATATCGTGCCATTTGAAATGTTTAATGTTTCGTTTTCAGACAAATTACTGATGCGAACATGTCTTCGTCATGTCTCTGATGGAAAGCGTGTGCTACTACTTGGCGCAGATCGAGTAAAAGTCATGAACATCCGTGCCTGCAAGTCCAGAGGCCACCACCAACGGCAACTGCATGGGCGACTCAAGGACGCAACACGACATGCCAGACAAGGAAACATAGTACCGAGACGCCAATCCTGGCAATGTGCTTCGAAGGATGTACCCCTTTTAGGAGTGGGACCATCAACATCCCGTCTTCGGAATCCTGTGCGCTGAAGAAAGAACACCGGGAGCCAGCTAGCAATTGTCCACGCCCTCTCAGATGCCATAGCCAGACGCATTGCCATAGCCAAGAACTCCATGCTGCTGTACATTGCTATCGCAGTTCATCCTAATGTGCGTACACATTTTGTCACAAACATCATGTACATTATCCTCATCTGCCGGACGCACGGTCACTGCAGAAGTTCGGACTTGTTTCGATCACGCATACAGAGCGGTGCTGTCCGTGAATTGCCTGTACTGGTCATGAAAAATTTGCATTGCTTACATTTTCGCTATAGTTGAGTTCATTGTTCACTTTTCTACTGCGAAAACTCAGCGCATACGCTGAAAACTTTTGCTAAATTCTGCTGAACCTTGAACCAGTGCCATAAAAAAAAATTTACTGAATAAAAAAATCCAACCAGTTGAGCAATGACGTACTATCTCCATTTTTAGGTTTATTGCTGTCATTTCCTTCAAACTCCATAGCTGATCTTATTCCGTGCGGTTGGGATTCCTGAGTGACACTCAGGACTTTTACAAGCGCCACTTAGAACTTTTACAAAAACTTTCGCAGACAAGTTCACGACTCAATGATGAAATACTTCTGGCGCGCGGAACGCAGAAAGCGCCAAAGAGAGCGCGCGATATAGAATTGTTTACAACGGCGACCATCGCACCAAACGTGTGTCCCATATTGCCTTGATTTCAATACAAGAACAGCTGCCTAATTAATTAATTGCTCAACTTAATATAGATGACGTGTTTATCGACTTACCTTACCATCATGTTGTATTTATTTATTTACTCAGATATTTTTTTAATTCAGATCGACTGATCCCACAGGCCACCTTGAATTCCTAATGACACCGTAGAGCAATGTCAACTCCTGCTCACTGTCACGTACGACGCTCCATCACTGTATGGTGACCTGCTGTACGACCAGCTGGGATCACAAGCTGTGCGATAAGCGCCGTCACGTGAACGTGAATTCAGGAAATGAAAGGGTTTATTTTTTGCCTCTTATATTGAACGTGTTGGCGGTTTATGCGGGACGTAGATGTCCTCGACTTTTGCACGACTGGACTTCGCACGTCTGCATGGTTCAGCGCTCAACAGATGGAGGGGCTCAATGCTATAATAGACGGTCTAAAAATACCACCGGTGCTTTGTAAGTGTGCTGCCCATTACGGTGTTTGTATAAAACCGATTCGAGTTCCGGCTTTTTAGTATGCACCTGAGGGTCCAAAGGTTGCGCGGGAAGTACTTGCGAACTGTTGCAAAAAAAAAAAAAGAAAAAAAAAAAAACAGCCTAAAAGCAAGTACGGAACTGCAAGCAAAAACGACTGACAGATATGTGTGTACCGTGTTTCATCACTTCCCGTTTTCAAGCTCATTGGTTTGTGACTCTTAACTGTCATCCCATGCGTCCGGCTACATAAAGTTTCGCAAAAATAATAAAGCACTCGCATTAAACAATTTCTGTGAGGTCACAAATTGAGCTCGGTAAACTTTATAACTGTAGATTTTATACGAAGAAAATTGTCAGCAACGAAGCACTAAGGCAGCTACATACTTTTTGTACGAACTCTATGCAAGCCAAAAGACCCCATACACAACAACGCGTGACGTTGATTTGTTAATAGACACCTCTTTTGTTTTCCGTCGCCGAGATGCTAGTAATGTGTTCTCTTAATGGTTTCAGCCCTTGGCGATTATAAGGGATTTCAGGTCTATTATCCCAAGCTAAGAACAAGCATGCATCAATTGTTATGGAAGCAACCAAAACCGCTCAGAAATGTGTTCCAATTTATTCCATGGCTTAAAAGACAATACATCTAAAACCGAAGACAAATAAAAAAAAAAACATTTGCCCTGCCGTGGCAGTGCAATGGTGAGAGGTTCGACTGTTTTGCCCAAGGATGAGGGATCGAATGCCGGCCGCGGCGGCCGTTTTTCGATGGAGGCGAAAAGCAAGGCGCCGGTGTGCTGTACGATGTCAGCGCACGTAAAGAACTCCGGACGGTCGAAATTTCCGGTGCCCTCCACTACGGCGTCTCTCATAGTCTCACTCACTTCGGGACGTTAAACCCCGTAAACTAAATCAAACGAGCGAGAATTTTAAATACAATGACAACAGCGGATGCGTTTTATCTTCATCCCTCTAAACCTTGTAAGTGCGTCAAATCCTCGTCCTTCGCAGTCTAAATCCTGCTGGGAAAAATGCGCCAGAAACAGGTCCGCTTAAATCCTTGCGCAGTTTCTTTTCTTCTTCGCGTGACAGAACCCGGCCGTTGTAAAGGAAACCGCGGTTGCAGTGTGCGATCGGAACAGGCGCCCATTCTCCGCAAATCAGTAACCCTGAACACGGCGACGTGTTACGTGACTGCGCGACACAACAAAAGACTCTCGGGCAGCGCTTTACTCCGTCGCCGCGCTCGAATTGCTGCGCCGCATAAATAAGTCTCCCAGATAGCGAAGAAAGAATGAAAGAAAGTCGATGGAAGCTATTTCACGGGGAGAAAAACGAGGTGGGAGGGAAAGGACAAACCTGTTAGCTGCTTCCAGCGGTTCGGAAACAGATCTTTACGACTCTACTGCGAGGGTCAGGATGTGCGAGGACGCAAGGGGCGTAAAGTAAGTGTTGCCCGCGCTGTTGTAGCGATAGAAATGATATATGGCCTATTGAAGTTAAAGTTCGGAATGTCCCGTTTGTCAGGAACGAGTGAATTTTTATATACAGCTAGAGATAATACGGTTCCACCATCGGTGCACAAATAAATACATGCATTCGAAGAAGCATGAAGGGAACATCGTTGGCCTTTCACCTTCCGGCAGGGTCAGCTATAAAAAGCGCGGATTCATTCACCGAGATCAGAAAAAAAAAAAAAAAATAGCAAAGCTTTGAGTTTCGTCTATTAGCTGGGAATCACTTGTTTATATACAGATGCCTGTATTACTTTATGGAACGAAATTTAAGAGTAGACTCATTACTTCCACGACATATTTGCACACATTCTGAAAAAGATTCTTGCAATCGGTGCGCGAATTCCACAACGCACCAAAAACCCTCAATCAGGGAGCTCTTGATACAAAGCGATTAAATTTCTCCACAAAGATCGCTTATACTGCAGAAACTTATAAAGCTCGTTGCGCAATCCTGTTAGTGATTTATCGAATGCTGAAGCGCAACTCGGCGCGAAAAATAAGAATCCAAAAGTTTCATTCCATTGAAAGTGTTGCACTGAGAAATCTCCAGCTTATTTAAAAGGGCGTTACGATTCGATAAAGGCACTACATTTTTACGCTTTATGTGCGAGCCAACATTAAGATGCGCGCTCATCGGATCAACGCTCTGAGGCTAATTTTGTCATTCACGGAGTCGTCACAACCCGAGCAATGGCGCAACTAAACGTGCGCTCTCAGAAAGGCCCGAGGTCGCGACATCTTCATTCGGTACAATGGCGCAACAATAAAAGAACGACGGCTGTAAACTTTTCGCCCACGACTGACTCCAGGCTTCGTCAGCATCACTTGCTGTCTCCGTATGCTGAACTGCATTGCAAAACTTGGCTCCCGTATACCCCGTCTCACATGTAACGTGCAGTGTGGTGCAAGCTGGTGGTATACGGACGAATAAAGACCTAGGTACCGAACTTAAAAGGCTTCTATAGCTCGCAGAAGCGTTAATGACGGGCCAGCCATGTTGACCAACCACATTGTGCGAACACGTCAGTCGTTCGCATAAAATTGATCTTCTTTCGGTCCTTTGCGTTCGATCCCAAATTTGCCCATATTAGCCCTTTTTTTAATATTCTGCACAGTGCTGTATGGCTTTGCTATATAAGACGCGGTGGCCGACCGGTGTGGCTTATGTGTTGCCTAATCTCAACCTTCGTCTACGGCTTCCTCTGCAGTCAAGCGGCGCGGTAATCCGAGCTGATAAAGTCCCACGGGGATCGATCGACGTACCCCTCGTCGTCAGCATTGGGGACAAAGAATTCACCCTCAAAAACCAGGCGACCGCAGGGAGCCTGTAGCCTAGTCGACGCCCTCTCGCTCCGACCGAGTGGATGGCGGAAGTATTCCACGAGACTGGTGTATTATTTTCTTACCTCTCTCGAATCTTTATTTTTTTTTCTTTGATATGGGATCTTTATTTCTTCCTGTTCCGTTTTTTTTTTTTTTCCTTCCTTCCTCGGGGGTAATTTCTTTTGTCTCGTTTCGCTGAGCACGCATTTTCTCTCACCACTCTGTCGCGCTCGTACGCTTTGTCAGCATTTTGCCCGATGAGTACCCTTCACTTCGCGTTCGCTTGATTGCGTTTCGTGTTCCTTCGTATTTAATATTTCCAGCTGATTTTTATCGTTGGGCTTGCATGACTTAACTCACCATTTTTTTTTTTTTTTTACATTGTGCAGAAAACAAGCTTTCAACTTAATCCCGAACTATGTGTTCCGCCACTTCTTGTTTCCTCCGCCTCTTCCTTTTTTTTTTATTATTTTACGCCATGCAGATTGCAATCTTTCAACCTAATCCCGAATCAGTTGTTCCGCCACTTCTTGTTTCTTCCGCCTCTTTTTCGATAGACACATTTGCGTTTCCTGTTTTAATGGTTTACGTCTGAGCTGCTTCTTAAGTGGGAGATGTATGGGGTACTTCAAGCGTTTATGCGCTTAAAATCATCCATAAAGGAGATGTATGGGGCACTTCAAGCGTTTATGCGCTTAAAGTCAACCATACATGTAGTCCGCAAGCTTAACGTTGGCACCTGCGAAAGGAAAAAAAAAATGCCTCCGGTATAACCTGCATGACTATGCTTTATGTGACGTCGTAGACATTTATTGTTTTATTCTGAAGACAAGTTTATTTCGAGAAGTTCGCTGCAATACCCAGTTTATACCTCATGGCAACATAAACTAGCTTCGTTAGCACTGTCGAAGGTACCGTTATCTTCCGGTGCATCCAGGCTGTCGCTAATTGCTCACTTCCTGAAGCCTCCACGCATCGATGAACCACAGACAACACATTGTGCTGTCTGGCCTTCGGGCGCGTCCAGTCGATATAAGGATGTGAAATCCCTTTGCTGGCGACTCATCGGCTTGACAAGGCGGAATATACAAGCTGGATATTAGAGGAACATATTTATTTATTTTTTTATTTATTTCGACCTCAAAGGCCCCATTGAAGGGGTATTACATGAGGGAGTGGGTTACAGGGCATATTACTGCTTCGAGTGATGCTTTGAACATTGATGGGTCTGTATGGAGCACGACGTCGGCAGGCAAGTCATTCCAGTCTTTTGCTGTGCGAACGAAACACGAATATAGATGCGCAGATGTGCGGGCTTGCGGAGGATGGGTTGTCTTTTCGTGGTTCGTATGCGGTATGCAGGGATGATAACAGATTCGTGCGGAAGATGATAATAGAATTTATGAAAAAGAGATAGTCTTGCGATGCTACGCCGGTTAGCTAAATTTGATAAATGAGCATTGCATTTTAGTTTCGTTACGCTTTCATGATAAGAATATGCAGAGAAGATGAATCTAGCGGCGCAGTTTTGTATTGCTTCTAGTGTGTTAGAAAGATTAAGTTGATTATTGTCCCAAATAGCGCATGCATATTCTAGTTTGGGCCGTACAAATGTTACATAGGCTAGTGATTTTAACGATGGTGGTGCTAGACGTAGTGTTCGCCGAAAATACCCCAGGACTCGATTTGCTTCTTTAGAAATTTGAGTTACGTGGTATGTCCACTTAAGATCATGTGTTAAAGGCCAAGGTATTTATATGTGGTTACTGCTGCAATTTCTGAATTAGCTATTAGGTACTTAAAAGGTGGTTCAGAGGGACGCCTGTGAAAAGAAAGTAAAGAAGTTTTTTTCACGTTAAGAGACATGAGCCATTTACTGCACCAAGTTAAAATGCGATCAATGTCAGATTGAAGAAGTTGGCGATCACTGTGAGTGATTATGGGACGGTACACAACACAATCGTCAGCAAATAGGCGTATGTTAGAGCATATGTCAGTTGGCAGGTCGTTTATATAGATAAGAAAAAGCAGGGGCCCCAGGACTGTGACCTGGGGTACCCCAGATATAACAGAGGAGTGAGAAGAAGAGCATTTATTAGCGAGGACAAACTGTTGCCGGTTAGTTAGAAAGTTACGAAGCCAGTCAAGTACCAAGGATTTGAGATTAAGCCGTGAAAGTTTCAAAAAAAGCCACCGGTGGGGAACTTTGTCAAACGCCTTTTCGAAATCTAAGAAGAGGGCGTCCACTAGAATGTTGTGATCAAGGTTGTAGCTTAGGTCATTAATAAATAGGGCTAACTGTGTGTCGCAAGAAAAGCCCTTTATAAAACCATGTTGGCTGGCGTGAAAGAAATTAACAGATAAAAGAAATTTCATAACGTGAGAAAAGATTACATGTTCCATTAGTTTAGACGGTACGCTAGTAATGGATATAGGGGAAGGAAATGACTCAAAATGGAATCATTCTGTTACATCCGGGTCCGCGTCGGTGCGCGTCGCAGGGAGAGGAATAACCCAATGTAAACACGTTATAGCGTGAACTATACTAGGTGGCAGATGTCGTGCGCCAGCTTTCTTAAAGGCAACTGTGGAATACTGTAAAATGCTGTTGTAAACATATTAATAGAAATGGTCTTATTATCCAATGAGTAGCGAAATGCTGCTTTTAAGCTTTGTCCTGTGCTCAATACCTAGTGGTTAAGACTGCCATAAAAGACCAGTGAGGCCCGTTTTTGAAGATAACCGCAGAACATTACGCACATCCACAGATATATTGATTGCTGCGAGGCAGCCTTACGGCGGCCTAAGAAATTGTGTTCATAGAAAGTTACCGTTAACAAATCGGTTTGTACAGAATTTCTGGGTATCCCGTTTCACGTAGCTTAACTTGTGTTAGTTATATATAGTTAAGATGCGTTATTTCGGCTATTTATTCGCTCCATAACCGCCCCTGAATGCTCCGTTGGATTGCCGCGTATCCAGTCTGGGGAGAAGCCTTCATTTCTGTGAGGAATGGCCGACTCCCCAAGGACGGGTGGGAGGAGACCACATCTGACGGTGCGTGGAGAGACCAGCGAGCACTTCGTCTGCTGCCACTATTCCGTCCTGACATCCGAGAAGTGCCCCTCCGGGCGATATTAGGCCGATTGGTTTGGACCCTCGATCGATTGCGGAAGCCAAGACCCCGAGATCGTGGCTCCATCTTCCACCGGCACAGGAAGCAACGTGGCAGCTTCTCCGAAGACATTCCAAGACTTCATTATATATATATATATATATATATATATATATATATATATATATATATATATATATATATATATATATATATATATATATATATATATATATATATATATAGAGAGAGAGAGAGAATAAGAGAAGCTCTCTATGATACACAAGTTAACGAAACCAACGGTAAGAGAGGCCGAGAAAATCACCGGAGATGTTTTCAATTTCCGCCGTTGACGTGAACTCGAACTCCAGTCTGTTTATGAGTAAAAGGAATTAAATACGAAATAGAAAAAATATATTGCCGCGAATTGAAACCCACGACTTCCAACTTCGCATCTGGAGATCTAGCATCCGCAGCCATGTTTTTTTTTTCTACTTTATAATTATATATAACCCTTAAAACCGAATTCAGTTCAAATTCATGACAGCAGCAGAAATAAAAAAAAAAAAAAATCCCCATGCTTTCCTCAGCCTAGCTAACTGTTGGCGCGCGCACGCACTCGCACACGGGTACACACACACACGCGCGCGCGCGCATAAGCACACAAAAAGTAATCCCCTCATGCATGGGCGCCTTCAAACGCATTAATTTTCCAGCGCCCTCCTTTCATTCCCATATATATATATATATATATATATATATATATATATATATATATATATATATATATATATATATATATATATATATATATATATGTCCGCCTACTCCACGAGCGTACAGTAGCCAAGCGGGCATGGTTATGTGCCTTCATTTGAACTCCACCCCTTTTTCTGTATTTTTGCCCCTCCCCTTTGGATATAGATTAAATCTAATAGAACAAACAAAATTCTCACCAGAAAACAAAATAATAAAAAGCCTTTGGAGTCGCGCTACCACGCCAGATCTTAGCTCGTCGAGACCGAGATACGGTCTGTCGCGCGGCCCAAGACGTCTGGCCTTCGTAACGGTGCTACGTTCAGCCCGTTGCAAATTTCCCCTGCCGCCAAGACTTAACGGGCTGAAAAGCTGCTTGTGTTTGCGTGCATGCGTGTTGGCTTTAACGGCTGATATGCGCAAGGTGTGCCAGGTAAGGCGAGTGAAGTGTTTAAAAAGTAATTTGCGCCTAATGAAAGTGGGGCAGTGCCAGAACAAGATTAGAGTTTTAGTTTACAAGTTAAATCCACTACTGTGACAGGGTAAATAGTAATAGGGTCCATAGGAAAAAATCTGCTGCACAAATATGGCACAGCACTGGTTGAAAAATCGGAGCAAGTATTTTATAAAAACAACGTTTAAAGAGCAACAGCATTCTTCATTGCGCGTGGGATGGTCGTCTGAATCTACAATTTACATGTAAGTTTTCATTAAGAGGTTCAAGACGCGCCAAAACTTCGAAGGATTATTTAAAAGAAGTGACGGAAGCGTCCCGGGAAAGAAAGTGTGCCGCATCTGTTTGACAGCTACGCGATAAGGATTCAAAGCTACACGATAACCAAGGATCAGGTTTATTGCTTTGTTTTACAGACTGAAAAATGCATTTATTTATTTATTTTTTGTTCAGCAACCTTTTCAGTGTAACGTACGGTAAACCACACTGATCGCTGTTTCCTAGAGGTCAACGGTTCGTTAGCTGCGGGGCGTAAACGTACGTAGTCTGAGTAAAAGTGGTATATAACACGCAGCAGGCGGCGATAAAATGAGGCGCAGTCATGATTTTCTCGGCCCCAGATGGCGTTGCAACGCAGTTTTCCCTAATGCCATCTGATAATTAGTTTTTCCGAGGTCCACCACCGACTGCATGTTGTATACCACTTTTTCCTCTCGACTGTATATACGCATACACAGAAATAAAGTTACATATCTTGTTGCCAGATATATCTGGCAACTAGAGATGTAATTTTACCTGGCAACAAGAAATATAACTTTATTCTTAATACCCAAATAATACCCAGTCCATACCTTAAATAGCCCAATATGTAAAATCAGGATCTGAGTGATAAAGTTATCAATTACTTCTATACTAGAGAGCACTTGTTCTGACCGAATTGGGCACAGGGCTTTTTTGTTGGCAGACAGAAGTGAGGAATAGACTTGGCAAAATTAATGACCGGTAGAGAGTAGATAATCAAATGCATGCCATATCAGCTCTATGCCTAACCTCTCTGATGCCACATTTTCTCGTTTTTGTGATCAAGCGGTGCCGTCTTTACGACTGACCTTTGAAGGGTCTCATATTCTGCGAAAGTTTGATAAGTTCCAATTCGTTCAGACTCGTCAGCATTGCGCTTTATTTATTTATTTATTTATTTGGCAATGCTTTGAAGAGGGGTGGATTTTTACAAAATCTATCAATACACGCAGGTGGGGATCTCCTGCCGATTTAATGCCCCTAAGAATCTATTGATTTTATACCCGTAAAACATGATATCTCGAAGCTTGGGTGCTCTAGCTATATGGTACGCGTTCGGATACAGGTGCGGATTTTACTGGGCGGCGAAAAAAGTTATAGAAAAACCATGCCGCATCCCCTCCCCTTTTTTCTTGACAAAAAGTTTAAAAGATACACGGTTCGGATAGGACAGCCCCCTGCAAGAGCGAACAACAAATTCGTCCCTGTTTGGAAGTTGCTTTCTCACTAACCTCCGTGTCGAGCACGAGGATGCCCGAATAACGCAAAGGAAGTCATTTTTTTAGTTTAATACCCTCGTACAATACGGGCGCAAGAAGCGTCAAGATAGTGCACACAGCGCACAGTATTGCGCCCTGCAAACCACAAGACATCTAATGCTATCACCGCCCGGAGAACAAATAGTATGTGAAAAGCAGCTGTTTGTTTGTTGTTGTTTTTTCTTGTGTTGTGAGGTGACGTGTTGAGGGCGCATGATGGTGATGGAGGTGATGGTTGTTGCAGTGAGTGTTCGGTTATGGGTGGAGGTGTGGAGGAAGATTGATTTTAAAGGCACAAAGGCAGTTCGTCCAAAGAGCTCAGGTCCGCCCAAGGTAAGTTCCAAGACGATCGTTCTCTGACAACTTTTCAAGCCCGGGTAAGCGAAACATTAGGTTAGGACAGAGCATATGCCCACTAAATTCCAAACCGTTGGGTGACCAACAACACAGCGGGGATCGAATCTCGCACATCCGGCATACGCGACAGATGCTCGAGCCATTAATTAATCTACCGCCATTTTTTTTGGTCAACATTGTATACGTCAAACTGTCTATGGTTGTGTGGAATTGCGACTTGATCGGTACCATTGACGCAGGTAGCACTAGTAAAAAAAGAAGGAAAAAGAATTTGGTCTGTATGAGTAGGTAAACTAAAAGGCAGGCATCCTTCCTGCCTTCTTAATTTTTTTTTTTTTTGTGCGATTCACTAATAAAATAAGAAAATCTGAAATTAAACGAGCCAGCATGTTTACATGCACCATATGCGCATGAACTTGCAGCACCTCGGGTTCGAAAGTGTAGGCTCATTATTTCTCAAAGCCATCGAAAATCAATTCCCCATTACTTAGCTTAGCTGTCTCAGCTTTCGCGTACCAGCGCACGCGTGAACATCACAATGCTCGCGCCAGACATCGCTTCGTTGACTGTTGCGATTGGCTGAGCTAACCAGGAACTTATCTCACGTTAGGAAATTTATGAACGACATGTATATAACGTCAGAATTGGCAAACTGCTCACTGACCGCCTGCAGAAAAGCCCTTTAGATCACTTCTGGATGCCCACACGGAGAAGGACTGTCCTTGACTAGCCTCTATCCCTGCCCCCCCCCTTGCGATCCCGATTGAATGGTAGCCAATATCAGAACATAATGTAACTCTTCGGGATTTCTCTTATATCTCTCCTTGTCATACTTTCTGTAGTAGTTGTATGATACTGCTATTGTATACATGCAAATGGAGGAGGGAAAAATACTCTCTGTCGGGGATTGGTCAAGGTTTGAACGATGACATCTCGGTACTGAAAACATATATTTCGCAATAATGTAATTGGAAGCATAAACGTTCTTATTAAAGTAGAAAGTTGGTGAAATAGACCATTACTTGCTGGAGATAGGAAGGCATAAAATGAAATAGCCTGTCAAAGAAATAGAAAGAAAACTTCAGAAGATGAAAAGGGGGAATACTATATAAAGAAAGCGCTCTTCAGCGGAGTACACATTCCTCTTGTTTTGTCCAAACGAATCCGGCAATACAGACCGTGCCTTTCCTTGCTTCGGAATACCTTCATTCTGAGCATGCATGATCAGCATAATGATGATGACCACGGGGACGCCGTTGTTAGATTAAAGGACAGCTCGGGAAAACAAACCTAAGCAATCCTAAAAAGAACCCATACGAGCTGCTAGGAATTTATTATGCTTCTTGTCAGCCAATTCGCAATCATGCTCGAATCATCCGCGCTTGGGGAAGGGCTCTCATTTGCGGGAATGCAAATCAGCCCTGCTTCGCCTTTTTTATCAAACACGGGATGGACATGGACGGACAAAAAAGAAAAAGGAAAACCTTACCGATGTTTATAAGAACAAAAATTAAGAGCAGGACGTGCAAATGGGCACATGACGAAGAGCAGGGGTCTTCGCAAAGCACCGCGTCTTCCGTTCACATGCATACTGCAAGTGCATGCGTAAACGACGCCGTTGCATGCCTCGGCCGCCATGAGCTGCCGCATCGACGGACTGGTTGGGCCCTCTCATCGGTTTTCCGACTGTCCGGCGCCGTCTCGGTCGGTACCATTAATTAAGGCTCGCTCTCTGCCCGTCCTTGCTCTTATACATTCGTGCGCGGCACGCCGACCTCGATCGCTCTCTCGCGCGGCCCACCGTAGTTTCAGGCTTCCGCTCGTTTCTCTGGTGCGGTCCGGTGGGCGCGCTGTGCCAGCGGCGAGAAGCCGCGTAATGCCGCGTGGTCACGAATCTAGGAAGGCTTCACGTGACCGACGATCTCTGCCGCCCGGCCAGGCATGTTGTGCGGCGAAGAAGCGAGGAGCACGTATGGTTTTCGATGCGCGCGCTGATTGCACGTATCTCGTTGCTGTTCAAATTGCGAGTGCTTAGTCATTCGGAGAGGGTCACCCGATTATATTATTGCGTTTTGGTTTTTATTGTTTAGCAACACTCCGTGGCTTTTGAGGATGACCATTTCAGAAGCTGGACAAATATAAATATGTAAATGATTCTGTACGTATGTATACGTAATAACCCATAAGTAGATCTAATGCAACGGCAAATCGCCAGAGGTATGCAGAAAAGGCGCATAAAGGCATGCGTGTATACGTGCTTTCTTCCATGGTAGGAAAATATCACCGTCAGCCAACTATTCGATAAGATGACTCGTCCTCGTCTGGGCCAAGTTTCCGTGTCTTAATTAGCATATAACGTCTACACATATATATTTTTATACATTTCTATATGGTTTACCATATTTTAATTACGTTTTTAAGACAATCTGTGTTCCTTTTTTTCATGTTTACATGCTTATGTATGTGTGACCTCCTCGCGACGTTCTTCAAACGTTTAAAACAGAGTAATAGAGAAGATCTCTTTGGCCCTAAAATGAAGCCCATTATTGCCACGCTTGGCATTATTTGCCATAAACTAACTACCATCTGTAACCTGTCACGTAACTCTAGCACTTTCCACACAGGCATGGAAAAAAATACCACTAAGGTTGTGGTTTTACAAATAGGTGGATCAAAAGGCGATTTAAGTAATTGCAGACCAATAACAGTTCTGCCAATATTTATTTTCAAAATGGTTCGAGGTTAGAAAAAAAACTTGGGTAGAGCTGTTTAGATGTGATAATGCAAAAGCATTAACACGACCGCCCAGGAGCCTTTTCACACTGCAGCCTACAGAGCCAACCCGACCGCCACTCCCGTGCTTATGCAAGCACTCACGTGCTGGAATCCACTCGTAATGCTCGTTCATCGGCGCGCAACGCTTTAATCACACAATGAGAGATGCTTCGAACCGGACTTCAGCAGTCGCTGTCGCGTTGTCGACGGAATCGATACTTAATGCACCAAGAACTCATACGCTCCTTCAAAACATCACACATGTCAACGAGCGTTGCGGCCGCCGCGCGCGGGAGAAGAGTTCCGGCCTACAGAGAATGTGGCAAGACGCCCGCCCGCAGACCAAGTCGATGTGGATGGTCCGCTCTCCATGTGTGCTGGCGCGTGGCTGGCGGAACGCACAAGAACGTGCGTAGAGAGTGCCCTTGCCGCGAAAACCGCACGATGACCACACACACTCGTCACTACTCTCCTCGCACGCATGCTTTGATAGGCCTCATCTTTCCAGTTCCAAGTGCTCGCGTTTTCTTCGTACTGCTGCCGACGAACAGATCGGTAGCGTGAAAGTGGCAACCCTGCCGATGGTTCTTTCGATCAATGGGACTGGTAATATATTTCGCTTTATATACACTAGACTTCATTTCTTTTTTCAATAACTATTCTAACCATTTCAGCTCAGGTTTCAGCTCCAGTGTTTTGCAGAACTTGCATTCCTTGTTCAAAAAGGAATGGTCCTTAACGACATGAAAAACAGGAAAATAACATTGGGGATATTCATTGATTTCTCCAAAGCCTGCGAAAGAATAAACTATATTACTCCCATCAAAATGCCTATTTACGGTATTAGGCGCACATCACTTGTATTAATTCGCAGTTATGCCGGCCTCGTTGCAGTTGTGCAGATAGCTATAGAGCGCTTGGGTGGTTCTGCTCGTGTGGGACAGTCTGACGGCGGCTTCCATATCCTGCTACATTCGCCCGACCGTTCTTTGAACATCAGCGCCGGGCCTATTCCCACAGTCTGGTCTGCTCGCACATGCCTGGCGCCTTCTCCACACATAGCCAAGTTGGTCCGCCAGTGACCGCCCCCGACGTTGGTTTTTTTTTTTCATTCCCGAGCACAGCGCATGCGCCCCCCCCCCCCCCCCCCCCCCACCTACCCTCCCAGCAGTGAAGGTATCCAGCATGTCTACGTCACGAGAACGTTCTCGCTATTTTCTTTTTATTTTATGAAACTTAGGGTTCATGAATCTAACCACTCATTAAAGGGACTGCTACCCCATGCAAGTCTGCTTCCACAGGGTGGGCGTCGTTCCAGGTAACTCGGGGCTACGTTTCACACTCTCGCGGCCATCTTTTGATGGAGGCTGAAGGCGCGGAGTCCTCATGAAGGCATCGCAATGTCCTATCTTCAGGTCGGTTCAGTTAGGCCAAGGTCCCACAGGCTCTTGGCCGACTGCTTGGCCCAGCAGCCGTGGTAGGAGATGTTCGTGCTCGATACCGTCACTGGGTCCTGGGTCGAGAAGGTCTTGATTAGAGTACTTAACCACCTTGTTTTTATGGGGTTCGGCATCTGAGATTCGAAGCCCCACCACTTGAAGATCCAGGATCACCGCCTGGTCCTCCCGTTTGAGCTCCAGATCGGCGATTTGCTTGCCAATTGAAGTCTTGAAGTGGGGCTCCTCTCGCACCGGCTAAACCACGTCCTGAAGAAGGTTGGTCAAATACCGGACGATGACGTTGCGTCGGCGGATTCTGGAGTGGTGTGATCTGGGACACTGCTGAATAATGTGCTCCAGGGATTCCGGAGACTTGTAGCCGACCAAACAGGTTATTGATAAGTAGATGCCACGCTTGGCCTTGGTGAAGTTAGAGAGCAAATTCACTCGGAGTTTCACTAGATTAATTCCAAGTCAGTCAGAGGGATGGTACCTTCTCCCACCCAACGGGAGGAATCGGGGCAGTTGGCCGCATCTCGGATTCCACGTCTTCAGTGCTCTCGTGTAGCAGGTCTCGCCAACGATATCTGTCTTGGCTGAGGATTTTGATGGTTGACGTCTTATAGTGAGAAAGTTCGACGGCTTTCTGGAGCACCCACGAGACTGCCACGAGATCGCCACGAGATCGCCGTCGGCCGGGGCGATCGCTCGGCCAACGCATGCTGTTCACGCGTGAGCCATTCTGCTCAAACGCTGCTTCTCAATGCAGTACACACCGCGGGAGACAAGAGAGTCATAGTTAATCGAGTCCGGGGCAGCAGCACCACCGCCATGCGCGCTTAGTGGTATCGGCAACGCTGCAACGACGATCGCATCAACTCACCTGCGTCACCTGTTTGTCGTGCTAGCGCTTGCCCTCGTTCCTTCCAGCCCATCTTGGGGTTCTGCTGGTGTGCGACAGGCTGCGGCGGCTTGCTTGTCCCGGTACACTCGCCCCATCATCCTTGGAACATCGGCGCCGACACCCGGTTCCTCACGGCTACCGGATTTCGACCGACTGGGCAGCTCGCACTTGCCCAGCGCCTTCCCCACCTATAACCAAATTGGCCCGCCAGAGACTGCCCCGACGTTTGCTTTTCCTCATGCCCGAGTATAACGCATGCGCCCCCCAGTGATGATAGGCTGCATGTATGTCCACGTCACCATAGCGTTTTCGCTACTTGAAGACCATCATGCGCGCTCATAGTTGGCTCGACAGCGCTTCAACGATGATCGCATCAACTCATCTGAGTCGCTTCGTGCAGGTAAATTATCAATTTTCGCTATTTACGCGACGTACCAGTTATGCGGCGTTTCTTTTGCCGCCAAGCCCTCAGTGTTGTTTCGCCATTGTCTCTGAATGTCTCGGTGTCACTCGTCAACTGCTGACCTTGGCGGGTGTCGTTCAGCCAAAGCTCCTTTAGTCGCTCTTCTACTTCGTCAGGGCCTTCTGCTTGCCCTGCAAGACCCTGAGCAAGCACCTCTGCCCGAAGAACAATTCGAATTGCATGACAGAAAATTACAGCGCTGTGATATCAGATCCAGACTAACCGAAACTGAAAAAGACTTTGCGTCGTACGTCACAATTAAAAAAAGACGTGAACGATGTTCGGGACTTTCGAAGCAGAATGGGACTCCGAGGATATATGCATGCCCTTGCAATTTGCTGTTCTTTGGCATACAAGAAACTGATGCAGAAACTTCGGTTGAACCTCAACGTTTGGTCGAACATTTGTGCGAAAACAAACTACACATAACAATATTAACACTATGGAAATTGAAAGAGCTCGTAGACTTTGAAGGTTTCTCGTTAAACCCCCCCCCCCCCCAAAAAAAAAAAAAAAAAAACAAGGCCGTTCATCGTTAACTTTGCGCATTTTAAACAAAAAAAATTATTTCACTAACAAACTACAGAACGCTAACTTCAGTATTTCTGAAGATTACTCGATATAAACTTTTTGTAAGGAAGCAGTTACTCTCATTCGAAAAGACCAAAGGGAAAAAGTAAAGCTTCATCACAATAAGTCATTATCGGCAACACCACTTACACTTATGATCGCGCCAAAGAGATTGTCATAGCCACTACAAGATACTTCTCAGAAGTCAAAACTCCGCTCCTTGTCCATCCTTTACACCAACACCCGCAGCTTTCTACCAAAGCTAGACACCATCGAAAGTCTTATACGAACAACACAATGCGGCATATTGGTCTGAACCTAAACATTGACAAACTCGTCCTAAATGACTTGGAGATACTATAAGAGGAGGGGTGTGCTTATCAGGGCTCATTATTCACATTTCTTTTTTCTTTTTTAGATTAACCTTGTATTCCCTCTTGAAATACTTTTCATTCAGTATCACGCTGCATACCCTCCAGTATGTTTTCCATTTTTTGTGTTTCTGATATTTTTCATTTTGTATAACGGTCCCATCAACTCACCCACTCCTGTAAGAGCCTACCAAGGCTTACAGTATGCTTAAATAAATAAATAAAAAAAAAGTTAAATATCATCGGCGCTTGCTATCGACCTGCTGATTTAACTGATTCTTGTTGCTAAGTTTCACGAAGTGCTCCGCGTCATAACGGCTTCCCATCCACACACTCCCATTCTTCTTTATGGTGATTTTAACTTTGCGTCAATAATTTGGTTGACCTCCCTTCTACTACAGCCAAAAATAACATTGAAAATGACTTTGTTAGCACGCGCCTAACATTTGGATTGTCGCAACTCTTGTCTAGCCCTACTAGGCAAAGCGGCCTAGTAGGGCTTGCAACATTCTCGGCGTTCTTCTAACTTCCCGTCTTAATAACTCTTCACTGTCACTTCATTCGTCTGGACGTAGGGACTACTCTGTAACTCGAACTACATTCCTTTCCAAGTAACATGCTTCAAGAAAAAAAGAAAAGACTATCCCTTTACGACAAAGGAAACAACGCACTATGACACCGACTATGACACCGAGCTCTCCGATTTTTGGGCGAGATTTTCGATCGATTTTTCAAGCCGTTCTGTCGAAAGTAACTGTTGCCTTTTCAATCTCAAATGCAAGAAATAATAATAAATAAGCGCAACATTACTATCACTATCATCTAAAGGACATCATCCGTGACCATAGTTTAATACGGAGCTGAAACACCTCAACGGCAAAACTAAAATACGCTTTCGAACAGCGAAATGCCTGAACACAATTGCGTGGGAAACATTTTACTCTGCCGAGAAAGCCTTCCTATCCTTATTGAGACAAACATTTTTTACTTCCGTATTACCGTCTATGCCACATATCAGCCCCCCCCCCCCCCCCTCCCTCCCTAAAAAATAATAATTGGAAAACAATTAACCCTATACGCCACATGCCTCTAACAGTATTCGATGAAGACAATAACCCCATTCCAGAATATGAAATTAGTACCACCTCTAATACTTTTTTTTTTTTTGCTCTGTTTTCAGTAATGAAATCGACACCATACTACCAAACTCGACCACTTCGCTATGCAGCACATCTTGTTCGATGCTAATGGAATTATGAAATTGAGTCACTGAAATTTTCATCTTCATCCGGTATTGATGGCTTGAACTCTAATGTTCTAAGAAATACTAAGAGCATTGTTAGCATCACTCTGTGCAATATTTTTCTGCAACTCTTATCATCAGGTGTGCTTCCACAAGACTGGAAAATTGGTAAGATCGTCCCAGTCCCCAAATGTTCTTCATCTTCATAATCATCTTCGAGATTATTGGAGTATGTTATTAATTCACAGATAATCAAATTTCCTGTCTCGGTTAACTTTTTCCATCCTAACCAGCATGGCTTCCTGAAAGGATGTTCTTGCGATACCCATAAAATCTATTTTTATTAACGACCTCAGTTGTAACCTTTATCAAAACATTCCTGTTGACACGATCTTACTAGACTTTTAAAAAGCATTTGATAAAGTATCGCATAAACGATTACTACTAAAACATTCGCGCTCAAACCTTTTTAGTGATCGAATGGCTAGGAAGCTTTTTGGCTAACAACTATACTCGTCCCATCGTTCCCCGGTTATTTCAGGTGTTCCTATAGGCGCAATGCTCGGACTCTTGCTTTTCCTCATTTACATCAATGACCTGTCATTTAACATTATCTCTAGCATTCGCTTCTTTGCTGATGATTGTGCAATTTATCGCCCGATTTCTAACAGCGCTGATGCCCTTATATATCCTTAAAAACAATCTTAAAGAAATCGAGACCTGTTGTAAAGATTGGTTGATGTGTCTAATATTAATAAAACATGTTTGATTGCTTGTCCTGCGTTTCTCATTAATGATTTTTTTTTCAATACCATTCTGTCTTCCGTTTGTACCTGTAAGTATTTGGCGTCATACTTTTATACCCTAACATGACCATCACATGTAACGAACGCTAATTTCACCCTTAGCTTCTTAAGATGAAGTCTTCGTTTTGCTACCCCTTCCATTAAATTATTAGAATACTTACGTTTTGTCCGACCTAAATTAGAATTTGCTTCAGCCGTATGTGACCTTCGTCTGTCAAACCTTTCTCTAACCATTGAAAAAATCAAAATCGCACTACCCGCTTCATTTACTCTGATTACTCAAATTGTTTTTTGGTTTGGTTGGTTTGGTTTGTTGGGTTTAACGTCCCAAAGCAACTCAGGCTATGAGAGACGCCGTAGTGGAGGACTCCGGAAATTTCGGCCACCTGGGGTTCTTTAACGTGCACTGGCATCGCACAGCATACGGGCGCCTTTGCTTTTCGCCTCCATCGAAAAGCGGCCGCCGAGGCCGGGATCCGATTCCGCGCCCTTGGGAACAGTCCCAGGTAGCACAGAATGTGGGGCCCCAGTAGGTCCGATGTAGGCAAGTGGGGCTGGGGCAACCATCATAAAACCTGCATCGGTCCCCGATGGGGCAAATGTGGGCAAGCCCCATTTGGGCTTGCCCCTGCTCCTCCTGCATGGGTCCCATAGCGGCGTTTCTTGGGCTAATGCAGAGCACATTCCTGCATCCAGACCACAAGGGTCCCTTGCCGGGTATTTGAGGGCAATCCAACCTAAATGTGGGCTTTTTATAGGAAAGCCCTCATAGATCCGAAGTGAGGCCGCCCCCATTAAATCTTTGTGGGACCAACATCGGCCGTAGTGGGGCAAGAAAACGGACATACCCACATGCTGCCCAAATCGGCCCCTTGTAGGTTACTTGAGGGCAGGTGAAATAGGAATAAGGGCTCAATTTGGGCAAGCCCTCGTGAAGCCCAAATGAGGCAGCCTTAGCTAAACCGCTTTAGGTCCCACATAGGCTGTAATGGGGCTGGAAGGCGGGCGTGCCCGCATGGTACCAAAATCGGTCCTTTGTGGGGCTTTGAAGGCCCGCGCAACAGCAGGTGGGCTCTAGGTTCAAAAACAACGTCCAGCCCAATTGGGGCTGCCCACATAAAACTGCGTTATATCCCACATGGGCCGTAATGGGGCTGGAAGGCGGGAGGGCCCGCATGATACCAAAATTGGTCCCTTGTGGGGAATTTGAAGGCACGTGCAATAGCAAGTGGGCTTTAGGTTCAAAACCAACACCCAGCCCAATTGGGGCTGCCCACACAAAACCGCTGTAGGTCCCACATCGGCCGTAATGGGGCTAGATGGAGTGCGTGCAATTTGCGTAATCATTGTTTCCAACTTTTATTTGCATTAGATGTTGCCCTAAAATACTATTATAGATGATTTGTATAACAGTTGTGGCCATGTTTAGTCGATTAGAAATTTACATGGCTTTAGTTCTCGCGCTCGTGCAAATTGCGCTACGTATACTAAAACAAACTGATTGCTAACTGTTGCCTCTTATGTGGTTGCTTTGGACAGCCTGCAACTCGCAGTACAATATTACTGTTCAGAACACACATCTCCATAGCCTGAACAAGATGTACATGAAGTCATTTCGGCTAGATGAAAGTTATGAATTATTGTAAAATTTAATATTGTGGCTGTTTAGAAAGTGCAGACATTTATAAAGTAACTACTTAATTATGTGCCTAAATATTGATTGGGAAAACTTGGACTAGGGCTTTCCATCAATTTCCCACGTCGGACCCCTATGAGAATAATGTGGGCAAGTCCAAGTGTGGCTAGCGCTATAGAACCCGCATTGGTCCTATGTCATTTTCTGAGGGGCTAACTGAAATAAAAAAAAATGTTCCTCCAAAGCGGCTGCCCAAATCGGTCCAAAGTAGGACCATCGCGGGGAGTTCGCGGGATGTGCCCTTTTAACAATGCCGGAAAAATGTGGGCAGCCCCGCAAGGGCTGCCTGCATCGGCCCCTAGTGGGGCCAATTGAGGCTTTGTCGACAGCCCGCTTCGGGCCTACGTCGGCCCCTCTTGCAGCACCCACATTGAGCCCACCGGGGCTGTCCTGCATTGCCTACATCGGGCCCACCGGGGCCCACCCTTCATAGCCCACTTTGTGCTACCTGGGGTAGTCGAGCGCCGTAACCACTGCGCCACCCCGGCGGGGCCAAATCGTTTTTTTTTTTTTAGTACACGCGATGATTATATAACCGCTTGTATATATAACCACTCGCTTCTTGAATAAAGCGTATTTCATACACCATGCCCCATCGTGTCAACATGACGTCAGAAGTAGTCGGTTAGGGTTAGCGACCGAGCAACGCAACCGATAGCAAGAGCGTGGCAACCCGGGAAGCCCCGAGTAATTCCATCGGACCAGAGTCGTTACAGACTTCGAGCAGCAACTCCGCCAGCAGCTTGCCACCCGGGTCCCCTCTCTACTGCCGCCACACAGTGCCCTGGACACAACGAGATATGGAAGGCAGAGATGAAAGGCATGAAGGCAAGAGTTCGAGCTCTTCACAACTGCAACCTACTTGGACCAGCAACCAAAAGAGGTACAGACAGCCACTTTTCTCATCAGTATTAGATAAGACACGCGCAAAGGGTACAACTCTCTGGTATATTTGAAGCTGGAGAATATAAAGTGACACTGATGCACTGAAGCGAAAGCTCGAAGCGTGTAGTCACCTGTCACGGTCGCACAATCGGCTGAGACCTCTCGTGCCTGCGTCGTCAAAACGAAACAAGGCCAACAGTTTGAGCGCACAAGTGAACGGCTCAAGCCGGCTCTTACTCCTTTGTCTCCAGACCACGAGACACGCGCTGAGCGAGCCCAGACACCCCAGGGTCATACGAATCTATAGAACTCCGCAGAAGTGAACGGAAGCGCCAACCACCACGAAGATTCCCGGCGCCAGAGTTCTAAAACTTTGCGTGTTTTGGGCTAAAAATAAAAAAAAAAAAGTGGGGGAGATATGACGCAGTGCACAGACATGCACACGCGCTCAGCCGGAAGGGAGTCGCCCCCAATATGTTATTTAACCGCTTGCCTATATAACCGCTCGCATGCTTGAATAAAGCGTCGTTCATGCACCATGCCACATCATGTCAACATAGCGTGTCTGAGTTAAAATTGCACGCCACCTTACCTAATCTTGAATCACGACGGAATGTGTTCCGATTATGCATTTTGCAGAAGTTTTATTATTCATAATTGGGAATATCGGTCATCCCACCAACTCAACATCTTACCAGCATAATAGATCACCAGAAGACTATTTATCCACTCCTTGCTAAAACCTCTGCTTCTCCAATCATTTTTTATTACCAACTATGGACGGGAGCGATCTTATCAACCAACCCTGTCCGGTTAAAAAATAATCGAAGTCATCACTATGCAACTGCGATGCCCATCTCCCATACCTGGTGCATTTTATTTATTCACTTTACATCAAAGATTAGTGCCCCAGGTATTACACATTAGTCTTTGGGGTGCAATACGTAAATAAACTGTTTGAAAAACTATTTCTGATTTTGCAGAAATGCACGAGCAACCAATGTGATAAAAGATAAGGCTGTGTTTTTCTGGAAACAAGAACGAGGTCCCGGTTTGTACCGATATGCTATAAGCCTTAGGTGTGTGTGATACTTCTGAGGACGAGGAAGAAGGGGCAGAAAAATCGCAACTGCAAAGAACTGCGCCTGGCGTGGCCCTAAAACCGGTGTGCGAGTTGCTCCATAGCAATAATATTGTGGCCGGAAGACTTGTTTGTTAGCGCTTGTGTCTAAAGTATACTTCCAAATTTTATTCCCATTTTTAAAATTGACTTCTCTTATGGTTTAATATTCCTACCACCTCAAATTTTTCCAAATTATTTTAGCAACACTAATTCCTTTATAATAAGTTATATATCATACAGTCTAAGTCGAGATCATGTATTTAATTCTTACACGTGCACTGAACTCTGGCCAATCCCTCCCTGTGGGTATGTGCCATATGCACAGGGGCGAGAAAAAGAAGATGGTGTGAGATCGAGTAGAGAAGACGTGGCATGAATCATGAGTCCCGACCGCGGAGACTGGTGCCGCAAAGCGATGATGATACTGTGTCGACCAGTCTTTCCTGATAACGAGACTCCGTGGTTGGAGTGACGAATTGCTGTTGGCAGCTCGAAAAATGGCGAGGTGCATTGCAAGCGGTGAGTGAACCTCGGTCTAGTGCTGGTGACTTCCGATACGGGAAGACTACTCCAATGTGAGTGACCCCGGAAGACCCTTTCGCCAGTTTACGTCGGTCCGATATATGCGAGAAGTTTAAGCATCCGTCGTTGACTTTCTGGAGGTGTGTGAAAGCATGTTGTGCGACCTTTTAGTGCCTTGTATTCTGTTTTCTTGTTTCATGCATGAAGCGTCTTCTCTGTATTTTCGCCCTGCATGTTCTCTCACACTCAGCATGGTAAGTTTATTTCAATGAGCATACGAGTTCAGGTAAAATATATAGATTTATTACAAATAAAGTTCACTCGATCAGCAGCAATAATTATAACATGCCAATGGATGCTTCCTGCCACAGTAAAACTTATCCTATCAGGCTCTATTTGAATTACATATAGTGTCACTTAGTGTGTGGAACATTCATACACTAACATTCACAAACTTTTGCCTTGACAACAATATGCAATGATAACAATGTCAAATGTAGATGATCATACCCTGCACCGACATTGTTTTCCGGGCACACGTTATGACAATAAGCATTCTACATGTGTTTCGCGTTTTTGCGCGTTTATAGATCATCATGACCGATTTTGTCAGCCAACATGTTAATCTTGAGCATCAGACAAACAGACACCATGAATACTGGTCCGTATCCGTCCGAGAACTAATTACCGGTTTCAGTCTCTAGGGCAAGCTGTGCCGTTCGTACTGTTCAAATTTAGGTTTTCTGAAGACTCAATTTTGCTCCGCTACGGCGGACTGCATCTGGAGTCTGTTTCATTATCATATTGTCCCTGTGTATCTATGCTTCGCATTGTGTAAAACGCTTTGTATTTAATTTCCTTTAAGTTGTTTATGTTTTGTACGTCGTTCTAATTAACTTTTTGTTCATGAACTGTTCACGAGTCTGTTATTGTGACTAGCCAGGAGAGTTGTATTTTTTGCTGAATACATTTATTTTTTAACAGTTTATCCGCTCGTAATCTTTCCACCTAACCCCTGACCGCAACACCAGGGGGCTTGGTACAAGCGGTACAAGCTTCGTCAAGCCGCTTATGCAGATTTACCCCCCCTCCCCCCCCCCCCCTCCCTTTCTCTTCCCTCTAACATGCAGTCGCCACTGCTCTGAAGTAACGCTACGAGACAAGACAAAGACGCGAGCACGTTAGGTCGGAACACATTTCATTAAAATCTTGGAGAGGAAAGAAAGCATGGGTTCCCGGAAGCGGATAGGAAAGGAGGAGGTGAGGGAGGTAGGGGAAGGGGGAGAGGCAGCGTGCCTCTCGTACACATTCTTTTGGATGCGCTAACTGGGAAGCACACCCAAGTCCCGCGCATACGTACAAAACACACCGTTCAGTATGCAAGCTAACGTTGCACGTTACGCACTTACTACTCCTCCCGGTCATGTCCATGGCTGTGAAAGAAAGGCTCGCTGCTTGGCTACTGAAGACAGCGAACGATTCTGAAGGAAAAATTGAATGCTTTTCTTATAAATTTATGAAGTCTTGACGCGAGAAGTTCAGTTTAGGTGTGAATTTCGGGATACATATACGAGAAAAAACTTTATAGCTACACTTGGTAAGCAGAATGAAACACTCTACTGTGCCGTCATATCTCCTTGCAGCCCCCGGCCCTCCTCCTTGACTACATTTTGACCACCCCATTATCCGCTGAGAGTAGGAGAAGCCACTATCAGCATCCCTTATTTTGGTCCCACTTATATCATATTGAAATAATATTTTTGTTTGATTTGTATAGTTTATTTCGCAAATAGATCTTTTTTTGGTCGTTGGGCTGTCTGCCTCTCCGGCGTTTTATAATCAATGGTAGCCCTCGTTCTCTCCCCCTCCCACTGGGAGGAGGGAAGGAGGGGCAAAAAGTGAATTCTGCGGACGCGAGGACTCATTTTTTTCTTCTTGCCATAAAAGAAATCACATCGTCACCACAATTCATGTTTCAAGGTACCTTATTTCAAAGCGCTTTGCGCGTCGTCTGCCTAGATTATTAGCAGGGAATGTTACCTTAGGGAAAAGATGTGGTGTGAAAAAGGAATCGATAGAGACCCGTACCATGTAATTATTTTTCTCTCTTTCTAGGAAGCGGTGCTGGGACGTTGTATACACTGTGCAACGGTGGGTAGGTGTATTTTTCCCATGTATTCTCAGTAAATTTGCTTTTGTTGCAAAAGCACTGTGTACTCAACGCAGTCAAACCCAACCACGAATCTTATATGATGCCTTGGCAGAACTTAGGAAAAAGAATAAACAACGTTGAAGCGGAGCAGGTTCGGACCCAGAAATTTCCCATGGGAGGTGAGTACGGAACCTTGAATAGCTATCGATGCAGTCTATTACCCCGCATGGTAATTTGCAACACAGTCTCGCGCTGTGCATTACATTTATTGTCTCCATCGACTTCCATCAGCGCCCAAAAGCCTTCTCCCGGCAAGCTCACTTTATCCACGTTATAACCCCGCCCTTTTTGCCCAACTTAATTGGCGTATCAAATTTCCGCATTTAATATTAGGAGCTCGTAGCCGCCTTGATCGCGGCACACGGCAGGCAAAATAAAGAAGAGTTGGAGCCTATGGCTTGGCCTGTTTGCCTCGTACGCTGAGTCACATCTTCCTGCAGAGTGATTACGCGGACGTGATTAATGCGGATGCCGCCGCCACGAATCCGATGTCCACGGCCCCGGTTCTTGAAGTATGGTGATCCGTGGAAGCGCGCGCCTTCGATCCGACCGCGTGCTACCGTGCATGACCCCAGTCGCCATTTCAACCGCCCTCCAGAAGTTCCGGCTGCGAACCGTTAGGGGATTGTTCGCTCAGACTGAGTCCATCATGACACTAATCTCGGTGTCACCGTCCAGAGAGCCTTTTAAGATCGCTATTTCGACACGCTATCCTCCGGGCTCTCGCCAACGGTCACGCGTGTTCACCTTCTCAGAGGTTTTCTCGGTCTCGAGGCACCGAGGCAGCTACAGTCCGCATGGATATTATCCCTTAGTTGCCGCGCATCTGACCGCCTTATCGTCATTTTCCCGTTTTCAAATGCCGCACACGAACGTCCACATCTGTACAAGCTGCTACGAAGGACGCTCACACATAGTATACGACGCGCCTGCCACCCTGTGTCTCTTCGGCTTCTCAACCAGTGCCAAATTCCCGATCGACCGCCTCTCTGCTGGAATCACTTGCGTAAGTTTCTGGGAGGAACATTCTTTAACTATAGTATCCGTGAAGTTGTCTGTGAGGGTGACATCGAGCGAAGTGACTCGTGAATTAGGAGAGTTAGTTATGGCGAATATATTAGGAAAACATTTTCTTGATCATCAAAATCATTATCATCAGCAGGACTATATTCACTGCAGGGCGAAGGCCTCTCCTAGATTGCTCCAATTAACCCGGTGCTGACCTAGCTGCATCCATTTGATCCCTGCGAATTTAAGCTCGTCTACCCACCTAACTTTCTGCCGCCCCCTGCTGCGCTTTCCTTCCCTCGGAATCCAATTTGTTACCCTTAACGACCATCGGTTATTCTCTCTTCGCACTACATGCCTTGCTCATGCTCACTTTTTTTTATCTTGATTTCCACTAGAATATCAGTAAGTAGAGCTATTTCTCTGACCCCCTATGCACGCTTCCTATCTCCTAATGTTACGCCTACCATTTTTCGTTCCATAGCTCTCTGCATGCGTGGTCCTCAACTTTGGTAGACCCTTTTCGTTAGCCTCCATGTCTCATCAGCAGTTGTCGCTAGAGTCATTTATCGCAGTTATCGCTATCTGTCGCCCGCCTCCAGCAGACAGGGGCGCTTGCAGCGTATACAGGTGACTGGCAAGTTGCGGCACCGCAGTGCCGAAAACATATGAGTTGGACCGACTTCGAGTGACTTCGACCGACTTATATATCTCGACCCTCCAATTTCCTTCATACTCCTCTCAGGGAGTGAACCAGGTATCCACCCAAAATGTGACAGCTGCCGTTTTTATATCCTCACGTAAACAAGGTAAAAATAAATGTTAAATAAGTAACATAACGTAACCATCACCTCGATGGGGTGATATGTACATTGAACTTGAGAAGGAAGTGCTTCAGATAGTACGAAGGCCGACGTCAGCTCTTCGTGCCAGCCAAGGCGCGTTTAATTCTATCTCGCACGAAATTACTGAGAGTGCCCACCAAGAAACCATTTCGAGGTTAAACCTTTAGCATACAGAAATTGAAAGTCTGCACTTCTCCCATCACGTTATGCGCAGAGGCGCCGCACACGATGCGGTGCCGATGACGCGTGCGAAGTTGCAGGCACCTGCTTTCGTTGCGCGACGCGCCTCAGCATCGACAACCGAAGCTATATTCTTCTCTCTGTGCTGAATGCTCCAGAGGCCAAACTCTCAAGAAAATATGCTTGCTGACACGATAGCTCTCCTCGCAGCCGCACTGCTGTTTTTCTTCATGCGATTATTAGCTCTCCCATTCATCGGTCGAGAACCTTAAATACGGGCATGATGCGTTATGATTTTAACATCAAGTCGTTTTCCGTTTATTATTCAAATAATTTCCTTTTTTCAGGCAAGGTTGGAAGCTCTAGACTGCTAGGTGTGTCCTCCACAACGCATCACATTCACCCAAGATTCGAAAAGAGCAAAAAAGGCTCAACTTTAATTCCAATCTAAAAAAAAAAAAAAAAAAAAGAAATCATCGATATTTATGAAATTCCTTCTCAAGAATCCTCATTACTTCAGAAATATTACGGCCTGAAAAATTGTTTCGTTATATTGTTTAAAATTGTGAAAATAAGTACAAAACTAAGAGCTGGTTTTGAAAATTGTCAATATACTTTTAAGCCCTACATTCTCGCCCGACTTAATAGTGTTCCACTGAAGCTTTTTCTCTATATTATCCGGGCCTAGTTGTCTATTTCTGAAAAAAAAAAAAAAATTGAAGTTCTAGAGCTGTTTGCTCTTTCTTCATATTAATTTAACATCGGCCAAAATTCAAAATGATCAAGAAACGGACAACTTCAAATTAAAAAGCTACAGCATCTTCGATATTTATCGGATTCTACTAACAACAATCCTAAGTACTTTATAAACATCGGGTACTAGATGGTATTGCACAACGCAAACTAAAGTTATAAAATTATATATAAAACTGATCGCATGTTGTCCTTCTATATAAGTTGTCCTTGTTGTCCTTCTATATAAATATTCAGCAAAAAATAAATCGAACTTTTGACGCCTACTTCTTAAGGGGAAGCCTTCTATAGAATGACAACACGCGTTCAGTTTTATATTCATTTTTATATCTTTAGTTTACAATGTGCAATACATTTTGGTACCTGATAAATATAAAGTACATGATGTAAAAAATAGCGCGTTGAGCACAAGGACAGAAAGCACTATGCAGAAAAGCGCTTGTCTGCGTCGCCCTTTCTGTCTTTGTGTTCTTCGCGCTATTTTTTACATCATGAACGTTCACGAACTCACCCAGATTTCTGCGTTGCTTAAATATAAAGTACTTAGAATTGGTTTTAGGAGAATTAGATACAAATCTAAGATGCGGTAGTCGTTTAAATTCGAGTCAAAGTTGTTCGTTTTTTGATAATTTTGAATTTTGGTCTATTTCAAAATAGTATGGAGAAAAAATAAACAAGTCTAGAGCTTCCCATTTTTCCCGAAATAGACAACTAGGCTCGTATAACTTAGAGAAAAAGTTTCAGTGGCAACACTTTATTAAGTCATGCCAGAATGTAGGGCTGAATTTTGACAATTTTCAGAACCAGCGCTCAGTTTTATACTTATCTTATATAATTTCAGACAATATAATGCAACACTATTTCAGGCCGTAATATTTCTGAGGTACTGAGGATTCTTGAGAGGATTTTCATAAAAATCTATGATAGTGTTTCTTTTTTTAAAAATGAATCAAATTTGCGCCTTTTTGACTGTTTTCGGATCTTGTGCTATTTTGATGAGCTGTGGAGAACACACCTAAGCAGTCTAGAGCTCCCAAGTTTTAAACGGCAAAAGACTTAAGGCTAAAAACATGAAACAAAATGCCCGTATTTAAGGTTGAAAATGGACTTTTTTGTAGGCCGTTGCTTCTGGAGAAATGTTGGCGATATTTTACTAAATCAACTACAACAAAATATGTTTTTAATAACTCCGGTAAAAGTAAAAGTTGCATAGATTTAGTGAGTAAAAAGAATAGATGAAAAATTTTAGTACTCTAGCAACAGGTCTCCAAACTTCCAACTTTTTGATATGTCAAAAACGGCGTTTTCCACCTGTAGTGATATACAATTTTTTTTTTTTTTTTCAGAGAAAACTACGCCATATCTTGCAAAACTAAAGACAATTTCTTTGTGTCGAGACATTCGCTTACCACATATAAAATTTTCATTGAAAATAAAAAATGGTTATGGGACCTCGATTACCGTTCTTATCTGAACACAACATTAATACTTCCTAGCTCTGTCTTAAAGCACCATTAAAAATTGCAGTTTGAATTTCCCGCGCTGCTTGTTCAGCGTGGTCAGAGAGTTGAACGGAACGTACCGCGCTCATCTCAGCACTTAGAAATTTCGATAATTTGACGAGCAATCTGCATCGGTTACGTGGACACTGACGTGTACGTTAATTGTTATCACTTTTATTTTTCTAAAGGAAAGACCCCGATGATGGGGCCGTCGTCCTCCCTCCGTCGCCGCCTTTTCGGGTAATGCTCACTATTGTATTTGAAACCATGAGAATAATAACAAAAACATACTGCCCACCTATTTTAATCTCACTTGAGTGAATATTCGAAAGAATATAAAAGAGCACTACTCGTACATCCGTTTTGATTACATTTCCCATATTAATTCCCCCATAGAAAAATTAAAAGATTGTTACAGGATAAAATCTGATAATGATTGGACTTGTCAGCGATTCATATATCATAGCAAAGTGTTCCAATTCCTTCACATTACGAACTCGCGTATATTTTCATTTTCATAAATTAATTAGTCAATCAATTAACCAATAAATATTTCAAGTGGTCAATTTATCAACCAAGAAAACAAGAAATGTCGTCTTGAACACGCACATCGTGTTATCCGAAAATATAGGTTTTATATCTACTCTTACGCTATGCGATCACTCTCGACAGAAAAGAGCGAAAGCCTCGTGGAAAAATCGAAGTGGGGCTCTCGGGAGAGCGAGCAGAAACGACTTCTATAAAGGTGAGTGCTGCCCCCTGTGACTACGTTGCGAACTGCTACACCTAAAGGACACGCACCGCCGCTGTCAGACACCTGTTGTACTGAAGGTTCTTTGTCTTTCAGCGTTGCCAACGTAAACAGCTGTTACGGATGGCTTTAGCGCGTAGAATAAAGCCATAATGAATGAAATCAAAGAAAACCTCCGCGGCATAACGAAAATAGTAAGTTTTATTTACGTATTTATTGCTAGGGAGGCGTGTGCACTCTGAAAGTGCACGCGCTGCCATCCCACTCACAAGGGCGAAAGTCGGGGCGTGGTGGAGCGCGCGACGAAAGCGAAACCGCATGCTCGGCGGCGCTGGCAGCATTTCCGGGTGCCATTCCACCATGGCCCCGAGCAGTTTGGATGGCGATCTCGCGAAACTGGCCCTGCTCGGTGAGTGTCCGCGTTTAGGCGCTCAGAAGGAAAGGAAGGCGCACTGTAACACCCTCGCGCCCTTCCGTGGCGCGGGGCTGTGCTACGCCGCAGTCGTGCGCTGTCGTGCCTCGCGCTTAGCCCGCGCTGGCCCACGCCTATCGAGCTTTGCTTGTCTTGTTGGCTCCTCGGGCCCGCCCTGCGGCGGCGGCGCCCGGCCCGTCGTCGTCGCTGCTGCTGCTGCTGCTGCTGTCGCCGCGGTGCCGACAGACCAGGGTGCGGGCACCACCAGCGCGGTTGGTGGGCCCTCTTTTTAAGTCCGCACAAGTGGCGCCGCCGTCACTTTCTGCTACTGCTGCAGCAAAAGATACCGCGCTGCTTGCCCCCTCCTTCCCCCACGCCCTTCCCTCGATTCATTCCTGCTGACCGGCTTGACGGTACATTTTGGTACACCGCTGCTGCTGCCTGGCACACCGCGTGCTCACGCGTCCCGTAACTTCCCCGCTTTCCCTTTCAGGCAGTTTCGGTTTGCGCGCTTCCGTAGGAGAGAGGCGCACTGCAGCAAAGCTCGTGTGCGCAGCCTTGCCCGATATGTGGCAGTGGCTGCGATCGGTTGTCTGCGGTGACAGGTGCTAAAAACGAATGATTAGCAGCGCGTGCTGACCGACACACCACTGTCGTATAAATGTTTTGCAGCCTCCGTAATTAAAGTAACAGGACGCGCGTGCATGATAGTTGCAAGTGCCTGTGCCGCGTATGGCTCTGCATGCGTGTGAACTGCTATGCATTGCAGCTGTTGAAATGAAAAACGCGTTTAATAGCTCTCTCTTAGCCGCAATGCTTTCCAGCCAGTTCAACTTTTTTCTCTTTTCTAACGTCCTGCTGTAATGCTCGTTAGCTTTGCCCTATGATAATGCTTAGCATGTTGTACGGGCTGATCAGACCATGGTTGTATGGTGGAATATCACTTATGTGTGTTACGTGAACAGCTTGCATGCTGTCATTGCTCAATCCAATATTGGATGCATTGTCGATCAAGCGGTGGCTTTGAGTCTAATCTTGCGAAAAAATTCTCTTGAGAAAAAAAAATATATTCTTTGGGATTTGACGTATCGTAATCCACACTTCCCGAAAAAACGAAGAAACGAAATGTCGTTTTATTTCGCTTTTCATCAGTCACGTGCTGCTATGCTTCAATGCACTTGTGTTGTAAAAATCCGTCCTTGTGGAGATCAAAACAGAGGTTGACAAAGGCCTCAAGCTGCTAAGAAAGCATATTCTACCATTGGACGAGATGTTTGGTCCCTAGTTTGCATTTAAATATATTGTGGCTGTGTAGAGGCTGAATACTAAAAGACATGACAACGCGGCTGGGTATATTTATTCGACAAATACTTCTAGTTCAGCTTTCTTAGAATCAATTTTGATGACGGTGATGATGGTGAGAACTAAGGAATATTGTGAGGTTCTGAAATTAACATATTGATAGGAATGGCCTATTCTTGCGATGCGTAGAGCAATCTTGCTTTGAAAGTTCGTCCGATGGAGTGCGTTTTTGACAATGATTGAGAGGTAACTAAAATACTGTAATGTGCTGTTATGAGCACAATGATGTAAATGTTGTAATATTGTGCTGCACAGCAAAAGTTTGCCCTGCGTTTGCACCGAGTAATGACTTCCATAGAAAAGGAATGAGATGCGTTTTTGACTACAAATAGCATAAAATTTGAAGTGTCCCAAAGGCGGATCTTCAGATATGTAGATTATTTTCGTGCGATTCCGCCTGTCAAGAAGCTCTATTGTGAAAACTTGGTATATATACTCAATAAGACTAAAGCTTCTTCCAGGTGGTGATCAGTAATACCAATCGGATATGCGCCTATGGGAAACGCATTATCATTCAAGCTTACTTTACGAATATATGTCATTTTGCAGTCTTGCTGACATATAGTATTTTAAGAAAGAAGAGGATGGAAGCTCAAATAATGTCTCGCAGTGTTTGACGTTGTTTTATTATTATTTTTTGTTTTCTCAAAGATTTCATCCCTTGTCTTATTTTGCACTCTTGTGGTTTGACATTGACATCGCCTTTTCTTTTTCCAATATTTCATCTCCTGGTCCTTTTATCTACTTACAAATCAGAATTTCCTGTCCTTCACCGACATACGAACATATTAAGGGACAGAATATGCATCTAATATATCTCTCTTACCGAAAACTATTATCCCCAACTCCTTATTTTTACGTACAACTGCACCGCAAATATTAGACGCTTTGAAGAACTCCATTTCATCGTGATTTATGGCGGTGTCATAATGGATCTTACATTTTTGTTTCATTTTGCGCCCATCAGTGACTGGTGGAGCTTTGTTTTTTATTCTTCGGGCTTATACCCATTACATTGAAGCATGTTTTATTTTTTTATTTTGTCCTGTGGAGCTTGTCGCCTTAATTTTATTTTAGCAGTCAGATTTCGCGACTGTTAATCGACTGACCGGCGGTATTTACTTAGCGGTGCTTTAACGATGATGAGAAGCATGAAAAAAGATTTAAAAATTCTGCGTCAGTACAAACGACGTTCGTAAGCACGAATTCTGGCCAATATATTTATAAACGTTAAGTGAAAATTTTCCTGGACAAAAATGCAATAGTTTTTACTCTTTAGTTTAAAAAAAAAAAATACTAGCCGCCTGGCTGCCCATTAGCAGATAAGCAACGGGGCGATCGGTCGTAAGCGCCGGCATAAATTAAGCCGGGCGCAATGAGGAGGTAGATATGCGCGGTCTGATTGAAAGGTCACCTCTGTCGTTAGCCGGAATACGTTCACGTAAGATCACATGCCTCTGCCACTAATGAACAACCAGCCCTGCCCTGAGCCATCGGCGGCCATCCCAGCCCAGCTAGTTTCTCTAATCGCTGATCTGGTCTCCCCACCTGACTCCCGACTCCGGCCACATTAGTCTTCCCCTGTTATACCACTGGTCCTCAGTTCTCAGGATTCACTGTTGTCAAATATTTTGTTAGTAAGATGTTGGTACTAATCAGATGATATGTTCTAAATGGCCAGCAATGACGAGAATACGCATTTCGTGGACTTGTACTAACTACTTGCGAACGATCATGCCCATTACGAGTGAAAAGTCTAACACTGAGCAAATGAGATGCGATAAGGACCAATTACCACCCGGATGTCGAGCGTTACCGATGCGTTACCGATATACACGAGAGGCGTCCAAAAAGTAAGCTTTCTCATTTTTTTTTTTCCTCGAACACAGTTTACTCAAAATTATGCAATTCACAAATATTACAGCCGCATATCTGCCGGACCTGTAATAACTTTCAGCATAGTCTTGGCCAACTTGTATGGTTTTGAGCTATCGATGAACGAGGGGTATATGCATGCCTTCCTTTGTATTGGCCCTTTCCCTTCACATTGTGAACAGGGGCGACAATGCCTTCTTCACAGCAACCTGAAAACGATATAATAGATTGACAAATTTGGCTACGCTCTACTTCCCCATCCTCATTGCACTCCAGACTTGGCACTGTCTATTATCATTTTCGGACTTCCAGGCTTCAGACCGAAGAGGGCGTCATTCGCGCCTTAAGGACAATGCTGAACCAGAAGGGAAAAGGCTGGTGCTAAGCAGGCATGTATACGCGTATTCACCAGTAGCGCAACGCAATACAAGCTCAGTGAGACCTTATTGAAAATTAATATAGGTCCGGCAGATATGCGGTTGTATTCTTAGTGGTTTTCATAAATTTTGGACTAGCGGTGCTTTAAGGGGACAAAAAAAAAAAAATAAAGGAGAGGCATTGCTTTTTGAGCACCCTTTTACTATACTTGAAAGCTTTGCGACGTCGGCAAACCTGTGCTGTTGATAAAATAACTTCTACGGGTGTCCTTCTCGTAGTTTCGGTTGTTTCCGATGCATAGCTGCTCATTTTCACTCATTGCGCGCAGTTGCTCGGACTGGCCTGAAATTTGTTCTGCGATTAGAGTTTTAACATGGCACCAAAGTACTGAACTCATTTTGATACCTGTGCCCACTAGCCGCAACTGAAAATAATTGTAACCTGTACCGGGTTGCGCGGTGCGGCGAGCACTTCTCTTGTGAAGGCTCAATGGAACTCAGAATCGTTATTTTCTCATTGCATTTTGGACGCCCTTCGTATGTACTGTTAAAAAGGTGAAGCCCGTCTTGTTTTTCTGTTGTAAGCCTTACGTTGATATTTGCAAAGCTTTTCTACATTTGACTGTCGCTAAAAAGGGGAAAAAAATCGTGTGCTTTTCGCAAAAGATTGCGGCACAAATGTGGCGGACATGCTACTTTGACGACAGCTTTTGGACCAGATGGATTCAAGTGGTTTCCGCTGAATTTAGGAGGTGAGGTGCGAAAAGAGTAACGAGAGCACAAAAGAGACAGCGGATGCGGGGGAGTAAGGTATGCCGTTACGAATTCCGGTCCTTTTACCCCAAACTTGTCTTCTTCTTGTGTGCTGTAGATGTTTCGTTTTTTATCAAAGAAACCTCGCGTCTACGAGAGCTCGTAACAAAGCCTACAGCCACACTTCCGGCGTCTACAGGTGTATGGGGCTCTGTAGCGGCTTCAACTTACACCAGAGTTCTCGTTGCACCGCGTGCAACGCCCGTGCTCTGTGAACATGAGGCCTTACGGAAGGATGTCTCCGGTAGGCCCAGCGAGCGTCTGTGTTACGCCTAGCTGCAGATGGCTGGAAGTGACAATTAAAAAAAAGAAAGAAAGAGAGATGTCACTCTTCGTATCCAACGCCGATTCATAAAGAGAGTGATACGGCAGTGTGGGAAATCCCCTGATACATGAAGAGTTGCGTCCGATCATGCATGAACTTGTAAAGTTCGCCTTCTTGCGAAACTATCTGCGCGAGGTGTAGCGTTAAGGTGACCTTATCTTTTTGGGCGATCAAATATTTGACGTTTTCGCGTTCCACATATAGCGAAACGTTGCTGGCATTTTTGAGAAATTATAGTTTCGGATTCGAAATGGACTGCTAAGTATGGGTGCGTACAGCTCAGAACGGTGACGGAGGTCCCATGACAATTTTTTTCTTTTCTATGAAGTTTTTATGTGTTGGGCAAATGTCTCCACACAAAGCAGTGAACCTTAGTTTTGGAAGTTATGGCGTAGTTTTATCGAAAAAAAAAAAAAAAAAGACGTAGGTCACAAGAGGTTGAAAACGCCGTTTTTGCCATTTCAAAAAGTTGGAAGTTTGGAGACCTGCTGCTTCTGCACTAAGTTATTATCGTCTATAATTTTTGTAGTCCATACTTTTATGCAACTTTAACTTTTACAAAAACTATTAGAAACCCGTTTTGTTGTTGCAGTTCAATTTGTTAAAAAAATAATGCTAACTTGGCTTCAGGAGCGACGCGCTGCAAAAATGCGCGTTTTCATCCCTTACATACTGGCATGATGCCTTAAGTTGTTTGCGCTAAAACCTTTTTTTTTTATTAGTATGCGGGTTACGTTCTTAATTTCACACAAATTTTAAAGCTCTAGATGTTTAGGTGTGTTCTCCACAAGGCATCACATTCGTCCAAAATTTGAAAACATAAAAAAAAAAGAGGCAACTTTGACTCCATTAAATAAAAATGCATCATCTTATTGTTTATTAAAATCCCTCTCAAGAATCCTTTGTATACGTCATTAATATTACGGACTAAAAAAGTGTTGCTTTATATTGTTTAAAATTATAAAAATGAATATAAAACTGAAGGCTTGTCCAGAAAGTTCAGCCCTACATTCTGGCACGACTCAATAAAGTGTTGCCATTAAAACTTTTTGTCTATGTTTTACAACCTTTGTTCTTTATTTCTGAAAAAAAAAAAAAGAAAGCTCTAGAGTTGTCCGTTCTTTCTCAATATTATTTTTAAATGGGCCAAAACAAAAAAAAAAAATATCACAAAATGGACAGTTTTGATTCGAAATTAAGAAAACTACACCAACTTCAATTTTTATCGGCATCCCCTAAATCAATCCTAAGTACTCTTTAAATATCAGGAACTAAAAAGTATTGCATTATGTAAAATAAAAAATAAAAATAAATATAAAACTGAACGGAAGTTTTTAAACTATATAAGTGATTATGGCTTCCCCTTAAGGAATAGGCGTCAAAATTTGGACTTAGTATTTGCTGATTTTAGTTACATTTTATCTTATACAATATCTAAAGCCATTTAAATGCTTATAAAGTCGTTTTCTGCTTGTTGACAGGGTTGTTGATAGCTTAAAATGCAATAAATTCGCTTGTTCTTGGCGTTTCATGGGAGAACGCAAGTGACGTTTGAACTTTTTCTCTGTCCTGTAATCTTTTTTTTTTTTTTTTTTTTTTTTTTTTTGCGGGGTCCAGTGCTATTCAATCGGGTTCTTAATATTTTTACTTCATTTCTCGGTTATGACAAAAATTAACAATACTACATTTCTGAAGACAGTTTTTTCTAATGTGCACCTAAGTACAATCATAAGCAGAAAGCTTGGCAGCGTGATAGTTTCATTGGAATTAAATATTCATTTATGGAAGCAGCAACTGGAATGAATGAGCTGAGATGACGAGTATTCTTGTCGACAGAACTATTCAGGCCAGAAAAAAAGGCGAGTCAGCACGGAGCGAACCCACCGTCCATCTCACCTGCAAAGCGTAACCTGCAGTTTAGGTGGAGGGCGGGTTCGCTTCGTGCTGGCTCGCGTTCTCTCTAAGCTGGATAGCTCTGTCGTCAAGAATATAATCTCGGGTCATTCGGGCTGCTGCCATAAAGAAATAGAAAGTTCCATCAAAGCTATCACGCTGTAAAGAGCTTTGTTTATTATTGTACTTTTGTCCACATTATAAAAATGATCTTCAAAGGTAGAGTATTGGTAATTTCTTCATAATCGAGAAATGAAATATTAAGAACTGGATTGAATAGCACGGCACCCCGCAAAAAGAGAGATTACACGATAGAGAAAAAGTTCAACCGTCCCTTGCGTTATCCAATGAAATTGGCAGAAATAGATAAATTATTCCATTTAGGCTGCCTTAAACCCTGTCACAAAGCATACAAAGACTACGTAAGCATTGGATGTTGCTTTGGATATTGCATAAGATAAAATGTAGCTAAATCCAGCAAATAATAAATCGAAATTTTGACAACTCCTTAAAGCCATAGGCACTTCTATGGATTGTAAAAGTGCGTTCAGTTATATATTTATTTTTATATTTTATTTTAAAGAATACAATAATTTTTAGTATCTGATGTTTATAAAGTACTTAGAATTGTTCTTAGAAGATTCCGATAAATATAGAAGTTTTTTAAATTCAAATCAAAGCTGTCTGTTTTTTTTTTTAAATATATTTTTGAAGTTTGGTCAACTCAAAATAACACAGAGAAAGAACGGACAATTTTAGAGCTTTAATTTTTTTTTTTTTTCAGAAATAAAGAACAAGGGCTGTATAATGTAGACAAAAATTTCAGTGGCAACACTTTATTGAGCCGTGGCAGAATGTAGGGCTGAATATTGGCAACTTTCAGGACAAGCACTGAGTTTTATATTTACTTTTATAATTTTAATCATATAATGCAACACTTCATTAGTGTATAATATTGCTGATGTACTGAGAATTCTTGAGGGGGGAGTTAATAAAAATAGAAGATGATGCTTTTTTTTTTTTATCTGGAATCAAAGTTGCCATTTTTTGCTGGACTTTGATGCCCTGTGGAGAACACACCTAGACATCTAGAGCAACAAAGTTTGTGTGAAATTAAAAACGTAACCCACATAATAAAGAGAAAAAGTTTTATTGCAGAAAACTGAAGGTATCATACAAGTATGTCATGTTGAAAATGAACAATTTTGCAGCGCGTCGCTCCTGAAGCAAAGTTATCAATTTTCTTTTTTTACTAACTTAACTGCAGTAACAAAACGGGTTTCTAATAATTTCGTGAAAATAGAAGTTGCATAAAATTAGCGAGTAAAGAATAATAGATGACAATAACTTAATGCGGAAGCAGCCGATCTCCAAACGTGCAACTTTTTGAAATGGCAAAAAAAGGCGTTTTCCACCTCATGTGATAACGAATTTTTTTTTTTTCGAGAAAACTACGCCATATCTTCGAAAACTAACGTTCATTCCTTTGTGCAGGGATATTTGCCCACCACATGTAAAAATTTCATTGAAAGAAAAAATAGTCATGGGACCTCGATAACCGTTCTTATCTGACCACACCCATATGAAGGCGGCGACATGCGCGAACGACTTTCCTACGTGAAACCTGCGGTCTTTTGTGGACTGCCATAAAAAAGAAGAAAAAAAAAAAGAAAGCTGTACATAAGTACATTACAAATATGAGTTATATTAAACCAGATTTACGCCATCGTGTCACTTTGTTAAAGACCAAGCCTTGGGTGAATTTATCTTCAGCCTGTAATGAAAATGCAGTCGAATATGCACTTCGTAGTTACGAGTCTCGATGCTTCGGACGTAGGATCGATTCTCTCACAAAAGAAGGCGTTACATTCAAGGTAGCGTTCATGTTCTGCTGGTAGCAGACTTCAGCTTCGCTAAGAAATGCGTCATTTTCGAAACCCACGCAAAGTCCCTAATCGGCAGTAATCGCTAGCGATGGATCGCGCTCACGGCTTTCCAATGACCGTATTCTTCGATCGTGCGTAGAAAGTTGAGTAAGGCGTAAAAAGGTGCAACTCGTAAAGTATGTTCTATATAGTTGCCTATAACAGACTGTTTCCGGATATTCTGGGTTTTGAAATTGCACACAGAAAACAAAGAAACTATGCTTTGCTCTTCATTATGCGATGTATCTTTCGGGAAGCTGAATGCGGAACTAACTATTCCAGTTTATCACAATGTCTGCAGCATTCACGCATGATACATTCCTTGTAGTGTAAGGAACGTCATTACTCTAAATAACTGTCAGGTACTTGATGAATTCATGCTTGAAATTGCTCGCCCAGCATCGTATCCTGGCAAATAATGATGCATTTCAGGACAGTGCTGTTATATTTACCCGGATAACCAAAACGATGGGTTGACGTTTTCAGCGCATTAAAAAGCGGAAAAAAAAAAAAGAATGCTAATTTCATCTCAGGTGTTTTGGAAATTGAGAACTGCATTATGAATAATATGAAATGGCAATTTTCCGGAATAAAGGAAGTATACATTAACAATAAAGAAGATACTTTATTACGCAGTTTTCTTGTTAGCCGCTAAGTTGATAGCGGGCTTGCTGCACGAAGGCAAGATGGTCTTGTAGCTGGCCCGAGGCTATCTCCATGAAAGGGAGCGGGTAAGGGTATTTAATTTGGTGGTTGTATGGCTGATCGGCGGCAGAAAATTAGATGGGCGGATAAGATTAAGAAAGTCTACGGGATTCAGGTGGCCGCAGCTGATACAATACAGAGTCCACTGGAGAGATACGGGAGAGGCCTTAGCCCTGTACTGGGTGTAGCCAGGCCGATGATGATGATGATAGATGGAGGGGCATTCAGAGAGACAGAGAGGTTGGCGTATTATTCAGGGTAAGATATGGCCCGATGATTGTATAGATACGCCCTAATCGGTGTGTGAATTGTTTAAGTGTAAATTTCCCTCGAAGACGAATGGATGCGCGCAGTAGAGAGATCGGGGTGGAATGATGGATCGGTCTATTTATTTTCTCGAATATTGTTGCAGTGTACGTTGATTTGCTTCTAATATTGAAGGGCCTCCAGTCCGGGCGATGGTTATTGCCACGGGATCCCCAGGGTTCCAGTGTGTAAAGTTTCACGGGCGAGCTTATCTGTCGGCTCGTTACCGGCAATCCCATCTAATTCAATCTGAAATGTGTCCGCCAGCTCTTCGCGAAACAGAGGCAAGGTAGCCTGATTTAATGCATCTGACAGCTTCCCGCGAGTAGGAGCAGAAAATGTATCCGCGATGCTTAGGGGTTACCCTCACGACCTTCCGCGGACCAACTATTATACGGAGTGTTTCTAGAGAAGTTGACGATAAGAGGGTACAGAACGGGCCCATAGTCTATGTGAGGGTCGTTCGGAACAGAGGATTGTATATGCCGCCGCAGCTGTAGTGTATACAGCGTCGGTGTAAACGGGATTATGATCCAGAGGAGTTTTATGATGAGGGTCTTATGTCGACACACAGATCTGATGCAGTCCACGTTACGTAGTAGGGAAGCTATGCGAGGGTTTGAACTTGAGAGGGGGTCGCTTGTAATAGCGGAGAGGTCTAAGGGAATGATACCGGCTTACAGTTGCGTGATCGAAGTAGTGATAATCGTCTGATATCTAAAAAAAAAAAAAAAAAAAAGGACGGACACACTACGCGAACTGATGGGGCGAACCTGCGATAGCATCGCCGTTTTCCCTTCGCTTTGCACTGGTCAGCTTCTACTGCGTCTTTGAATTTGGTTCCGCCGTCATTTTTTGTTCTTCTCCTGCTCGTAATTCTGGTGGATGGAGGCTTCCAATGGGTGGAGATGGGTGGAGGAAGGTGGTGCGAGAGTGGATGGATCAGTGGGAAATGAGCTCCTTTAATGGGCTTCTGGTGAGTGGAGCTCCTGGAATATGGAGATGGATCTTCTAGTGGATAGATGTTGGTGGAGGCTATCACAAGATTGGAGGTGGTCCGAAAATGGGTGTGCCGGTGGGAAGTGCGCTCCTTTAATGGTCTCTTGGTGAAGCTTTCTAGCGGGTGGAGATGGGTGGATACCTTTATACATTTGCAGGTATTTCGAGAGTGGATATGTTGGTAGGAAATGAGCTCTTTTCATGAGCCCCCGGTGTTGGAACATCGAGTATGGCGGTTGATCTTCTGGTAGGTGGATATAAGTGGAGGCTGTCACAAGAGTGGAGGTGATCTGAGAATGGGTGTTCCGGTGGAAAATGCACTCCTTTAATCGGCTCTTGGTGGGTGAAGCTTTTTTTAGTATAGAGGTGGATTTTCTAGTGGGTGGATATGGATGGAGGCTTTCAGGAGAGTATCGTTGGTTCGAGAGTAGATATGTCGGTGTGAAGTGAGCTCACATGGGCTACTGGTGGGTGATTTTTCTGTTGTATGGAGGTGGATTTCGTCATGCTGCTGAGTAGGCATCCGGTAGGAGGAGACGTTTGAAAGGTAGAGAGTGAAGTTTCGTACCTGGTTTCGGGTGTATCTTATGCGCATCTAGTTGGTGGAGGTCTGTGGAGGGTGGAGTCGGATGTGCGGAGACAGGCATCTCTCATGGGCTTCTAGTAGGAGAAGGTGCTTGGAAGGGGGAAAGTGGACGAGGGTGTGTGTTGGCAGGCGTTTCTCACGCGTATCTAGTAGTGAGGCGTCTGCGAGGAAGAGAGTAGAGTTGGGTGTGTGGAGGTGGGCGACTCTCCTGATCTTCTGTTTGGAGGAGGCATCTGTGAAGCGGAGAGTGAAGTCGGGTATGTGGACGTGGACGTTTGGAGTGCAGAGATTGGTGCTGGGTGTGTAGGGGTGGGCTTCTCCCATGGGCTTCTAGTAGGCAGAAGTTTTCGGAGGGTAGCGTGAAGCCTCTGCTGCTGCAGAAGGAAGCTTCTAAAAAGCGGAATGGAGCCTACTTGAGGGCGCAGAAGGGTGGTGACGTGAGATTGGTGACGCTTCTGGACGGTGGATGGATCGCTTCTTTACCTTCATATGCCGATGCCCTGAATGTCGAGGAATGTCACTGTTATAGTGATTTTGCTGTTAAAAAATCAATAGCTATAGTATTACACAACTTATAAAGTGCATAGGGACCGGGATAGGGTAAAACACGCACAAAACTTCAGAATAAACACCGTTGATGTGAGCCAGTACAATATTTCTGGCTTAGCACGAGACGTTATTCTGAATGTTGAAGCGAGCATACTCAAAATTTGCCCTCTCTATTCCATTCACCTCGTACAGCTTGCGGTTGCTGTTGTGGCCCTTTTTCATAAAGGGCAAATCAGGGCAATGCTCTGAAAAATGGCTGACTGCAAATAATAATAATAATAATAATAATAATAATAATAATAATAATAATAATAATAATAATAATAATAATAATAATAATAATAATAATAATAATAATAAATGTGTAAAGGAATGTGAAAAAAAAAAAATTAGAAGGGTTCAACGCTGCTGAACCGAATATGTAGCGAATGCATTAGCTGCGGGTGACCGAGCGTTCTTCTTCTACTACTTCTTCTTCTCCTTCGCAATTAGACGCGGCTCCCGCGCATGCGCATAACGGGCGGGGCACACTCACGCGAAACTCGGCTCCGACCCGCGCAGTGTAGCTTTACGCTACAAAACGGCGACGGAATCGAAGCAGGTATATGAACACTCTTAGTTTCAGGGCATTGCAGGTAGCCTGTAATAGAGCTCTGTGTCTGTATCGATCTTCGCTGATGTGCGACCAATGAACGCCGCGAGGGAAAGCGTTAAGCTGTAATGAGTGCATGCCTGAGCGGATGTTGCGAAGCGTCCGCTCTCCAGAAGGGCGCGGTGATGAGCGTGGTGAACACAGAGAGAGTACAAACGATGCGCTCGTGAGCCGTGTGTCCCCCCCAGCCTGACGATTTCGATACTGTGCATGGTCCCGCATGCGATTCGGATCGGGAGTCATGCTTAAATGTGATGTATGTGCGCAGTAGACGCATATCACTTCAACTTGTCCGCATATTCTGGGCATTTAGTACGAGCCCCCCCCCCCCCCCCCCCCCCCCCCCCTTCTTTTTTTTTTTTTTAAACAATTTCTTCGTCACGTTTCGCAAATTTGGCTTATTACATCCCTGCATTTTTCTCTGAAAAGATATATTTACACCCCGCGAGAAGACCTGACCTCCGGTTTTCTTGATAAAGGACGCGTTTTCGTATCGCAAAATCACGGAGACATTATTGTTAGCACCGGGTCGGCGACAAAACAGAAGACGTTTTTTCTTCTTAATCTTGACGAAATAAGCAGCAACGGATATCGCGAGGAGCTGTAACTTTTATGTTCACTTCTAAGCTGCTTGCGGCGCAATTAAGAAAAGGCGCCTATTTATTTTGTCTTTATGAATTTGTTCCTGAAATATAAGCAATATATATGACACGGTGTAATGTGGTGGTATGGATAGTGGTTCCCTCCCTATTCTCCGCGGAATACACGTATTGTGTCTGTATTCGAAGAGTATTCACGCCTCGCTTCTGAAAAGATCCGAGCTCAACCCAAAAGGCTATGCCCTGAGCTTTCAGAAGATTATCGTTATAACATCTACGTTTTCGCCTTCAATAGAAGTGCACTTCGAATAGCTAAGCGATGAAATGGATCAGTCACTGACCATAGTCGAAAGAAGAAACGACGTTTCGAGACCCGTACGGTTTTTTTTTTTTTTTTTCGAATATCTTATGTTTCGTTAGTATCATTTCAATATTGCATTGTTCCGAGCATCGCCGTTGAGACAACGTTACTCTTGGTTAAGATGCGCTTGCGTGTTGTTTAGATATTACTTCTGACTTGCGTTCTTTCTTCTTTCGTATGTTTCATAATTTTTGGCGGTCGTACGCGAGTACCAGGTGGGTGATCTATGGATTCTTGTGTGTTATGCATATTTACAGAGAAGAAAGCATGCAACTATGATGAGGTGCCGTAATCCCTCTAAAAGACGCGGGGTAAAATTCCGCGAAATTATTGTTTTAGAACAAACAAAAAATGATTCTACAGCTCTCAGCCCGTGCTGAAGTTTTCTCGCTAGCGAAAGACGCATTTATTGCAGCGAAAGTTGAATTTACGGATGCGTCCCCGACTCGCGGCGCCCTTGCCGGAAATGACTGGTTACCACCACATTGAAGGCGGTGTAGGGCTGCCCCTGGGCCTTAAAGAAAATATAATTTTGTATACGCACGCATTTTGAGAAAACGGCTGGTGATGGCAGCACCTGTATTGCGTTACTTATGAAAGCTCCGCCTTAGGCGAGGGCGGTTCCTCTTTGTGACTCGAACGAGGTACCGTTACGCGTACGTGCCGACTTATACTTGTCATTGAGGTCCTTTTTTGGGCGAGAGCGGTCTCTCTTTGTGACTCGAACGAGGTGCCGTTGCAGGTACGTACAGACTTATACTTGTCCTCGTGGTACTTTTGAGTCGCCATAGTCCGGCACGACTCACCGTGGTACCAAGACACGTGGCGCTGTACGAACCTCACCTGTGCGTGGTGGCGGCTTCCATGGGCGTGCTGTTCTGATGCGCGCACTAGCCAGCCAAGCAAATCCAGAAGCTATCGCCCCGTGCAAGTCTCTAGGTTCTGCTGTACAATGACAGAAAGTTGTCCACAAGCGTGTCGAAACTTTCATGTACGTCATCATCCTGCATGCTCTCTTCCATGAGTGGGAAACAAAATTAGATAGAAATCACTTTATTGTCATCGAATGAGCGTCATCCGCTTTTTATAAAACGGAGTATCTTCAGTGACAGATTCTTCTAAATATTTACCACCACCAGTTTTTTTTCCATATCTTCCCTAAGGTGCGCATCTTCATCTTCCTTCTTCTGACATATTAACTGATTTCACTACTGTTTTCATTTGCAACGGACCTATGATACTCAGAGGGGCAAGGAATCGTGGCGCGAATAAACTGGCGAAGCTTGAAAATCGCCAGAGTGATCAGCTTCAGCGGCCTGGACAGCACGTTCTCGTTCGGCAGATTGTAACGCAGCTGCTTTTAAGGCTTCCACCTCTGTACGGCCCTTGCCCTTCTGCTCCACATCAGCCGTGGCCAGCGAACAGCGTTGGCCGTTAGACACCCAAATATGTACTGTAAACTACCATAGGGGATGGGCAATGGAAACTGCAGTCTTACGTGACGAGACGAGGCATGTATGTACTTAGTGTTGAGACAGCTTTCTTAGCTTTATCAGTGCACTGCATTTCTTCTCAGTGGTCTTTCATTCGCCTCAACGAAGTAGCGTTTCTCACAGACTTTCCGCTTCAACTTTCCATTAGGTGTCGCACAGAGCTCAATTCGAAAACATTTTCATAGCTGCTTTCTGCGTACCGTTTCCACGCGAGTTCTGCCTGGAAACGGCGGTTCCCTGACTAGTGTCCCTCCTCTGCAGGGCCATCGGGCTGCGGCGGGCGCCAGTGAAGGGACCACCATGCGGCCATGAGCGAGGCGGCCGGGGACCTGCCAGAGCCCTGGCTGCCGCCGCCCACAAACGGCGAGCCGCTGCGGCTGCCGCCCGTCTCGACGCTCATGCAGGCCAAGGAGGCGGCGGCCGTCGGCGGCTGGGCACCGCCACCACACGACCTGCTTCTTCTCTCTTCCGAGGAGTCGTCGAGCGCCGCGCCAAGCCCCGCGGCAGCGCCCGCCGCCGTTCCGAGCCCCGCCGCGGTGGCGTCGACGACAGGCCGAGGTCCCTTCCAGTGCAGCGTGTGTGGCAAGCAGCTGGCGTCGCGCAACGTGCACCAGCTGCACATGCGCTCCCACTCGGGCGAGAAGCCTTTCGGCTGCGCTCTCTGCGGCCACCGGTTTTCGCAGAAGACGTCGCTGACGCGCCACATGCGTTCGCACACGGGCGAGCGGCCCTTCCCGTGCGAGGTGTGCGGCAAGCGGTTCGCCGACAAGGAGCGCATCAAGATCCACATGCGCACGCACACGGGAGAGAAGCCGTTCGGATGCCACGTGTGCGGCAAGGCCTTCTCGCAGAAGTCCACCGTCAAGCGGCACATGAGCGTTCACACGGGCGAGAAGCCGTTCGGCTGCCCCGTGTGCGGCAAGGGCTTCGCCAACCGCGGCAACCTCAACGCCCACGCCAAGACACACCACCAGAGCTGACCGGCTCTGCTTTACTTAAGGCCCATATCACACAGCGCCGCATGTAGCCCTTCCTCGTTAATACTGTTGTTGTTGTTGCTGCTGCTGCCGCCTGCTGCCTCCGCCGGCTACATGCATTGTTGAGAGCGCTTATTTATCACTGGTTAGAGAGAGTGAGAGAGAGCCTTTATTTATACCTCTGTTGGGCATTAGCTGGCTGGGCCAGCCGACCGTAGGAATCTCGCCTCGTCAAGAAGAATCTCTTAGGGCATTATTACTTCGACATTCCAGGGGCCGGGGGGACACCACTAGTCAACTGCTACCGCGGGGTCTGCTCAAAGTCCTGTGTGGCCTACTACAGCGCCACCCGTAGAAGCCTCTGCGTAGCCTCCATTATAGCGTAGTCTATCCGTCCAGGCAGGGCGGGTGCCCAGTTGCGCCCTCACCGGCCGCACACGACGGCTGAATCTACTTCTGTGCATGATATATCGCTGTGCCTTCCGTTTTCACGGCTGCGAGCAACGGTGGTGGTACCTGTTGAAAGAAGAAGCGTTTTGTTTTTGTTACGCTTTTAGAATATAGAAAGAAAAATAAATTTCGTTTTTCAGACTCTGCAGCCGCCTGCGTCGATCGCCGTCCGCGCCTCGGCGTTGCGAGTACGGCGAAATGCGCGCTCCATCCTCCTAAAAGACGCCGGCAAACATATACGAAGTGCAGTTGCCTTCGATCTTCTTTTCCACGAATTATGCACGAGGACCCTTGAATAGCAAACGCTTAGCTGCCGCTTCCATGGTAAAGACACACATGGGGCACGTCTTCTTGACCTTCACATCTGAGCCCATGGCACAAGCGTCTGTAGGACGCTCCTGGAGAACTCCTGCTGGACAGTCTCCCGTTTCTAATACCTCGTGGAGTAATTGAAGCCAAAAAGCGGTAACTTTATGATTCTGTGAATGGTTGAAACGTGCTATTCACGGCAGATTCACAGCCTTGACCCACGGGGGCGAAAATTGCCGCGCGAACACGCACATCCTTTAGGGATCGGAAGACAATAGGCGATGGTAGACAGCGCCACTGATGTGGAACGCCCAGCTTTAATTAGATGCGTTTTCTGTTTGCCTCCACGTAGCCACCGCATAAACGTTCTAGCGCCGTTGGCACGCGTGGCCAACGCGGAAAAATTCCGCTTGCACCGCCCAAAGTGAACATAGCATACGATCTGTGCTGTTGTTGCACCGCGCCATATTAAAAGAAAGAATAGACGGAAAATCAGCGTTCTCTAAATGAGAGCTGAGCACTTTAGCGCTGATATACACGATGTGTATTTGTGTTCAGCTGCACACCAAAACAGATTGTACCAAGGCCGTGGAAATGACTATTCTACAATCAGCTTATTATTTAATGTTAATTTCGTCGCCAGCATGATGCTTGTAGCTAAGAAGAACTGCCTTGATGCGCTTAGAGATCAATTATTAGAGTCGACGTGTCTAAGACAGCATGTGTTCGAACTATCTGACACGTTATTTGGCAATTGGGACGCCTTGGGAACCACATCTGTTCGATCCTTGACTGATTCCGACTGCCATCTCATAAGATAACACAAGGTCAATAATTAAACGATACTAAATGGAGTCCGACAAGGGCCCACACCCTCGTGCAACGCGCTGCAATAAGCGTTACATTCGACTGTATCCACCTATAGCTGCTGGCACACCATCGGAAGCTATGCACTAGAAGATATAACCATGAAATGGACGGAGAAATCGAAACTGAAGAATAGCGGTGGAGGCAAAAACATTTATTTTGGATTTGTTGTGTCCTTAAGTAATGGGAGTCCCATCTTGGTAGATTCGCGCTCCCAGGCAGAGTAGTATAGTGTTAGACTGTTGCCTCCCAAAGAGGTTATACAGCCTCCTTTGACAATTCATGAACATAAGTGGTGGCTGTGTGAGAACCGTCAGTACATACTGTGAGAATAATACAGCGTAGTTTTTCGCCATACGGTGTGTGCGTACGTAAGCATTTGTGCGTCCTGGTGGGTTCAGTTCCCAATCGTCTTCCAACTCAAAAAAGCTGCCCTGCAGGTTGACAGCTCCTGCCAACGCGGCCATGTGGTTCCGTGACTTCACACAGTCCGGCGACAACACAATATGCCACTTGGCAACTACTACCTATCAGGGGCATGCCCCTGATTTTCGGCACCAGACTTTCTGGAGAGACGCGGTCCTTTAGAGCTGTCGCGTTAAAAGTCAAAACTGCACGTCTTTATGTGGCTGTGACACCTTAAGACACTATTGCGAGCTCGGGCCTCTGAAATAAGTCATGCCGCTGAAGTGGACTCTTCATGAGTGCAACCGGCCCTTCAGGCGTTTTTTAGTGCTTCATTTTCCTTTGCACAATGGTATGGTGAAAACAACTCATTAAGGCATCGCTCAGGTTCAGCGAGCCTTTAAAAGAGGATACGAGTTATTTAACAGTACGCCGTATTGGGTGAGTTGGAAGTAGTTCATTTTGTGCAATAGCGCGAACGAGACAAAAGACAAAAGAAAGAGTAGACGACACGGGCGCTTTCTAACAACTAAAGGTTTATTTGAAATTTTATGAATTACATAAGGCGAAAACGCGCAAAACTAAAAAACAAAAAACAAAAACAAATCATCAGAGATTACGCTGCAATGAAAGGCACTTATCAATGAAGGCTATCTCATTATCCTGTAATGTAACGGACGGTTTCGCCACACGCGTGTTCGGGTTCTTAGCTATGCAATATGCTTCAAAGATTTCCCTGCTTATCTGGTTGTTGCTGTAGAAATGAATTGTTGTGTTATGTAAGTCAGGCAGGCAAAGTTCATCTTTAAGATCATTGGAATCACGGCAGGCAGCACGAGGTTAGAAGGAGATTTTTCACTGCAAGAGAATTTTCGTGCTCTTTCAGTATGATATTGATGCACTGCGCCGTTTTGACCACAATATGTCTTTCCACATGTCAAACAAACCCTGTACACGACCTGCACGTTGTGCCTCGCTACGATCTTCTTCAGACGATGCAAGACGATACAGTATGCATGCGACCTTTTTTCGGGCTTATCCTGATACCCCCGAGGACCCGCCTTCAACTTCAACTTAGCCAAGAGACTCTCCGCCATCCTTGCAAGGATGTTCTCAGGATATCCTGCTTCACGTAGCCTGGCCAACTGGCCGTGCAGACCCTCCTCTATCCGACGGTGACATGACAATTCGAGTGATTTTGACAGGCAACTAATTGCTGCTATTATTATTATTTATTTATTTATTTATTAATGCGCCGCATTGAGCACTGCATCAGCTCTGAACTGCCCTCTGCTCGTCATCCGTTCCAGATATGCGTTAAGGAATATAAACACTAATATATATGTTGAAGAAGATATACTGACATGTTTAAAAATATAGGTGCTTCGAGCTGTTATAAGTATGCATCCGCTTTCCGCGGCGAAGCAGATACAGAAATCCTTCGCCACTTCGGAGTTGTCTGTACGGAATGAAAACAGACATATTATTAAAGACGACCGCGGATAACGCAGTAGAATTTTGCTGTATCAGTTAGTTACCCAATACATAATGAGCAGAATTCCTTTTCTGGAGGTGCACAAAGCAATTCCTTACATTAGAGGTGGGAGAGGAGTCATCGGGGCCCCTGGCTTCGATTTTTGTCCGAGTTGCCAGTGCTCTGTGGCCATCATTCAGTAGAACACCATTTTTTTTTTTTTTTGCCTATGACGATGCTTCTTTATTGTTGCATACAGTAAGCGCTACAACACATCCAGCCCAGCCGAACAAAAAACAAAACAGAAAAAATGGGAGGGGGAATACAACGAAAAAAACGGAAGAAAGCGTAAGCTTCAGTAAGAGCAGCAGCATATAACCCCGCAATTTTATAGAAACACGACGTAAAATTTTTGTAAATGAAATAAAAAGAAAGGTATATGCTTGTGATGAGTTGTGCCGATGCACACTTTGAAAAAAAAAATAAATAAAAACTAAATGGAAACCAAAAACGAAGCAGGTGTGTGTAAAGTATAGTTTGCTCATCATTTATCAAGCGCCAGCGTACATTTTGCTCGCAGCATTCGCATTCAGCTGCTCCCATATCCGCCGCACAGACTTCATGTGCTTTGTTGACAAGCTCAGGAACACATTTACTAATGCATCGCGCGTCCCCACTGAACCCTCTTCCATTAAGACGCCGGTTAAAGTCCTTTCTTTGAAGGCATATCTTCACGAGGTATCTTTAATATAGCCTGTATCTTGAACACCTGCACGGCGCTCAGGAATTCTCTCCGCGCCTGACATGAGCACAGGGGGATTGAGGCCATCTTCTCCGGGCGCTTGACCAAAGATTCCGGTCTGGACCTGACACATTTTTTCTCCGCCTCGGCTGAACGAGGTGCGCTTCCGCTAGGCAATCAAATACTTCCGCCCGGACCTTGCTAATCACCGCGAGGCTCGGTGCGTAGCTGAGCGCCAGGTTACGCGTGTAATGCTTTGCCGAAGATAGATGCGGTATGAAGATGGATGAGATGTGCTTCGCCATTTCTTCCGGCCCGAAAGGCTGAAAAGGAATGCAAGCGCAGGCTATCGCCTAGAATTGTCCGCACGCGGGCGCCTATAGGGACGCAATAATATGAATTTCCCGTTTGTCTATGATAAAGTGCCCCTTTAAAATGTTTTAGTGCGAACGTTTGCATTAAAATCGCTCCGTTCCTCATTAAGTGGAATAGACCCCGAGGCGTCCTTCATTTTCCATGGTGCATGATTATGGAGGACATGCACTGGGCCGCTGTAGGTGTTCCGTTCATAATTGCGATCATGAACGGTGATCATTCACCGGTCAAACCTAATGCGCTTTGTATTAAGAGCAGTGTTCCACCAGGCATAATCTCACAGCAGTCCCAACCAAACCATGTTTTTCGTTGCTCACGTGACAAATGTTTAATTAAAGAGATGATTCGTACAAAGGAAAGGGTCTCGTCACAGTGATAATCTATGAAATCTGTATCTGCGCAAGCGGTGTTGCGGTACAAAGCTGTGTCCTTCTGTTTATTTGCCTGTGTAGATGATTGCGTCTGCTCGTCGGTGGTAATCCAGGGCTAATTAATTCACCAATTGGATGACATTTGAATATAACTGCCGATGACATTCAGGAAATTAAGAAAGGGTAAAAATCGTCATTCAGGTACTGAATGTAATTCAAAAGACGCTTATGACATTCAGGAAATTAATATAGGGTAAAAATCGTCATTCAGATACTGAATGTAATTCAAAAGACGCTCATGACATTCAGGAAATTAATATGGGGTAAAAATCTTCATTCAGATACTGAATGCAATTCAAAAGACGCTTATGACATTCAGGAAATTAAGAAAGAGTAAAAATCGTCATTCAGATACTGAATGTAACTCAAAAGACGCCTGAAAAAAATATATATAATAAATGGGCTCGAAAATAGGTCCCGGATTGCGCCAAGAGAGTCACTGGGTTAGAAATTGCTCTAACATAATCACTTACGGTGGTAAAGAGCAGAAGGGTGAAACTGCAGACACCTTACATAATACCTTCACGAGAGCTGTATTTGAAAATTGCGGTGGCAGGCAATAATAAAAAAAAAATCATTTTTTTGTGCTGACCAAAGGCAGATAATGGAACTAGACCTAGGATGATAATCCTGAAGATTCTTGACTACCGCGAAAAAATGAGCATTCTAAACTATGTTCCGGGAAAAGAACTCCAGTTACTCCAGCCGTGAAGATTTCTCATGGTTTCAGGAATATGAATGAAGAAAGAAATTATGGGACCGAAGGAAAGAACTTTAGAAAACAAAGAGTTTCTCTTAGTAAACGGCAAAGTAAAAATGAATGGCCAGCTATTCATATGGGACAATGACTGCAGCGATGTTGAAATTAAGTATTAAAAAAGACTAAAACCAGGCTGGAAAGCGAATCACCGGGAGTCAACGTCATTAACTGTCCTGACTGTGAACGCGCAAAAGTATTAAGTGGGAGACGATTAAGCTCCGTCTGAAATATATGGCGCGACAGCGGCTTCTTTTATTTACTATCATATTTTATAAAGGGCTAGAGAATGTTTCAGTGGTCTGATTTCGTCTACGTTATATTTCGCGTTTTTATTATTATTTTTTTTGCACAGTCGCTTGTGCCCTGCCCAGAGACGCTAAGCAGTATCTATAAAACAGTCGAGGCATCAGAAAGTACGCATTTAAAACTAATTATTCACTTGCAGAAGCACGTTGCTAGCAACAGAACCGTCCCAGAGGCTAATGACCTCAGCGGCCCGCTCTTTCGACTGTGAATATTAGCCATATCAGTCGCATATCGAGTAAAGATAGCTCAATTAATAAACATAGTACCAGACCTAATGGTCAAACAGGTGCCGATACTATAATATATTTAATTAACCTTCCATCATGTCACAACACTTATAATCGAAGACTATTAGAATACAATGCTGCCCGTATGTAAGGAGGTTCACGATGACATAAAGTTGAACATATTCCTTTTGTTTTATATATTGCAACATATTTTGCTTCATTGTCCAGGAATATGGAAGTGAATACCTTCTACGTTTAGCCATTTGCATTCATAAATCATATTTTTTGTTATTTTTTCTTGCATTTCTAATTCCTTGCATATATTCGTGCATTTCGCAATTTACTTTGCGATATTACTGTATTGGTCTGCTTCTTTCTGTGTCTATGGTTTGAAGGTCTGCGATTTCTTTTTTGATTATCAAGCATTTGTACTCTTCGCTATGTAGTTCAGTCAAGTATGTGAAGCGCTGAATTCGAGGAAAAAAAAAAAAAAGCCGTAAAATCGTCTGGAAGGACATTTAAGCCCTGCCTTTGAGTATGACGCGATGCCGTTAATGGCTGCCACCTATACGGATCCTAGTTCCCGCACATGCCCTTCGCTGCTCGCTAAGCACAATCATTACTATCATTGATTATCCATTACTGTTTGCTCAATCCCTTTCCAAAGGCAGCATGCTCAGCGACTGAAAGGCGGTGAAGGTCGTTCGTCTTCAGATCATGCAGCGAATAGCGACCTCCTAACTGCCGCCCCGTCTCATTAAAACCAGCGTGTATATGTAAAATCATTTTTTGACTGTACTGACTGTTTCATCCTTCTCAACGCGGGCATCGTAAGGGCCTGTCATACAAAAACCAATTAGTAATTACTTATGTCCATGACTTACAAAGTGAATCTCGATTTTATACTTCAAACTGACGCAACCTTCGTGGAGTTCTCCAAAGCCTTTGACAAAGTTCGCCACAAACGCTTACTACTAACTTTTTCCCGGTTAAACCTTCATTCTGATACACTGCAGTGGATAAAGAAATGTCTGACTTACCGTGCCCAGTTTACGTCAATAATCAAGCCTTTAGTTTTGTTCCAGTAACATCAGGCGTCCCACAGGGGTAACTTCTTGGTTCCCTCCTATGTTTATATATTAAAGATCTACTCACGCATATCCCCTGTAACATCCCTATGTATTCCGATGAGTGTGTTACCTATCATACAGTGCATAACTCCTGCGATCAACTAGCTATAGAAAATTACTCTAAATTATCTGCAGTAGTGGTGTAACATACCGCTCATGGAACGTAACCGCGATAAGTGCAAATTCGTGTCATTTAACGGCAAATGTAATCCTTTAGTATACACATATGTGATCTCACACGTCATGATAGAATTAACTCAATGCTTACAAGCACTTACAAGCGCTTACAAGCACTTGGGCATAAGCTTAAGCAATGATCAAACCTGTAACGCGCATATAAAGATGTATCATCTGCTAACGATCGAGACTTCTGCAGAAGTCTTGAAATCTTAGTCGTTTAAGCTACGCGCCACGAAAACCTAAAATTGCTTGCTTACAAAGCACTTATTCTATCTAAGCTGGAATACGTATGTGCCATCTGGAGCCCTAACCAAACCCGTCTAGAAAATTGTTTTAGAATCCGTTCATATCAAGGCACTATAGATTCATTCATGCATACTGTTCATACAACGTCAGCACATCATCATTAAAAGCAGACTCCTGCTTAACAATCCTATAACCTGTCGTCGGCGAATCACAAGTATGTGCTTATTTCTTCTTTTTTTCTTATTCGCTTCTTCTTTATTTCCCACGTGCTTATTTCAAAAGTTCTTTTTTTTTTTTTTCTTACAGCTCACCCACATGTGGCCCCTATGCATATCATCCCTTGAGCACGCATTTTGCTCGGGATTGGTCAATACTTGGGTGTTGCCCGGCCACGTGCCCAGCGACGCACTGCTGCATTTTCCGCATAATTCCTTCATAGAGAATCATCGAACTGGGATTACTTTACACACGACATCCTCGCGATCACTTGCTTGTTGTCCACATTTTTTTAACTTTAAACAAAAGCTCCCAATCTTAAAAGCAAATATATGCCTATTTTACGTGTTTTTAGTTGTGTACATAATTCGTTCTCCGTATGCATGCTACGCACCCCTAATGTAATATCCCCAATCTTGTGGGCCTTGAAGGCAACAAAGTGAAGTGAAGGTGCGGATTTCGATCTTCAGTTACACCAGGCACGCACCAGCTTTCCAATGGGTACAATCTTTTCCCTGGCCTGGTGTTCGACTCCTACAGCGGAATGCTCGAAGCAAAAAAAAAAAAAACGTAAGGGTGTTTGAGCTCACTCCGTGCGTGCCATACAAGCCACTTGTGACGCCCTTTGACCAATCAGACCAAATGCCAATTTGTCCATCGTGGTTGCTGGGTGATTTTGGCGTGCAGCGCCTGATACCAAGGTCGCGGAGCCGAATCCAGGCTGCGGCGACCGCACTTCTATGGTGCCGAAATGAAAACGCACCCTGTGCTGTGCGATGTCAGTGCACGTTAAAGAACTCAAGGTGGCCAGAATTAAAACGCATTCCTACACCACGGTTCCCCATCTGTGCACATACAAAAAGCCGTGTACAGTTTAAATCAAAACATAATTACCATCAGCCACCAACGCTTTCGATTCCAGAATAGGGGACAAGCACTGCTGGCCAGCTGCCACCTTTGACGTCACAGTCTGCAACGGCCAATGGTAGCAGATCACAATAATGCAACGGGCAAAGAAAAGTAATTGGGAAGTACATGGGTGATAAAAAGAAATGATAGCAGTTAGCAGTTTTTGCCGTTGAGCGTCTAACTGCGAGGGACCGTGATACAACAAAGGACGACCCTAGTGAGTTTTTGTTATCATCCAGGTATACAAGCGCGACGGCAAAGATTCGAACCACAAAGTGGGTACGCGCAGCGCTGCTCGAACCTTAGTGCCAGAATACTATGCTATTAACGCCTTAAAAGCCTGGTCGAATAGTACTTCTAAACGACAGACTTCGGGCCTTTCGAACTGAAATTAAATTGCTGTAATATTGCGATTGCCTCGGCTAAAATTTTCTTATATTTCTGTTTCGAATTTCAGTCACGGTGTTCGCGTTTCATGTATTGCTGACAGAACGTCCCTGCAAGTATCATTCGTGACCTATAGGCACTGCACCTAGGCGAGAGACCTCTCCTTCGGCGCCGTGCTGCGTATTGGAAGATGGCGTTGATTAATCAGGATCCGTTACTCGTGCGCACACACGAAAAGAAAACGGCTCTCAACGGTCGGCGCTCAGTTTCTCCAGACTTTTCAGTGCGCGAGAGCCGGTCAACGACGAGCGCTTTTTTATACGTTCGAAATGCGTCGTAAATTCCACAGCTGATACGAAAATGGCGCCTACATGGTTTTTCGCTCATTGAAAGTTTTTCGTCCAAATTGAGAACGCCGACGATCAATCACCAGCAGTCTCACTATAGCAGACCACGGCGCACTTTAAGACGCCGGTGCCCGGCCAGCGTCAATGGAGGTTCACTTTGGCGCATCGACCCAAGCCATTCACGTCGTTTGTGAAAGAAGGGAACAAAAACAGCGAGGCGATAGTTAAAAGAAGTATATATAAGACGCTGCCAACGAAAATAATAGTCAACAACAACAACAAGACACCGTCGATGGGGCACAAGGACGCTGCCAATGGAAAGATTGAGATTAACTATCCGTCTGCGCCTCAGGGTTGCCATGGCAACGGCTCTCTCCAGCGAAAACGAGATGAGTGCCTGCCCTGCCAGTTCGAGTGCTAGGGCATCGTGGTTTTCAGGATTCATTTCAGGATCGAGGATGAAAAAGAAATGGCTGGTTTTCGAACAAAGTCAGGTTTCAAAACTGGACGCTTTGTAGGTACAAGCTGCGTGGACGCGACTGATTTACTCTATACAGGTCACTAGCATGTCCGCAGTCTCAAAAATTCTGTTTGTACTTAATTGTTTTCTATTGCTTTCTGGAGCTTCGATAGTACAGCATGAAAGAAAGGAGAGGAGAGAAGGACGAAAAACACACATGCACGCACGCACGCACGCACGCACGCACGCACGCACGCACGCACGCACAGAAACAAACACAAACACACGCGCGCGCGCGCTCGCGCGAAGTAATAAACACAAGAAACGGCAGTTCCGTCCTTCTCTCTTGTCCTGTCTTCCGCGCTGTAAATATGAAAGATCGTTACCAACTCGCCCAACAATTTGTTTTGTGGAGTGTATACAATCCACGTATGGGAACCAATTTGTGCTCGACGATCCGCTCTGTTTTGCCTTCTTTGCTGCATTTCTTGGAACTTTATACCTTCAATGCAGAACATATTTTAAAGTTTGCGCTTAACAAAGAATTTCAGCCGTAAAAGCCAAAAGCGCACCCTCGTTTGTTAGCAAAGCAGCTTGACACACGACCGATTGCAGAGGAGGAGGGCGAGAACGGTCACGAAAACTTCGAGAGGCGGCTTATATATTTTCTTCCTTTGAGGAATGATCACCAACGCTCGGGAAAGTGATCGAAGCAGACGCATAGACTTTACTTTGCTTCCAGATTTATACGCAGTGAATAAAAAGCACGCTGCAATGGAGTGTGTACACCATTGAGCTCGACTGCTTAAGAACCGTTAGCACGCGCCGAATAGGTTTAATATGAATCAGTTACCCGGGTTCGCACCCGGTTACGGCGTCCGAGTTTTGAACGGGACAAAGCGCAAATGACGCCCGTGTGCTCGTATGTAGGCATGCCAGCGAATATTAGGAGTGAGCAGATTGTCGAAATTAATCAGCAGTTCTCCACTAGGACATGTCTTTCTCCCCTTCTTCTTTCACTCCCATCCTCGACGAAGAAATCAAAGACACGGTAATTACCGCACTTCACACAGGATCCACCTTCCTACTTGCCCTCACTGCACCGTTCAGGTGTCTACATTTCAACGCCACCGTAAGAGAAGGAATGAAGGTGGGAGTTAAAGAAGAAAAAGAGAAAAAGGAGTGATGGCGGATGGGTAGGAGTGCTTTTCGTCCACCTGTGGCTTTTAACGTTCACTGGTATCCTGCGGCACACGACACTCTTTCGTATTCAGCCTTCATTGAAAAGCGGCTGGAATTTTATCCTGTTTTGTTTAAAAACAACGCAGTTCTCGCAGACTGCAAGTCGTGTCGTTCTGGCATGGCTACGCGCGCGATATTTGACTACTTCAACCGGAGCGATAGCTACGAAAGGAAAAATTTCAGGAGGCGCACCTAAGTCACCTTGCATACAGCAAGACGAAATCATTTTGGCCGACTTGCTGCGATCCTTGGAACTCCCATTACTCCTCGAGCGAGCGAGAGAGAGAGAGAGAGAGAGAGAGAGAGAGAGAGAGAGAGAGAGAGAGAGAGAGATTCAGTCTCTCTCCCTCTACAGATAGAGATAGAGGGAGGGGAGGGAAACAGGGTGAGATAGAAATGTAGGGGAATACAGGGAGGCAGTTTCTTTCTCTAGAGAGAGGTACCCCCTTCTCTCTCTCTTTCTCATCATTATCTCTAATTAACTATAATTATCGGCCACCATATACCAGAACCCAACTGGTATATCCCGCTGAATCCCGGGGAATCTCGCGGACACACCTCGTGCACACATCTCGTGGTTTCTACGCACACTTTCTGTGGGCGCCACTTATGAGCTATCTGTTAAAGGCTGATAAACGCAATCTTCTCTAACGGAAGGTCATTAGAGTATCAACGAGATCGAGCCATGTCTCTGAGCGCAAAGCGATGGAGCTTGCGCAGGCGTTCTTCAGAATAGGTAAACGTGTAGTTTCGACTGTACACTGAGTGACAATGGGAAAACGAGGAAAAAGTTAGCTCGATTGTTAACGCTGAAAGGATGAACATGAAAGTGGATCGAAGGGTCGAATCGCGACTGCCGGCCTCGTAATTTTCTTCATTTTTTTTTTCATGGACACTGTCAGTAATAAGAACGCTACGCCTAGCTATCACACAATGAAAAACAATGCAGGGAAAAGCGGCTAACCGAAGTTCTGAAACGACAAGCGCAGGCCGACGCTGTGGGGAAAGCGATCCAGCGACGCGTCGACCTTGCCAATGCTGCAGATAGAGACGTCAACGTTTTTGTGAACTTTGTTTCAGCATGCATAGACTGAAAACGTGCTAACAAGTATACATGGAGAGCTGCATTATAGCTTCGATATAAATTTGACCAGCTCCAGGAGCTAATAATAGGATCAGGTTGTGCACCGACTCCTCAAATAAGAGCATTCCACCGAGCTGCTTGCTGACGTTCTCCTCACCTGCGCGCTAAGCGCGCGATCATCACCATTTGAACGGTGTCATTCAAGAGCCGCGCAGTCGACAGCTAACAAGTATAGCTGCGCAGATGTAGCCGAGCAGTGTCCAAAAACACGCTGATGCCGACGAGAGCTCTGTTCCTGTCGCACCACGAGGGATCGATGCTTTCGACTGCCGAACTTTTTCCGCACACCGATCACGCGCTGATCTCATCAGCTGCAAGTTTAGCATTTGTTAAACGGCAGCGAACTCGGAAGCGTTGACATTACCATGTAATAAGCGGGGGTAAAAATCTGGGAACACGTAAGCTCCGCATAGGGGTATGCTGACAACGCCAATGGTTTCCGTTTGCAGGCTCCATTTGCGGATCCTCATTGCACAAATGCACTTTGATACTCGCTTGACTACTAAACCATTAATTCGTGCCACTATTGTCTCACCCGTACTTATTAGTATAAATTCGTGGCCATGCAACATTATATGAAAACCCCTCTACAACCAAACCGTATATGAACGTTCCTGCGTGGCCATTTTCTTTTAGCCAATGTTCTTTGTCGTTATGGACCAAATAGGCTCGCGTCATGCCTATTGTATTCAGGGGCCGCGGTATCCACACTCAAATTGATATTTCACGTTCAGTATTTCAGACCGTATCAGATCAGATTAGCTAAGTAGCTCTTATTCAGGCTGACGTTGAAAAGACGTTTGAAGAATTGTTCATCGCGATTTCTTGTTTGGGGTCTTAGAGCGTGCGAATATTGGCTACGTTTTGCTGAGGGGCATTAGGCTGTGCTCTAATAACTCCTATACAAAGCTAACAGTTAACCAGGAATCAACCAAACTCATATAGCGCTCAGATCGTCTATTCCGACTGTCGATCTTGTGCTCATTTGCCTAAGCGACTGGACAAGCTCATGAGGGGCTTCTATGGAACTGTATTACGGAAATCTGCGACATTAAATTTTCTTACTGCGCACTTTTCCTTACATTACCTGCATAGCCGCTTCAGAAGGAAGATAGTCAGATTGTTACTGAGTCATTGTTCTCTGCACCACTGTATTGGTAGCCTTTTCGGGGGCTCCTCGACTCAAGTGCTTTAAAACTTGTTAAGCGAATGCGCATTCTATTTGCAGCAAAAACGTGCTTTCTTTAAATTGCGCACATCGATACTGCATATAACAACATGGCTTCACGCCAAGGTGTCATGAATGTTGAATTACCACCTGCGCAATACTTCAGACACCATCGATCAATCATTGTTTTATTCTGTGCAGTGGTGATATGGTGCAGGAGAAACGAATATTTAATAATGACGTTAAAATTATACCATACAGAGCATTGGATGTTTGCCTGTTTCCCTGTTAAGAGAAACTGTGCTGCATGACGCGACTACTCAGAGTGTGGGAGAGCCGTATGGTCAATCGACATGTAGAATCGCCTGATCATCGAAATCAATGTTCCGAAAGCTGTGCGCTTTATTGCAGGAAGTATATATGTTCCGTAGGAAGAACCCCTTGACCGGCTGAGCTATCTCAACGCGTATGTGTGCCTCCCAGAATGTTGATAATAGCTATTACGTGTAGCATTGGTGCGCGGAGGGGTTGTATTGTACAGCCCGGTGATTCTAGGCACCGGTAATGTTCCGCGTGATATTCCGCGTCATCAGGCATGCTTACTACATAGACTTCGTTTAAACGTGGCTTTCACACACAAGTACTTACATTTAATTGGACAGATGGACTCGCCGGAATGTTCAACTTGTGGCATCCCAGAGACTGTGGAGCATATACTATTGGTGTGCCCTGCGTATGCGCGCGAAAGAAGTGTGCTAGCGGCTTCCTTGAAGCGTTTAGACAAGAGGCCTCTGTCGGAGGAACTGCTGCTGGGCGCTTGGCAGGACAAGGGTAAGGGTGTCCAAGCAGTGCGTGCTCTTTGCCGTTTTTTGTGCGCCAGCAGACTTGATTCGCGATGTAAAACAAGCTACTGTGTCTGTATATGTATTTCATATGCCTTCTCCCACATCGTCACATATCATGACCTACTTTCTTCTCTCCTTCCCCTTCCCCAGTGCAGAGTAGCAGGCCAGATTTCAATTATTCCGGCCTACCTCTCTGCCTTTTCCTTTCAATAAACACATCTATCTATCTGGGCACCGGTATGTTTCACATTGTCATTTATGGCTCTATTCTCTTGCAGTAAAGAAAAAAAAAAGTGCCTGTATGGTATAGGGGGTGGAGCGCATCCGATTCGCGATCCAAGGGTCCCCAGATTCAGTTCTTATTATGTAAGTTTCCTTTGTAGCGCAAGTAATGTATTATTAAATTCCGCCGTTGTACTTGTTACAAAACATTTTCAGCCAGCGTCTCCCTCAGACGATAAACCCATGAACTAAAGCACATGGTAACTAGCGCTAAAGACAGGGACAGAAGAGAAGCGGACACCACGAACGCTCTGCTTCTCTTCTATCCCTGTCTTTAGCGCTAGTTACCATATGCATTGAATCTAAAGATCACCAACTAGCCCAACTGTCCGCTTTAAATGTCATGAACCAAAACAAACCATTTTTGACCAATGACGCGTTAAAATTGTCACAGCACGGAGCTCAATCGCGGGCTGAAGTGAGCGTTGAAGCACGCGCGGCAGCAGCGTGGTTCTCAAAAACGGCCGTCCCAGCAGCCAGCGAACCGACGTGACGTCACATGCAAACTATGTGTAACGAAATAGTTTAACGTTAACAATATGAATAGCGAGGTATGATACGTTAGTTGGAACATCAGATGTAATGCGGACTAGGAAGAACGGTTGGCGCATACAAGTACGCGAGCACAAAAGAAGGAAGTAGGACAAGATTTTATCGCTCCCCTAACGCCACAGGAAGCTTCGACCGATAAACAGGAGCAACACGCGAAGGTTGCATCCCTCTCGCGACAGATCGCTTTTATTTATTTTAGACACAACACTCACCCGTTTCGATAAGGCTGAGGCTCCTAGCCGTTATGATACCACGTGTCCCAGCTAAATTTAACCAAGCTTATCAAAAATTACCAGCAAAAAGACACAAGAATACGGGCGCGGGAATAAACAAGACAGGACAGGTGCGGCACGTTCCCTCGCATGTGTCTTCGCCTGGAACAGCACAAGAGACGGACACACGGAAACGAGAAAGGGCACACACAAGCACTGACTATCAACTGTAGTTGTTGATAGTCAGCGCCTGTGTGTGCGTCCTTCCCCGTTTTCTTGCGTCCCGTCTTTTGCGCTGTTCTAGATTATAGTAAGCGCCTGTGTGTGTCTTTCCTCGTTTTATGGTACTGGCAGGCGGTAGCTGGCAGCTGATGACATGGCATAACTCTACTGAACGCAAGGTTTCCTGACATTACCTTTGGCAGGAGATCATTTTACAAGAGAGGGCGATATCTCAATTATCCTGCTAGTACCGTTTCACGCTACCCCTAGGCCACACAGTCAGAGAGAGAGAGAGAGGCTATCGCGTCACACTCTTAAAGGCAGAGCTTAAGTTTACCCCATAATTTGTTTATGCGTTCTAAACAAATGGAATGTGGAAATATAAAAACTGAAATTTTCGTAACCATTTTAAACTTTATTGTACCTGACATAAACTGCTGACGTGGAATGTGGAAATATAAAAACTGAAATTTTCGTAACCATTTTAAACTTTATTGTACCTGACATAAACTGATGACGTGCCGAAATTTTTCCAGATAATTTTGCACTTAGTTACCGATAGTCTGGATCAAACATTTTGGAATCAAAATACCTTTTAAGTGTTGAAGATTAATAAATGTAGACTCCTTCCTTTCGAATGATGACAAATCAGAGTAATTCTTGTTTTCTGGACGGTGCAAGCAAAGACCGATTTTTTGAAGGTTCAGTTTAACGCCGCTAACACGTGGAATTCGGGTACGAAACTTGGCGGCATACTATTTTTGTTGATGAGAAATATGCATTAAGTACTTTAAATGAGTTTTTGGCACTCGATATAACAAAGGGGAAAACAACGCTGCAGTAAAGAAACTGCATGTTCTCAAGGCCGCTAACGTTCTTATTCAACACAAAACATTTCAAATTCGAAAGTCCAGTAGCTTTCGAGACCTAAGGCTAAAACCCATATTACCCATTGTCCCTCTTAAAAGAAAGGTATACCGCGTGAGCGGCATATCTCTAGCGCCGCCGGGGAGAGCGATCCAGACAAACGAGGATTCTGTTCGAGACGCGTCTTTTGACAATGAAGCAGCTTTAGAAGCAGCAGCACATGGGCGCTCCCTCACAACACGGGAGACACCCACAAGGCAAAAGAAAGTCCTTGGAGTGCGATCCTCCTCATAGCGCCGGAGATAATCCTGTACTGGTCTTGATTTGAAGTGCTGGTCATAAGAGACTCCCAGTAAGACTCTGCGACGTTCGGTAAGGGGGATGAGGAAAGGCGGGGCTCCACATACAAGAAGGATGTGGAGGAATTAGGTCTCCTGGCTTACCGCAAAGTCTATGCATGATGAGGAGATTCGGTCTGGGTATCGGGCATGCAGACGTTTGAGGTATGGAGCAGTCCGAGTTTGCAAGCTCCGCCAGTGTGCGGCCTGCGTTATAGTGATTTGCTGAAGTAAAAATGAGACGCTCTTTAGAGCTGTGCGCATTTCGTATACAATTCATTTCAGGCTTACATCCGAGCTAGACGGCGAGATAGACTGATTTTCGTGTCGCTGAAAATCCGGCATCGTCGGCGTTGGACGTGAGCGAAAAATCCCTGATTGGTCTACAAGGTCATGACGTCGCAGCCGCATGACCTCGCGAGGGAATTTCAAGCAACCCACAACGCTCAAGTTAAACATGACGCCCAGTGTGGAATAAAAGTGATTAAATAAGACGGTGCTTCTGGCCATGGATGTGTCGGGGAACCCTGGTGGACGTGTGGAAGGGGTGAGGGGCCCCTTGAAAAGGGAGAGGGGTTATCTTGTGCAGACTGTTGCCGCAATTCCGAGAGCAGGTCGCGGAATCGCGATTGGGTCAAGGCTAAATTGGCCTATAAAAAAAAAAAAGACGCGCACTTGATAAGCCAGTGCACAGAGGCCTGCCGAGGGCGTGGGAAGAGACGACGCGTTGGTGCCGGTGTGCATGCCGCTAGAAAGGGTTCGACTCCTCCCAAAAACGCGCCGCTCGCTCGTCGTACATCTGAGACGCTTTGCACTGCAGCCTCGCAAAACAGTGCAGCCAGACCTCGAGTTTAACCGATGTCATCTCGAATTAAAGGCCGCTGCATGTCTCAAAATATTTACAAAAAAGTTGAGTGCGCTTAAAATTTCAGGTGATGGGTGGGATTAAGATCCACTACCATAGGTTTGCGAATGGGGATTGTATTGAGCACAGCACCGCGCTTTGCAGCAACGATTGCAAAGCGGTCGTTGGCGCATGAGGAGCGCACTGGCTCGGGTGTTCAAAATGACCTCATTTTTGTGTGGCAACTATTATATAACGTCTGCCTGCACGGCTTCTTGGGTCGCGACGCTGGCGGAGGTGCGGGTTGTGTGGCGTTTCCACTGAAGTGGCATCTTACGACTGCATGCTGATGAGCATGCGTGTAATTATAGAGTACCACAGGCCATTTCTGCGCATCCTTAAATTTCACCCTCTTTTTTTTTTTTAGTGAGAACCTTCTCCGCGTGGTTAGTTGTTAATAGAGGAGATAAAAACAGTGAATAGCCCGTATGCAACGGGGGAAACCTGTATCACGGATTAGACAACAAAATTTTCTCACGAGATCTAGAACTTCTTCACTGACACTCTCTTCCCGAAGCCATTGATTAAAAGTTAGCTAATTAGTATTTACTAATTATTTTGAAAAATGAAGAAAATTGCTGCAGAAGCGGCTACGAGACTTCTCACCGCCCTCATTTGGTTTCACTTTCCAAGGACACTCACGTTCTTAAAAAGGGGGGCGTGGCTTTGAAATAAAAAAATTGGGCAACGAATATCTTTGGACATTATCTTATTCGCTTATATGCTTATATAAGAAGAAGGTTATGGGAGGCGGTAGCTGGCAGCTGACATGGCCGAGCACTAACTGGACGTAGGGCTTCCTGACATTACGTTTGGCAGGAGCAGCTAACTCGGGCCTCTCCTTTCGTATGGGAGGGTGATTTTAGAATCAGCCTGCTTAGACCCTTGCATTCACATTATCCATAGGCCACGCAGGCACGTTCATAAGGCTCAGTTAAAGCTGGGCTTTATATGCTGGCTGGTAGCGTACGCTATCGCGTCATCACGATGGTGGGAGTGAAAACAGAGAGAGAAGCCCTTATAGGGAGGGCTTCAGACCACCGCGCGACAGAGGCTTTCTCCTTCCCCTCATCGCAGTTTAGTGATCCAAAGTTCCCTTTAGAGTTTTTTCTTTGGCAAGATGTGGACGTTATGGGAGAGTATCCACGTCAAGCAACCCTATGATCAGTAAGTGCGCGGCCACGTATAATGCCAGCGTCATGCTGGTAATGTTTTTGCTTACAATGCCAATGCTGGCGCCGGATATTCGGTGGACGGGGTCTTTAACGCTATTGCGTTAGAAGATATATATTTGCTGAACGCCACGTACCCCCTTAGAGGATTGTTTACCACTAGGTGAGGTATCCCTGCATATATATGAACGACCTGTTCAAGACAGTGAGAACAACCGCACTGTATAGTGAAGGCTCCAGCTATAGGCAGCGGCGCGAATTTTTTATCCACTTAAGAGCTTTCAACCATTATTTCATGGTATTAGACGTAGTGAACTATGCATCATGCATTGTTTTTTTTATTTTAGCCCAGAAACCATAATATACAAGCGCACAAATAGATCCTTCTCCAGATCAAACAACAGCCCTTCGCGATCATGCAAACGCATGCATTTCGGTATAAATATATGTGTCTCCACTGAAGGTGTTTACCCTTGTTCCAATGAGCGTGTCGCCATTAGGATAACCTCGACGTGTGAGTTGTCGCCGTTGCTGGAACTAAGCCGCGGCGGCATTGTTTTCAGCCGTTCACGTTGCCTATCTAGCGGCACTGGTGTATGGCTACGCCTGCTCGACTAATCTTACTTTCAATTAACCAAAATGATGGAAAAAAAAAAATGTTGGCCCAAGCCGGCATTTTTTTCTTTCGTACAAGTAACTTTAAGCAGTGGAAGGCTGCCTGCCACTCCATACTGTCACGCAAACGTTTCTTATCCCGGTCGCTTAAACCGGCCGCGCTCACAGACAGCTCGGACGAAGCGTGACGGGAAATGCGACCACGCATGTCTGTACCTCGCGCTCAGAGGGGCGCACAAATGAAAACGGCAACTTCTAAATTAAAACCTTCCGTGCAGTAAAGATTATTAAAAGGAAAAACGGCAGTGGTTTAACCAAGGGTAGGTTTTACGAGCGAAACCTAGAAGTGCCTGAACGATGCAGCGTTAGAAGTTGCAACCGCGATCAGCCGATTGTAGCTGGCGGCAAAATTGCTCGCCGCCCTTATTATCGGGAAAATAAGCTTGCAAACAATCGTCAATCGTTGGTTTCCGTCACTGGTGCAAGCAGACAATATCCATGTGCCAAAAACGCCGCCACGCTGGAAGTGGAACTTATTTCCATCCGACAACTCACCAAGCGCGAATGAAAGCCGGGCACGCGCTTGCTGTTCAACGCTCCGCCCAGCGCACCATAGTGCATAATCTTGGGAAACAATGTAATAATAATAATTGGTTCACAGGAAGGGAAAGGCGCACTATGTGTAACACTTTCTCCGTGGACACCTTTTTTTTTTCTTTTTCATTTATAGGAAGGGAAAGGCGCGGTAACTGCCTCACTTGCTTTCTGTGGACACCTCAACCGCGCCGTAAGGGAAGGGAGAAAGGTGGGAGAGAAAGTGGAAAGAGAGAAAGAGGAGCCGTAGTGGAGGGCTACGGAGTAATTTCGACCACCTGGGGATCTTTAACGTGCGCTGACATCGCACAGCACACGACGCCTCTTCGTTTCGCCTCCATCGAAACGCAGCCGCCGAGGTCGGGTTCGAACCCGGGTACTCCGGCACAGTAGTCGGGCGTCTTACCACTGCACCACCCCGGCGGGGCTGTGGACACCTGAACCGCGCCGTAAGGGAAGGGAAGAGGGTGGGAGTGAAAGTGGAAAGAGAGAAAGAGGAGCCGTAATGGAGGACTACGGAGTAATTTCGACCACCTGGGGATCTTTAACGTGAGCTGACATCGCACAGCACACGGACGCCCCTTCGTTTCGCCTCCATCGAAACGCAGCCGCCGTGGTCGGGTTCGAACCCGGGAACTCCGGCACAGTAGTCGGGCGTCTTACCACTGCACCACCCCGGCGGGGCTAGGAAACAAACTACGCTGAGCGCCATTTGGAGTTGGCAGTACGAGTGGAAAGAAGCACAAACAGTATGAAAACAAAATTCGGACACTTATAAACCCCACCTCTACTGGTATGGCGCAATAGGTATCAACGGCTCCACGTGCGGATCCTCTTTCGCGCATACGCTACTCGTTTAGTAATTAGCCCCTCAAGTTATGCTCTGTTATCTCGCGCACATTTCTTATTATACAGCCGTAAGCTACCCACTTATGTGAGACACCACACGAAATAGATAACTATAAATTATAATTTTTGGGCTCGTATTTTATCATTTGTAATGATGCCTAGGCCATTACTGTACACGGATCACCACGTCAAATTCGCTTACGACTGCTAAAAAATTTATAATCGAATTTCTTTTCTCACCTGTTTCGGTTTCAACAGCCGAACGGTGGCTGTGACGTCACAGTCAAGTCTGGGTCACGCGAGGGATGAAAATACAGCGATATAATCATTGCTGTGTCATTTGATTTCACTACAATGATAAAGCCAACCTGCCTCAAGAACAGGAATTATTACAAGTGAAGAATGAGCGATTATATCGCTGTTTTTCATGCCACGCATCAATACATGATTGTGACGTCACAGCCATCTCTCGGCTATCGAAACCGAAACTGACGAGAAAAGAAAATTAAATTGTAAGTTGTTTAGTGGTCTTAGGCAAAAACAACGTGCGGATCGACATGCAGGAATGACTTATGCATCATTAACACGAAAAAAAAAAATGCCACCAAAATTAGGTGCCTGTAGTCCTTTAATTAGGAGACGCCTGCTTCTGGGAAAGAGAGCCATGTCTAGCCTTGACCGCCTAGTAAAGAGCAGAGACATTACACTGCCAACCAAGATCCGTATAACTCGTGCTATGGTCTTTCCAGTTGTGATGTATGGATGCGAGAGTTAGACTGTGAAGAAGGCTGTCCGCCGAAGAATTGACGCGTTTGAATTGTGGTGCTGGCGGAGACTCTTAGAGTTCCTTGGACGGCCAGAAGATCAAATCAGTCGATATTGTCGACCATAAACCTGCTGCTCATTGGAGGGTCAAATTCTAAAGTTAAAGCTCAGCTACTTTGGCCATCTGATGAGAAGAGAGGAGTGGCTGGAGAAAGATTTGATGTTGGGAAAGGTTGAGGGTCGCCGGAGAAGGGGTAGACAACAAACGCGATGGTTAGATGGCATCCTCGAGGCGCTGCAGATGAAGTTATGCGATGTTAGGAAGATAGTGAGAGACCGGAAAGCGTGGCGTGATATGGTTCATAGGGTCACGAAGAGTCGGAGACGACTGAATGGCTGAACTGAACTGAGTCCTTTAAAGCCCCGCTTCAACTAAGCCATGCCATTCGTACGGCCGTGCGTGCCAGAATCGAGTCGAGTACGAGTCTTACTCGTCGCCCAAGAATTGCGGACGATTCGATTCCAGTCTCAAATCAGAAGCCTAATGCGGCAGCGTCTGCCATATGGTATTATGGTCTCGTTTTAAATATTATGTGGCCGATTACACCTCGGCTCAGCCTTCCTCCGGGAGCTCTGTTTGCATTTCCGCCGTTAGGTTTTCCCATATGTCACAGTTGACCAAAAACAAACGGTCAAGTAAGAACAAGGCGGTAGGACGAGTGATGCTGGTCTGGGATACCACATCTTTCACTAACATTAACCGCTTGCATCTCCTACAAAAGACATCTGTTAGAAATATTGTAAACTCTCCTCGACTTAAACATTCTGCACTAATTTTTGAAGAACTATAGGCATCACGCCCCACTTCCCCAGTTATACAAAACGTTACTTCTCAAACGATACAAGGCAAGCGTCACTAAAAACAACTGTCATATGTACTCAACTAGAACAAGTTTAAATTATTGTTACCTAGGACGCGCATAAATTACGGCTGCCAAATGTCGTGCTTCACTCTCCCGCATTTATTAAATGACGAATCAGAGTTGATGAACAACTGACTGAAACCTATACTACCTCATGTTCTCAATGTTTGAATGTTAATCCGTGCTTTTCTTTATTTCAACTAGGTTTTCTTTTTTTGTGCCACTGCCAAACTGCATCTGCAGAGTGCGTCGGCCTCGTCAAACCTCATCACTGGTTTTTTGCCGGCGCACCCGACAACCTAATGATGTTGATGGTTTGGTTTGGTTTGTGGGGTTTAACGTCCCAAAGCGACTCAGGCTATGAGAGACGCCGTATAGTGGAGGACTCCGGAAATTTCGACCCCCTAGGGTTCTTTAACGTGCCCTGACATCGCACAGCACACGGGCGCCTAGCATTTCGCCTCCATCGAAAAGCGGCCGCCGAGGCCGGGATTCGATCCCGCATCTTGGGGAACAGTATTCAAGCGCCGTAACCACTATGCCACCCCGCCTGATGATGTTGAATAAAAAGTATTGTGTTGTATGTATAGTCGGATACAACTGAAGTCTGCAGTAACCGTCCTATACAATTAATCCGCGACAAAAAGTAGTCCACTGTTAAGACTATTTCGGTTTCCTGTAAACAGAAAGCTTATCATCTCACCAAATTGTAAGCTCAAGAATTTCGATGCCTCTTACTTCTGTGGTATAATCAAAAACTGACTGCGTTTTCTGCCTAGCGAAGCAACAGTCACGCCACTTATCATTGCCTGTAGTTAGCCACTGCTGTTTCTCTCTCTCTCTCTCTATCTTTATTTTTTTTTTTAAGTTGTAGCTACTCTAGTTTGGTTTGTAGGTTTTAATATTCTAAAGCGACTCAGCTCGAAAGACTGTCTTCGACCAAGGCCGGCCGGAAAATCCTGGACAACCTGGGAATTGGATATCAAGGCAGGGAGCAGACGCAGCTCCCCGTCCCCGATGAGATCAGGCGCAACATCAGAGTGGACTCGGTACCGAAGAACATGCACCCGGAGTATAACAAAGGGAGGAGAGCAGCGAGAGCCAAGGCGCTGATAGACCAGCACGCGGCCGACACACACGCACGCTACGTTGACGCGGCTGAGTATGCCAAGATACACGGGTTCACGACGGTCGTCGTCGACGCGACCGGCACCGTTCGCACGACCGCCAGCACGAGATGACGCGGCTGAGTATGCCAAGATACACGGGTTCACGACGGTCGTCGTCGACGCGACCGGCACCGTTCGCACGACCGCCAGCACGAGATGCACCAAGGCAGAGCAAGCGGAGGAGGTGGCCATCGCCGACCGCGACTGCCACACAGTATGCGACTCGAGGCAGGCGGTGAGAAATTACGCCAAAGGCAGGATAGCGAAAGAAGCTGTGCGCATACTGCAGGCAACCAAAAACGACGATGGCAGCAGACAAGTGAGAATCAAGTGGTTCCCGGCGCACGCGGGCGAGGCGTCAGACCGCAACGCCAACCACAACGAGACGGCACACGCGCGCGCTAACGGACCGCGCCTCGGTCGACTGGCCGCTGTGGTTCAGCACCAAAGACCGAATGACCGACTACAACGAAATAACCAAGGTGTTCCGCCTAGCTCGCAGAACTCTTCCACCCCCTTGCTCGGGGCTCAGTCGAGAGCAAGCCGTTTTATTCAGACAGCTACAGACGGGCTCACTCCCCAGTCCGTCGCTGATGCATAGAATGTATCCCGATACGCACCCGACAGACAAATGCAGAGTCTGCCGAACGGAGACGGCCGGCTTCGCACATATGCTGTGGAATTGTACCAAGTACCAGGAAGAAGCTAAGCCTGGGAGGATCCCGCCGCGACTGGAAGCAGCCGTAGGGAGCGACAATCAAGAGAAGCAACTCTGGGCCGTCCAGCAGGTCATCAAGGCGCTGGCCCGGCAGGGAACCAGCGAGCCGGCCACGCGTCGAGCGGGGACCCAGGCCGCGCGGCCAGTGCCCAGAGGACGACGTAGGCCCCGTCCGGAGCGCGCGCGCGCGAGCGCGCATTCTACTGCAGGCCCCGAATAAACGTTTTACCAATCCAATGTCGGGGCATGTTCGGAGTAGCAGGGAGATCCTGTAACTTCCGCTATATAGACCCTATTCACTATCAGGTTTAGCTGGCGGCAGTTGTGGCAACCCTGTATTGTGGAGACGTCATAACGTTGGGCGGTTCGAAACTAAAAGCACACACAAAAAAAAAAAAATGTCTCCGAAGCGTCGGCGCCGGTCTACCGGCGTACTTTCTACTGCGCGCCGTTCATTTGCCGGACACTTGAACGCCGTTTGGAACGCCGTTCAACCAGTGCTTGGATTTCACCGACACCCTTTCACGATTAGCCGTAGGCCCTCTTTCTTTCCCCCTCTCCGATGTTGCGTTGTGCATGCCATGGTTGCCAGTAAAACTGCAATGACGTCACGTGACTAAGCTCTATACGAGGCAGCTTGTGACAACACTGTATCGCAAGGAACTGATTAGCTAGAGTCATAGAATGACATAGGAGAGGACACTGGGGCCGTTCTACCTCATTCTGATGGGGCTGGGGCAGGTAGGTCACCGCCGCTTGCGGCGGGGGCTAGCCTGCCACCGAATTTTTATATGTTGTAGGCCGTCATTGCACTCGCCACCGCTTCTGTGGTGGACGACGGCTGCTGTGGCGGCGCGCGCCTTTCTCTCCCTCTTCCTTTTCATTCTTCTCTGTTTTCTCTTCTGTCTGAACGAGGCAGCGGAGGTGGCTAAGCTACAGAGCCAGTAGCAGGCCCGTGCATTTTTTTCCTTCTTCCTACAGCCACAACAACAACAACGCGCCATACTTGGCAGTCAAGGTACTATGTTCCAGTTTCCTGTAATCAGGGTGTGCCTGGATACTACCGCGACGGTGGCGCTGCTATCGAGGCCCCTTATTTGCACGGACGCTCAATGGAAGCGCAAGCCTCCATTGAGAGGACCACAGTTTCAAAGAAGACATTCTTATGTTCCATCCATTCCATCCTCAGATTTAGCAACCAGCGCCGAAAAAGGAAAAAAAGCGCAAATTAAGCGTTTGCCATATCCTGCAACTGGTTAATCAAGGCAGGCTGATACACAGCCAGGCATTCCAGGAGGGAGGCGAAGGGAAGGGGATGTAGGCTGGTGCGCTTCACCTCTTGAAATCAGAAGTCGGCCGCAGGGGGACTATGGCAGCGTCCCATCTTGCTGGCTATCTTACTCTATCGTGGAGTACAAATGCTACTTTTATAATTTCCCACACATATTCATCCGTCAGTTGAAACTCCTTTGCCAGTCCTGGATTGTTACAACGGAGGCCTGTGATCTGAGAAGTAGCAGATGTTTTTCAGGTACCGAACCAGAGTGCCACTCTGAAAGGAGACGTCTATCCACGAATTACGTGTCCTCACAGCAGTGGGAGGAGTCACCGCGCCTCGTCGACATCGACTCCATCGGACAGTGTGGCAACGCTTCTCTTCAGCGCGTTCATCTCATAAAATCACAACCAGGCTTCATGCGGCGCAAACTGAGCTCGACACTTCTCGCACGCACCCGCCGTTACCCTTTCTCCACTTTGCACCTCACGCTGCCGCCCGTTAGTTTCTAGGTGGCTTTGTTCCGCCACTGCTCTCCTCACTCTGTATCCTTATAAGAAACCTTGGAATACAGATGTACCTCCTCGTGTGCAGCCTTTTGTGGCATTTAAAGAAATGCAAACAAATAAAAATAACACCATGTTCTGTGCGTGCGCTTTGTTCACGCAAAATGCATTTCGCAGCAGAATTCGGCAGCGCAAGACGCACACACAATAATTCGGGGCCTTCTAGAAATCTGGCAAAAAGAAATAAATGGAACCGACGTATAGAAAAATTTGATCGACCGTTTAAGCCACTATATTTGCTAAACATATTTCACCATAATGCATCGAGGAGGGGAGGGAGGGTGGCTGCTCCTGGCCCTGATGGGTTTGGGACAGGTAGGTCATCGCTAGCCTGCCACCGAATTTTCATCCGTTGTAGGCCGTCATTGCACCCGCCACCGCTTCGGTGGTGGACGACGGCTGTCGCGGCGCGCTTCTTTCTCCCACTTTTCTTTTTCTTTCTTTATTTTTTCTTCCGTCCATACGAGGCAGCGGAAGTGGCTCAGCTACAGAGCCAGTAGCAGGCCTGTGCATTCTTTTTCTTCTTCCTACAGCCACATTTCACCATAATGTGAATAACAAGCCTAGCTAAATGTCTAACAATAATTAAAACTGCCGACCACGCCCTCGTGACACTCGCAGTAATAACGGACGCTCCATGTTCGCCCTACGGAAATGACAGTGCTGGTGAACACCCTCAAGGTTCGGTCGCAGGCAGTAATACCCAAATCAAGTAGAGTAATAACACCATACGAAAAATTTGGATAGTGAGTTCAGATCTCAGCAGCGCAGTATTTTTTTTCTACTTTGCATTTGATTATCTTTTGCCTAGTAAATGATTGTTTCAATAATTAAGTCAACAGCAGAAAAAAAAAAACTACCTCTTACGTTTTCTTTGGCCTCTGTGACTCTTAGAGCCTCTCATATTTGTACCAGGTGTCTGGACACAGCAGCGACTCTATATTTAAATGCCAGCCACATACAGCCAAATCTTCCATCTCCCATTCTCCTTTCATACTCTCCCTCACAGGCCAGCCTTCGTGCCTGGCATATGTCTGTAGGAGAGAGCATCATCTGCCGGGGTGAAAGCAGGTTGAAGCATTTTGGAGCAGCTCAGAAAGCAGTAATAATGCCATTTTGGAACTGGTTCGCAGCAATGAATAAGGGTTTCGGAGAAATCTATGTTTTGGAGTGCGCATTTTGTTGCGAAAGCAACATTACGCCAGCCAGCTCGGCTCATCGCGTATGCTCATATGCCGTAGCCGCAAATGGCAGGAGCTGCCAACTTGGGTCTTTCGTTTAACATGGGACAGTTGAATCAACCTGCCAGGACCCTGGCATTCACGTTACCCCTATAGGCCACTAAGGCACGTTCATACGGATTGGTTAAAGCGGGGCTTCATATGTGGGTTGGTAGCCTACGCTATCGCGTAATACCCGTAAAGGCGGAGCTTAAGTGTTCCCCATATTTAGATGCAATAGGTGCCTTTACCACCACCACCTAAAACGCCGGTGAACTTTGATGCGTTCAACGGAACGCTGGTTGTGTTCAATGCAACGCTCGGTCGCCCGCAGACAAAGCTTTCGCTCAACATTTGTATCCCGTAGCCACAAATGGCAGGCAACGAAACCCTCAGGAGACGGTGTGCAGAAGAAAAGGATGAAGAGCGCGCTGCATGTCTCGAGAAAATAAAAAAAGAGGGCTTTGGCCGGTTTAATCGTTGAGCCTGGAGACAACGAAGGTGGTCGGCGCGCAGATTTTGCACAGAGTGGGCGAGCACGAGTCGGCCACGCGAGAATTTCACCGCCGCTTCACGAACAACCCCATTGGAAGTGTGTGTTGTGTGTGACCGGCTGTGGCATAAAAATGATCTAACACTGGCGAGTGAACTTTTTATCCAGCTCATTTGGCCACCACAAGAGTAGCCATGCAGCCGTTGCTTTCGCAATTCAAGTAGGGTTTACCACAGATAGACCACAGCCAACGTTTTTAGTTTAGGCCAACCTTCTTTGATAATAGCAGTTTTCTATTCCTGACGAACAAAATTGCCAACATTTTTTTTTATGCAACATCACATGCTTTTCCGCCTATGTACGCATCGCTAACAAACAGTCAAAACAAGGAAGATGTTTTGACCGTTGATATGCCAACCTAAGAAACAATCGGTAATAAACTAGCCACAAATGGAATACTTGCTTGTGTGATTCACAACTGAACATCATGTTCGACCAAATGCTTTTTGCCTACTTTCAAATACGGACCTTACCACTTTGACGCGCTCAAGCAGTGCCACGAGATTGGAATTTATATCTATGAGCAGCACATTTTGCTAATATAATTTTTGATCCTCCGCCGCTCCCGATAAAGTCACAAGCGCTAGTCAGTAGTGCCTTCAGGAAGGATAGATGCCACTCGAGTAGCCTTTTCTCCCTTCAGTTTCTTTACCTCACTTTTCTAGTGAGTGGCACACCACCCCATAACGCTAAGTATGGTTTTGTCTGATGTAGGCCCGACATGCTTGTCACAAGGGGGCTTGATTTTGAAGTACTGGATTGTTTTCCTAGTAATGTCCATAAAACAACTTGTGTATTTTTTACAGCCAGAAGAGTTTTCAAATCGCTCACGGTAGCTTATGCCTACCTGCTTCGCTTGTTGCTCTTGCTTCTCTCTCCACTAGCGATTCAAAAGGCTATGAGGAGGTGCTATGTCACATGCACCGAGCATTTTTTCGCAATTCCCTCCAATCGCATGTAGCCCATATTGTGATGAAGGCCCTCCCTAACAATATTAAGTTTACTTGCGACCAAATATTTATGCTCCATGCTTCGCAAGTTAAAATTCATTTTATTGGTGTTAAGCCCAGCACAAGACGTGTTACACTTTTGCCACCAATGCACTGCCATCATTCCAGTGTTCAGCTAAATTTGATAGCAAAGCATTGTGGCAGCTGTTTGGAGCAGAATGGAGCATGATTCCATCCCTGCATCTGAAGAGCACAAAGCTGAAAAGTGGACAAACACAAAGAGTAGCTAGCAGACTCATGCTGGGCAGCAAGCAGCCTCAGGTCGGTGACTGAAGCCACGCCATTTCAGTAACGCCACACAATGTCAGCTAGCGGAACTAAAATGTGCAGACCACACCCAATGCAAAGCGATGTGCTCGGCATTGGCAGTAGAGAAGAGGCACTGGACATACTCCCTCATGATTTGCAAAATTTATTTTCCACATCATTTTTTAACGCCATGCACGTGGCTTCATTCTGGAAGCATTAGAAAAAAATATATATATTGGTTAGGGCGAGTGATTCACAGCGAATTTTTTTAAAAAGAAAAATGCAACGAGATTATGGTGGAAATGAAAAGACCTTGCCTCATACGGTTATATATCAAGCAGAATATTTGAGTACTAACCTGAAATTGGCACTGAAAATCGCATGAAATCAAATTAAGTGAACTCTTGTGGCAAAACACTGACATCACTGTAGCATCCCACATGAATGTATTTCTATGAAGTATGCCCCTTAATAAAAACCAACATACTTTTCATATCACCTGATGTGCTTACAGTATAACTAGATGGAACCAGTGTATTGAATTCCTTGGATGAAGCAGTGACTATGGCCCTCTAAAACTTGTCGACAAGGCATGAGTTTCTATGGCATACATCCTTGTGTTTGGAAACTAAAATGGACAGTGCTCTACAATAAAAGACGTCCAATTACTGTCTGGTGGGCGAGATGTCTATATTAGTTTTTGTCACATCCCGTCTGTCGACGCCCACTCATCACTATGGTCAATGCTCAATGGTTTCCAGCCTAAGACTACATAACAACAAGTGCATGCCCTTTTCTTCTTAGTAAAATTTTTCTACAGCATTTCTAACAAAACTCCTATAGAATCAACTGCTTGAGAAAGGAAGCTTTCAATTTCACTGAAAAAGACTGGACGCTTAAAGTGCAGTGTTCTATCCTTTTACAGGTATGACGTGACAGAGTTAATGGCTTCAGTTCAATGCCTCCACTTTCAGATCCTAATTTGTGTACATGCCATTTGCTACTCACTCAGTAACCTCTTAATTGTGCCATTGTTAACGCACACATACTCATTTGTATAAAATGAAAGATAACACATGATAACGCACACATACTCATTTGTATACAAATGAAAGATAACACATGATAATACAACCAAACAAAGAAATAAACCCCAGTTCTAACGAAGTGGCAGCTGTACAAATGCACCCACATAGCCTAGGAGCAGCACACCAAACTAGATATGCAATGCTCCTGTAGGGCTGGATTCCCCTCTCAAAGGCAAAGCAAGCTAGTTATGTCATGTGATCTTGCGAAGTCTGACAAAACGACGACCAGCAAGTGATCGGCCATGTCACCTGCTTACTGCCATCTCCCACAGCCATGCCCATGATATTTCACTCACAACTCTGATACTGGATTCCCAGGAAAACAAGGCCTATCTTGCTAAAACAGTATATGCTAATTTTTATAGACAAGGTTCTAATTTAAAATAATTTTCACATTTTTTCGTATCCGAGACAGATGCTCCATTCTTTTGATGGTGCAGTAGTAACACAGGGGACAACAGATAAGCTCTCTGCTCCCCTTTACACTGCGGCACAGATCGTAAATGAACAGTGTTCCACAAGACATTCTGCCGTACTAGAGGGCAAAGATTAATGCACAGCACGTTTTGAAAAAGCTGGCTTTGCTCACGCTACTGGTGGTGCAACCCATACAGTGAGCCGGCATTTGGCATACCCAACACAGAGAAGTGGTACACAAGAAATAAAACGACTATTCGCATTTATTCTTCTTTGACTCGGGGACAAGACACGGGATATTTTATACAATGGCGTGAAAAAGGCTCTACCACCCACAGAAAGCAGTACCAAGAGAGGGGAGTAGCCAGGCAGTTCATTTCATTCAACCTGGCGGTGCCACAATTGGCGAAGAAGGCACACAATTTTTTTTTCACTGGGCTCCAGCGCGAGCACGCGGCCGCTCCACCTGCAAGCAGAAAAAGAATGCCACTCGTGAGCTGCTGCACTAACCATCAAGGGCTCCTACTTTGAAGTACTATCTGGAAGCTTTCCCTGATGTATAAATTTTGTACCTACTGCCACCATCTTGGGAGTCTCGCCACTGGTTTAGGGTGCACATCATTTATGTTCACATAACTGCAAAGAAGCTAGCTCAGTCTCCTTTTTTGCTGACGTGTTTTCATATAACAGTGTCCCGTCAGATGCTACAACATACAGGCTTAAATCTTGGCACAAGCAAAGGGACTCTATTCCATCGAGGTCAGTTGAAAAGAATTTTTGACCTGTGTTAATGCCTGGTCATTTCAGATCCCCTTCAGACACCAATTAAATTTACTGAGAGGAAAAAATATTTTTTTTTGCACCATGCACGAGCAGTAGGACAAGCAGAATTCAAATATAAAAGATTATGCAAAAATATTTATATTTTATTTGCGTCCACATGGCACCTCAAAGCTGCTACTTGAATGAAAACTTTGCAACAATTTCTGCATTTTCTAACTAATTATTAAGCATGAATAAATGTTTTCCCATGAGAATACCTTGACGCCTTTAAGATTGGGACACCTGCATGCAAATCAGCGTATTACGTACTGCTCTTGCACGAAATAATGAAGTGCCACAGACACTTTAACAATTTTGGCATTAAGACGCTGTGTCCACATTTGTGGATGCGAAACTGAAAATCCACTGAAGCACTTTTTCTATGTCTAAGATAACAAAATCTGACATGCAACATCTACATTTCCTTACTGACACATTCATTACAATAAATAGTAGTATTAGGCATCGGTTTAGAAAGAGGCGTGCAAAAATAAGAGCTACTGATTCGTCCCGCTGTAAAATGTTGCGACGTCCATATTTACTAGCTGTTTACAAACATCCTCGTCTCGGCGGCAGCTTTTCGATGGAGGCGAAAAGCAAGGCACCCGTGTGCTGTGCGATGTCAGTGCATGTTAAAGAACCCCAGGTGACCGAAATTTCAGGAGTCCTCCACTACAGCGTCTCTCATAGCCTGAGTTGCTTTGGGACGTTAAACCCCACAAACCAACCAACCAACATTTCACTGTAGCAACAAGACATGGTGTCATGTACTCAACAGGGCGGGTCCAAATGTTATGGTGTAAAATTCAAAGGCGGAAATTCGCACTCTGTGCAAAGATATAGTCAAACTTGGGTCGCGTCCACATATGCCTGAAGGGGATATGTAGCTATGATAGGCCAAATGACAGAAAGCTTGTTGCTGTTGACCTCTACGATTGACTATTCCTAGTCAAAAAAAAAAGAAAAGAAAAAAAAACTTATTCTGGCTTGAATTTTTCAGGCGTCGTTTGCAGCATAACTTTGTAAAAGAAGGAAATCCCGCCTTTCACCAAAGTTCCTCTAGTTTCAATAATGTGCTTATGATGCACAGATCGGAAGATACCAAGGCTGGGTTCTCAAGGCACCTGGTTTCATGAAGTTGGTGTTCTCTTCATACAACTATACATATTTTTGCTACAGTACCCTGCTGCAACAAAAATTTTTTTTCAAAATCCCTACAGAATCTGCACTGAAGAAATGCGTAAGCCCGAGTGTTGCTGTCAGCAATATGTGTCAGCGAGATTCTGCGAGTGACAGATACTGCACCTTTCCTTTCTTATAAACCAATTATAGAACTCCAGTGAACTTTGATGCGTTCAAATGAACGCAAGGGGCGTTCCACTGAGACACGTGACCGGAAGCTCAGGACTGAAACAGAAAGTTGGCTCGCGGCCATATGGGCTCCCAATTACACACTTAGCTGGCTCTAATTTATTACCTAATTAACCCACATCAACCATTTTATCACTTGCACACTTTACTTTGGCGTTCTATTCGATTGTATCGTTCCCTTTCCGAAATACCAACCAGTTCCTCTTTTACAGTTCTGACAAGGTCAAACCCATGTGAAACCCTCCTACATGGCCATACGATGCTTACGCATTAATAAGGCATGCCTCCTACCGATTACTCCTCATTCCGCGAGTGGCCTTTGAAAGCTAACATGCAGATTACTGTAGTTAAAGGCCAATTCAGGTCTGCAGATCACGTGTTCACTCGTCACTGAAAACTGGTCATTTATCAGACCCCATGAAACGGACTCGGCAGACCAAGAAGGCTTTCCTGACCCCCTCTGTTCAACTTCCACCTTCCGCACCCATATCATAAACAATCAACTATAGTCCATTTCACAAGCTGTTTACAGCACTACATCTAGTGGACGCCTCTAGCGGACAGTAGGAGTACAATAATTATTATAGTTCCCTGGGGCAATGTGACCAGCACGCAAGAGCACAATTATAGTGTGCATTATCCTGAGTAGGGCAGAACCGGGCCAACAGCGTGCCTCACAAAGTAGCGACGTGTGAGCAGTCTGGGTCAGTCATGTGAATCGGCCTTAACAAGGCTGGTTCACGGACTACAGTGAGCACTTATTCCACTATCATGGCGACTCTACTCCACACCTTTCATTCATCTATTTAAAAGACCAAGTATGCAAATATAGGAAATTCAGCTTGCACTTGTGCGACCAATCAGGTTCCCTCTCTCGACAACTTGTTTCAGCATTTCTATGAGAGGCTACAGCAGGCAGTGTATGCCTCAAAGTTATAAACCTTTTAAACTTCACAACCCCAATGTTTGCCAGCCACTCTTGCTTCAGCTAAGCATTAAGATTCACCTTAGTTCTGTGAGAAATATGCAAATGCATATTTTAGTTAAAATTTGCAGTTCAAATTGTCATGTCCCTTGCTCTTGCAGCACATACCGTTGTGGGCAAGCAAACAATCTTACGCTCTGCTGTCAAAACAAATTCCACAAGCATGAAGAGTATGAAATGCTGTCCTAGTTACATGTACCGTCGAAGCCATATATTTCCTTTTGGCCAACATGCAGTGCTCAGAAATCTTAATGAACATGGGTTGCAAAAAACAAGCTATGCATTACACGTGCCGGACCACTGGCCTCTTGTACACCTGCTCGCATAATGCATGGAGAACACAGAGGTCCGAGAGAGCCCTGTGCCACAGCAAGAAGGAGATGTGGAACGTACATCTATCCTGAAGTCGTCGATGCTGCGGTAGCCCTGCAGGCGGGCCTCCAGGCGCGGATCGACGGGGCACTGGTGACTGAGCCGGTAGTATTTGCGGAAGGCCCAAAACTTCTCTAGGCCATACAACTGGCCTTGTTCACAATCACGCAGTGTCTCCTGCTGGAAGTCCTCATACAGCTCCTGGCGGAAGTGCTTCTCAAGGCCATAGCTGTAGAATCGGAAAAGACACTCCAAGCCGTACCGGTAGCCTGCACGGGCATCCTCCAGGGCCAGCCGCTTGAACTCCTCGTACATCTTGCGGTTGAAGTGCTCTCGCAAGAAGAACGACCAGAAGCGGAACAATGTGTTCATCTCCGAGCTCTGGCCAGCCCCTAGCCGCTTGCGGTCTGCAAAGAGTATCCCGCAAGTTGCACATGTGGCTGTCTACCATTAAAGAAAAAACAAGGTTGCAGCCAAGGCATGACTGGCCTAAGAGTCTCATATCGTCTCATTAAACGTTTCAGTCACTTATGCTGATGCCTATGCAACAATAGCATCAAAAAAAAAAAAAAAAAGAAAAAAAAAAAGAATTGGGGCTGCCAGTGCACCATTTTACAAAAAAAAAATGCTTAGACAGTTTTCCCAGAACCACTAGAAATTAGAAATTATAACATTATATTCTAGACAGTGCCACCTTCATCATTCTCATTAACAAGTGCAGTGTACATTTGAACAAGAGTCATTTGCAGTCGCAGCAAGAGGAATACAGATCACCTTTTCCAACTCTTCCCTCGCATTGCACCAAGCAAATAGGAAAGGAATGCCTGCTGCATGTATATAAAGTATATGCAAGTGTACAAGTGACAACTACATAAGTATCAACTACCACACCGTTTTTCCTCGATATCCCACGAGAGGGTTTAACTGCTGAAACAGGTTCTTGTTATTCTGGCCATGACTCTAGAGCTTAGACTGTAAAATGTGACACTTCGAATCGTGCACAATAATAGACGTACATCTAGCAGAGAATATGGTTACATGTTGAGGGTGTCTGACACAATGGTGCAAGTCAAACTACAATAAAAAATACCCTTCATATACTGCCAGGCAGAAGAATAGTTCCAATTTGTTGCATGAAGCGATCAACAAGTTTTTCCAAGAAATAAGGGCATGTTGATGAGAGACACTTTGTTGTGGTATATCCTGCACCTCCAATAATTTGACTTCAGTTTTATCAATGGAGCATTATTCCAGCTATAGCTTAAAAGTGCACAGCAAACCCTCTAACATGAACCTACACATCTTGAAGTACTCACATTTCCTATGTTGTGTAATCAGCATAATCCATCTCTCACTCATCTTGAAATCTGGTTACTGATAATTCGAAAGGACAATCAGCCTCAGATAAAACGCAAACTGAAGAGGATGTCTTGTGTCGGCGCTGAAATGGGCTCCATTTGCTCTATGCCATTTCCTACTTCGTGATTCCAGTACTGACGGCTGACACATGCCACCTCAGGCGCGGGCTTTAAAGCTTGGAGCAAGCACCTCCGCTTTGACACTACCCTCTCTGCCATTGTGCTATCAATGCAAATGTGCACTCTTTACAGGTTGTGTTTATTGCATGGTCACGCTGCCGTTGAGACTTTCATTATAACTGCTAAATGAGTACTGGGCCAGAGTCGTGAAGTCTGCATTGCAAAATAAAGCTACCATACTTACTCTCATAATGCTCGCACTCATGTTTATGTTCGCACACCCTCAACTGGCTGCCAAAAATTATTTTCCTTACATAATCATCGCACCACCAAAATTACCACTGCGAGAGTCGTCTGCTAGCAGTAGTGGGTGCCATCTTTGGAGCTCTAATGAAACTAGCTGGCCTAGTTGTGTGTGCGTGCTATCAGGCGGAGATAGCGTGCCCGGGTATATCATTATCATCATAGGTTATGCCCGTAGAGACGTTTTGCAGTCTTCGTTCCGCCATTTTGGTAGGAGTCTCAGTGTATCGTTGTTACTGCTCCTTCATTCCGTCCGTGTCACTAGTTTTGTTCTACCGTATACAGTGTTCTTGGTACTGCATCGCAATGGGGCAAAACGCAAAGCCATGCAGCTGCTTTTTAGCTGAAAGCTGTCGAGTATGCGCTAGAGCATGGCAACTGCACTAGCAGCAGGCACTTTGGCGTCAACGAGTTCTGCGTACATTACTGAGACGACATACAAGACGTGCCGGGCCTTTCGTGGTCCACAGTGGAATGTTTCCTGGCCTAGAAACGTCTCTCCGTGAGTACATCAAGGTTCTACGGGCAGATGGCTGAGCTGTGTCAACAGAACCGATAAGAAACCAAGTGCGCGTAATAGCAAGGAAGGAGGGTCTTCTGGATGCAAGATTTCCAGGCTAGTAACGGGTGGGCCACGTGATTCACGCGCCACAATGGACTTTCTCTGAGGAGGTCGATAATGCTTTTCCAGCGGCTGCCCCTTCAATATAAGGATTCAAATGGAGAAAAACTTCTTGCTCTCCAGATAGGCAACGCGGACCAATTCCACTTAATTTTGACATGCCAAGCAACAGAACAGTAGAGCAAAGAGCAAACAGGCACACGGACTGTACATCAGGATGACACGCACTGAAAAGCAGAGATGCCCTGTTATGCTAGGCGTAATGGCGGACGGCCGGAAGCTGCCACCTTATGTAATTAAGCGCAAGACCCTCCCTAAAGAAAAGATCCCACCTAGTGTGCATGTGCAAAAGGAGGGTGCATGACTGCAGATCTAATGATTGAATGGAGCAATGCTGTGCGGGGATGGCAGCTGGGAACTATTCTTTTTCCGTCGCTCCTTGTAGTGGACAGCTTTCGTGGTCACCTCCAGGAGACTGTTCGGGCGAAGCTAAAAGAATTGCGCACGGACCTGGCTATTATTGCGCATTGCGATTCCCTGAAAACTGCAGCAACGGAAGTGCAGGGCGGTGTCATTAAAAAAATATAAAACACAACAAAACGGAAGTCAATAAAGCTATACGCTTTTTGAGTATACATTGAAGTGCACAAACTAAAATGCATACGCAATAAAATAGTTTGCTAGATTAAAATTTCTTGCAGCAATCCTCTGATCATGCCAGTTGCGTCCGTCGCACCATCTTTAGTATGTTGAATCAAACCGGATAAGAGCGCATTTAAAGACCGCACTGCCCGTCGCTTCTGTGGCACAATGGATTCACACCACGTACCCGATTGTAAGAAGTGTTCGATTCCTGTAGGTACAATTGTTTATTTTTTTTTTAAATTCACAACATTCAAATAAATTACGACCATGGGGGGGGATTTTGATCGCCCTAGACGCGACGATGAAGCACCAGAAGAAGCTGGAGCTGAATGTGGAGTAGAGACCAGCGACTGCAGTGCCGACAAGTCCTTGGACCAAGACTGATCAGGAGTAGTACTGTGAATTGTGCTGTGAACATTATACCATGAAACGTGGAAAGTGATGTTGAGGCCACATGCGGCAAATTAAGTGCTTTAGCAATTTGTGCTTCTGGCGACTCTGTACTTTTATAACAAAGTTAAGTTTTGCTTGAAAGTAATTTTTCAGTTATATTTAAAATAAGCTGGCCTAAGTATCTCGATTCACACCTATTCAAATTTGTTTTTAGAGCTCCAAAACATTTGCTCAAAAGTTTTAAAAATTTTCCCCGCATAATGATTGCACCCCTAACTTCGCATCAATTTTCCACGAAAAGTGTGGGAGCATTATGCAAGTAAATACGGTATATAGACGACTTGCACTCCTACAAAGTACGAGCGCACTAAGAATTTGTGCATTTTACATTTTTTGTAGCTCGATCTAAAAATTCATCACAGTTTTTAACACTGAGTTAATCAGGGTTTGCAGATTTTCCCTTCGATAGGAAAAAAGTAAGATGAGAAGCACAAGCTCGGCTTCAATGGCCACTGCTGAGCACCAATGTACGAGACCAGCTACTGGGATTTCTGGGGAAAACAGCACTCTCTTGCTGGCAGGCACTGAAAAGCACATTCGGGACTACTTTGCCAGCTGGTGCCACATACCTTTGAGACAACGTGAGCGATATTTGTGGTAGACCAGCTGTGTGAAGCCGTTCTCCTTGAGCAGGGCATGGCTCGGGTGCTCAAATGTGGGCAGCGAGTGCGGTGTGCTGCCGAGCACCACGTCTGTTGCCTCTCCAATGGAAGCTGTGCGCGACCGGTGTTCCCGAATATCCAGCACCCAGCCCACATGGTGCTCCGTGGGTGGATTGCTGCTGTGCCGCGTCTTTTGTTTGCGCGGTGTGTCTGGCTTGCCCTCTTTTACGACCGGGTAGAATCGCGGTGCCACCCGGGGGTCCTTGCGGGGTGTGCGCCCAGCTGCACTGCGGGGCGTGCTGCGGGGTGTGCCCTCAGGAGCCGGAACAGGAGGCGGCGGTGGCGGTGGTGGTGCAGCCTGTCCACCTCCACTGGTGCTCCTAGTCTGTTGCGGGCCCTGGCGTTGGGCAAACTCCTCTTCACTCACCACTTCAACGGTGCGGTACATTTGCTGCTCCTGACGATCCACCTGGTTCCACAGGTCATCCTCATAGTAGTAAAGGCCGTCGTTGATGATCTGAGCCAGCTCCTGGGTCATCTTCACTCGGCTAGTCCAGTCCCCAGTCCGGTCATAGCCCTCATGCTTGCGCAGACCAGACGGGGCTGGAGGAGTCTGGGTCACGATCAGGATCTTGTTCACCTCCGTGTCACTGAACTCGTAGTCCGAGTCGTCGGACCTGCATCAGCAGTAGATTAGTGACCCCACTTTTCTCCCAGATAATCACGTACAAGAACTCACCAGTCAGTGAAAGTGTTGTTACGACCATCAGGAGCTCGTTGCAATTCCTCATCAAACTGGAATTCTAGCTCCTCACGGTCGGGGGCAGCCTGGCTCTGAGAGGCTGTTCGAGTACGCTGTGAGCGGCTGCGGCGCCGAACTTCTTTCCAGCCCTCGTCAGGCGCCTCTTCTGTGTCGGCATCATCGCCCGCATCCGATGATGCAGTGTTAGTGTTGGTGTTTGTGGTGGCACTAGCGGTGGCAGGAGGGTACGGCTGGCCCGGCACAAAGGCAGGTACGTCGGGGTGCAGTGGTGCCTGAGGCAGCGGCCAGCGCGTTGGGTCTTTGACTGTACGCACCTTGACGTCGTTCAGTTCCAGCAGCGGACTTTCGCGCACCGCCTGCACAAAGTTCATGTGAGCCCTGCTGCCCTCACCATGGGTCAACGTGAAGCAGCCGTACCTGCATGACCAGTGCCACGTCCTGCGTCAACGCCTGTATCCTGTGGAACGACGCAATCAGGCTTAACGGCAGGTAGCCCTGGGCGTCCATCTGCAGGGAACAGAATGGTTTCCGTCAATGACATTACGCAACCCGGGGCATGGCTTAAGCATCACGCCAATGCCAGCATATCACCCAATGTGAAATAACTTCTGGAAGCACTGGGTTCTGAGTGTTATAACAGTGGTTGTATGGAATTGTAGTTCACTTATGTACAGGTAAAAGCAACATAAATAAGAGCATTTAGTTCACACCAGACAACAATTTATTATCAGCAAAAGGTGTACGAGCTGCCTGTACATGCCACACACCCCCTCCGTGCACACACAGACATATCCAATGACTGCTTACTGCATTCACATGGTTGTAAGTAGAATTTTTTTTTTAATTTGAACATTCGGTGTTGGTGTAGTGGGGGAGGGGGGAGACGGGCTATGTACACACAGAAAGAGGGCAGGCGTCCCTGCAAATACGCAGAGAGTGACGAAGCCCACCTACAGAAGAATGCGGCGTGCAGTGTGAAAAAAAGCTTCGCTTGGAATGAGAAAAAGGTCTGTGTCGTACTGCTCAAGCGCCGTGCTCGTCATGCAAGTCTTCAACATGTGCCCAATGACATGCCAACAAAAATCTTACAGCGAGACGCCAAGGCGATGCAGCAAGAGCTCCACAAAAACGAAGTATTGACTGAATGAGAAGAAACACTAAGGAGCACTAATGCTTCCGCATCATCAAACCCAAGCAGTCTTGATTATTGAATTTTATGTTTGCTCTACGGCTCTCACTATTCCACTCGGCTATTATGCAAGCTTGTTCGTAAGGATTGTTCCCTTTTCTTTTTTTTAAACCTGACTGCACACATGGCACTTATGGGTGTGTCGTTAGTTGATGGAAAAGTCACTGCTGCAAACGCAACAATAGGGGCTGTAGTGGCGCTTCAGAACAGCAGTATGTTTGGGGAGTATTGATACTTATTTCAGCAAGCGTTTCTTTGCTTTGTTTATTTGACCTGCTAGCATAGTTCATCGATCGCCATGAGCCATTGGGTCCAAAGCATTTAGAACTCATTTATGGCAGTGTTCAAAAGAGCTGTCATTCTTGACGCTGAAGAAACAAACAAGTGCGTAGCGGGCTACAAGTTCAACGTTTCGAAACAAGTTGTAACGGCAGACGAAGAGGCTTCCAAGGGTGATATCCGGGACACTTTCCGAAGCTCGAGGACAATGTTGCAGTGTACATCAATGAAGTAAGTGACTGCACATGTCCCTGCCAGTGATATGTGACAAAGCCTCAATACTGGACACGTGAAAACAGCCTCTCTGAGAGCTGTGTGCTTTAGGCATCGGTAGCAGTTCCATATGAGACTGTGGTGCAGTCGTTAGCAAAGTACAGGATTTCACAGGATGAACATGTGCTACTGGACTGCAGCAACAATGACGACGGTAGCACTAGCAAGGCTGATGGCACAGATTTGGATGAGAAGCCCAGCAAGTAATGAATTTTTGTAGTAGAACTTGCTTATCTATATGCCCTTTTTTTTTTTCCTAGAATAAGATATGAAGTGGGGGGGGGTCAACTTACAACTGTATAAGACTGCACTACTTGGCTACTTTAATGCCCCACACCTTGTACTGCACTTGTCACAAGCACTAGCCCTTTACAGATGGATGAGCAACCGTGCAGGTGTGGCGCCCAGCCATCAATAGCGCAAGCCTACCCCATGTGCTCAAGCTTGCAGCCCTACTGGCATCAGCAGCCGTCTCACCCCAACCTGCTCCACTCTGCACCCCTACCCCAACACCCCGCAACAGGGCAGAGTAAAATGTTGTTAATTTGGTCTTCAGAAGAAAAAATGTTCTAATCATCCAAAGTTTGAATTGTTGAATGGCCCTTAAAATTTGCCAAGAACCATTTCCCCACAGTAATTTTATATAATGAATGAAAAATATCTGCCGTGAGGTGGTCGGCACTCCTCTCTTTATGCTGCTTTGTGACCCTTTCTTCCCATCTGTCTTCCCATCGCTAGCAAAATGCGGTGATTAGTCAGAGTGCAGACATTCCGCGTACAGCCTCTAATGGCAGTTCAATGAACTCGAAGTTTTGTTGCTTTTACCTAGGTGGCACGAATAATATACCGTATTTACCAAATTCCAACGCGCCCCCGATTCTAACATGCACCCGATTTACGACAAAAAAAAAGCCCCGCTTTTAGCGTGAATGTGATTTCCGCGAACGACAAAAATGTGTAGCCATTTCTATATTTTCAGGTCGGAACAGGCAATTTATTCACCTAAATTTATTCACTGTCACTCTCGGACATCTCCTTCTCACTCTCCGACCACATCTCGTCTTCAGTGCCGTCCATGGCATTAGAAATTCTGCAAGGTCAGGAAACCTCCCTGCTCGCGAACCGTGGCGGCCTTGGCTTGACGATTTGCACTCAAAGACTGAAGTTTTTAATCTTTGCCAGTCACGAACACAAGTCTCTGGCACCCCAAAATGACGGGCTGCCTGCCTATTGCCGCTCCTTTCTGCGTGCAGAATAACTTTACGTTTAAAGCTATTCTCGTGGCGGACACGACTGTCTTTATGGCCGCTGCACCATTCTCAAAAACGATATCGTATGAAGAGGCTGCCGGAAAACACCACCGTCGTGCTACGGACGACGAACTCACGCTGTAAACGTAGCAAAAGCGAGGCGAGGCGGTCCGTCCCGTGAATTCTTTTGTGCCAAGCTCGCTGAGAGTAATGACAAGTGACCAGCACCACACTGGTTACAAATGGCTACTGCGACGCAGAAACCGACAAGCAAACGTGCTCCCATGGTTGCCAGCAACACGCGAGCTCCTATGTCTTATACAGCTGACGACCGATTTTTCGGACCCCCAATTTTTCGGACATGCTTGATTATTTGGACTTTTTCCCGGCCCCAGGACATTACTTATAAAGTCAATGTATGACGCTGCTCAAAATTTCGGACACTTTAAGGAGGGCTATTCGATTTTTTCAGACATTCCAAGCGTCAGCCGGGCCAACTGCCACACATTTTGAGCGGTGTCGCCGCCATCTTGCTTGTTTACTTTTTCCTTCGATAGCCTCGAAACCGGTGCCGGCTTTGCGCGCCGCTCCTCAGCTAAACTGACGCTGGATCGAGGCTATGTTATTTGCCTAGCAGCTTCAGTTTCCGGGACAATGTCGCTGCCGTTCATGCTGCTGTCGCTGCTCGCCGCCATAGTGCTTTTTGTTTTTCTTCTTTTAGCGTGATCGCTTCGACTGCCTGTCCCTCCGTGTGTTTGCTGTGCGTTTCATGTGCGTTGCCGAGCGTAGTATGCCATGCATAATTTCTAGGCTCTAGAATGAAGTTTTGTAGACATAGCAGAATAAGCAGTACAGATTGTGAGGCAGCATTACAAAAATCTTCAAATTGGAAAAACAATTGAAAAAAAACTAATGAGGACAATCATATGAAACTGCACACTACGCTAGTACTATGATCTCCAGCCCATGTGGTAAAATTACTGCTGCTGTGTGTGTACTGTGTGCTGTGCTGTGCACAGCGGATATTCGTGAAAAATAGCCAAATTCTGCTATACAGTGCAATCCACTTATAATGATATTGAAAAAACTTGAAAATCTGATCTTTATAACCGATTATCGTTAGATCTGGACCGACAAAAAAAAAAAAAAAAAAAAAAAAAAAAAAAAAAAAAAAAAACGTACCCACATATTTTCCCATGCATGTAGGCTTGCCTAATTACTAGCGATGAGTAAATCGGGTTGAACAACGCCAATCATTGTAAGCACTAAACACTTTACTACAGTATACATCAATAGCCATAAAATTATTTAGGCATACAGTAGAATCTCGTTGATACGATTCCCACGGGCTCCGACAATAAAAGCGTATTATCCGAAAATCGTATTATCCAAAACGGACTCCAAAAGATCGCGAATAATACATACTTGGCACAGAACTTGCTTTTATTAAAGCACGTTAAAATAATCCGTCACTTTGCGTTGCACTTTTTGCTTTTCGAGGTCCTGAAGAAAGCTTTTTTGGAACTCGTAGAAACGAGTAGCAGTTTCCTCACTCAGCTCCGCAGACGCGACAAAGCCACGAAGCCCGTCCAAAGCTTGGAGTGCACCGTCAGTATTTAATGGCCGACGATCGCCGCTGCAATCTCCGGCGTCTTGGTTGTCATCGTCGTCGCTCTCCTCTTCAGCGGTAACATCTGCAATGATGTCTTGGACGGTGCGCAATTCGCATGTCACCAGTTGGTCGTCCGCCGATACAAACTCTTCCGGAGACACGCCGACATCGAGGTCACCCCAGTCCGGGATGTCAATCTCTGCGCTGTCAGCTCCATGTTCCTCCGTATCGCCAGATGCACAAAAAAAGCCACACTTCTTGAAGCAGTTGGCGATGGTGTCGGGTTTGACGCGATCCTATGACATCGCTAGAAAATGAATGGCATCAAGAAGATCCACCTTCAAGCTGGCATATTTCCGGTCAATCTTGGCCAAAAAGCGTCTGACCAACAAGCTCCTAAAGTGAAATTTCACGTTTCTAATGATTCCTGCATCTAGGGGCTGCAAGTGGCTGGTGCAGTTGGGCGGCAGGAAAATTACTCTGACGTTTTGCAGCCACGAAGTATCGACAGGGTGCGCGGCACAATTGTCGAGAAATAGAAGAATTCTACGGTTCTCGGCACGCATCCGGGCATCCAGATGGGTGAGGAACTCTGTGAAAAGGGCTCCGGTCATCCATGCCTTCCTATTCGCTTTGTAAACGACAGGAAGGCGTGGGTTACGCGAGAAGCAGCGTGGCTTCCAGAACTTGCCAATGACGGTAGGCTTGAGCTTCTCGGTTCCATCAGCATTGCAGCACAACAATACGGTGACTCTTTCTTTGCTTTTTTTTCCACCTTGACACGTCTCACCTTTCATACTGAGACTTTTCTCGGGCTGGAGGTTGATGAACAACCCAGCTTCATCTGCGTTGAACACGTCCCTTGGCTGGTATTGAGCAATCACCGCCGGCAGAGTCGAAAGCCAGTTGGAGACCTGATCTTGGTCGGCAGACTTCCCTTCGCCGGAAACTGTTTTATACGACAGGCCATGTCGTGTTTTAAAACGATGGAGCCACCCGCCCAAAGCTTTAAAATCTTCAATGCCCAACGAGAGTGCAATCTCATCAGCTTTCTCGCGAACAACTGTCCCGTCTACGTTCACGCCCGCCGCCCTTACTTCCCTGAACCACGCCAGTAGAACCTCTTCCATCTTGCCATGCTGGGCGCCCCTTGTTTGCTTCACGCCGGCGCCGAAGACTTGAATGTTTTTCCGAATTTCTTCTCGCTTGCCGACGATTGTGTTCAGCGTGGAGACAGGCAAACAAAGTTCGCGTGCCAGGTCGACACATTTCTTCTGCGGATTGTCGTCGACTTTTACGAGAATATCAAGTTTTTCTTTCAGCGATAACGCTTTACGCTTCCTAGACATGGTGAAGCGCACGGGTGAAACGCGGCACCAAAACAAAAACGATGAGTGCGAAGTGCAAGCTGAACGCTCGGAAAACCAAAATGGCAACGAGAAATGGCAAACACAAAGCCAACAAAGCCTACAGCATCGTCAATGCATGCGCCAATCACTGCTTCTTGGTCACGTAATTTTACCGTGATTACTATGTCTTAGAATAGATGGCGCTAAAAACCTTCGGTGCGCTTCGGCGCTTTTGTTGTGCGAGCTTGGGAAAATGGCTCCCAGAGGCCGCCACACTGCTGCAGACGCTGTGCTGAGGCACGGCCGGACTCGAGCCGAGCCGAGCCAGGCCAAGCCTCGAGCATACGAAGCGCACGTCGTCGCGTGTTCAGTCCGCCGTGCCTGTAGTTTCGCTCGATGCGATAATTTCAGTAGCTCTGCCCACCCTCTGCAAAGGACTGGCTCTGATTTCATCATCTTAGTTGGAGAGATGTGATTCCTACATGTGTCTAGCAAAGGTCATGTCCAACATCGAAAATCGGCCACGAGCGCTAGGGAAGTTACGACCACTGCAGCTACTGTCAGATCCCGCTAGGACAATTTTGCTGCCTCCTGGCGCGAAAATCGAAACTGCGCGAGATTTACGGAAGACGTTTCCACGATCGTATTATCCAAACCGACGTGGAAATATGATCGTATTAGCCGTACAAAAATGCATTACCTCTATAGGGCATCGGCCGGGAACGAAAAAAAAAAACGTATTATGCCGAAAAGCGTATTTAGCCAAATCGTATCAACGAGATTTCACTGTACTTAAAGAAGTCGGAAATTCACGCTCGCTTGAGCAGCAGCTGAAGCTTGACAATCGCTGTGAGCATCGCTTCCAGTAGCATGTACGCTGACAGCAGTCCTTTTTGCGTGCACGAAACTGATTAGCGACTGAACTGAAGGACATCCCCAGCCTTGATGATCGTTAAAATCGTAGTGTGAATGTCCGTATTTTTTCACGAGGCTTCCAACCTTGACACCATGCCAAAAATCCCGATGAATCTGTCGTTTCATCTCGTGAGCTATCGCGTCCGTCAATGTGGTCGCCGCCATCTTCCACGGACGCAGAATCTGCTATGGCGATGACGATACAGCCGCAGCAGTACCCTTTGCGTGGCTGCGATTGCGATGATGATAGTGCTCATTTCCTTCAGTTTTTGCCGCATATGTCGAGTTTTCACGTCACTGTCTTTTTAGCATTTTACCTTTCATTGAATATTCAGTCAAATCTTCATGGTAAACACCTACCGGGCGGCGATAAAGCTATCGTATGCGATGCACCGCCGATAATCCATCATTATATCTGGTTTATTTTTACATAGGGGCAATGGGAGAAATGATAAATCTCAAGAATTTGATCGTTATATCTGGTATCGGTATAAGCGGACTGCACTGTATATAAAAGGCGCCGATCAAACACAATTAAATGAACACGCATTCTGATCTCATTGATAAATATCCTTTCTACATGCAGGCAAAACAAAAATGTCTTAGGTTAAGCATTTTCTTAAGAACAGCTCTCTGAAGTAGGTTTATATCCTATCTGAAGTAGGTGCAGTATCCTTTCTTGTGAAGTTGTTGACGAAGCTACGCTGCAGGGGGTGTGCATCAGTTGATAGAACATGCATTAAGCCTTCTCATAATGCCTACAACATGCTCTTTGAACAAGAATAACGAGTTGAGTGCTTGTGCAAACAGAGGCTAAAATGGAGCATTTGCACTGCCAAACTGGGACCCCCACCTTATTGGGAGTCCGATGCCATACACTTACATTGACACCAGCCAGAACTGTTCAGATTATCTAAATGAATGGCCGTCGAATTAACAAGATTTTACTCTGCTACACATGACTGCCCCAAAACTCAGCCAAAGGCACTCAAGCTTATCAACGGCACTCATGTGATGTAGAAACAAAAGCGTAACAGTTATTTCACATCTAGAATTAACATTCTTGCAATGCTATCCAGCAATGGCATTTTCCAAGCATAGATAGCCCTGCAGCTGCTTTTAGAGCCATGATACGACAAACTGCAGCTGGAGCTGCAATAGGTGGTATATGACTGTTGCCATTTTCATCTCGCACGCAATGTACAATGGCTTCATCAGCGCATGGTTCTCCGATGTTGGTGTCATCATTTGCACCACTGAAATCATCTCGCACAAAAACAGGTCTGGTCAGCTCTGCCCAAATGACTTGTGTCCACAAATCGGCATACAAGTGACGTGGGGTAGTTCGACATTGTCATCCGTTGTTCCTCATAAACACTGAAATGGCGCCCATGTCCAGTAGTTGCATCTTGCATCCCGCTTTCAGTGGCAAGTTGTTTTCGGTCCTTGGGCAAGTTTTTTAAGAGCAGCAAGGGTGGCTTCATTGCGACGGTGATCGGCCTTTTCGCAGTCAAAATGAAACTTCCAGGCCTCCCACTCGTACGATGAAGCAGCTTTGGAGTCTCTAATATTCGACAAACCTTTTAATTATGCAGTGAGTGCAGTGCACACAGGTGTTGAACGCATCAGTACACTGTCTGTTGTCGGCATGTAGTAGCAGCACGGAAGGCGAAGGGCCGACTGGATAGACGACGACTGAAAGGTGACTGGCTAGGACAGCAACCTGAGATGGCATGTAACTGGCATCCAAATTGCCTAATGATCTGATCACTGATCATGTGTATAGCCTCTCAGCATGCACCGTGCCGGCAGTTATTACATTTTCAATGCACCCTTTTGGACAGAAGTGCGGTGCAAAGCTGTCACAGTGCATAGGAAATGTTCTCACATATCCGCGTGTTTGCAAGAAGGCATCACTTTTTTGACAACAGGAGCAATTTAACGACACCTCCGCGTTGTATAGTCTAAGACACAGTGCCACTGCTCTAAAGCACACATCCCGATAGTAACACACCCTTTGTTTGTATAAACGAGTGTTCGTTTACAACTGCGGCCATCATATGTAAGCTCAACTAGATACGAAAAACTAGGAGAAAAAAAAGACAAGCGAAAAGACCAAAATCAGAGGAATGATAAATGACAAGATAAACTGAAGCCATTAAATGACCAAATAAACTTTTAAAAGGGCTACGAAGAACACCACCCAATTAAGCCTCAAAACAAAACAAAAACTTTAAAAACGAACAACCCTACACTTGACAGATAAGCACATTTTAGGCCCTTTAAGGTTATGATGGTTTAAAAACAAGCAAATAAAAACACTCACCGCATCCACACCAGAGTTACTGTAATACGCGGAGGTGTCCATCTTAAACACAATTTTCTGCATTCACTTCACACGCCTTGCTTGGGGGGTTCTACATGGACTTGTTGCAAAGGTTCCCAAATATAAGTTCCAGCTATTGGAGGCAAATTACATCCCAGCAGTAACTGAAATCGACACCAAGCAAGTTATGCGCACACAATGTGTGTGACACTGTCACCAAAGGGGGACAAAGGGAGACCATCAACACACCTTTCTGCGCAGGAAGAAATCCCGCTGAAGATTTTCCTCGGAGAAGTAATACTCGACCTGCTTGCGCACATACTCGCGTAACGTGGCCTCGTCTACTCGCATGAAGCCCTGGTTGAAGTAGTAGGTGCCCAGGAATGATGAGCCCACACCAGCCGCAGGCACAAAGCTGTCATCTGGACCTGCATGCCACACATAAGTTGCGTCATACCGGAGCTACGCCACCAATCTGCACTAATGGAGTTGCTTATTTCAGAAGAAACACGAAGCCAGTGTTAGGCTTAAATCCAAGGCCCCACCACCAGTGGTGTTACTAACAAATATCTGACCAGCGTTGTAAAAGCAGCATGGTTGTATAGAGAGTGTTGCTCTCCCGAGTTAACTTGTGAATAAAGGAAGCATGCCAAAAACAAATAAAACGTTATTTGTGACACCCAGGAGAGACCCATTAAGTAGCCACCTATGCAAAGCCATGAATGGGTTTCCAGTGGATATCAAAATATTGTTTACATATATGAGCAGTTTTTTTACTTTCATCATTTAAACTTTCCTTGCCTTGCTCGCACAGTTACCTTGAGCAAAGCAGGGCTCTTTCATTGACTAACAAGAAAGCTTAATGATAGTCCCTCCCTTGTGTTTCACCTCGATCGCAATGCGGCCGCTGCGGCCAGGATTGAACTTTGTGATTTGGGAACTCACCTCGGCTGCTGGTGGCATTGGCGGCAGGCAATGGGCGTGTTGCGCTCCAGGGCCGACCAGGTCGACCTCCTCGCTGCCGCCCGCGGTAGCTACGGCCCCGCCGCTCACCTCCCTCCGCAGGCCGGCCTGCTTGTCGTGCACCACCATCGTGCCCAGCTGCACACATAGCAGTTCCATTGTTACATGGACAAGTGGCACTGGTGAAGATTGCACCACCTGAGGGCTCAATAAGATAGCTTAAGGAGATGCGGAACTGTTGTGAGGCACCTTAAGCCTACTGCAAGTAGCACTGACAAGTGGCATATAATATATGCAATAACATGTGTGCAGGAAGCATAAGTAAATTAACACTGGCTAATTTACAACTACAATACAACTTTCACAAGGGCATTTCGAAGGCCCTTGAAACAGATAGTATATCAACCCAAAGGCTAAGCGCTGCTAGACCAGTGCCTCCGATGGTCATCAAGTCATCAGCCTATCGAGTAAACAAAGCAGTGTGGAATTATAAACATATGTCGAAGTCCTTCGAGCAGTGTAGCGAGCACTAGTGCACGTGAAGCGCTCATAACCAATATGCTGTGGAATGAAGTCATAATCACTGAAAAACAATGAAACTTGAAAAAAATATGATTTATTTTGTATGAAAAGAGAGAGACTGGGCTTCAAAATGCTGCGACAAACACTGTACCATGAGCAGCAAGCAATACAGCTTCTCCAAAGCAATGAAATTCACAGCCTGTGTCCATTTGAGAGAACCAGTAGCTGACTGACCACCAGTCACTGACCACCCTACCAAAAGCCAAGGTGGGTGCTCATCACGAGCGATCACCTTTGGTCACGAGCGATCACCTCTTTCAATGAAAAGAAAAATGCAACCGCAAGGGACCAGAGTTCACATTCTGTTGTGAAGCCCACTATGGCCTCTCCCCCCCCCCCCCTTTTTTTTTACAGCATGAGCCATTATATGGAGCTCAGCATGAGCTGTCACGTGGCTGAAGTACATCAAAGGCCAGCGACTGACGTGCCAGGAAAGACATACAAGAGGGTGGAGATAGGTGGCAGCCCAAGAAAGAACGAAAGCTGGGGCAGAAAATGGAGGGACACTGCGACACAGAAGTCGAGCGGCTTTTCCCCTTATCGCTTCTGCCTATCAATATTGGTGCTGCGTCGAGTTCACGAGGAATGTTATCGATGACAGGAGTGGTGCAACCATGTCCGTTGTCCTCAGGCCTTGCTGTTCCACTCCTAGGCTTTGCGCCTTAATTTCTTTATCAACCAGGCAAGTGGCTGCAACTGGGAAGTTAAAGTGCTCAACAAGAGCGAGTTCCACTGAAATTGCTTCTAAAGGAGGACTGGGAAACAAAATAACAGATTGAAAGGAAGAGAATGTTGCAGCCACTATTACCCCGCAGTGCTATGGACGATCCAAAGGACGTCTTAACACTTCTCTCGGGAAGCTCAAGGTCAGCATGTACAAGGTCAACCTGCTTTTGCAACCAAACGAAAGCAGACTCTCAGCGTTAGCAAAGCCGAGGTGCAGCGGGCGAGCGGAGTGGTGCTGGCGACATGTAGAGGGTGGACCCTCTACATTCTAAACTGCCATCTCTGATGAACTCCGAGTTAGGAGGTCTGTGCCTAGAGTGAGACTGTAGGAAGTGCCGGTGGGAAGACCGCAGCCCAGCCCATGGCTCACGCCGACTGCTTTGACTAGGCGGCTGCGTAATTCAGCAAATCTTTCTATTCAAGGCAGGCTCCAATGACTTTTCCCCAACCATTTCACCCCAGAAACATGCATAGCAGGCCAGGGAAAAATTAGTGAAGACACTTTGGAAGTATGCTTGGCGAAAGCCTTGTGGCCACATCACTGCATATGTCCAAGACGTTTCTTATGCGTGGCCACCCCAGTGTAATGGCCACAATCATCGCCACAGACCCTTTGAACTACAAAAGTCTGTCGAAGTGAACGATTGACTGTTCGGCAATATCACCAGTCACCACTGCTGCTTGCGCTCGGATTCTCTGGCTTTGGTGGCCGCGGATGTGGCTAGATGCTGTTCCCATTTCCGCTGTGCCTCTCGTGCTTTCGCGACCGGTGATCCAAGCAGCCGCTGTTGCCGCTTGCATTCGGCCTCGCGTGCTTTTGCATCCGGTGACATGTTCAACCAACGTACACAAATCCGCTAATTTTTCTCACGTTTCGTGTTGGGGGAATCAGGCGTCCGTCGCCGCTTCTCCACGCCGCTTGCCGCACATTCACCAGGCCGCTTCGGCGCTATGCGTTTCACTCACTCGACTGCACCCAGACGCCTGTCGAAGGCGCGTCGCCGCACCTGCTGCTGCAGCTGACGCGCGCGCCTCGCCCACAGACACGTGACATCATGGTTGCTATGCACCGCTGCACCCCCCCACCAGCGCAGGTGGTTGCTAGGGAGAGAGGAGAAGTGCGCCTATGTGTGGGGGAGAGGCCACAGCTGGTACCGTTTCAAGGCACGGACGAATGGAAGCCGTGAGTATGAGCCATTAAAAGCTTTTGCCTTAAAACCTTGTCCCCACTGAAAAACTGGCGGGTGCCCGGGTGCACTGGGCATCGAATCCAGCACCTCCCGAATTCGAGGGCATTAGCTCTACCATTGGGCCCCTGCTGTTCGACACTCACGCACCTGTGCCACTTTTGTCATTCTTCCCTAGGATTGCAATGCCCTCAATTTTAATGTCCACCAGACAGTCATGCTCTAACGGTTAACGAAAAACCTTCTCATTTAGAACAACGAAAACTTTAATGCCACGAACAAGTCAATGGCACCACGATATTGGCAGCACCTTACGGTCAGATGCCTGCTCCCCTTCATAGCAAAATCCATGCTGTTACAGTGCTAGCTCTAATTCGTCTTTGTCATCATGAGAGTATTTATTGCTCCAGCCGATTTCGTCTCGTGCAATACTGCAGCAAAACTCTGGCACTGTGATTTGAACATTGTCATCTTCACCAAGTCTCATGTGCACCATTTCTTCATTTGACCTAGGTAAATACGCCGTACACATACACCACCTAGCTACATGCTAGTCAGGACTGCTAAATCAATTTACACCAACATGCAGACCGAAAGGTCATGTCATCAGCATTCAGGTACCCTTAGCTAGCGCAAGACATGCATATCTGACAGCATTGAACAGCTCAATTTTTTCGTAAATTTCTTACCACCCCACCCGCTGGCTTCAAGCATTGGCTGCTTGGTTAGTGGGGTTTAACGTTCCAAAGTGACTCGGGCTATGAGAGACGCTGTAGTGGAGGACTGAAAATTTCGACTACCTGGGGTTCTTTAACATGCACTGACATCGCACAGCACATGGGCGCCTTGTCTTCGCCTCCATCGAAAAGCGGCCACCGAGGGCTGGATTCGATTCCGCATCCTTGGGAACAGTAGTCGAGTGCCCTAACCACTGCACCTACCCGGCAGGTAAACGTTGGCTGCAACAGGCCTCTGTGCCTTGCTGGCAGTGAAAAACATGAACCGAGATTCCTGCTCTGCTGGCTCCCAGCTTAACCCCACTTAGCAATAACAGCCATCCTCACCTGGTTTACGTGGCTTGGCTGGCTCGATGTCCAATGGAACCCACTTCTGCTTGCTGCCTGCATGGGTATACCAGAGAGATGTGAGCATACATGTGTGTGTGACCATAGTCATGAGACATGTAGTACCTTTGCGGGGACCTGAGCGTGGAGTGTTGCGGGCCGATGAGTCGGGTGTGCTGCTAGCCGCCCCATCCCGGTTTTCCTTGGCCGAATCCTCATCGTCGCTGCCGTGGCCCACCTCATTGTTCTACAATATGGACAAATGGCATCAGGCAAATGCAGCAGAAGCAACTAAAAAAATATAAATAAATAATGACAAGCCATATGCAACGGAGTAATTAAAAGCAGACATGTGGCTCTTGACTCAGAATTAAATTCTTCACAACATATCTGGAAAGATAATGTGAAGCACCACAAAATGCCTTCTGTACGAGGTTGTAAAGGAGAACTCAACACCAGAAACCAGAGAAAGGCTAAGTCAAAGGCTCCATCCACTTGGTACAAAGATCTGTTTCTTCATAAGCTCCTCGATTAAACTAAGCACAAATGTGAGCACAACACTTCCAAAGCAAGCAATGCTAAGCCAAAGAAGTACTGGGCAATAAAAGCAACAGAGCCAAAGCGCATGTTTTGCCAAGAACGGGAAAGTGCTGCATTCAAACAGTAGTTGAAAGGACAAAGGGAACAGATTCAAGTTGTCCTCTGTGAACAGACTCAAAGGTGCCACTTCCACTCAACAGGTTTCATAACCTAAACCCCCAAATACAGGTGTGGCTGTCACTACCAGATTCCACAGGTAAAGTGCATGCACTGAGGGGTACAACTCTGAAAATAAGCTACACTGCAGTCCTCTTAAGACCGCAACAGCAGAGTTGTATACAATGTCACCGAGACTGAACTCTGAAGTGGGGAAATTCTGAAATGCAATTTCCATCATAATGAATGCATGCATTGGTCCAGGGTAAATATCAGCACAGCCAGAAAGAGTAGCAGAATATTACTAAACTAGGATAAAGCTGTCTTCAGTGTTCCTTTAGGAAGTCATAGCAGTTCCAGATAAGCAGTGATAGCCACATCTCTTGGTGCCAAAACATTTGGTAGTTCCTCAAATCCTCAATGGAACTCTCAACAAATATGATTACTATTCTGGCCAATTAGCTCCTGAACCTTGTTAGGAGAATCTGTGCCATTTGATTTCAATACTGAAAATTCAGCCAGCATGACTTAAGATATAAGCATTATAAAGCGTGGACTCAGCTCTACTCCTCAGCTCTACACTCAAAGTTCCAGCCAATGCAGGTTTGTTCTCAGCCAGTCAATTCGTGTCCAGTCATTACGGCATGCGGCCACATATTACAAGGCTGGTCCTTCACAAAATTTAAGTATACCATTAAATCAATTACAACAGCCAGTAACAAATGTGTGTATAAAGGCAATTTTTGGCGGCCTATCACATGCCACAGACATCAATCAGAGGCATCCAACTTCGTGACATGAGGATCACCAGTGCCGCCAACAAACACAAAGGTGCAGGTCCATGCTCACGGAGGGCAGTGTACTGTTTACTTCAATTAACACTGGCGGGACAGCCCCCCCCATCCCACCACATGTCCATCATCATACACTGCTTCCCCTTTCAATACTGGCTTGCATCACCAGAAAAGTAGCAATGTATCTGTTTGCCTAATTTTCAATGCACCGAACAGCAATCATGAAAACATTAATCCATTTGCAGCAAACTCGATTCTATTTTGCCCCTGCGACAAGTATCCATTATATTGGCTTTAAGTAAACTTTGTCTAAAAAAGAGCTAAAAAGCATTTTGATTCTGTCTAGTGATTGCCTTTCTTCATGTCCATGAAACAGGGAGCTTCAAGCAAGCGAGAAACCACTTAGTTGTCTGGAGCACTGCTGATTATATTGGGGCAGAATTGTCTAATACTGTGCAGCCAATCTTGCGTTTTAAACTGGTGCATGAAATGAAATCTTGTGGGCCACTTACCTGAGGGGCTGATGGTGGTCCGAGGCTGGGCCAGTCCTCTTCCTCATTAACCTGCACAACAATGAGCAACTCGGGCACCTCCACTCATACAAGGCCTATGCCACAAAGCTGTTCTTCAAACTGCATGCACCTCTTGTCCTGTCCAGACTTGCTCCCGAACTGTAGAAAATAGTGTGCTCCAAAACTAATGGCGATTTCCACTGGTCAATTGGAGCTAGGCGCTCGAACCCGAATAGAGCGACCTAAACCGCTACAGAGCGAATCACTCTTGGTCGACCAATGGAATGTGCAGAGTGCGTGGCGGAAGTAATGCTGAGCCAGTTCCGCAAGTTGAAATCGCATCCCAGTGGCGAAATTGTTGTGGTTGATAAAAAGACAGAAATGCAGCCTGCAACTTGCTTTCGCACAATATTAACGCTGCAGTTGTTTTTCAATAGACGCACTTCGACATATTAGCACAAAAAAAAAAACAGTGATGCCCAGTGTTCTCTACCGATCTCTTTGAAACAGCTAAAAACAGCCGAAATATTCTTAAAGTGACGACATCACCGGCTAGAACATCTGGCGAGATCAGACTCTGGTCAGCGGATCGAGTTAAAGCACCCCCGAGTTGCTCCAAACAACCAGCGGAATACGCGCGATTTATCCCGGTTGACCATGGAATTCGAAATTGTCATCCTGGGGCAAGAAAACGTGCTCCGGAGCGGCCAGCGGAAATCGCCATAAGCGTACTTTCTTCTTATGTGGTGATTTAATTGCTGATAAAAAATATTGACCATTCAGTGAAACCGAATACATGGCAAGAAAGACCAGTAAACGAAAAATGCCACAAAGCAGTAGATAGTGAGCCACCAGCGCTGTTTCGGTCCTCAGCTGGAAATGATTACTATGCTGCAAACACTGGAGGTTTTGTAAATCTGAAAAAGTAACCTGGCCTGTACAAAACATATATTGGAAAACGTGAGAACAGCATACTGAAGTTCTGGGATTTGTTAAAGAAAGCAGATATAATAGTCCAGCAATAACAAGGCCAAGCATCATCACGTTATGGGTTTGATTAACATCTCAGTGCTGTTCAGCATGCAAATGCTACAAAGCAAGCTTGCTATGTCATGGTTACGACAACAGTCATTCTATCACTGTTCAACTATACAATGAACAGTTTAAAGGCTGACTGACAAGAAGACCCCCATAAGGCCTGTCTAGGCTAGATTAAGACTACACCTCAAGCCGTGGCCTAGGTCACTCATAGCATTCTTGCAACATATAGAGGAAATCACTTGAACTGTATGCTTTAAGGGAAAGACTTAATATATAGTTGATTTATTTAAAAAAAAAAAAGGCAATTCAGGTGATGAGTGTTGAAGGCTGTGAGTGGCGAACATATGCGAGGTTTGTTTGGAGATGTTTGATGATGCTGTCAGGTGGCATTTCAGGTTGTTGAAGAAATTTGGTACACCTGATGTTCGCCGCACGATGCACTGATAAAAAAATAATTCTGTGCTGCAGTTTATTTTTTTTTTGCAAACGGAGGCTTCCGTGGGGGCGTGGGCCGAAAGGTTACGGTTATTACTGCTCAGCATGGGCGTGACAGCTGGCTTTGGCTTGTGATATGGTTTGGTTGGTTTGTGGGGTTTAATGTCCCAAAGCAACTCAGGCTATGAGAGATGCCGTAGTGGAGGACTCCGGAAATTTCGACCACATGGGGTTCTTTAACGTGCACTGACATTGCACAGCACACGGGCGCCTTGCTTTATGCCTCTACTGAAAAGCTGCCGCCGAGGCCGTGATTCAATCCCGCACCCTCGGAAACAGTAGTTGAGCGCCGTAACTACTGCGCCACCCCGGCGGGTGTGATACATAAAGGACCGGCACATTCTCAAAAACTTCCATCATCCACTTTTTTTTTTTTTTTTTGTGATACATAGAGAAGTGGATGGTGAAAGTTTTCGAGAATGTGCCGGTGCTCCTCTGAGTGTCGATACAGGTGTGCTTGCTAAGTGAAGAACGGTTAAGAAAATGCTATCATTGAGCTCTTTCGATCACAAATGCTTTGTCGCGCTGTGCAGTGCAAGTTTCCCATCTCTAAAACTTTCGCTGTTACGCTGCTGTGCAAAGTGTTCCACTTATTGGTGGTGTTATACCTGCTGTGTGACTTTTTTGTCAGCTGCATATTTGAGTCCAAATGAAGCCTTTCCGGTGTCCTGATGCCACTTTTCACTGAGCCGCAGTGTGCCTTTTCTTGCCAAATGAACTAAAAGACATGCTATGTATCCTGCATTTGCTTGGTTATACATGAGTTACCGTCTCCTTGTGGTAAACTTTACCTAGGTTAGACAATCGTGCCATGAATGCAAACTAAAGGGGTACTGTTTTTGTTAAAGCTAGCATTTCACATTGCCGAAAGAAACTTTTACTCATGAACTGATGCTGGCAAATATCAGAAAAAAAAGCGGTGATTGTGGCATCCACAAATTGCTGTGTAGCTGGAACGGTGGCATGACTGTAGGTGTTGTCATCTGCTTCCCCGTTTTCTTTTTTGAAGAGTTCAGTGTAAATATGTGATATTAGTCACTCCACACATGTTTGTTAGCAAGCACAATGTAATATCGGCATACAGTCCAACTTGCAACTCTACAGCTCCGTGAGCTCACCTAGTGCTAGTGCGGCGAAGCGTGCCAACTCAGACAGGAGCCTTTTTAAACTCTCCATTTGCCTTCGTGACCTAGCAGCACAACTGAATCGTACAAATATAGAACAAGACTCAGTTCTACACTGCCACAGGCTTTCTGCTTAAGTTCAAAACGAGTGGCACCCTCTCATGAGCGCTAAAGAAAGCTCACTGGATTGCCTATTGGCTTTTGCCTCCCCCTTGTCCTCCCACAAAGTCAGCACCACCCATGCTCATGTAAAAGTGATCCGGTGGAAAAGAAAACACTTTCATGGATTTGGCCCCAGCTCACCGAATGTTAATAGTGCTAGTCCAACAGGACACAGAAAAACAAAAGCCGCAATGCAAGTGAACTGCATACAGGCGTTCACTAAAATGATACAAAGCAAGCCTTGGCAACTGAGCCTTTCTCACGGGTCTCTCTGAGAATCATTAAGGTCTAGTTTTTATGCAAGCACATTAGTGGCATTTACTAGCCTACATATACAATACCCCATAGCTTTTGCTACATAAGGTGCAAAGAAGGTTGACCCCCGAAGTGATCTCCATATTATTATGGCAGAGACTACATAAATAGCGAACCTGATCCCCACCAAACCACAGAATGCTTGCTGCAGAATGCTGCCTTTGAACACTGGAAACAAATTCTGATCCTTTTAACCACCAGCCCCAAGTGATACTTGTCATGGGAGTTTCTACCAGTATTGCCAACGAAAAGACTCACTCGCCTGGCCTGATGTTGCGCTGTTTCCACTGCCAAAGATGAGTTAAGGTTGTCTACTGTGCTGGTTTCAAATTTCAACCCTGGAGGGTGGTAGCTGCCCATAAAAAAACTGTATTGTGCCTTTTGCGTATGTTTTAAGCACTGCAAGAGTGATTTCATAACAGCTACACACGAATGCCAGTGGTGGCAATATTTCAAGAAAAGACACGTTCTCGGAGCGGTTCTGACAGCAGTACTGCTGACAACTTCGAATAAGTGCTCAACAATGAAACTGCCTTTGCGTTTTTGAGCTGGATATTGCTTCAGATGAAGACCAGAGCAACAATGTGATGAGACTGCCAAGCTCAGTTTTGTGCAACACCCTGCTTAGAGATCTACTACACGAAGTTTTACTAATCTTGAATACTTGTGTTAAGACAAAGCGACATCTATACACTTTTCTCTGGGTTGGAGTATATAGAATCAAATAAATACTTCAGATTTAAGTACATTGTTACCCATTACTAAGGCATGCATTGAGGGAAAGCCACCCTTAATAAATGCTTTTCCTTTGAATTTTTGTGTCAATTCTAACCAGAAACCAATGGTGGAATATATCTTATGGATTAGAATTGCATGAAAAAATTCACTAGTTAAAGAAAATTGGTGCTTTCAGTATGTTTTTCAGAAGTTAAGTTGATGGTTAAAGGGTTCAAAGTATGTTTTTCAGAAGTTAAGTTGATGGTTAAAGGGTTCAAATGCTCTTGTTCCAGCACCCTGCATTCAGTCATATCTTGACTAGCCTGCATCAAGACCATCAACTTCTTGACATCTGCATACTATGCGAAGCAGACACAATCAGAATGCCAGATGTTCTGCTTGCTCCTTTTGACCATATTAGTCAATGTGTATTTTCTATTTTCACCACACAAAGTCAAGTTGCCACCGCCTTGCCCATCTGTATGCCTTTTCATGTAAAGCGTGCCTCAACTGCAAACTGAACAGCCCACTAGGCCATTCTTCGGAGCCCTGTTCATGAAATCTGCCCGCAATTCTTGAATTCGACAAGTTGCCACACTGCATTACACATGCTGTCAGCGCACAGTGCCTGAAAGGTACCATTCATTTCAGATGAGTGTACAAGCCATGCAGGTCAAGCTCGTGAAACACTCTGCACGTGCAGGAAGCATGACATAAAGCTTACACCCCTAGTGTAGCACAGAACGTGAAACAAGGCATGTGCAGAACTGGTATTGAATGGCCTGCAGACATGCCTGGGAAAAACTTACGTGGTGACAAGGGCATCCGCTGGCTAGGTCGAGCATTCAAATTGCAGTGGTACACAAAAACAAACAAATGGGCCTGCATCCGAGAGCGGCGCAGGGTAAAACCTCACCTTGCGGCAAGCGGATGACTGACGCGGTGCCTCCTTTCCCCCCGAAGAGCCGTCAGCTGTAAAGAGAGAGCTATAGATTAGATGCATCTTGGGGCAAAGCATGATGGTGTTGCAAGCACAGAGAAAAATCTGCCCATCCCTAAGTGTCACTCACTCCTAAACCTTCTTGCCCTCTTCTCCACACAACCCTACATGAGCACCATTCAAAAGTCTGCAAAAATCCGGCCTACTTAAGGCCTATTCACACTCGTGAGTCGCAAAGGGCGTGCGACTGGCTGCCGCTCAGCTCAACAAATGTTTCTGACTTGTCTATCTTCTTGACTGTTCACTAAACATAGTAAAGCTAACTTCTGTTCACTTCAGCTGAGCCGCTATTTTCCAGGTTTGTGACCAGCATTCACAAACCTGGAAATCCCCTAGAAATCAAGCAGCGCTCGAACTGTCTGTGGCTGTCGCTTTTCGTCCAATGCGACAATCACGACCTCCGTAAGTCGCAAGTGTGAACGAGCCTTTAGACTAAACGTTGCCACATGGCCCTACTTCTTTAATGGCTATTCCTTGTCCCACCACATAACAGTCATTTCTGACAGGCCAGATCAGCGGCTAATGTTGAAAGCCAGTTCGAATGGCATGAATGAAATTTAAACAATGACAAATAAAAAGTTGTATAACAAACAAAAAATGCAATTTTTAAGTTCTGACATACTAAATCAACAATGAGGCCATTTATCATGAAGAGAGTCCCACCGTAATGTTCCCTACAAAAAAAAATATATATATATACAGCTCGACCTCATGCAATAGATCGATTCCACAACCACAATGCTGGCTGGTGGTGGCACAATGAGTTATGCAAAACAAGCAGCAAATGTTATCGGTGGAGGATTTAAAGGAGCTTTGAAAGAGTCTATAAGCTCAATCAATCATTGCGCCAAATGCTCACAAACATGTGAGCAAAATACTGACACAGCTTACAGCTTTGTTCAGCAGGCTGTTTGGAATTTCCTGCACATTTTAAATCCTTCCCACCAACTGCAGTTCCCCTACACGTCATTTCTTAAACATGGTCGGCAGATGGCAGTTCATTTCTACAGCATTAGTAATCAGCAGCTGGTTTACAGGTCTGAGGATAAAATAAGGCAATGCAGCACTGCACATTCCACATGATAAAGCGCTGCAAGCATCTCACAGTAGTGGTAGTTTTTAGTGGAGGAAAAATGACATACGGACGAGCAATCTCAGTGGTTGCCGACGGTTTATTCTTGACTGTGCGTAACAATGTTAATATACAATACCCAACGAATTACTGTGAATATATTCTCTCAAAAACGCCAGCCTTTGCTCAGCAGACTCTGAAAAACTCTGAACAAAATAATGCTAAAACAGACATTTTTACAATGCATTAAATCACCCACCAGAAGTGGCACATGCTCCTCATATACTCTGGACTCATGTATACAAACTGGAGATGGTAGTTGCCATGCTGCGCGTAATATACCCCTAAAAACCTGCATCCTGAAATTTCAAGCAAAAGTGCTTACCAGTGCGTAATGAGTAGGAAATGACCAGGTTGGTGGTAATCTAACATCATTGCTAGCATACACCCAAACAGAAATGCAAGTAGAAAACACTGTTGTCCTTGAAACTAACCAACAACAGCCGTATGATTAAATGCAACTTTTATCAATTTCTGTAACTATCTGAAGCACATAGGTTCACGGTATATTTACTGTACAGCATTACTGTAATAGATCCAGCCAATTTTCAGTGCTTGAAATTCTAAACGTTAGTTTTATCCCTCCTGGCACGAAGCTGTCTTCGCAGTACACAAAAATTTAATGTCAGCATCATTAGACACTCGACGAATAGTTCTGCCACTGTGTGACATATCCCTTCAGTAAAATTTATGAATAGACTGACGCACGAGGAAAATTAATTATTGACCAAAGCATACTGAACAGGTTGGCGCATACTGACAGCAAGAAAGCAATGAACCATCATACCACTTTGCTAGCATTGAGAGCAACTGGTTCCTTGATCTTGACTGCCTGCAATTTTGGCACTCCCAGGAAGGTGTTTTCAACCACTCGTAGCAAAACAGTGTAGCACTATTGCACAGCGCAGACGTCGTAAACCGCAGACAGACCCTTAGCCCTCGTTTAATATCGGGGTCCACAGCAAAACCGGAGAGGCGTCTAAAACCACGCGCCGCGCATTGTTACTACTTCAGCAGAAATCTTGTCATCATGCGTAAACATCAGCCATGCCTTGCGAGACTTCGGATGGATATTTCCCCCCTTCCCAGCTGTCTCTACGCGCAGATTAGAGAAACTGTGTAACGATTTCCGATTACTGAAAAAGCTCATCGGCTGTCAAATCTACGAAAGAGTAATAAAGATCACGTGTTATGCAGCTGCCAGCCCTCGGCACCACACGAGGCAGAACGGTGTGCTTCCCGGCTGCGTTGCGCCGGTGGTAAAGAGGCCTGTAAAGCAGACTAAATCGCTCATCGTGCTCATGTCGTATGCGGCTTATGTCAGAAAGGAACGCCTCATGGCATGTGCTCCGTCATCCACCAGGCACTATTGGTATCTCCTGCGCCAGCAACCCGCGCGCGTGGATCAGGGCTGCTGCACCCGAACACAGTACGCCGCGCATGCTCCAGTGCCGTACGCCGCGCGAGTGCTCACCTGAGGTGTCGGTGCGGCCAGCGGTACCGCTGGTGGCGTGTGCTGCCGTGTTGCGCTTCACCCAGGGGTTCGCCCTAGGAGCGTCAGCCGCAAGCTGCGCGCACGAACCAGGGCGAACCATATTGCTGTTTAGGCCTAGGCCCTGTGAAGTCTCCGGCGGTCCTTGGTCGCTTAATCCGTTTGAAACAGCAGCCGGCTCCCGAGGTGACACACGGGCCGCGGCTTGGGCGTACGAGCTGCCGCTGTCCTTTGTTGCCTTCGGTTCCGTCACATCGCCACCAGCGGACTGCGCGTGGCCGCTCGCCACTACTGCCGCCATGACGGCACGCTGCCAGCCCAGCAGCAACGACACCCGCGGCGGCCGACGTCCGAATCTCGTCCTACTGCCCCTTCAGTAGTCAACTCATCACAGTTGGAAATGACAGTAGAGGCCAAGCAGTGGCGCTACAGTAGCTAACGATGCCACTTTAATAATAATAATAAATACATGGGGAACTGGGACTGGGATTCAAAATCATTTATCAGCTTGTGAATTTTAAAGAAATGCCATATGGATCTCTTATTTAAGCAGCAAAAAATAAAAACAATGCCTGCGATAGAGCAAAACCAAAAACTGGCAAAACTGCCAGCAGGTCATAAGCTGCAGGTGAACAATTTTTCATAATTTTGTTGTTTCTGCCATTTACTGTTCTCTCATTTGCCGCTCTTTGACTACATGGCTCCTGGATGGAGTGAAAATAACAATTTCTGGAAGAAACACAAGCTGTTGTCCACGAGAGCTTTTTAATACTAACTTGCGATGTTTACAATACGATCCATGTAATCAATGCATAAAAAATGAAAAACACCGGTTGATATTTGTCAAAATTTAGGTGCTAACGGATAGTAGCGGCTCCCGCAGTCATTCCAGTAAACTTTGTCTAAATTGCAAATGCGCAATCACCAAACGCCAAGTCATATTTATTGGCCGCTTCTAGATAGCGCTACAGTTCGTAAGGCCCAGAGTCGTAAGCACTCAAAAGTGCACGCCGAGAAAGCTCTTGTTTGCATATCTTGTTGTCCTGTCCCATAAATAGTTACTTAGTCACGTAGTCCGTTCTTATTAAAGAACCCCGTTTGGAATTGGGTTGGAAAAAATTTATTGTCAGCATTGAAAGACATTGCACTTAAATGCATCCTCTAGTCCGTGGCTCTCTCGGCGGCGGTTGAAATTTTTAAAGCCCTCCACTACGGCTTCTCTTGGCTCAAGGGCAATTGCGGCGTCACATGAACACGCGCTGAAAAGAGAACGCCGGCCGAAGCTACGGTTTAAATTCTTGGTTTAAATTTAACGAGAGTAGACGCCCAACCGGACAATCTCCAGCAGACGTTATAAACAACCTGTGAGACGCCAAATCAGGTAGTCGGCTACTGAACGCCGCTCTATCAGCGAACGGCACTGTCAACCCGAACGGGGCTGTTTGATTTTTTTTTTTTTAAGGGGGGGGGGGGGGGGGGGGGGTTACGCCCCAAGCGACTCCAGCTATGAGAGATGCCATAGGGGAGGACCTCGAAAATTTAGACCACCTAGGGTTCTTTAACGTACACTAACATCGCACAGCACACGGGCGCCTTGCTTTTCGCTTCCAATCAAAAAGCGGCCGACGCGGCCGCGAATGGATCCCGCATCCTTGGGGACAGTAGTCGAGCGCCAACCACTGTACCACCACGGCGGGGCAAATGTGCTAGGCGTAATAGCAGAAAGGTTGGCTCTTTTCATTTATTCGCTGCATAAAATTCTTCACCGCCGACGTCATTGATTTTCAATTCTCTCCAAAGCGTACGTCTGCCGTCTACCACTCTACTTCACGTCGGCCCTTTTCAAACGCGCGCCAGACAGCGATTTCTTCATTGTTGAGAGTTTGTTCTTTTCGCCCTCGATAAAAGGTACTGCTCGTGTTACAGCGAAACTTTGGCCCATCCGGTTTAGTGCGCTAGTTTTCTTAGATTGTTAGATGCCGCATTTTTAAGAATGCTGCCACGAAACACTCAAATCTTTATTTGTTCTTTTTCGACAGCCACCGGCAACCGTCTTATCACTGTGCTCTTTGTTTGTTCATGCTCGTTGTCGCGAGACTCAGCTTTATCAATTTATTTGTCGCGGAAGATGCGCCGAGATAACTCTGGAACGATTTCGGCCGCTGGCATGTGTTTCTGAAATGCTACAGGTTATGCTTGTCATCGTTTGCAGCTTTATCTATATGTTTCTTCGCCGCATTTAATTGAGCGTTGACAAGTGCGACAGATCATTCGTAGATCGACGACCGTCGAGCACTCTTGTTACTCGATTCGCTTTGTTATTTTGCGGACGCAAGTCAGCCCAAAAAAGGGTTCATTTGAGCGCAACTCGCTAGTCTCCTAATTTGTCACCTACAGCAGTACGTGACAATACGACAGTAGGCGGATTTCGCATATGGTCCGCGCAAATAGGAGACTCCAACCCCATCTAGCCACACTTTTTCGACGCCTGCCGTCAGTGCATGTGAGCTAACGGCGAATAAATGAGAAAAATGCGCTAGGGGGAGCGCGCGTCTATACTAATCCGCCAGACGGGGTCGAAAGGCCATGTTTTATTACATGCTTTGGTCAAGATTCGCTACGCACGCAGCCCGCGATGGGCGTTTTATTTTTACCTATAAATAAGCGATGGAATGAGTTGACAAAAAATTCGAGGCACTCAGAACCTATGTGTAAAGGCGAAAACGACACCATGAATCAGACGCTTTCTCTGTTTCCTCCTGCGCTGGGCATCAAGACGTGGCTGGTAGCGTGATGCCCTCTTACTGCTTCTCTGGCAGGTCCCTCTCCATCCCTCCTTATTCTCTGAAAACGCCCTGTGCGCTAGGTCACGTGGTGCAGTGAGGTGATTAAAGCATATCAACTGGAATCAGTATTGCATATGCAAATATTCGACAAGGCGGGTGACCACGGAGAATAGAATATGAGTTACCAATTCTCCCTTGCGTATTTTCTGCAGAAATTCTTTCACGGTGTGGGATTATCTTCCATACAGTATGTGTAGGGCTGGCTCCCGCCTAGTCTGTGCAGAGACCAATACATCATAGAAAGGTGTTGTCAGAGACGCGTGATTCATCTGTGGACATATCTTTACACATTTAATTTCGTTCTGCACTTGATCTGCTTGATCCGTGACAAAAAGCCACTGGCGAACCTTTTCAGGTTCGTCAGTATTTTGCTTGAAGCTGGAGCAGGCGGGAATAAGATGACCGCAATTATTGTGCAGTAGTTCGTCGCATGGATGATCGAGGTTACGTCGTTCATGGAAAAGCACGTGCAGCGAACTTCTCCCCATTTTCGCCTGGCATAGTCGTCAAAAATGCCCAACAAGGAGGCTTTGCGCAGGAGCGAACTTTGCTGGAAAATATTACCAAAAATGATCTCTGTAAAACTGATTATAGTGCGAAAGCACGGGCTTTCTTCGTCGTATTTGTTTTAACGTGGCGTAATTGCTGTCTTTTACAGGATACTTACCTGATACCAAGTTTCTGTAGCTGTGGGCCCATCTGTGCATCAACCCAGTATAACGGTGCGCTTGATCTCGGAGGCCGCGGGTTTAATATAGTTGAACCTTTAGTTTAACCTATATAGTAACTCTAGTTTAAGCCTACTTGTGTGGCGCGATCTGTGATCCGCCTCATAAAATGGCCCCTACCTAAACCTGGTTATAACGAGAGAAAACACTCGCCGCGGTGGCTCAGAGGTTAAGACGCTCGGCTACTGAATTTCAGTACACGATCGAGTTCGAACCCCACCGGTTTGAATCCACACAGATGGTTTTTGTAGGTTTTCAAGCCGTCGGCGTGGCACCATGGCACCGTGCACGTTACCGTTGCCTAGCGACTGTCACGTGGTATAGACCAAAAGCTGGGCCAGGAGTTGGAGGAGGAAAGAAGAAGAAGAAAAAAAAAGAAAAAGTAAAAAAGAAAAAAGAAAAAAGAAAAAGAAAAGGGAAAAGAAAAAGAACGGCATAAGAAGACAGATAACTCGGTAGTTGTTAGAGGCGAACGACAGCAGCGAGTTGCTAGGACAGAAGGTTTGTTCGAACTTTGTGACGGCGGCACATCAAATCCAGGTGTCCGCAGAAAAATTTGCTACAACACTGAGAGCTTTCGCTCGCTCTATCACTAGGTTCAAGGCATGCTTACCCCCCCCCCCCCCCCCCTCCCCCCCCCTTATTTTTTTAAATTGTCAGTCATAGGCTCCGTCACTCTGTTAGTTGGCTGGATAACTTGAAAGCCCGTCGGGGAGACCAGCGTATTGGAGAAGCTCCGTGAGACCACGTGATTGTGACCTTACGAAACAGCTTAGCCAATCAGAACGACGGCATAAGCAAACAAGACTGGACAAATTCTTGGTCGGAGGTAGTGAGCGTATAAGCGCTTTCGCACTTAAAGGTTCATTATAGGGTAGCGAAATGTTATGGCAACATCCGGAACCGGCGCTGCACAAACAGTTAACCATTGCGTCGCAATTTTGATAAGAAAGATGACAAATTCGGCACCACACGTAGGCTGGTTAGGGATTCCTGATGGGCAAAGGTGCGAAAGGAGAAAAGAGCCTGCCATAACCTGCTGTGCAAATCCCATATTACCCCCTCGGCGTTTCTATGGCTTGACAACGGCTGGCGTCACAGTTGCAATGACGCGAGCGAGTCAGGACGCATGTTGAGAGAGCAGCGGGGCACTTTGGATTATCCGATCTTTATTAGCTTTATTCACACTCATTCTGCACCCTAGTCAATTTTATATATATATACCTATCTGTCAGAATTAAGTTGACACCATCACCGCCGCAACATGTTCTAACGCGGCCTTTGAAGAATAGGCTTAAAATGTTAGAGATGAAGTCACAAAACAAGCCTATCCCGACGATGTTCTAGAACGCCTGTAGTAATTGCGACGTACATGTACGTCAAAGTTCGTGCGTGTTTTTTATTCCATGGCAAGGACGCGAGCATACATTGAGGTGATAACCGGAGAATCCATTTGACAGCATGCAGAAAAGGCCCAACACTGATTGTTATGGTTTGACAGTACTCAGCCAGGAAAACAACCGGTTTGCGCTAATAAACATAAGAAGTTCACCAAATGTGGCTCAGGAGTTGTGTACCGGATTCCTTTCAGCTGTGATATGATTTACACAGGGCAAACCAGTGACTGTTTCAATTAGCGGGTCACTGAACATTTGTGGAATGTGCCCAACAAACATGGAAGCTTCCTTGTAGCCCACTGCAAAATCTACCAAAAGTGGTCCATCATCATCATCATCATCAGCCTGACTATACCCACTGCAGGGCGAAGGCCTCTTCCATATTTCTCCAATTAACCCGGTTCTGTGCTAGCTGCATCTACTTGACCCCTGCGAACTTCTTAACCTCATCCGCCCACCTAACTTTCTGCCGCCCCCTGTGTGGTCCGGAATTAGACAAAACTTTTTTTATTGAATAAGGTAAAGGCAACAAAAGATCAAAAATTAGTTGAGGCATATTTCATTAAGTCGGAAGCGTGTGCGTCAGTAGGCCGTCCGTAGCGATCAGTGACGCTGAGCTGACTTTTCCAAAGGTTTTTCTTTTTTTTTAGGCACTTGAACTTTAGAAATTCGTGTGCACATATCTGCCACAGGTGTTTTCTGGCTGGCTAGTTGGTGAACTTCACGCTTCTTGAAAACTGCGCATATAAAACAAGGAGGAAAAAGAGAGGACACAACACACATACATGGCCAGCTAACAAAACACAACAGTACAAAAACAAAACTGCAGCACGTTTACCTGCATAGTAGAATCCCATTAACTGCGTCACATCGGGAAGGCTTCGGAACGGTACACAAGCAAAGAAAAACAGAAAAAGACGTAATATCATCAGAGAGAAGTGCCCCAATTTTTCACGCCTTCTCTGTTTTAGCGGTCAAGGCCACGTGGTCACGCGCATTTCGCTCTGATGAGATGAGGGTTGGGAAATCTTTAGCGCCAATTGTTTGCCTTAGACGTGTGCGCATCTGTATCGTGCGGATGATTTCACATATCGAAATTGTTAATGATTTTTTTTTTCTATGCTTGGATAATCTCGGGACTCATTCCAATAAGTTTGCTTTTATCTGTTTCGAGGGGCGTAATCTGCTGTGCTGAAATGTTTTCCTGCCGTTCACCGGCAGCGCCAATAATCTGTATGCTGAGTGGGATTGACTTTTTTTTTTTGGTGCGTGTTTTTCTTTGTGATAGGCTTTTTTTGATATGGCTTAAGTGCTTCATAATAACGCGATGGTTTGGGCAAATAAACTTTAGTTGAAAGTCGTCGGCGCTTGTACCGATGTTCTTGTATATATATATATATATATATATATATATATATATATATATATATATATATATATATATATATATATATATATATATATATATATATATATATATATATATATATATATATATGTATATATATGTATATATGATGCAACTTGCCCAAACCGAAGTACTGTGGTAATTAAGCTTCCCTTCATATGCCACCCCCTCTGTTCCAGTAGATTGGTGGGCGCCGTTGGCTGCAGGGGAAAGGGGGAACGGACGCACTGAGGGGGACGCACTGCAAGTATCCACGTGTCATTACTGGTTGGAAGGAGTCACGTTTTGAGCGTTTGTAACGTTTGTTCTGGAGTGAGGATCAGCCAACATGCTCAGTGAAGCTGGGAGTGGTAGCCTTTGTCAGGCGCACGCAGAAGGCAAAGTGTCAGTGTAAGACACGTTGCGCCCACGTGGTGGGCGCGTGTCGCATGTGTATGGAGGAGATGAAAATTAGTAAACAGCGCGTATGCATTGCTGCAGTAGGGTAATCTAGGTTTGAACGGATTATATTAGAAATATTTTAGAATATTAAGTACACACCTGAACTGCCTGTGATTGCCCTGACGCTGATTACTATAAACAGTGATAGTAGGAGAAGCCAGGTTTAAGGCGCGACTTTTTGGCGTTCTTCCCTCTTTCAGCGCTGCCGTTGTCCCCATTTTTCTTTGCGGGCCCATCGCCACAGAAGTATTTGTAAGCAGCGCAACAGGTCAAGCCAGTGCGAAATTTATTAGAAAATACACTTCAACACTACATAAATTAGTTTCAGGGCGCTTCCGAAACAAAGTTAGATTTTGAAAGAAGTCAATTAAAGATCAATGTAGAAAACCAGTGCTAATCAAGGTATGTGAGGCAAAACTTTTTAAATCAGTAATATCGTGATTCGTGCGACTTGTGGCACCTGTGAAACAGCCCAGCATAATGTGGATAGCTGACTAAAGGGCGTGAGCTCCACCCCTGGAGCAGCATCTAGTTAGGGGAGCAATTAAGTCAGATCGTATGTACTCTTGCAAATAACCTCGTACTGCTTAATACTGGCACACGTGTTCGATTGAACCTGTTCATTTTAAAAGCTAAAAGTGGTGTTTTTCTCTAGTTTTGGTAGTTAGCGAGTGCCAGCATAGTACATTTTCCTCTTGCGTCGTCACAGGGGTTACTGAACCCGGCTTAAGCTCCGATTTCTATACCCGAAAAATAAGCTGAGGAATGCCTGATTAATCCAGCTACGAATGGGCAAAGAAAGCAGTGATAATTCTCATTAGTGCAACAAACATGTCAGCGAGTAAGGCTTCGTCTATGGAGTTGATGTTAAGCAGGTCGGTGAGTAGCGGCCAATGTCGACGCGTGCGTTTGCGTTCTTGTGCTCATCATTTGTGAAGCTAACGGAGACGAAGGAAACTTTGGTGACTTTTTCACGGAGCAGTAAATTCCAAGAGCAAGCAAGGTTCGTATGAAAGCCTAGAGCTCTTTTTCAATGAAGGTGCTGATGCGCCCAGCAAAGAAAGTTTCACTGTATAACGCGTTACAGGTCGGGATCTGACAATCTCACTACCGTTGTAAAGGGAATTATGTAATAAAAGAAAAGTCTTATTGAGGAGTAATTGATACAATGCTGGTGGTAGCGGATGGAGACGGCGGCGATGACGGAATACTATGCTGGCGGTAAACTATCCCGCACTTCACTTTGGTAGACCAAATCAGAGCCCTTCTCCAAGCGTCTCACTTCAGAGAAGCTAAAAATCAGGTCAGGCGAAATCTTGTACCTATTAAAAAGCGGTACTATCTGGCGGCAGAGGGGATCGTGCGGTTTTACCACATTACCACAAGGAAACGGATGTGGTGCCCTTGTCAATAAATTTGAATGAACCTGTAGGAATACATGCGATATAAACTAGCCTGCATAAGTTAGAGGTTGAATTTACTCGTATTTAATCGTAAGTTACACACACAGACGGAGGTCCCAAATCCATTCACTGCAACGGAATCCTAGTAATAGTTTTGCCATTGATAATTTTATATCGATAATAAAATTACTTCGTTGCGCACGTGCGGCTTCTGTTAATGTCGTGGACGGCGTCGGAGTATACTTCGCAAGTTCCCTTTCTGCTCAGTGCGAACTTACCAAGGTGTTCCTCAACCATGTGGGCGCGAAAATTAAACACATTTTTAGAGCAGTGGTGGTGGAGAGTTTAGCTATACTGAAGTCCTGCTACCTACTTTTCATGGTGTCATTCCATCTGTAAGGATATACGCCAAGCTCTTTTCTATACGTCCTTTTGGCGGCTGAAGAGGTTTGCTCAAAATGTTCATACACTACGAATACTTCACAGGCTTCTAAAATACTAATTTTATTTGATTTCATTTTTCTCCGTTTAAAGAAAAAAATTACAAGGGTTCAACGCTGCTGAACCAAATATTGAGCGACAGCATTAGCTGCGGGTGACCGAGCGTTCTTCTTCTCGTTTTCTTCTTCTTCAGCCCACATATAAAGCCCTGCTTTAACCAAGACGCGCATGAATGTGCCTTAGTGGCCTATAGGGGCAACATGAATGCCAGGGTCCTAGCAGGCTGATTCTAACATAACCGTCCCATGTGAAACGAGAGACCCAAGTTGGCAGCTCCTGCCAGCTCGTGTGTCACGTGGGGTGTGACGTCACAGCTTCACGTGGGTAAGACGTAACTGCGGCCGGGTCACGCGAAGGCTTGAAAGTGCGAGTAAGTAAGGCTTTCGCAATAAAAGTGTGCTTCTCAGCCTCTACAAATTGTCCCTTTCTAGTGGCTATTTTCCAAAACACGTCGCCCTAGTAATAAGAGAAAATTCTAGGAGCTGGCTTGTTCAAGCAGACTGCGGTACACTATATAAATTTCTTAGAACTGTCCACCGTCTACCAGATGCGCCGTAGTATAAGGGGTTCGGATTAGTTTTCACCACATTAATTTTCATCACACGGAGTTATATGGACTTAAGGCAGTCTAAAGTCCAACAGAAAGGTATTATTGGTTCACTTCCTGATAATGCAGCAATAGCAACGAAGGACAGCAGCCTCGTGTCGAGGTTACGATGTCTGCAGCTATGCATGCTGGAGTACCACAACCGCTTCAAAACGATTCAGGCTGGCGGTCTAAATGCGATGGCGGCGTTGAAAGCATGCACGCCGGCGGATGGCGGCCGCGACAAGCAGTTCCGCCACGAAGGTCACGGTGGCGAGCTGTAGCAGCAACAGGGTGAGCAGGAAGAGGGGCTGCAGATCGTCGAAGAGCAGCGTGCGGTGCTCCAGATTAGATTTGTCACTCATGCGCAGGAGGCAATCCTCGCCGATAGGAGACACCTCCTGGCGAAACCGCGCCAACAGGCCGCACTCCACGAACCACATTAGCCTGCAAGCGCAAACATAAGCACAGCGTTCTCACAAACCCAGACTAAAACAAAGGAAAAGAAAACAACCCGAAATTCATCTTTCACAAAAGTGGCTATGTCGTGCAATTTAAGTGTCTATTCTCTAAAGCTTGTTCAGATAGACATTTGCCACAGAGCAGCATGAGTGAGGTTCAGATAGATAGATGGATTTATTGAAAGGAAAAGGCAGAGAGGTTGGCCCGAATAATTCAAATCTGGCCTGCTACTCTGCACTGGGGAAGGGGAAGGAGAGAAAGAAGGTCATGATGGGTGACGATGTGGGAGAAGGCATATGAAATATATATACAGACACAGCTTGCTTTACAAGCGCGAATCAAGTCCGCTGGCGCTCAAATAACGACAAAGAGCACGCACTGCCTGGACGCCCTTCCCCTTGTCCTGCCAAGCGCCCAGCAGCAGTTCCTCCGACAGAGGCCTCTTGTCTAAACGCTTCAAGGAAGCAGCTAGCACATTTTTTTCGTTTGCATACTCTGGGCACACCAATAATACATGGTCCACAGTCTCTGGGATGCCACAAGCTGAACATTCCGGTGAGTCCATCTGTCCAATTAAATGTAAGTACTTGCGCGTGAAAGCCACGTTTAAACGAAGTCTATGTATCAAGCATGCCTGATGACGCGGAATATCACGCGGAACATTAAATTTAAATGTTCGATCGAGCCTTCTTAGACGGATGTGTCGGGCTTCTGGTTGAGCCCAGTAAGCTGCTGTAGCAATATTCATACAACTTTTTAGAAGACACGTCGTATCCGCTCTTGAAAAAGGCACAGCTGTTTGGAAGCCATTGATGAGTGCGCTTTTCGCTTCAACATCGGCCTGCTCATTCCCATGGAGGCCGAAGTGGGCAGGGATCCATTGAAACATTATCATGTGGCCTTGCAGCTGGGTAGATGTGATGAGCTCCATAATGTTTAGTGCCAGGGACTGATAGGCAGTGTGGCTTAAGAAGTTTTCCAAAATTTGTATTGCAGTCTTCGAGTCCGTGAATATACACCATATTTGAGGTGGTTCCCCACATATATAGCGAATAGATTCCCGAATGGCTACAAGTTCGGCAGCGGTTGATGTAGAGGTATGTCCCAAAAGGAAATGCAGAGTCGTTTTCTGAGCTGGTATGACCACAGCTGCAGCGGATGCCTGTGCTGACACAGATCCATCGGTGTATACGTGAATATAATTGGGATATTCTGACTAGATGTGTGCCAGAGTAAGTTGTTTGAGTCCACTAATTGGTACCATAGATTTCTTTAGTATTCCACGAAGGTGCACCAAAGGTTTATCCATCGTCCATGGTGGTTGGGTGGGACGATATGGGAGGGCATATCTTGTCGGTACTTGCGACTGATGGCAGCGGAGTGCACTTGTAAAACTGCAGTCCGGCCTCTCATCCAGAATCTTGTTGAGTGGGTGAAAAGGGTGTCTTGTAAGTGCTCGTAAATATACACGAAGTGGTTCGTGTGACAAGTATATGGACATTGGGCGAGCGTGTGCCTCTTCAATTGTGCCTTTGTTAGAGGTGCATCTGGGCAGTCCAAGGCATATTTTCAGTGCCTGCGCTTGCACGCTCTCTAAAGTCCGCAAGCAGGAAATGCTCATACTAGAGAGTACTGGGAGACTGTACCGGATGTAGCCAACAAACAGAGCCTCGTAAAGCCGTATTAAGGAGCGCTCAGTTGGACCCCATTTGATGCCAGCTATGTAACGAAGTACATGGCAAAAATTAATTAGCCTTTTCTTCACCATAGCAATATGTTTCGACCAAGATAGTCGGTGGTCAATAATTACTCCCAAGAATCTGTGCCTGTAAACGTATGGTATTACGACTCCATGAAGGGTAATCGGGTAGCGGCTGACACATTTTCCCGTAAACGCGATCACTGCACACTTTTCTGCCGCTAAAAATAAACCTTGACGCCATAAGTACATCGATGTTGATGACACAGCTCGTTGCAGTCTCGCACGTAGTTGTGGGTGAGTGAGGTTCAGGGTTCTTGGCGGTCGTATTTGATAGGAGAGAAGAGCACGCCGACCCGGAATGCACGGCTGCTTTGTTGTGAGCTATACTGTTTAGAACAGGTTTACCAGTAGATATAACAATAATGGAATTGTTTTTAGGTCGTGCGCATGCTCTGAAAATTTAATTGAAGGTCAAGGAGTACAGATTTAGCGAATTCGCAGCCGTCTTCGTTTAATGTTTGCCGTTTCCCACTGTTGTATGTGTTCACGAATCTTGCTTCTTCTAGCCTTCCATTAATCTAAGCCAATGTCTATAAATGTTTTCATCATCATCATCTCGCTTACGTTCATCTATAAAAAATAGCCTTCTTATACATTCTCACCCTCGAGCTGCAGGCTCTGAGCACCACAAAAATGGCCTAAAAAAAACCTTAAATTTTTTATTTATTTTGATGAGATTCAAGCATTGAAATGCTTAAATAAGTTCACAGGAAAGGAAAGGTGCAGTATCAGTCACACTTGCTCTGTGAACACCTGAACCGGGGAAGGGAGGAATGCATTAAACGAATGTTTGAAATTTCGAACACCGAATTGAATAGAATATCGCCTATTCGACGAGCATTTAAAATTATTAGAACCGAATCGAAATTTTTTTTTTTCAAGTTTTCAAATCGACATAACTGTCACGCATTTAGAATAGGCACGCCGCAATTTTCTTCAACGACTGCTTCAAGAAACAACGAGGCCACTTAAGATCCTCTGAGGTAGAATGCATTAATGTTTGAGTACTCAGGTGCATTTGCTTTGCTCGTTTATATCAGTTTTGTAGCTGCATTCGTAAGCGAATCATCCGACGCCCATCGGTGGTTATGTATGGTTTGGTTTGGTTCGGTTTAGTTTGTGAGGTTTAACGTCCCAAAGCGACTCGGGCTATGAGAGACGCCGTAGTGGAGGACTCCGGAAATTTCGACTACCTGGGGTTCTTTAACGTGCACTGACATCGCACAGCACACGGGCGCCTGGCCTTTCGCCTCCACCGAAAAGCGGCCGCCGACGCCGGAATTCGATCCCGCATCCTTGGGGACAGTAGTCGAGCGCCGTAACCACTGCGCCACCCCGCATGCTCCAAAAGTTGTTTACAGCACGGCGAAAGGCAAGGTAGCTTTGGCCAATTCAGCATCGCGCACTAATTGTGCTCCTACGTGCCTCTCCCCCCTCCGTGATCACGTTACCTTTATGGATTCATCGCGGTCTCTAGCGATTAAGGAATTTTGTCCCTGGCTGCGGTGAGGTTTGGTGTCACCTCGCAGCGTGGTGCCGCGATCACTCTACATTTCATCGAGCAAAGTTGTTCATATGGCCTTCAGTTTTGGCTGACGTGCCAATGTCCATTCAGCCAGGTTTAGAGAGCTTTATTTTCATGCCTTTCTGTCGTCGGTCACAGCACACTATTATCGTCTGTCTCATGACATATGTGGCTCTGGTTTCTTTGCTGCCGTGTTCAGCCTCGAAATATAATTTTCTTATGCGTATGATATGACTGTCATATATTAAGCTTAGCTGTGCCTTTCGGCAGCTCAATTTTTAACTCCCTCAGGTATAGTGCCGCCGACGATAGCACTTTGCTATTTCACATGAAAATTCCGGGGGTTGCACTTAAGTTTGCTTAGTAGGTGGAGTAATACGAAAACATTTCTCTTACTGTTGTCGATTAACCAATTAATGTAAAATTGAAATTGACTAAATGATTAATTATTTCACCTATATTATGAAGCGACCCACCAATTTCTAAGCAACTGAAAAATTCAAAAAATAAATATTTTGTTCAATAACAATGATCCAGTAAATGAATTAACTTATTGACTACATGAGTAATTAATTAGTGACATAAAAGATAAATTAATACATTGCTAAGTAATTGGTGAAAGCGAGTAGTCAATTGGTTCATCTAAATGAACCAAACAATCGAATTGAATTATTGACTACGTGAATAATTAACTTATTCACCTAAGCTGTTATTTGATCCATCAAATTACTTGTGCAATTAATTGCCTCATTTAACTCATCAACCAGTTATGACCAGCACTTCGGTGACTGTTATTATTATTTCTACTATTTAAATTATCGCAAATCAGCTAATATATTAATTACCAGTGCAGTGGACGAATAACAGTTCGTGCGGACACTATTGACAGGCCCTGTCTAGACACTGCCCTAACATTCTGCCGAGACTCTGGGGTGGCGCCACTCATGAGACAAAAAAATGCTTTCGCATTAACATTTGTTTTGTATAAATATCCGAGCAAATGGTGAACGATCGCGTAAATAATTTTCTATTCTTATGCAATTGGTTTCCTTCACCAGCCGATTAGATTTTTACCTACACCATTCATATTCGATTTTAAAGCAAAGCTAGACCACGATTTTGAAGCGGAAGCTTCGCTATACGGCAGCCAACTCGAGCCTTCAGCGTCAGTGTCGGTGGGTGCCTGAAAGAGCTCCATCTCGGGCCTCTCCTTTTATGTGGAAGGGTGACATTAGAATCATCCTGTCATAACATTTCAATTCACGTTACCCTTATGCCACGTGCAGGAGCTGCCAACTGGGATCACCTCTTTCATACAGGAGGGTGATATCAGAATCAGCCTGCCAGAACCGTTTGCATTCTCGTTACCGCTACTACACGCAGGCACGTCTATACGGCTTGGTCGAAGCGTGACTTTATATGTGGGCTGGTAGCTTACGCTCTTAAAGGATGTGCTTAAGTGTCCCCAGTAATGTAGCGCTCTACACTGATAGGGCGTTATAGGGGAATAATTTAGCAGGCCGAAGAAGCTTTCACTTCCAGGTTTAACCAGAGCTAAACCACAACTATTTTTTTTTCGGTTCGATTTCAAAAGGTACCGTTTGCTCTTACGTACCTAGCCTCTAAGTTAAGAATGCCAGATAGCTTCGCGCCTGGATTTAAAATTGTGACGTAATCACCTAGTAAGACCGCGACGACGTTTGTGTTTCATCTAACTTCTCCGGAGAAGTGCGGATAAACTCGCGATTGCGTCATTTGTTGCCGGAATTTCAGACTTTCGCTACCTTCGCAGGCATACTTGCGTTTGTCGCCTGTTGCCCTCGGTCAACTGCTTTACTTTAGGTGGAGTTTGTTTTTTCCCTTCAAGTAGCCGTTTCTTCGCGGAAAACGTAGGCCGCAGTAAATGATCCAGTCATGCGGACTCCCGTGTAGTGCTGTGCACATTAACGTTGCTGTACATTGCGATGCGGTTTCATTCTGCGCTTACGTCACCATTTCAAAATGCTAGCACGAAAAGACTTTGCATGCTTAACTTGTAGGTCTCACACATTCGGGCTTTTTACTCTCGTTGAATTCTAAAACCTCTTCAGTTTATTTTTCATACCAGAAATCATAGTAAAGGAGTTGAGAACTTATGTGGGTATCTTTTTATTTTTCCAAAATATATTGGTGAGGCGTTAAACAGGAAAACCTCGCTTTCACAAGAAAATACTGGTATAGAGTAGCATGAAACCCAGACCACAGGCTCTTTATTTCAAAGCATGTTACTATCCTGTACTGAGTAAAACACTGATGTGAAAAATGACGTATGTGTGCATGTCCGCCTCTTTGCTCCTGGTAGAATGCGGTGAACATGCTCCCTGCGTGCTTTCACCTTTCACAAGTGCGCCAGGAAAATAACCGCAGTTGCTTCCTTCTGTGATCTGACCTGGCGCCGATCGTCACCACCGAGATCTCGACAAGGCCAGCGCAGCCCAGCCATTTAGTCACGACAACGGATGGGCGATAAAGCGCCAGCAAATGAAGGTGCTAGCGCGGATCTGAGTGGAGCCACGTGTTGTCCGCTCGCCTCTTTACCCAAGCCCGTACGCGCAGATTCATTGGTTTAACCTTTATCGCTCATCCGCTCGTCGTGACGTTCGCTCATGAGAGAGAAGGTAATGCAATGGCCTTGTTAGAATCTCGGTGGTGACGCGCCGAGGCACCCGCGCGGCGCTCGGGAATCTCCCCCCCCCCCCCCCCCCCCTCTCTCTCTCTCTCTCTCTCTCTCTCTCTCAGAGCTATCTGCTGTACCTGGTATAGAACTCCTCTCGGAGCACAGGGTCAAGGTCTGCCCTGGCGTACCAGCTGATGGGAAGAGCGGACAGTGACTGCTCGCTGAAGTAGAAGTAGCCGTGGCCGACGAGGCGCGGGCAGTGGCGTCCCACTTGGTCGTCGAGCGTCAGCTTCTCCTGCAGGATGACCGCTTTCTCCCTGAGCACTTCGCGCATGTTGCTCTCCAGGAACACTTTCGACGGGTGCTCCTCACCTCCAGTGCGCCTGATCTGGCTGTAGAGGGCGCGGTACGACTCTAGGTCCGAGTACTGCGGAAACGTTATACTTGAGTGTGAGTTTGTTGAGCGTGAGTTTGTTCTTTAGTATTTTCGAAATTTTAGTGCGCATAGCATAGACGGAATGAAAGCGTACTTCTCCACATAGCAGCGTACAATCATATTAAGAGATGCACACAGTAAAGAATACAACGCCAGGGAACAGACAAAGAAAGTTTGTTTGCACAAGCAGTGTGTACCAAAAGTGTTGGTAGACTGTCGTGTCGATGTGTGCCTTTGCACATTCCTGCGTTGTGGTTGAGCGCTGCCCAGACGACACAATGACACTGACGCGCTTTGCTAAGTGGACTTGGTTCTTAATTACATAATTGTACAATGCTTGCAAGTGCATCAGCCAGCCGGACTGTCGAGAAGAAAAAAAATATTACGGGCCAAAAGCATCCCCGCTGCGGTACGTTGGTAATCCGCCGATTACGCGTAAAGCCACAATTCAGAAGGAGAAAAGTAAGAAAAATAAAGGGAGGTAATGGCCCATAACGTGCATGTAGAATGCGTTCTGTATGCCAGCTAGCGCGAACTGAAATATACACGGCATCGTCAATGGAACTATACTGAAACGAAACAACTAGAAAATGTGACAAGAAAAATAGGTTTTCATCTTGTTGAAGTCTAAAAACGCTGGCTAAGTGGTCAAAGACAATGCGGAATCTGCCTTCCGGGTGCCGTCAATAAATTTTATGGCATAGGCTACAGCAGAACTTTTTTAGAGGCTGTAAAAACGCGTTGAAAATAAACTGTATGGTTAGACATTTTCACTGTGAATGCAGGCGGTTTACAAGACGTTTGCAATAGTTTCTAGCACCCATATCCGCAAATTTTGTTTATTTTGTTCAAAGAAAGAGGCATATACACGCTATGTCTAAATGCTAACAAGTTGCCATGTTTTTCCCAAGAGCGTACGCTTTTGTCGGATGTCGGTAGTACTCAGTACGGCAGGCCAACAAGCCTCCTTCGGTCGTTCGCTGCTCGGCGTGCAAAATCTCGGCAACTTCCTTCCGCTGCTCGTAGATAGAAATAACGCTGCAGTTGTGGATATGTTTAAATGCAACTTTGACTGAGCCTGCACGTCGGGTAGGTTGCAAATAAAGCGCGATAACTGTTTATTAATCATGCATTTTTATACGACTTTTGCGCATGCTGCGCGCGTCCTATTTTAGGCGAGTTAGGCTTTGATTACTGTTTTACAAAAATTGAGCCTTATGCGTCAAACACCGTCGGCCAATAAAAAAGATGTATTAACAACATAATGAACTTTCTAGGAATTGTAGTCTGACTAAACACTACCTAGCTACCCATTGTGCTCTGCACAAGTGTCATTATTTGGTCGGCGATTCTAGCATATTAGGACATGGGAATGAGACGCTTGATAAAAGAGGCGTTTTCAGTCTACCAGGAAGTTCTTGAAAACTGTGTTCTTGAAACTGTGCTCCACTGCTCCAACAGAATTTGAGTGTGAACTTATCAAGGATGGATAATGAGGCGGCCACATTTGCTTTAGAAAAACCGAACATATAGCATGTGCAAATGCTGCAAAGAAATAAATTTGAACGTATGTCACAAACAGTGTTGAATTTACGCTTCGTTTTTACCTGTGCCCCCTCGTTCTTTTCGCCGATAGTTATTGCGTTGCGTTCAACCGCACCAGACTTGCACAAGCCTGCTACACGCAGCAAGCTTGATATTGGCGTCAGCTACTGTTATTGAATGCTCGTTCCAAGAATTCTGAAGAAAGTGCGCCACGCTTCAGGCTTGTACCAGGGAGACGCAAAACAATGCATTGGCGACGCAACATGTCATCGCCGAGACATGACTGCCCAGTGTTGTGACCGTGCATGGTCCGAGCTTGCGCGCACTATTGTGCGCCTGTGGGCATGGTATTGATATGTGCTGTTGGTGCAAGGGCTCTAAGTGAGCCTGTTCACATGAATGTTTTTGTGTGAGCATGCTTCGCTTTGTCGTGACCCTACAACTGCCAAGTTGGCCCTGTCAAGGGAACGTCAAGAAAAATACAAAGAAACGTCGCCCTGTGAGAAATAGCCGGAAGTGCTTTTGTTCAACTGTTCACCCTTCCCGTCGAGAAGCGCTATTGTCCAGTGAGGAATGCCTATTGTCCAAAGGAGACGACAGAGTGACACGTCCACTGACGTACAGGACAAGAAAGGAGCAAGGTGATTACGGCCATTAGAGGATTTCTCGGGAATGCAGGAAATATTTGCAATTGCCGGAAAGGGACAATGCTGGGAGCAGTATGCGGCGCGCACGTGCACTTCGGTTTCTGAGAAGGAAATCCACTTGCCGGAACCAACATAGCGAATCTTTGCAGAAGAACCGAAATTTACCTCCTCGCCGTTCCCAAGCTCTACCCGCCAACAAGTGATCACTCCCGACGAAACAATACTGGACCAGTCAGTGCATCAGACCATCAGTGCAGTGATGTGATCGATTGGCTGCCGATATCTGAGGGGTGTGCCCTGGAACTGATTGGTCAGCATCTTCAGAGAGGGGCTGGACATAGGGGGATTTAAGGACGTTGCAGAGCACGAAATGAGGCTCTGAACCCTGGGTAAACGGCACATCCAGACGCTTCTCGCTATGAACTCTTAACGCTTGCCATTTTGCTGATATACCCTTTTTTTTTCATGTAAATAAGTTTTCTCAAAGTGCCATTAAACCTGCTTGTATATATTTTACCAACTTCGAAGATTCAATCCTTCATCAACCCGGAGTCTCTGCCCGCTACCAAGTGAAGGCCGGGTCGACTTAGTCCCAGCGTCACGACACCAGTGAGAAATATGCTGAACCGAAGCAGCGCCAGCATTTGGTGCCTGTCCGCATTAGCTTCTGTCTTATATCATACGTCTTACATGCAGGCATTATATATCTTGTGCAGTCATGCAGATATTGCGGAATTGTTACAGGTGCGGTTGAAGGAGGGTATACAAGGCGGTTTAAGTAGGACGTACGTTCTTTTTGTGTTCTCTTATTTGCTATGTGTGCTACAGCGTCTTCCGCGAACGATGGGTTTGGCCATGGGATTCAGGGAGCCTTAATATTGCGTGATAACTCGCGAACCGACTGGTTTTTATGTGGCTAAGTATCCACGCAGTGCAGAACAATTGTAATAAGTTGCAGTTGCGATTGTGGGATTCCATTGACATTTCTCCAGTAGTCTGCACTCTATATTAAGCATGGAATGCTTTTAGCTGCTGTTGTCGGCGACATCGAAGTGACGTCGAGTCAAAACTGACAGCCAACATCGAGATATCGATTTACGCCAATACGTGCACCAAAACGGGAACATCCCGGCGCCGAAAGAGATCTAGGGAGTCCGAATTTGATCAAATTGCTGTCTAACATTATTTGAGTATGCTCAACTCAGTGGTAACTTCCAGATTTAGGGGCCATCCCCACAATTTCCCTGGGCTCCCGCAGGGAGTCCCTGGACTCCCAAATTTCACATCATCTGAATTTAACAAATATTGATGTCTGACCTAATTTTACTCAGGCCAACTCAGCGGTGGTTTTCAGATATAGAATAACCATCCCAAAATTTCGGCCCATGAGACCCTTGAAATTTGATCTCGTAAAAATTTGAGAAAAACTTGGTGTCCAACTTAACTTGTTATGGCCAATTCACTGGTGGCCTCCAAAGTTAGGTGGGCTACAGTCAAAATTTGGCCCACGGGACCTTCAAAATTTCATTTCGTCCGAATTTGACCACACGAAAAACATGTTGAGTGCGTTTTCGGGGCGGTCTGTGAACGTCCTGTTCTTACCATGAGCAGGTCGGTGAAACCGCTTTCGGCAAATAGTAGGATGCGCTTGTCGGGTGTGCGCAGCACGTCTTTCACGGTGCGGATGCGCGGCGCTTCCGTTTTCACCATTAGGCTGGCGCTCATGTTGGCCGTGAAGAAGTTCATCACGAAGAAGCTGCATACCAGCCACAGCCACAGCAGGCCGTTGAACGGCGCGTTCTTCTTTCCGTGTCCAGTGTGCGAAGACGCTGCGCGCAAAGGTCGCACTAAACATCCGAGAAAGTTATTACGGTTAATAATTAAAAAGAAGGAGAAGTGGAAGGAGGAAAAGCGCGGAGGTTAACCGCCAAAAGGAGCCGTTGCGTTCTCACGCTAAATGCGTGATACGCGCCACGTCCTAAATCTAGTTTCAAGGTTACGAATGGCACCTGTGGCCTTGGCAGCACATTGACACTGGGAGTAAACACATGACACCTTACGGATGATTCTAGCCCGATACCATTGTGTAGCGAATCGCACATTGTATCCCGAGGATATTGAAGCTTTATTATTATTATTATTAGTATTGCCGATGTCGACGCTCAGAATCAAGTTTTACAAAGGACAAGACACGTCAGCTACACTTTTGCCAATACGGTGCTAACTTTTTTTTAAAGCAACACCAATTTTCAAGTGCCAACATCAATTGTGAAGGATCAAGCAGGGCTTTGTGCGCATTATTACGCACATAACACTCTCACTTAAGTGTTCACAAACTGGAGGAACGACAATGTTTGTGTGTTCGAAATACATTCGAGTCTTCCACTCAGTGTGGTGGCAAGTACCATATATACATTATATACACACACGCTATATCGCAAAAACGCTTAATTAGCTGCGCTCAAATATCACGTTAGGGAGTATCGTAATTGTCTCTAGAATTTCTTGTTTGAGTGGTTGTTCGAACGGAAAATTGCGCTTATTGTTGGCAGTGGCCGGAACAGATTTTCTTGCTTGTTGCAGTCTGATGCTCAAGAAAGTCGATCGCTATGCAGGCAGAACTAGCAATGCATAGCACGTCAAAATTAAGGCCGAGCAATGCAAGAAAGCGAGCCAAGTTGTGACAAGGAAAACCAGAAACGGCAGTCAAGGCTAGCGAGGAAGGTAGGAAGCCAAACAATGTAAGCAAACAAGCAAGAAAAGACATGCAGACAAATAGTTAATGCAGGCAAAGCAGGCAAGGCAGGCAAGCGACGGCGGAAAGCCTTATATTCTTCTCTTTAAAGCCTCCGAAAAAGCGAATAAAGTGGGGCTGGTGTACTGCACCTCTCTGCATGAGGCCAGAAAAGTAGAGAAAGAACATGCCGCTCCATGCGTTGAATCGCCCCAGCGAAGTTGCGCGCTTCGAATCGCCCACATAGAGAAGGTAGATGCTGACAGCAGTCAGCAGGATCATGTACACGAACATCAAGAACCACATCTGCACAGGGAATAAAAGCGATTGCCGCTAACGTTATATGAGAGCATCAGCGTAGTTTAAAACGCATCTCGATATATAAACTGCGCGCCATTTTCTGCGTCTCAACATTCCCTTACTCTGACAGCACGGAACTGATGATTTGTAACGAACATGTATGAGGCCTGGAGATCTGCTGTTCTTGGCTCATTGCTCTGTTTTTCTTTTCAGGATATACGTACGACCTACCGATCCTCGTCTCGCCTCGTAACATTAACTGCGTTGCCTAAACGAGAACAAATTCCACCTTGGTGACCAGATTTGTTGCACTGCTTGGGACAGCAAACTGAGTTTCTTGCGCTTCAGCAAATATCATAATCGTTCAGACCGAATATTTGGAAATTGCCGATAAAATGCGTGCGTTGCCCTTGCTGGAGAAGAAAATTAACAGGGGGAGGAGAAGTACAATTACACCCCCCTCCGTGTTGTTAAAGCGATGAATGCATTTTTTTGTTTGTTTGTTTTTTTCAGTGCAGACCGCTAAATATGCCAATGGTGAAAATGAGGCCCTGTGTCCAGGAATGGTCTACAAGTCGTCTATAGGGTTGAGCCTGGTTAAACACTCTTTAGCCTTCAAGCACACTAGCGGGATAAGAGCTAGGAGAGATAGCTGCAGGTTGCGGAGAAGCTTCATAGACAGCCAAGTTTTTTCAGGGGTTATTTAGGATTTTTGTCGAAGAGCATTCAGAGAAGAAAAGGCGGCTGTGAAAATTAGTTGCAGCGGCGAGATTAAAAGCTGCTGGATATATGTGGTCAGTTGCGGCGACCAAACTGGATTAGGTGGAGGTCTTTGGGTAAGTTCTTGTCCAGCAGTAGACAGCAAGGCGATAGTGATTAAGTAAATTTTAATTTCTTTGTTGTAATCATGCGCTGAGTTGCAACTTCTACTGCCGCATTGAAGCAAAGTTCTGTGCCGTGTTCTTTCTGTGTTGCCTTCGCCTGCCAACACACGATGTATGGAAAGTAATTACGCCATCGGAAACTTTCCTGATTTACCATCGAACTTTTCACCTTCATTCAAGTGCGTTACTGAGACGAACTCTTTGTTGAAGTTCACATGAAAGTAGCTTTGTTGACGCGTCATTTTGGATATTTTGTGGCTGCAGTTTGACACTCACCTGGATGTCGAAGGAGGAAATCTTAGTGAATATTTGAGTAGCGAAGGGGTGCTCGATACCGCATAAGAAATTGAAAGTGTCCACCATGTATACGAAGCCATTTGGGAACTGCATGGCCGTCCCTGCTGTCAGGACGAACGGACCCACGGCTATCTCGCTTTCCTGCAGAGCGACAAGGTTGAACGTGGCAGTGATACGATGATGTACTACTGCGAGCAAAAGTAACAAACCGCCGTCAGCGTGTGCCTAACCATTGCCGAACTGCACACGGGCATTATCTGATGAAGCACTCCGGTTGCCGAGGCCAGCGCAGTCGGCCACCTGACGAAGCAATGACGGGCAGTTGGTCGGTCTCGGTACCAGGAGTGCTCTGATGGCGCCCGCGTGCAGTTCAGCAATGTTTCTGCACGCACTGGCAGGAATATCTCACTTTTGCACATAATAGCACGTAAGCATACGGCAAAGTTTAAGAAAGGGGTGTTCAAATGACTACCCTGCCTATAGTAGACCTGCTGCGCACCTACAGGGCAGGACACAGCTACCAGCTACTTAATTGTTCGAAATATAGCTTGCTATAGACGAAATATTGTCAACTCCCCACATGTTAGATCGTATATATCGAATTATTGCTCGTACCGAAAATTGGCAAAATCATCTTGATGATCTTAAGCGAAAGCTCTACTGTTCTCGTTTTTCGAATTCCCGTTCAGCGTAATATCAATCCCTGAAAGCACGACACTCACGTGATCACTTTTCGCGCCTGAAACAGGGTCTGCTTCACTGCCTTAGGCGTGTGCCTGGAGCCTAGTCGCTTGGTGCGATTACAAAATTACGTAAGGAGGCGAACGTGAAATGCAATTGGTGGTAACTTTTCGTTTCACGTACCCATATCACACCTGAGGCCGCTCTCATATGCGAAAAAACCGCCGTTCAATAAAGCCAAATCTACAGTGAAAAAATACTTTACCACATGGCGTAACGATTGTGCCACGCGACTTTTTAAATTTCCTTTTCAAGCGTCTTGCAGATGTGTTTCTACCTAAAGAAATTAGGAGGACGCTTAAACCTCCCCTTTATACAATAAACGCGATAGCGCATTTAACACCGCCTTTTCATTCCGCGATTATCTTTTCAGTTTGCATGACCGACTGCAGGACCAGCATGCAATCGGAAGTGTACACCTTGCTCAAAAGTGGAGAGACCACGCGCTTTGACAAAACTGCACGCCAGCTTTTTCTGACGGCGAAACGGTTATTTCTATGTTTTTCCTAGGGTAGCCTCACTAATATTCTTGCCATCTTGCACAAGCAAATTTGTCAGCCGCACCTTTATATATAGAAAAATATTAATTTCAGCGGCTTGTGTGGTCTCTCCACTTTTGTGCAGATGTGTACATAGGTCGACGGTTCGAAACCCTGTCACCGACTGGCCTCCAACTTGATGCTAAATGGTAATCGAAATGTTACGACGCTCTCTTGAATGGTGCACAGAGAACGGTTACGACACAATTTTGTTACGAATTCATGTGCGCGTTTTTTTTTTTTTCGACACGTTTTTCTCAATTTCGGGTTTCGGCGACGGCGAAACGAGCTGTGTTCAATAGCGCGTAAAATGATCGGTTTTCGAAAGTCAGAAGCAGAGACGGACTTTGCGAAGTTTTGCAGTGCGACTAGGACGTGCTTTCTGGTGCTTAACTGTCCTGCTTCGCCAACGCTGTGAAATGAAGCTGTGGCTCTGTGTGTGTGTGTGTGTGTGTGTGTGTGTGTGTGTGTGTGTGTGTGTGTGTGTGCGTGTGTGTGTGTGTGTGTGTGTGTGTGTGTGTGTGTGTGTGCGTGCGTGCGTGCGTGCGTGCGTGCGTGTGCGTGTGTGTTTGTGTGTGCGTGTGTGTGTGTGCGCGTGTGTGTGTGTGTGTGCGTGTGCGAGTGCGTGTGCGCGTGTGTGCGCGCGCGCGCGCGCGCGCGTGTGTGTGTGTGTGTGTGTGTGTGTGTGTGTGTGTGTGTGTGTGTGTGTGTGTGTGTGTGTGTGTGTGTGTGTGTGTGTGTGTGTGTGTGTGTGTGTTTTCAGTTTAATGATGCACTTAGGGCTGAAGAGTGCAGCGTCCATCAATTCATGTTAGTTGTGTGAGAAAGGAGCTTTCGGGTGTACGCATAAAAATTTTCATTTATAGCATATCAGGAGGGCGCTGCGGTCGCCGACGGGAGGGGACGTGCTTCTCATCGGCCCCTGCTATTATGCCAATTAACGCAGTGTTAATTTACAGTTACCGCGATATATTTGGTACCAAAGTGTGCGCGAAGGTGCGGGGCATCGACCGGTACCAGTTTTGACCAAGCGGTACGTGATTCTCCCGATTTATGAGGACTTTTCTCTGGTGCGGTGCGGACTTTTCTCTAAGCCTAACGTCGGCTTACCACGAGTACGGCCACCGGTGGCGACGGGCCCGGCCGCTAGGCCTAACCCGGCGACAAGTACGACCAAGATGGCGTCCGAAATGGAAGTGGCCACGTCGATGGGAGACAACATGACGTCAGCACCGAGCATCGGCAGTCTCGGCGGGCGTACGTGCATTGAAGTTCAAGGAGAGGACATTACACCGGAAGAAGTCGAAGGCTGGTCGGCCTCCGGAAAGCGCGTCAAGCAGATCATGGCCGGCAAGGAAAACGGTGAGTCCGCCGCCATTACTCGCCAGTCTAGACCCAAGACTAGGGCCAGCTTTGCTAAGAGAGTTGCAGCCTCGGTAACGAAAGCGGCGAGGATGCCGATGGACATGCCGAAGGAAGACACTAAGATAGTCATGAGACCACGGGGAGGCCTCAACGTAGCGAGAACTGAGGTTTCAATAATTATGTCGGCCGTCATGACGGCGGCTCGAGTAACGAAGGAAGAAGCCAAAGCAGACACCATCTGCACGAACGCGCAGCAAAACATCATCGTGGTCAGCACCCCGGACGAGAGGCGTGCCACTCTGTACTCTAAGGTCAAAACCCTTAACGTAGGAGACAGGACATACGAAGTCAGCGCCTACCGAACGGCGCCGGACGGCACGGTCAAGGGCGTCATCCGAGGCATAGCCGTAGACGACACCCCGGAGGAGATAGCCGAAAACATCGTGAACCCGTGCAACCCCCTAGCGGTGCAGGCGCACAGAATCGGCAATACAACCACGGTGATAGTACTCTTCGCAGGAGAGAAAGTACCGAACTACGTCAAGTATGGCTCGATATTAGTCAGGTGCGGGCTTTACCGCAAGCACTTTGACGTGTGCAGGCAATGCGGCAAGATCGGCCATAGAAGAGACGTATGCCCGAATCCCAACACCAGAGTATGCTTCGGCTGCGGAATCTCGAACCCCAGCGAGGATCACAAACGCGAAAGCAAGCCCAAGTGCAGGCTCTGCGGGGGACAGCATCCAACGGGCGAGAGGGAATGCAAGAACAAGTACAAGATGCCGTATGTGCTCAAAAAACGGCAATGGGAACGCAAGATGGAAGCCAGGCAGCAACAACTGGATCCGAAAAGCTTTCCGCCGCTGCGAGAGCCGTCTGCCGAGAGACCCCACGGAGATTCGAGGCAGCGCGACAGCAGCCGCAAGAGGGACAACAGCAAGGGAGGCAGGAGCGCCAGCCGCCACAGACTGTCGCAATCGGGGGAAAGAGTCGCCTGGGCCGAAACAGTCAAGGCAAACATGGCAGAGAAGAGACAACCACCGGCGCAAAACGCCACGAAGAAGTTCCAAGAAGAGAACGGGGTGGTAATAAAAGCCCTAAGAGACGAGAACGAGAAGCTAAAGCAGAGAATCGCCGAACAGGACGCAACCATCAAGGAAATCAACGCGAAGCTAACGACATTAATTGCGATGCAGCAAAAGCAGCAGCTACTGCCGAAGCCCGCACAAGAGAGGAAACAAGAAGAGATAACCGAGGACGAACCAGAAGTCGAGGTGGACCCGAGAGCCACGAAAGCGGCGGGACCGGCTCCCAAGAGGAGAGCCATAGAGGGCGCCAAGGAACGAAAGACAATGGAGAGAATCGAAAAACAGGACGACAGACTCGACCGTCTCGAGGCGATCAGCAAGGGAACCAACGAAAGCCTTACTGCGCTCGCGCAAACGGTTCAGCAGATGACAACGAACATACAGAGCACGATCCAGAACATGATGGCGCAAACGCAAGCACAGCTGCAGACGCAGATACAGGCACAAATACAAGGTATGGAAGCACAGATCATCGCCAAACTGCAGCAATCATGGACGGGACAGCACGTACAGCAACATCCACACCACCAGTGAGAGACCTCTTGGTCTGGCACTGGAACTGCAACGGCTTTGCCGGCAAGAGAGCGGTGCTGCAGCAACACTTGCAGCAACTAACGAGGAAACCAGACGTCATAATGATTCAAGAAACACACAGCGAAGAGACGCCGAGACTGCCGGGCTACCGATCGCACGACAGCCCGCCGAGCAAAAGGGACACGTCCAAGGGCAAGGGCAGAGGGGTCTGCACCTTCGTTCGGAAAGGGATCACCTTCGTGGAACACGAAATGATCGGCAGAACGCCATCGAACACTGCACGGTGGAAGTAATCACGGGCAAGAAGAGGAAGGAGAGCATTTTCCTGGTGAACGTCTACAGCAATTCGTCCCACGGACAACAGAAATTCAAGGCACTGCTCCACAAGGCAACTTCAGTCGCGGGGAGCAATACGCTCGTAGTGTGCGGAGACTTTAACGCTCCGAGCCAAGACTGGGGCTACCACAGAACGACGGTCAAGGGGAGAGAGCTGATGCAAGACGCTACCGACGTCGGACTGAACCTAATCACGGATCCGGCCTTTCCCACCAGGATCGGCACATCTGTTACGAGAGACACAACTCCGGACCTTACCTTCGTCAAAACTGGCGGAGGATCAAGAGAAGCGAAATGGAGAAACACGGGCCAAGAGCTGGGCAGCGATCACTACATCGTGGAGGTCGTCGTACCGCTCGAAGGCCAAGGCAACACCGGCATAAGGAAGCATCGCATTACGGACTGGGACGCCTTTCGAAAGGCGCTACCCGCGGTGCAAGAGGACATTACGGACATCGAGCAATGGGCGGCCAACGTCGTTGAGACGACGGAAGGAGCCACCAAAGAGCTAGAGACGGACGAACGGATAGACAAGATGGACAGTCGGCTGGCCCACCTGATAGAAGCCAAGCAGTCCATAAAGGCGAGGTGGCAGAAGCGACGAACCAACCGAAGTCTAAGGAAGAAGATCGCCGAGCTCAACAGGCAGATCGAGGTCCACTGCAGGGTGCTATGCACCCAACAGTGGAACGAGGCCTGCAACGAAGCCGACGGACAGATGCACAAGGGCAAGACGTGGAACATGCTGCGGCACCTCCTCGACGAAACCAAGACCAAGGGCCACCAACACAACAACCTGGCCAGGATCCTACACAAGGCAATCTGCGAACACGGGGAAGACGAGGTCAAGCGGCGCTTGGACGCCAAGTACCTGCCGACCACCCCCACGGAACGACACCCGGATTACCAAGGCAAAGAGAACGAGACGCTAGATCGCGACATCCAGACCTGGGAAGTCAGAGTTGCCCTGCAGGATCTCAATGGAAGGTCTGCCGCGGGTCCCGATCGAGTGACCAACAGAGCGCTCAAAAACCTCAACGAAGCGACCATCGAAACGCTCACGAACTTCTACAACAAGTGCTGGCAAGAAGGAAGGCTACCCAAGCAATGGAAAGTAGCCAAGACGATCCTCATCCCCAAGCCTGGCAGGCCGCCCAACATAGAGAACCTCAGGCCGATCTCGCTCACTTCGTGCGTGGGAAAGGTCCTCGAGCACGTTCTCATGAACAGGTGGCAGCGTTACCTGGAAGAATCGGAGTTTTACGCAAATTCCATCATCGGGTTTCGGAACAAACTCGGGACGCAAGACGCCATGATCTTACTGAAGAACGAGATCATCGACGATACGACGGGCACCAAGGACAACAGAGCCGTACTCGGGCTGGACTTGCAGAGCGCCTTTGATAAAGTGAGGCACTCGGCTATCCTGGCCCAAGTATCCAGGCTAAACATGGGCAGGAGGACATACCAGTACATCAAAGACTTCCTGACGGAACGGACCACCGAAATCTGTGCGGGAGACCTGCAGCTCTAAGAGAAGAAGCTGGGCAGCGTCGGAACTCCGCAGGGGTCGGTAATATCTTCAACCTCGTGATGATCGGGGTGGCCACCCGGCTAGAAAGAGTAGCGGGAGTCCGGCACACCATCTACGCCGACGACGTTACGCTATGGGTACCGGGAGGAAGCGACGGACACATCGAGACAACGCTGCAAGAAGCGGTCAACGCCATCGAGGAGCACCTGGACGGGTCTGGACTCGTTTGCTCTCCGGCCAAGTCAGAACTGCTGGTGATTCCCCCGAAAGGATCGGGCAGGAAAAGAAAGAACATGGAAGTCAAGTACGAGCGTCCCAAGATCACGGTCAAGACGGCGGGAGGACAAGTAATACCGGAGGTCGAGAAGATTCGAGTACTCGGGCTGCTCATCCAGCGGAACCGAGCCAACGGTGAAACGGTCAACAAGCTCGCGGGCAAAGCGGCTGCGGCAATGAGACTCATGAAGAGGGTGTCCAACAGAAAAGCGGGGATGAAGGAGGAGAGCCTGACTAGGCTCGTTCAATACTTCGTAGTTAGCCACATAACGTACGTGGCCGCCTTCCACAACTGGAGGCCGAGTGAACGTAACAAGATAGACGCCACCATACGCAAGGCGTATAAGGCGGCACTCGGTCTCCTCGGGGGCACGAGCACCGAAAAATTCATGGCGCTGGGAGTCCACAACACGCTGGACGAAATAGCCGAAGCACAGAGAACGGCGCAACTCGAGCGTCTCTCTGAAACGAGAACCGGAAGACAGATACTGCGGGACCTTGGCCTCGAACCGAGGGAAGGCAAGCAGCAGAAAGACGTACCTATACCAGATAGCATCAACAGAAAGCTCAGGGTCTTCCCGATCCCGAAGAACGTGAACCCCGAGCACAACAGGGAGCGGAGGTTGGCGAGGGCCAGGGCTCTCGTAGACCTCCACGCCAGAGAAGAAGGCGCCGCCTACGTGGACGCGGCGGAGTATCGAGGGAACACCAACGCATACGCGGCGGTGGTTGTCGGGGCATCGACGGGTGCAACGAAGACCGCGGTGAGCGTCCGGACTCGAGAAGCGCACCGGGCGGAGGAGGTGGCCATCGCCTTGGCCGTTTCCGACCCCGGATGCACTACAGTGTTGTGTGACTCTAGAACGGCAGTGAAGAACTACGCCAAGGGTAGGGTATGTAGTGAGGCCGCGCGCATACTGCGCAAGGCCGAAGACATCGGACGCAAAAGTCCTGTGGTGATCAAGTGGTTTCCGGCCCACATGGGCAGTGACGTGTCGGAACGCGGAAACGTGAACCACAACGAGACGGCCAACTCGGCCGCGCGAGGACTAACCAACCGCGCGGATGCAAGCACGGCCGACTCGGAGTCTTGGTCGCGGCGCAGTGCCAAGGGCAAGATGACCACCTTCAACGAAATAGTGAAATGGTACAGACTGAACAGACAGACTATGCCGCCACCTCACCCGGGGCTTACCCGGAAGGAGGCAGTGTTATACAGACAGTTACAGACGGGGTCCCTGCTCACCCCGGTGCTAGCTAAGCACATGTGTCCGAGTGTGCACGCGAGCGACATGTGTAGACTGTGCACGAAGGAGAGAGCCACCGCGGCTCACATCCTTTGGGACTGTAGCGTAAATCCGCGCGAAGCCAGCGAGAAGACGACGATCCCGCCACAGCTAGAGGCTGCAACGAGGAGCTGTGATCAAGAGACCCAACTCAAGGCCGTCCAGCAGGTCTCGGCAGCTCTAGAGAGGCAGCGACCGAGCGAAACCGAGGAGAGGGGGGGCAGCACCCCCAAGAAGGGGGCGGCGGCCCTCTCGAACCCGCGGAAGTAGCGAGGGACGTAACAAGACCTCAAGGAGCACAACGCACGAGACTGACGTAGTGGCCGCGTCACGGTAAAAGCTTGTCTTCCCTGCTTGGAGGGAGCCTAACCGATTCTGCAGGCATTTTAAATAAAAGTTGTTCTCTCTCTCTCTATAGCATATCATATTTCGCATCTGAAAGAGCTAATTTTAATACGGAAATATTTTTGCTTGCGTGTACTGCGGTAGCAACAGTATACCTAGTATGATGGGCAATGACTTGTTCCAAAGCACTGCACACGGCGGTTCCGAGGCAATAAGCCTGTGTCCGTTTCACTCAGTTTAAGTGTTTGCCTATTTGGGGACATTTCACTTCTTGCTAATGATAACCTCAAAAACATCCAGAACAGTTTCAGAGGGTCAACTCAAAGCGTTTACGTGTCAATACATCCTGACAAGAAAGAACGGAGAAACAAAGTAGGGAGGCACTGAAGCCCCGGCTTGGGTATGACGTGATAACGCTACCTGAGTTATCGCGTCATACCGTCTAAAGATACATACAGTCGATCGCTGATATAATGAACTCGATGGGGATCTCAGAACAGTTTGGTATAACGATAATTCGGTGTGTATAACATGGCAATGGTGAGCCTTTCTGTAAACCTTTTTACCATTTTATTTTGTACTCTTATAAATTAAACAAAATATAAAATTAATTGACAGGACTGAAGCGAAGTGCTGCACGCCGGTATACCGTCAGCACACCGCTCACCGCGAGTGCGTTGCTCCACGAGGCATACGCGTGCGCATCCACGCCGAAAGTTACCTCCCGCCAGGTGTCGAAAAGGAGAGTGGTTGCATCTCCCCGTGCTGGGAGAAGACTGCACGGGCAAATATATGTGGCAGGGAGAAACCGAGGTGTCGTAGTTGGCACTGCTCGCATCTCGAGCCGAGCGGCCTAAGTGTAGTTGGAGTTGAGGCTCTCGTCAAAGCTGCAGTGGAGGAAAAGCTCGCAGATCATAAGATGTATAAATCTGATGCTGGTAGCTATAACAGCGAAAAGAACTATATTCAAATTATTGTACAGTTGATTTGCGTGTCTCCTCCAGCCGTGAAACAGGCAAGTTAGAGTCGCCTGCTTCACCGCATGACACGTAGAGCACCGAAAGCCGGCTTTCTCGTATGACAGCAGTATCGCGATAACAACAACAGCAACAAAAAAAGCACGTAAGGTTGAAGGTTTCTTTTAAGCGGACCCGACGATGAGCTCATTACAGGTACCTTGGGCTGCGCGACCGGCCCTGCCCCATACGCGAAAAGTGATCGCAGGAGAGCTGTTAGGAAAACCGCCCTTTGCAGGGTCACAGTATGCAATTCGAAATAATGAAGGCCCGCAGAGCGAGTGATCAGTAAATAAGAAAAACGGTGCTATAATTTTCTACATAATTTTCACGGGGATATTCTGAGAGTTTTATATAAGCAATAATTCGATATACCCGGAAAAGACTGCATTACGTGAAAGACCGCACAACATTCACATAAAAACATAAACCTCCATTGTTCCCAAGCCGTACAAACGTGACTTGTGTGACCGAGTCGGTAGCGTCTCTGACTCGCACACCATGGGTTTGAGCACCACTCCCAATTTAATTTTCTCAACAGTTAGTTTTAAGCGAAATTAATTTCTTTAGAAAGCTTAATTATTTAAGACATGCGGTGACGTTTTATTCGCTGTACATATGATGTTCTAACCACTTTTTCTGTCACGTTTCACGTGAGTGTTGTGGGGTGTTTAAAACTTTTCGCGAATGCGATGGACGCTGACTGACAGCGTCGAGTTTTCCGCTCAACAGACGCCTTAAAGCTGCTGCTTTAAAAATTTCAGTGTCAATTTTAGTTTAAAAACATTAGAGTGCCGCCATAGTCTGATCTCACCCCACAGTTCACCGAACAATTTTTCTCAACTTTAAGAAAAACGGCTTACGTTCCTGTCCAGGTCTCCAAGCATGCCAGCCCACGATCCGTTCAGCATCCGGTAACCCCACTGGTTGTCGGTTGGCATCTTGGCGACGTACCTTGAACAAAACATTTCCAGTGTCATGGTGCCACAAGCATTTCACACGTTCTTCTAAACAGTGGAAAATAAAATATGTTGGACAGGAGCCGCTAGTAACAGGATATTAATTATGTAAAGCCATGCTGACAGTCGTTTGGTTACAATGTCTCAGCTTCGTTTGAGGTTGCTCAGGTGGTTTTCTTTAGTAGACTCTTATAAAAGACTACTTGCCCACATATGCCTTCGGTCGGACGTACCCGCGACTTTTGCACGATGTTATTGTTCTGCGGTGAAACTATCCTATCAAAAACCCCTCATTTCAGTGGTGATGTCAACCTCGCAGGCATTTGGTTGTAGTGCATATTGAAACTGTCAGAGAACACTGCTATTGTGGGGTGAAGAAGACCCAATTGCAAGTGTTTGGTGGAGCTGACATAACGGCGCCCTGACTGGCCGCTTCTGGTTTAAGATACGGTGTCGCAGCCCAGTTTCAAGTAGCGTTTTGATTAAATCATTCGTTGGTGACTAAAATAATCCTGCCCAACATGCGAGATCCCTGTCGTCACTCACTTGAGGCCCATCGACTCCGTCAAGTTGCCCATGAGCGCTCCCGAGACGCCCCACAGGCGGTCTTGTCCGTGGTCGTCTTTCACGTAGATTACGTAGGGGGGCCACTGCGTCGCCACACATTTATGATGAAAACTATACAAATACATAGATTACCGCATTCCATAGTACTGAGAAAAAGTGGTTACCAAAGACATTAAGCGGTTGATTGTTATCGCAGTTCTAGTTGTGCATAGTGTGTATAGTTGGCAGTACAGTTTCGAGCCTCGCCAGGCCGAAATTGTGAACCACCCTGGGAGTACTGAAGATTGAGTCATACATATATTTGTTCCTCGGATCGTGCAGAGTGATGCGGTAGCCAGCTAAATACCGCAGTGATTAACGCTAATCGGAAAGCCGATCAACAGCGGGGTTGAAACCTGCCTATTATTCTCCATCGCAAGCCAGACGACACCTGGATGGCTTGGCGCTCTTTCGTTTGTTATTCCGTGCGTTCAAGCAACCAAGCCGCACTTTAGGAAGGAATATGTAATAAAAAATTCAAACACAATTTCGCATTTTCTTACATATTTTTGCCGCTGTATAGCTGAGTGAATTTTGCGAGTCTCACAGTCTACGCAGGATAACCAAATAAAGGAGCTAAGTGCGCACTCCAGCCGATGTATACCAATGGAGAAAGCAGGCCGGTCGCTGTTTGGCATTATGTCGATTATTTTGATAGCAAAGAAAGCCCAACCGGAGAAAAAATCTTGACGTTCGGCATCCCGCGTCATCTGAAATAAAATTCGCTGATTGGGTCGACGAGTAGTATCCGAGCTGAAGCGAGATGCATTCCAGTCAAAGTTAACGGCAGTGAGCTGTACTGCAATCGTTTTATGACATAATAACTAGTAGTTCTAACAGCCCAACGAAAAGCCTATTGGATACTTGAAGTTACGAAAGCATGTGGCCGACGACTGCTGATTGGTTTGTACTTTCGCAGTTGTGTTCTTCACATTTAAGATCTCCCTTTTGTTGCCTCTAGCATTCATGTACTTCTATATCATGGGCCCACCCCGCTATAAGGTCTAGTAAAGAAACAGAGTACGAACATCTTGCGCACTCGCCCGTAGTTGCACAATACTTCGGTGCCATTTTCTACACTCCTCTGCGAAACGCCAAGCCGCATTTTACGACCTACGGAAATACCATTAAAAACCTGAAAAAAAAAAAAAATCGTCCGCAGGTATCTTCTTGGGAACATTAGGCGCGTATTGTGGAGTGGAATCATAACACGTAATAAGCCCAGTTCTATTATTCGGCTAAAAGAAGGTTTACGTTCTGACGTCGTCCTTTGACGGTGGAGCTGCTGGTGTCGCCCGTCCACGGCGTACATATGGTCAGGCAGTATATGCGCATCATCGTCCGGCAGAACAATTTGACGCAATAACATTGCCACGGATTCTTCGCCCCTTTTGCCTTTTTTCTTTGCGAAGAAGTAATTGATTACAAAAGAAATGTAATCTAATTACTCGAAACCTTGCTGCTGAAAACGTAATCAATCATATCACAAAACTACACAAAAATGCGATTAATTTCAATGAACAAATTAGTACGTAGTAATTCTTAATTAACACTTCGTAAATGCATTGGAAATGTCCTTGAGATCTTTTTATTTTTTATTTGAAGCCTCAACGATAATTTGACAGCGCCTGTCTCGGAAATCTCCTCTGGAAGTGGGGACAAATTCATGGAATAGGAAGAGAGAGAGCCTTTATACTGCGTAAATACCGATTTGAAATAATCGTTGAAAGCCATGCACATTAAATCATGATCGCGCTCACCCACGACATTTACTTTAAATGTATCATGTGATCATTTGGCTAGAGATATGTGCCTCCATAATTTCTCCCGAGATGTGATCATCGGGTTACATTTTGAAAACTTCATTGCAATTATAAGAAGAAACATTTGAAAAATTTGTCATTGGTCATTCACAGTGGAATTTAAAATTTATAAATGGGTCATAGTGAATGTCAAGCGTATCAACATATGATTCACCCTATGCGCGACAAAAATGAGCAAAAAAAGCATCCAAAGTTTGCATTCATCAATGTGAATACAGCAACTTTGTGATCCGAAATACCGCTCGTTACATAGCATTCGACGTTTTTTTTTGATAACCCCATTTACAAAAATTAAATCAATGGTTGAACGTGAACATTTTCGACTTCTAGTAAAATTCTTAAATACCTGAAGCAGGTCAGAGGAAATGAAAATATCGAGCATAATTTGTTCAGTGCTGTAAGTAGAATGCGAAAACCCAGTCCATTCTTTGTTTGGTAAATTAAAATCGTCAGTCAAGATCAGCTTTATTATTCGGGTTTATATTGTGCTCTCTATATTTTTTTTTTTCGATTTAGTAGCACTTCCACGGAGGACTAAGATGACCTGTATACTGCTCCTAAAATGTAACGAACATCATTTTTCTAAAATTACATTGAGGAAGCGTTCAGTGTAGCGGCTGATGGCTTCACGAGGCAAAATTGCGAAATTAGCGACGACAACTTTGGAAAACAAGTGCTGCAAATTAAAAATTTTCACTAATGCACTAACAAGCTGCACTCAATAATTGCTCTTAGAGAGAGTTAACGTTATGGCAATAAAATTAGAAGAGAAATAACGCAACAGTAATCGACTACTGTTCTGTAATCTTCAGTTACTTTTTAGTGTAGTAATTGACCACGGTAATCAGTTGCATTCCAGAAGGAGTGGTTGCAATTGTAATCATTTACATGTTTCCTGTAGCATATGCAACACGGACATATGTGCAGCATACCATCATATTTGTTTTCGGGCTGCATTCCATTCCTCTTACTGGGGATACAGAGGTACACGATGTCCTATGACTCACGCAAATACTTGGCGGATAATTATGAAAGAAGCTATGGTTAAACAATGTCAGTGCATTAGTTTCGAGTTCAAAAATCATGTACTTACCGGTGTCGACGAGAAACGCATGGTGTGGTTGGCGTAGCGCTTTCTGTAGAGGGGCCACGTGTTCGGCTGCGGTATAGGCACATATGCATGGACAGTCATGGCCAAACATTTGCGGGATGCAGATTTCTCATAAGAAATTCCTCGCTTCCAGCCAAAAAGGCCAGTTAAATGCATAGGCACATGAGAATACGTGTGTGCTCCATCCACTGGATCGAATACTAACCCACTGGCTACGGAGGCAACGCAGAATTTTTTTCCCCTGCTAATTCGCATGCCGCAAACTTTGTGCATGACGCTACACGTTGTGCAATACATTGTGTAGCTAAGCGCCACCTATTGAGAAATGCGGTGGTCAGACACGGAGAAATGCTAAATAATGGAGGCCATATCTTTCTTGGAGCGTTTTGACAGAACCACAATGACTTATAGCAATGCGAGAAAGCTATCTGGCCAGGCGAGGAATCTCACAGTATAGACACACATAGACTGACTTTAACCTGCTTAAAAATTAAAGATATCTTCAAAAATATTCTGCTGAACTCTAACAGGGCCCATCAGGATATAACCTAGCTTGAATTGTCACCTAATTTACTGTGTGGCCTTCAAATCATTTAGTGTGCTCACAAATACACTCAAAGGATCTCCCAAGTCAAGCATTGAAACTGTGTGGGCCGTTGCTCTGGTCGAATAAGCTGCTTAACAACGTAACTAATGCACTAATTCGTCCTTAAGGCCAAACAAAAGAACATTTGTGACATACATTGCTGGTACGAGACACTAAAGCGATTGATAGACGGTTCGACCGACCGATGACTGGCCGATTGAGTGATTGGTTGATATTACGGTACTGAATTTTTAGGGTCAGGGTAACCCTTTGTGGACGTATCCACACAGAACAAATTAGATTATGTAGCTGTGCTATTTGAAGAAACTATAGCAACGAACACCAAGTAAACGCTACATTCGTAGAATTCGAAACACCGTGAACAAATTAAACGGAAGCACGCTTCGAGGCAGAGCGACAACTTTCAACTGATTTTGTTATCGCCGCCGGAAATTTCTAAAGCATTGAAGAGACTAAGACGGGAGAAGAGGAAAGAAAATTAACTGCCGATGCAACATTCCCCAAACGCTGTGTCCTCGCTCCCCGTGCTGCTCTGTCGAATACTGCTCATCCGCTATACATAATTTCCCTGCCTATCAAGTGTCCTTACATCATCGCACCCTTCGTCATACAGGCCTTATGATGTTCACGGTATATTTCATGACGAACCACTTCGGTGACAATCGTGGCTACAGTCGGCGCAACTGCGGCCGCGATCAAACTATACAACGCTCCCGAAATCGTGCCTCACCGTATTTGGAAGCTACAATTAAAGAGCCAGCATTTTATTTTTTAATCTCTGTTGTTTATACTTTCCCAGTGGTGCTTGCTTATTATAAAGACTCGTGTTTCACGGCCTGCAAAATGCGACATTAAAGTGAGGAGAGTGTAGCGCTGAGCGAGTGCAGCTGAGGAAATGTATGGGCCGGCGGGGAAGATTAAAAAAACAAAAACAAAAGATCACCGAGGCAAGTCAATTTATACCTCGCGGGCAAGGCCCGGTAGGTTTAAACACTGTACCCTATCGGTAAATGGCGTTTTATTCGTTTCGCGGCCGGAAGCTGGGTTACTGGCAACGGGATTACAGCGTCGTACTGCGGCCACGGCGCAAGGGGTCGATCCCGTGATTTTGGGCTAAACGTCATATTGTAATTTTAAAAATTAAGATGAATGCGATGATCTTGAATTGGATCAGTGCAGGGAGTACCACTGTCTTCTGTAATGCCTACGTATTTCCTGCCTAGTTTCATTTACAGCTAAAAGAATTGCTGCGACAGAGTTCCTTTTCGCACAAATTTCGAAGTAGTGGTTGAATTGAAACACAATGATGAAAAACGGCAATGAAGCGTATTGATGCTTACCATGTTTTCTCTATAGTGCCAGCAACACAATCGTCGTCAAGCTCGTGCGCGTACCAGGTATATATCGCACGCAGGCCGCTATGGATTCTAACGGAAAGGTCACATAGCGTCGACCTGGTGATATCTTTGAAGTCGCTCGAGACGTGGGAGGAATTCGCTGGTGCCCGTCAAACGTCTTAATTTCATTTGACTATGTTTTAGGTTTAGCAGCGTGCTCCAGTTTTAACTTGTAGACTTTGGGAAGATGCATGCTTTCCTTATGTATATCCTAATGGATCGCGCTTTAAGCCTTTACCGGAATAATCAAATGCACGAACACTTGACGCTCGGGTGCGGTCCGTGCGATATGAATTATGGACGATCATACGAAGACAACAGCCCAGGCAGAATCGATGACAGTGCCCTGTTCGATGCAAATCTTAACGGTTCTGAATGAACGAATTAGACATGCTCTCAGTCCAGGTGAAGACTCAACATGCTGCGCACGCATTATTCGAAAAGTAAGATATTACCCGAGAGTAAGAAATAAGATATATATATTAATAAGTAAGAAACAGGCCGTGGGGGAAAAGCTGCCAGAAAGTGCGCATCTGAGTCGTTTATTCTCAGACAGGAGAACGAAAAGCAAGGCCATAAGCTACATGAAAAACTGCAGTCATGCTTCACGAAGACACCCGCAAATTGAGTACAAAGGCCTTCTAGCGTCCAATGGTCGAGATCCGATGCGCTTTGTCCCGGAAGGCCCGCCTTTTGGGGAGTGCAATTGTCGGAGGGGCGTACCCTCAAACAGAGGTGGACAAATGCTTCCCGTCTTGATTTTCCCCCTCTCCCTCGAAATTCATCTTTTGCCTTTCCTCATCACCAAACTCATTTCGCAGAATTCCCTGGTCCTGCCTTGCTTTCACCCTCACTTTGTCCACTCTCACTCCCCAGTCGGAACAAACCACAGAACCGTGTCAAAAATACGATAAAATTTTCTGTAGCTCTGCCGTAATGTGGGAATTTTGTATAGCTCGATAGTACTTTTCTTTAGTTCTGTAGTTGTTTTTTGTAGTCTGTAGTTCTGCAGCACTTTTCTATTGTAGCGGAGGGAAATTTTGATGCTACTAATGAAAGTTCTTTTGTCACAACAGGTTCACTTTCAAGAATCGCATAAAAATCCTGTTGAGAAAGAAATTTTTTGTAGCTTTCCCGACTGATCCTCATCTCGCAAAAAACGACCACACAACCATATCCTCACAGTCATAATTTTTACTACATAATATGTGTACCGGCATAATGAAATCATTTTTAAAAATTCACAGTGTATTAGCCGAGTGCAGTTTTACGCTCAGAACGAAGGTCGTGATCAAGGTGTCTTCTTCAATGACATTTGCTTTTAGATGTCCGCCGAAGGTTGTTTTGGAAGGCGATTGTCTTGGAAGGCGATTTCAATTGTGTCTTGGATATCTTTCATAGCAGCACACAGCCTCCTACTCCTAGTCCTAGAGACTGGGACAGGCGGAAGGCGCAGTTAGGCGCTAAGGGAACTCGTGGAGGAGATAGATTTGGTCGATGCATGGAAGGTATTCCGTCCGGGCAGCCAGGGATGACTTGGACCAGCAAGTGCCTTCATAGCAGGCTAGACCACTTCTATATTTCCGACACTGGCTTCCGGCATGCATTGAATGCGGTCGTTCCCCTCGGAATTGAGTGACCATATATGAGTTGCTCTCTGCTTAGCACGTGCAACTCTGATCCCTCGCGCGATGAGAACTTGGCGCCTCAACTCGCGGCTCCTAGTAGGCCATAAAGTCTCTCTTCTTAGAAGTTCTCTAAATCCAGGTCAACATGGCGCTAGCATGGGATGTCAATAATGCTAGAGTACGTGACTCATTCAAGGCTTTAGTATTAAGGCTGGTATGTGAAGAACGCAGAGATGATCATCTTCGACGTGATCCGACTGCTCTTTAAGCTCCTCTCGGCTGGCCGTAGAGTCACCGAGGCATTGGCCTCAGTACGCTCAAAACTTCGCCATTAGTTCAACGTTGCTAGCATAGCGTCTGAATTAGGATGTGCGCTGAGCAGTGGCAGATGGAACATTGATGCAGTAGGCCCCTCCTTCACCGCCGCTTTGTACGCCTGGACACTTTACTTTCTGAATTGGTAGACTTGGTCACGGGCTTCAGTGTCAATGCGCCTTAAGATAGCATGCCAGTTGTGCTCCCTTTTTTATCAAGCTTTTCCTCAACTGCAACATTTTTTCCTTTCAAAACTTCATCCGAACCGATGTCCATACCAAGACGTCCATTAGACGCTGACTAATTTTGTGCAGCACTTAAGTATTTCCACAGAAATCGCAGCCCATGTTAGGAAGGCTCTACTATTGAGTTCTACGTCAAGTTCAGAAGGCAGCTTGGGGGGCCTTTCAACTAATTAGTGAATATACTCCTGAGTTTAGGGACTTAGACAAGTTCTTAAAGCAGCTCGGGACTTATCACTCACATTTGCAAGGACGAATTGAGACGCTCTTACCTGCGGTTTTGGTATTCCATCGCACTCCTGGACGTCGACTACAAGTTCATAGCCAAAAGCCTGTCCACGCGACTCACTTCATTTCTTCTCGAGAATGTAGGTCCTTATTGAATATTGTTGTGTTTATGTCAACTCATTCAACTCCGCGGTATTGCCCTGCAGGATCTTTGCTCTGGGCTGAAAATAGACACGCGTTACTGGTGTTTTGATAAGGAAAATGCTTTCGATGTTTTTAGTATGCTTATCCAAGTTCTGCAGGAAAACGGCATAGGCCCTGATTTCCAGCACGCGGTAAGGGCTCTATATTCCAGGCCAGGTTCCCCGGTCAGTTGGTCAGGTCGCCCTTCAGAGGCTTACTATGAGAGCCTTGGGGTTAGGCAGCGGTGTACCGGGTCTCCTGCCATCTACCTTTTCGTATTCGAGCCTCTTCTAACAGAGGCTTTCCCGAGACAACATAGCAGTCGATTTCAATTACTGCCAGGCGCCCTATCAGCCCTAGCCTTCGCCAGTGTTGACGACCTGGCCATTCTCGTCCCGGACGAGACATTAGCCCCCTCCATTCTGGACGTCATGGATGTTTACTATAGGGCAAGTGGGGCTAGGATAAATGATAAACCAGTCGAAGAGTGACACCTCGAATTATGGTTGCGCACCATCTAGCACACAGTTTTCTCGCGGCATACTCGTGAGGCCGAAGGTCACCTCCTGGGTTTTCACTTCAATTCCGAAGATATTGCAGGGATTATTAGTCTAAAAGTCAATAAAGGATCGAGAGCAGGTCTAGTGATTATCGGACGCTCTTCACGTCAGCTCACGGCTTGGACTACTATTACGAGGTCCCTACTGTTCCCCGTGTTGACTTTTGTAACCGGCACAACACATCTGTAAGCACGTACACAAAGCTCCATCTGGAGCGAACCCTTTGTCGTTTCCTACGGGACGGAGCTCCGAACTAAGGCTTATAGTGAAACTGCCTAGAGATATGGGAGGCCTCGGCATCCCCTACTTGGGAACCGTAGCTACGGCCTTACACGTCAGGTGTACCTAAGTGGCACTAAGCTCATACATATGCATTTCACTCGCAGTCTGACGTCTTGCTTTTTCAGCCCTCATATCCGCTTTTTCACCCACAGCATGTATTTTCAATGCTTGCACACGGTCCGGCTCTCCATCGCCCTTATACACCCTGACAGCTAGGTGTCTTAAGCGTCTCCGCGATTCAGAAGAGGACATCGACGATGCGTCAGTTCCGCTCATGTTGGTCAACTTCTCACTCGTAGCCTTCCAATTCATTTCCTCCAGCATGAGCTTTCCAGTGTGAGGTCTAGCTGGTAGTATAGCACAGCGGACATTTTGGTAGCAAGCCGGCAGTTTTAAAGCGCCTTGATCCTGCCTGTACAGAAAAATGTCCGTACTGTGCGGAGAATTCTTCGGACATCTTCCACCTGGTATGGGCATGCCAATCAACCCCGAACCTCGCCCCCAAACCCAACCCCACCCGGGAGGACTGGGAGGCAGCCCTGCTCGGCAGCTCCGACCTGGAGAGCCAGAAGGCCCTGGTCCACACCGAGCCAAAACCGCGGCGGTCGCCAATGGGCTCTTGTAATACGGAGCCCACCTTGTGATGGCAAGAGGTTGCCCCGGCTACCTCCCTGCAAATAAAGTTTGCAAATAACACACACACACACGCACACACGCACGCACGCACGCACATATGTCCAGGCGCTCGACTACTGTTCCCAAGGATGCGGGATCGAATCCCAACCTTGGCGGCCGCTTTTCGATGGAGGCGAAAAGCAAGGCGCCCGTGTGCTGTGCGATGTCAGCGCACGTTAAAGAACCCCAGGTAGTCGAAATTTCCGGAGTCCTCCACTACGGCGCCTCTCATAGCCTGAGTCGCTTTGAGACGTTGACCCCTCCCCCCCCCTCCCCCCCCCACACACACACACACACGCAAGGCCATGCATGTATCGCTTTGCCAATCAACATCATGTCTTACACTGTCTTCTTGCGGAAGCTCTTCTTCGTACAGCTGACCCTTTCCAGCTTCTTAGTGTATACCGTATTAGACTGTGCGACATCTGAACCCTTTACCAGGTCGTGTCGTTAACCAGTTGGTGCTCTTGCTCGAGGAATACACATACAAAGTATAGCTGTCGCGCCACGCGACCGTATCTAGCTTCACGGTACCGAACCCCATGAAGTACTTGCGGAGGTACGGAAGCAAGTCTGGTTCCATTCGCAGCAGGTACGTCGCATTCTGGCCGAAAAGAGTTTCTCGGGCGTGTGGTGTCGACCGTCCGTAAACTGATTAGGTCTCGGATGAACAATTTCTGTTCGGCGGTGATTTTGCCCTCGATGAAGCCTTTTGAGCTCTTGCCAGTGTCCGACGCCTCGTTAGCTCACTTCCACGATGGCGAGTCAGGCCACTCCCGCGCTGGGTGCAGTCCACTTCTGGGGTACCACCACGCGGTGGTCCCCGTAACCGTGTAGAGCCCTCATATCGAACACAAAAAACAGCCTTATATCCTCTTAGTCATAGGGAGAGGGAGCTTTGTTGCCAGAGGTGTTGAACGACGATGTTGGTCGTTAGTTGTGTGTAATTCACGGGCAAGGCACTTTCGGGTGCCAATTAAATTCCTTTCTCTTCTAACAACGGTAACCAAACTAGTTCTGCTGAGGGTTCTGTGGCCCAATCTGCAGTACCTTTACTTCGCAATGTTAATTAGTAAATTATGTACTATTTAATTATTGGCTTCCGGATCAAGCATTTAATTCAGACGTTGTAGGTCTCCTTGGAATGCAGCATATTGAAATGTTTGTTATCCTCGCTAATCTTTCTGCTCTAAATGAATAATCAGCCTCATTCCATCGAGTGAGACATCTCGATGAGACCCGCACTAACGTACGTTAGTGCGAATGAGGACGCCTTCGTGAGGGTGCCCATGTTGGCGAGCGCACAGCACGCGTCGCACCAACTGACGTCTCAGTTTTCTTCGGTCGCTTGCTCTGCAAAAATGAACTAAAAACTGCATACCTAGAACAGACGCATACTTAGCATATTATTGAGGAATACTACAAAATAAGGCGTTTTTTGGATGAAAAATTCGCGGTTTTTCTTACACAAATTTGTAAAACAAGCTTTTGAATTATGCGAGCACTATATGTCTAAAAGCAAAAATCAACCTCTTAGAATCTCGACGAACAATTTGTCCCGGGTAATAAGATAGAAGTGGTCACCAGCTGGGAGGTCTTGCATTCCTTTTTTTGTTTTCGGTGCCAAGCATTTCTTCGCAGTGGCAGTTAGAACAACGCTATAATGAACTCCCGTCCGAAGTCACTGATTTCTTTACCGAAATTTAGCTCTGGTGCCGAACAAGGAGGGTTGAAAAATAGATTGCCGGAATGATGTTCCCACTGGATAATATTTTTATGACTCTTTCTTTAGGCAAAAAAGAGTGACACAACTTTATTTGCGTTGCAATGTATATAAAACAAACTGTATAGTACCTTATGCACCAGCACTTCTCAGCCTAGGAAGAAAGACACCCAAAACGTTTCAGGCATACGCGAATTCGTTTTTTCAATTTTTTTTAGTCACAAGGATGCTGTACGCAGCCTCTGCAAAATAACGCAGCCTGAATTTTGACTGTCTTTCCGCCCAAGCTTCCTGGCGCAAGAATTGTCTATGAACATTAGGGTTAGAATTCTTAAGATTTCTTTCTCTGCCGAAGATTTGACCTTTATTGTTTTGCTACAAAAAGAGAACTCTTTTTATTTATTAATTATGCTGGGCGTTCCGTGAGGATTTGCGTTACATTGAAGTTGCAGTATAGTTCGTCTAACTACAGCCAGAGAAGAATTTCAGGCGCGTTTACTCAGCGCCATATAGCAATCAACGCTGGACGGATGATGCTAGATCATGCGGTCTTCCTTACAACGTTCCTGGATGCTTGGCGGGGCCGCATCAGACTGGGTTCGGTCTCGCCTCGCGCCACAATTAAGAGTTTGTTGCATTTACAGGTTCGAATGACACGCGTCCGTGCTTTCCACTGCGTGCTCTTCGCGACACTAACAGGCTGCATATGCACAAAGCGCCGAATAGCCATAATCGATTGTATTGAAGTCATGAGGAAAATCGCTTCTCTAAGAACTAGCTGATATAATAGTCATCACCGGCCCGCTAATTATCTACCTAGTCGCAATTCCTAGTGGTAGAATTGCTCCCGGAAGGCTGAGATTGTTCTTATTTTATAGCATTCATTTGGTATACTAGAAGAGACGGCATATATCTTACACCACTCACGTGAGCTGACAGTTTTGAAAGATTAATGAAGGTCGTGACGGAAACACCCAGCATTGTAAGCGTTACGCTATATTTATGGAATCACGGTCGCCGATCGCGGTCAACCGCATATGCGGGAAAAGAAAACAGGTGGTCTGGACGGAGATGGCTTTGCAGTTGCGGACGAATAATCGTAATGCTCTCACCGACATCCAATCGCAAACAATCGCAAGAAGGCGCTTGGTGCCTTCAGCTATCGGGCCCCTTTTGGGCCCTTTAAGAATGACGTATACTCGTCTAATGCTTATTGTGCTTATTAGATACAACGACAGCGTGTGAAGCCTCATCTCGAGATATATGAATGACGCGCTATGACGGTGCCACATCTATACATGGCACCACACCACAACACCATAAAATTCTAGACTACGGGGTTGAAGTCATTAGATTGACATCCTTGTCGGGAAAATGCAGGTCGACATTCTACACATAGCGCCTGCGTGCATAGCTCGAGCGCCTACTCAGTAAGGCTGCGACGAGAAGTTCGACCACGAGAGCAAGGGCGGCGAGCAGCAGCAACATCAGCCCGAGCAGGAAGAGAGGCTTCAGGTCTTCGAAAAGGAGCGTGCGATGCTGCATGTCATATTTGTCACTCATGCGCAGAAGGCAATCCTCGCCCTTGGGGGAGACCTCCTGGCGGAATCTGTCCAGAAGGCCACTCTCCACGAACCACCTCAACCTGCGAGGACAAGTGGAAAGGTGCGAGGTTTTTGAAGACTCTGGACCTTGTCTACGCGCTCTAATATGCTGCGACACTGGATTGCAGTTGGAGCCAACAGCGAAAATGTTCAGACAGTCCAATGTACAGTCCATCGTTTTCATGATGGCTGCAAGAATGGTTCTAACTATACATATACAGTAGAGTGACCCATATGCGACCAAGAATATATCAAGCGCACGTCGATATAGGTATACCTTGTGCTGAACTCTTTCTCTAGCACCGGGTCGAAATCGGGCCTGGCGTACCAGGCGATCATAAGCGAGGCGAGTGACTCCTCGCTGAAGTAGAAGTAGCCATGGCCAACGAGGCGCTGACATTGGCGCCCCACTTGGTCGTCGAATGTCAGCCGCTCCTGCAGGATGACCGCCTCTTGCCTCAGCACGCGCCGCATGTTGCTTTCCCGGAAGACGTTCGCCGGGTACTCCTCGCCGCCCGTACGCATGATCTGGCTGTACACGGCACGGTACGATTCCAGCTCCGAGTACTGCGTGAGGAAAGCGACTGTTGTATACATCGCGGCAAGGAAGGTTGTTCCTTCGCAAAGAAGGGAACTTCCAGGACGAGCAATCTTTACTGTCTCTTCTTTCTATGAACAAGTTCGAACTGAATTCGGCAAATGCTCTCTAATAGCTTCGCTCTCGGGTCCTTGATGCGTGCTGTTTTGAAAGAGTTTACAAGCCACAAGGAATGCTTTTAAACAGTATAATCCTCCACTTACGACGCCACTGAAGCTACCAAGGTCGTCAAGAGTGGGAGAAAGATCTCTCATCTATCGGCGATTTTGGACCTCAAAGCAGTCGTAATGTCCCCCATGGCTCAAAAGAAGGCGTTAGCAGCAGCCCGTTCTTTTAGGCTCGCATTCTCTGGACTTTTGATACAGTTTAGTACTTGTCGTTGGCGTTGCTTCCACATTTGCCTTTTGTAAGATAACTTTTTTCCCTCACGGCAAGTTAGCGGTGGTGCCATGCGAAAAGCTAGTGAGTGATTCAAAAACTAGAGCGGAATGATCACTGCACTTCATTGATTCGAATTAATTGACCATACACTATAGAACAACAAAAAAGTCTCATCCGCGGCTCTCCCACAAACCTACATAGTACAAGTGCTACTACGAGTCACCCACATACACCGTTTGTTGCGAAAGTTTACGATCCACAGCGTCCTTCTCGTTAATGGCGCGGCTGACCTAATTGCAACAAAGGGCACGTGTTCGTACCATGAGCAAGTCTGTGAAACCACTATCGGCGAAGAGCAGGATGCGCTTGTTGGGCGTGCGCAGCACGTCATTCACTGTACGGATGCGCGGCGCCTCGGTCTTCACCATCAGACTCGCGCTCATGTTGGCCGTGAAGAAGTTCATCACAAAGAAGGCACACACCAGCCACAGCCACAGCAGTCCATGGAATGGGGCACTGTTCCTGACAGGATCACGGAGCGATGACACTGCGGGCAATGACGGTGCCTTAGCGTCGAAGCAGGAGGTCAAAAAAAGTCAATGAATCAAATGAGTCGCAGATCAACTACCCAAACTGCAAGTTCTCTTGGAGGATTCGGGGCACCCGTTTGTTTTTTTACTTGGGGGAGGGCGGGGCAGACCAGGCATTATTCTACTTTCGTTGATATTCGCCTGTTCCTTATGCTTTGTGCAATTATATTCTATATCAGTCCCTCTTTGAGAATTGATACAAATCATCACCAAAAAAAAAAAAAAAAGTTGAGTCAATGGAATTTGGTAGGGCGCATTTGAATCACGCCTTCTGGCATTGTTGCGCCCGAGAGCATTCCCCGATGAGCTGACACACTCTCGTGGTTGTTTTATGAGGTGATGGCTGCTTCTCTCGTACAGCTCAGATAAAAATAAAATTAGGCAAAAACATTTTTTCCACATAAAATATCTCGCTTGGATGCATGGTGGTTGCTCCTATCCCCAACCAGCCCCCTCTGAACGTATACAGCTAGCAGCCATCCTTCCATAAATGTTTCACAGCACTCATGCGACATCATATAAAAGGGAACATTATTTCACAGGCTAACTGATCCCGATACCCCCAACGACGAGTAATTAAACATAAAAATACCGGAAATCAAACAAACGTCGCCCGCGCAAGGTAGGGAAGCGCTAATAACAGGGACCTCGGAATAGAGAAGGAAAGGGTGCACGCGCTCCCCCCCCCCAACGTTTCTCCTGAAAAAGCGCCCCTCCCCTCTCCTCGGCCCATAAGTACTCGTATTCGGATTTCACACAAAGGATTCAAATATTGGACGTTGTTAATTTATTGCTCTGTGGAGCTGGCTTTCGACATGCTGGTTTAGAGCGTTTCGCACTTGAAACTTCAAGGCTTTTCTGAGTTTTCGCGTGTGCGGGACATGACTCGTTTTCAGTTTTAAACTCCGTGAAACACGGTAACTCGAACCACCTTTGCAGGCTGAAGTGTCCGAAACTATTTTGCCCCAGAAGGAGCGCAGCGGGGTTTGCGGAGCCTCTTCCAAGAGCACACCCCTGTGAAAGCCGGGCGCCAGGCCGGGGGACGCTTGTACCCATTTGTAGCCTGTCGTGAAGCATTTCGTTTGGGTAATGTGGACCAATCACGTCCCAGCTGAAGCCGCTGACTGACTGACCTCTGTTCATGAGCATTCTAAAAGAGTGCGCCAACGCTTTTAATACAGTCGATCACTCTTGATGCGTATGCAAATATAAAGAAGCCCATTTGAATGTATGTTTAATATTCGCAAGAAATGCGTTTCTGAAGACATTTTAAGCCTTTACGAGATATTGAACAGAAAAATGAAACAGACTCGAAGCATTTACCTCTACCCTCTCACCACTCACAGCATAGTTCCCGAGTCCCAGGGCGATGAAATCTATTTATTAATGACCAAGAGCAACTGCACTGCTGTCGTGACGACAACGCATTCCTATGCCAAAACGACGGAGGAGCTGAAATGAAAAACCGCACAGTGTTCATGTATTTAGTTCTGGTTAGACCTCGTCTTCTCGTCATTACAGCTGAAGTAGCCTGAAACCTATAGTCTGGCGCTGTTCAACACTGCACTTTAGCGCAGTCATGTCTGTCTCATATCTCGGTTGTACTCGTAATTTTTCACTGCTGTTATTGAAAACAGTCAAGTTGTAGTGCTCTACCTCCCTTCACTTGTTGTGAATTCTTCACATCATGCCGATCGCGCTTCGCTATATCTTATCTCATTTTCTTTAGTGAAGGGTGAAGGCATCTGGATTGCACGAGATGCCAAGCCAAGAGGAGGGTAGCAGTGGCATCGGTGCACGTTATGGATGTTATCCTGAAAGACAGGGGTTCCCCTTGTAACTGCAATTAAAGAAGGGGAGGGGAGAGGGGGTTCAATATTCTATGTGGGGGGGGGGGGGGGGAGGACTATGATAGTAGAAGAAACGGGGTAGTCATAGTTAGTTGTCGTCATCATAAAAAAAATTGAGAGGAATTAAGGAGCTGCCTTCTGAAGAGTAAAGCGGGGGAAGTGGGGGGAAGCGGGGGGAAGCGGGGGGGATGGGGGGGGGGGGGAGAGGGCGCACACTTACTCAAGCTGTGTGCAGATAGATTATTGCTCGTAGTTGACGAGGTCTGGTGACCGCTGCATCACCATGCTATCTCCAAACCTGCTTTTACCGCCGTCACGGCATCCTAGTTACATTTGCAAAGGCGCTATACGTATCGTTCAACAATAACATGTTTCTGAATTGGAACTTTGTTGAAGTTTCGCCGCTAAGAAAATAGAACAGCAAAATGGATACTCGCGACACCTCTCTGCATGAGGCCCGAAAAGTAGAGGAAGAACATGTCGTTCCATGTGTTGAATCTCTCCAGAGGTCCGACAGCCGCGCGCCTCTGGTCCCCCACGGACAGCAGGCGAAGGCTCACGGACGTGAGCAGGACCATGTACGCAAACATCAGGACCCACATCTGCACATGAAGTAAACGCATTTCTAAAACCGAAGTGTTCGCTTCTTTATCATTCATTCATTCATTCATTCATTCATTCATTCATTCATTCATTCATTCATTCATTCATTCATTCATTCATTCATTCATTCATTCATTCATTCATTCTAGTCAATTCCATTACATCTCCAAATAAGCTCCTCTAATTATTCCTATCCTGTGGTATCAAAGCCAAAACACGTATCATACAGCATCACCGGCAGTCTACATTATTGTTGGACAAGTTTATTGACAAAGGCACAATGTTTATTTTCTTTTTTTAAATTGCTACGAAACTTTCCCTATATGTTTGCGCACTTCCGCAATGTACCTGCCAAAGCTTCAGGCGCAAAACACGAATCGACATTCTAGGCACACATCTTTAATTCAAGGACACAGCCAAGCTGCTAGTTCAATACCCTTACTGGACTAATTATACTGCCGTAATTACAAAAAAAAGTATTTTACTTCGCGGCAAGAAGGCTACGTTTTATAATTTAAATACCACAAGCGGGCTCTGTCACAAATATTTTCTGTTCTCACCTGGATATCGAACGCCGACACCTTGGTGAATATTTCTGTTGTGAAAGGGTGCTCGATTCCACACATGAACTTGAAGGTGTCGATCATGTAGATGTGGCCGTTTGTGAAATGTGCGGCTGTTCCAGACGTCACTACGAAAGGACCGACGGCCAGCTCACTCTCCTGAAAGACGACAGAGAAGCTTTGTGCTAAAAGAAAGTAAGGTACTGGTTCACACATTTCTCACTCAGGATGCATGCGCTTGGCAGACTTTGAGCTCATTCGGGCGCAAAATGAAAAAAAAAAAAAAAAAAGGTAACAAAAAATAAACGCGCTAACAAAGCACAAATCGAGTAACTTATCTACGTCGACTAACTTTCGTTCTATTACCTGCACTTGTTGCAAACGACTAGAACACGTCATTTTAAATATCCACTAAGTTTACAGAAGATTGAACTTACTCAGTTCGAATCAGCATGGTTTTCGATCTGGTGTTTCTACAGTTATGCAACTCATTGAAATTGTTCATAATTTAATTAATGCTGGACATTAACAGCGAATCGCAAATTGATATAATAGGCTTAAATTTTTCAAAAGCCTTTTATCGCGTGTCACACTCTAAGTTTCTATATAAACTAAAGAATTCATTTGCAGATTGTCCGATCCTTAGTTGGATAAGCGATTGATTACCTTTCACATCGTTACCAGTTCGTGCAGCTTGATGACTGCGCTGCAGATACGATTTCCGTTCTTTCCGATGTACCCCAGAGTTCAACGCTTACTCTGCTTTCATTTCAACTCTACCTCAACGACATCACAGAGGATATAAGCTTTAATGCTCGCCTATTTGCAGACTACTGCGTGATTTATAGGAAAGTAAAAAACTATGAGGACCAATTAATCTGAACAAGATCCTAAGCCGCATCTCGCAATGGTGCCTTAAATGGCAAATGGTTATTAATACAGAGAAAACCGTCACTATGAGAGTTACGAAGAAAATACACCTTTGTGTTTTGAGTATCGATCGGTATCTAGGCGTATCGGACACGTCTGATCTTAGCTGTTCAGCGCACATTCGTAATGTCGCTAAAAAAACAAACAAATCGTTTTTTCTGAAACACTCACTGCGCCATTCTACACCGGCCACCGCGAAACTGGCATACGTCACTCTTATTCGTCCTGTACTTGAATATGCCAATATAGTGTGGTTCCCGTACGGAAAAAATGATGTGGATATGTTAGAACCTGTTCAGCGCAGGGCTGTTCGGTTTAAATTAACAGTTACCGCCGCACTGACTCGCCTGCTTAACACTACATCGCGCAAGCCACACTAAGAAGGTACACCGTCAGAAGTTCTTATTCTTATTACTCGAAAATACTTTTAAGATAGATCCCTCAGACTTCTTATCAAGGTCAACCGTTCAAGATACACTCGCCATAAACACGCTTTCACACTACAGGAATTTTTGTGCAACAACAGCACGTTTTTTTGTATTCCTTCTTTCCACTCGCAATGGGCGAGTGGAACGATCTTGACCCAGAAATTACACAAAAGAGCTCACCCGAAAACTTCACCCAGTTTGTGGAAGCAACGTTATTTCGGCCAAATGAGCAGTGAATCTATGTACTAAAACTTATTTCCTGGCAATGTTCTTTATAGTTCGAGTGTTGTGGATTGCACCGCGTGTGTGCCCATCTTCTATGCATCTATGATGAAACTCCAAGTTATCTATTTCTAGTTTTATCTACCTACCTTCAGGTTCGAATTGTACCTATAGGTCGTCGATTCTGCCGCCTTGTGTCATCTGTTATATTTGTTTACCCGTGTCATTTGTTTTTGTACTCACCTCTGCTACAATCGATCTGACAGTATATTGAAATAAAATAAATAAATAAAATGATCAGTGCATTCTACATGTCGCGCCTAGGGTCGGCAACCCACTAAATTGTAGCCATAGTTCCCAGTTTTCATGTCAGTGAAATCGTTTCCTTGCAGTGAACAACGCGCATTAAACTTCACTTTCTTGGCAACCCAGATGTGGACGTTAGTTGTTTCTATATTTAACGTGATAGCATTAAAGGCCTCATTCTCTGAAAATTCGGCGTCGGCTTTGGCGCTGTGAACGAAAAATCACGAGCGTGGCGTTGACAGGCGCTAGCTGGCATCTGTCTGACATGGCTGCATACTGACTAGACGCAGGGTTGCCTGGCGTTACGTTTGGCAGGAGCTGCCGACTCGGGCCTTTCTTTTCATATAAGAAAATTTTGTTTTTTTTTTATTTTCATTTATTCATTCATTAAATTTTTCTTTCAATTCATTTTCAATTCATACATTTCATTTTTTTTTTTTTCATGGTACCCTTAAGCCGCGCAAGGCATATTCATAGGGTTTGGTTATAAAGCGGGTCTTTATATGATGGCTGGTAGCTTACACTATCGCGTCATACCCTTAAAGGAGCGTTCCCTATATATATATTTTTTTCTACATTCACGAGTTCGCGAGTGTTTCTACTCCTCCTCCCCTTCTTTTCGTCCTTCATTTCAGATGTACCTTGAGGCTGCTTTGTGTCTGTTTGCTTTGAGTTAATGGTCTGTTTCTGCACTTTCACCTTGGCGCTGTATTAAGCTGTCTAATATCTGCGCACTGTTTTCACCGTTTTCAGTAAGTCGCACACCGACTCAATATTGCGGAGACAAGCGCTACTTGAGTTTATAACGGCAGTTAAAATCAAGCATCTAGCACATTGCCAGTAAAAGGGCTTACGTTTCTGTGCAAGTCTCCTAGCATTCCAGCCCAGGATCCGTTTAGCATTCGGTAACCCCACTGGTTGTCCGCGGGTATCTTGGTCACATACCTTAGGAAGAACATTCCAAGAATCAGGAAAAGAATAATGTCAGATTTTTTTTTTCTATTTGCCTGGAAAAGAAAACATGGCTTACAGGTACGCAACGTGATGGTTAACACAGAAACATAATACCATTTGCGCTGCAAGTGTGCGACCACTGCTGAAAATCCACAAGCGCGAAATGTGATCTTTATTTCGGCTGAGACAAAGCTGTGCAGTGCTCCTAGCACAATGACCTTGGCTTCTAGCTTGAAAATGAATGCTTGGAGCCCTAATAACACTAATAGTCTCACATTAGGAACAGCGGGGCTGAAGGTAGCACTTATAATGGAGGCGTCACTGATATAGTTATTAATCGTATAGTGATACTAAACTTCTCAAATACCGAACTTGCCAAGAACTTGCCAAGACAAGAAAATTTATGCGAAGTCCACATCTTCGAAATTATTAAGCGATAGCATATGCAGGTCTTACTAGCCACTTTTATTAGCATAGAGCAGATATTTACAGACGTGGTGCGGCCTTCTTTCTTTATTACCTGTTTCAATTTATGCACCGTAAATTTTCATCAGCAGCTAATTTTCAAAGTTTTCTTTTGGTATTTTTGCACGCTTTCTGGTGAAAAATAAACGTCTGCAGTGAAGATTCTCTGGGTGTACGCCCTAAAAGATAGGGCGGAATTGTAATGTGCAAAGCATTGTGAACCAGCTCCTAGTTAAACTATAGAATCTCTTATGACAACATGAAAAAAATATATATTAAAATTTGTTAGCGACGACAGTAATAGGTGAGACAGCACGAAGGTTAAAAAAATACGTTTATTTGGGGGAAATGTAACATTATAATAAGAATGTAATAATTATAGAGCAATAAAACATTATAATTGGTCATATAGAAGCAATTAAAATATGTACATTAAGTCGACGTTTAAAAAGCCGACGCATGTTTGATATTATTCTATAAAGAATTCTAGAATTTGATGAAAGGAAATAACACAGCTTGATAGAATAGATAGAAAAGGTAATTCAATTACTACCCCAATGCTACCCTTTTTTCAGTGCTTACGCACTGGCAAGTCTCACAAGGACGTGCGCATTCACACTGCAAAACCCGCCTCTAAACGAAAAACACTGAAGGCCCGAAGTTGCTCTACATCCGGATGCAAGCTCAGCAATGAGAAATCAATCGGAGACGTCGTGGTGATGATGTGGCTTTCTTTTTTACATCGGGTAGGCTCAAATTTTCACCCTAGTCGTTATTTGAAAGTACCTGGAAGTCGAAGAAATTGGAGTCGCGGAGAATGAAAGTAGAAGAACTGAGATGAACAAATGAAGGTGGTCTTTCATCTCGCAGATATACTCGCTGTAAAGGCGTTCCTCAAGGTTTGTCTTTTCCCATTTTTTATTCAATATTTTCCTTTCTGCAATACCTAAGCGATACGATGTTCGCCTGTACTTCTATACGCAGATACTATTGCCTTCTTCTCTTCGGCCACTTATATTATGCCACCTTATGCCTTCGGCCACCTTATATCATGCCTTACAGAAATACCCTAACCGATCTTGAATCCTGGCTAGATACTCTTTGCTTTACTCTAAATGTTAATAAATGTTTCATTCTAGCCCTTCTGGTAAATCAATCTGTTTCTGTTTCGCCCTCATACCATCAAGACCCTTTATTTCAGGTTAATACTCTCAAGTATTCGGGCGTTTTCTATGATTCCTCATAGTTGCAGACCTTATATTGGACATATTAAACGTAAAAGGGAGCGCGCCGTGGGTACTTCGTCGCATAAGCCATAGGAGACATGGAATGAGAAGGTCTGCTCTTGTTATGATTTATAAAATGTATGTGCGCCCTATTCTCGAATTTGGCTGCGTATTGTTTACAGGCTACGCTGCTTACAAGCTTCGACCACTTCTCCTGAATTAACGGCAAGCATTGCAGCTTTGGGCCTTCTTAGTTTTGTGGCAACAAATGTCTTGTACTCTGAGGCTCGGGTACTTCTTTTGCACTCCCGTTTCCAGCAACTTACGGTATAGTCCATTCTAAAATTATATGATTCTTTCCTATCATGTTCACAAACTATTTTCATTACTCCACCTAACTTTTTTTTTTTCGCACTTATTGGTCTCGCTATCAAAGACCTCAGGCCATATATGTGCAGTCGCTTTTATCGCCGTTTTCAGTAGATGTTTGCTCCCTTTCACAAGCCAGTTCTCGTCTATTTCACGTTAATTTGGTCTATGATCACATTTACCCCAATCATGTCAATACTTTGCCACTGTCTACCTTGGTTTCCATTTTGGACGAACACTTGCAACATTTTCAATCATATGTTGTAATTGCCACTGATGCTTCACAGCGTGAGGAAAAAGCGGGGGTTGCGATTTTTTCATCTCAACTTGATTGGGCTTTTTCACTCCGCCTTCCTGATTATACCTCCATATTTATTGTAGAAATTTTTTAGCTATTGTTTTAGCCACCCGGAGAGTTTTTTACAGCACTGCAACGTTACTGCGGTGACGGGCGCTCTTTTTGTACTGCCTTGACTCCTTCAACTGCATCTTCTTTGCGTCGGCAGTTCTGTGACCTCGCGCCTTCTCATATCCGTGAAATTAGACTTGTGTGTGTTCCCCGCCATTGTGGCACTTCAATGAAGGAATTCCTCCGAAAACTTTTCCTTGAAGTTCCTTGCAAAAATTCATCTATATCCTGGACTGTTCCAAATTTATTTTAGTTTGGCGCGACCCAGCTAGGCTTTAGCAGCGGGTCTGTTCGCTCCGCGGTGCACAAATTTGTTAACGCTTCTGATAGGATTGATTCCCTACTAGGTGAGAGAATTCCGCTGTTCCTCCTCTTCGAATTCTAATTGAGTTAAAATTAATCGTTTCCTTTTATCAGTAGGGCCTTTTTTCTGTCGTATTGCATATTTATATGTATTAGTGTATTTTTTAAAATTCATATCAAACAGCATAATGTCCATTTCTACTGGATTTATGTGTGACCAATCCCCCTCGTGGGTATGTGTCATTATCTAAGGGCACAAAAACAACAACATATGAGGGCGGTGGGGCAATTTATACTGCTCGGGCGCTATCTGCTGAGGCAGTGGCGTACATCATTTTTTAGCAGGTTCCGATGGCCGCCGCATGTCGGCGCCACTACGCCAAGTAAAAAAAAAAAAAAAAAAGATACGAAAGATCAAAATGCAACATGGACGCTTAGTTAAGTTTTTCATGATTCCTACCTGTATAATTGCACACACACACAATAGCATTCAATCATAAAATGCCGCTTTACAGGACAGATCACAGAGTCAAACATCTTGTATTGACCAGGCATCTTTTTGGCACAACAGAGCTCAGATAATACCCACGGTGATATAGGGGCCAGCGTTATAAGTCATATCGTAAACGCATTGTTCTCCAGAAAATCTGGCGTTGCGACGAGAGAAAATATTAACGAGCATGGCCCTGGCAGGCAGTAGTCGACAGGTGATCACCTGTCGACTACTGCCTGCTTGCCACATGCCATGCTCTGATTGGTCGACGGGACGTATGACGTCATAACTTAGCAGTAGCTGCCAAATCGGGTTGCTCTTCTCAGATGCGAGCCGAACCCACCGAGACCGTTGGATCCCCAGTCAACGTCAAGGCACGTAGCTTATGCTAACGACTATTTTTGAAACAATAGAGGCACAAATTAAGGGATTGGTGAATAAGAGAGTAGCAAAGGACATGTACGCTAACGATGCCCAAGCAAGAACCTTTAACTCCCGAGGTTTTTACTAACTTACTGCAGACTATGGAGTCGACGCACATGCATCATGCATATCGTCACTTACCTGAGGCCCATGGATTTGGTAATATTTCCCATGAGCGCGCCAGAGATTCCCCATAGGCGGTCCTGTCCCTGTTCGTCCTTCACGTAGATCACGTAGGGGGGCCACTGCGGCGCAAAACATTTGATTTATGATGAGGGCAAGAATCTAAAAGTGTTTAGAGTTTGTTACATTGCTCGCACATGTAGGGGCAGGTTGTTTTCAGTTTAGTTAGCTCGAGCAATAACAACATCAATAAGATAAAAATATTACATTTTACAATTGCAGAGTTGCAGATTACCGTAGAAAGCGTCGTGGTCAATCGCTTTGGATAATCTTACTTCTAGTGAGGTCATCGTCTGCGCGAAAACAAGATACACTCAAGAAATACGAGAAAATACCTATTGCAAGCGCCAGCTCTCGCTCGCGAGTTTTGTTTGCAGTCCAACTTTATATAGAGTGAAGATATGCAAACTTAGGTCGACTAAAAAAAAAAATCTTTGAAGCGACCATCGAAAAATCGCTACATTGTGAATTAAAAATACCAAAATTTTACAATTCAATGGGTACTAAGCTCAATAAAACTAACAAAATTTCTCCCGAAGTGAAACAACAGGGTGTGCTCTGCGGAACAAAAAATAGGGTCGATTCGTATTTATTTGACATGTTTTCCCATTTAATTAGTGAAGGCGGAAACACGTGTATGTTAGCTAGTGGGTGGATTCATGTACGCAGAGTTTTTCTTGCGTTTTAATTCCCCGAAAATGCGATCAATGTCAGATTTCCCTCTTTTGTAGCCTGCGTCACATGCTTTTCGGTATAAAAAAAAATAAAGCGGAGTCCTTTACATACCGATATTATTTAGTTTGAATCAGCTTTCGAAGTATACCACGCGCAAGGAGCCTGTGTACTGTGCGATGTCAGCGCCCGTTAAACAACCGCAGGAGGTCGAAATTCTTGGAGCCCTCCACAAAGGCGTCTATCATAGCCTGAGCAGCTTTGGGGCGTTAAACCTACGGAACTGAACAAGTGCAGACGAAACGCTGCTTGACGCTTCAGGTTGCGCAAAATTAGGCTGCCTCGATAGTCCCGCGTTTCTCCATTCAAGGCAGTGACACATCGCGCCCCGCCGCCATCTTGGTACATCCACCACATAGGCTTGCCGTCGCGATCAGTTTCGCGCGGCTGGAATTGTTAACGGCGCGCTTAAATGGCGCCGATTTCGCTCATGTTTTAAGAATTATCGGCGTATGGCCATTTAGGGCCAGTTTTCAGCGAACGGGAGGCGCGGGGCTGTACAAAGGCTGTCACCACCCTCAACGGTGGCGCTGCTATCGAGGCACCCCAACGCAAAATGGAGTCTCTTGCACGATTTTGGAATTGGAAAGTGATGCGAACACTGAACAACATGAAGGTGGTCGGAAGTTTGAACGATGGCTTTATAGGATTAAATGTCCGAAAGCGATATGTTAAAAAAAGAAAAATTTTCAATTTTGCTTTTCTTCTGTGAAAAGAATGAAATAATGCATTGTTCTTGATATTAATGGAATAAATAATTCATCACATGACCTTTGACGGCTACGTCAGCCATTTAAGCCCCCATTAAGGGCAATATTTGTTTAAAGGGCACTTTGATCGAAATTAATTCGCAGCCTTTATCCTGGCGTATACATAGCCCCTTTCCCAAGTGTCCCTTCGAGTCGTGAAATATTACCAACTAGCCCCCTCCCAAAGTTTGTAGTGATGATGTTTATAGACGTACTACCTGTTCGCCGTGCTCTGTTTTAGACTCCCTTCAAGAGACACCTAGTTCTCAGTAGTTGCTGCTCTAGCAACACGCAGGGCATATTGTTCACTACATGAACTTGAACTCACCGGTGTCGACGTGAAGCGCACCGTGTAGTTGGCGTAGCTTTCTCGGTAGAGGTGCCACGTGCTCGGCTGCGACGCGCATTGCCCAAAGAGAAGAATGTAGCCGTGTATTTTGTTGAATAGAGCAACAGTAACAAGACGGTTACATGCTGCACATGCTCAGTTGGTGTTTGAAACCTTTTATCTGCATGCGATATATGCGACAATGTTGTACAGCTGCCTGAGCTGACTTTTTCTGTCCTTAAGCATATGTGCTTTCGTTAGTAGTCCAAAAAACCTACGGTTTCATCTGCATCTACAGTGCACCGTGACAATAGCGCTACATTTACAAGTTAACAATTTGCCAGCGTTTAGGTACTTTGTTTCCCGTGGTGCTTTGGCCGTTTAGGTCAAGTTCGCTCGATTACACTACAGTCTTCACAATTTACAATTATGCAAATATAGTTCTAGTCTTCTAAAATCTTGGTAGACCACAAAGAACGATATGCTCACCATCCTGTTTCAGCGCAGATGTTGCAGTAGCAGCCTCGCTTGCCGCGAAATCTTATATTGTGTCGGTGGCATGCAGAAACAGTAAAAAAAAAAAAAAAGCCGTTTCTTTTTCAAGACTTCGACAGCACCATTCGGAACGTGAGCTGAATTCGCTTAAAGCATGCATAACTTTGTGAACTATACATTCTGTGGAACCGAAGTTTTCAGTTCTTCAAACTTGGCATATATCTGTTCTACTTTTACATATTTAGTGCATGTAAATGCCCACGCGTCAAAAACGACTGGTCTGACCTGTCCAAATTGCAGACACGTGCCAATACCTATCCGTGAAACGCGGTCAAGTTTGATCAATGACCACCCGCTCTCCGATTGAGATGTCGCTGGCTTTCAACCCACGAGTGAGTTTGTTGTTAACAAGCCCTAATGACCGGTATTCAAAGCACGTGACTTGGCTGCCAATGGAAGCACGGGTGTTTCTTTTCAAAGCAACAAAACAAGTGCAGTTTGGTACAGGATTCATACAAACTGCTTGAATTAGACGAAAACTCGCCACGTGTGTCTCCCAAGTACGCTGTCTCTATTCATGTGGCAATGCAGTATATCCTTGCGAGTGGCTTTCGCGTCCCAAACAATACAAGCGTGGAGAGGTGTAGGTTCTAGCTGCGAAGCTCAGGGTCATGTCGTTCCGCTCCAGTGACCCTAAAAACATCTGCATAACCGCGTGACTCGCTCGCTCGACAGGAGCACCTAACCACGCGACCCGCCGCTGTCTTGCCACCGCGCGCTCGCTTCGAATCGCGGTTGCTCCAAACATCGTGATTCGCCGTTCGCCTGACATAAGCACAGACACGTGCTCGGTGCTTTGCAGAGAATGATACTAGTTGTTGGGCTCTGAACAGAAGACGCCAGGTTGGATCCGACGACCCCGCAGAAAAATCGCCAAATAAAAAGATGTTGTGACCTTGACTTAACTGTGCATGGCCACCCAAAAACGCAAGAGGTACTGTGCCTTCCCTTCACAAAAACTAACGTAAAGAAAAAATTGTGGAATTAAAAAGCGCTGCTCAGGAGCTATCGCGTCTACTCTCGAGACAAAACTTGAGCGTCCACCTAGTTCGAGCAGAGAAACCATGTACAACATTGTTAAACCATGCACAATCATCGTTAACACAGTTTTTGCTCGTATCACTAGGTTCAAGCCATGCTTCAATCCCGACAATATTTTAGGTTCGTTTCAGCAAGCGCCCCTTTTTAGACTCGATTTCAAGAACGACAGTATTTACAAGCGAATTCTTTCCCACTTACTTCTATCGTAAGCTTTTCCGTTCATGACCCTCAGTGGAAAATTACAGGAAAGTAGTCTTTTTACAAAGCGAAAATATTTTTTACAGTCAACCTTTAAGGTATTGAAATGCGTTGCATTTCATTATTAAATTGCGACTGGGCATTTTTTTTTCCCCCATGTGTTTGGTGTAAGGCGAAACCAAAAGTAACATACCGCTGAGGCGGCTGAGTGGAAGGCCGCTCCCATATACCTCCAATTAATTTAATCCTATCCTGTGCTAGCTGCGCACACTTCACCCGTGCGAACTTCTTAACCTCATCCGCCCACCTAACTTTCTGCCGCCCCCTGCTACGGAGTCCCTTGGAATCCAATATATGTACTGCCCATTCCCATTTCTTCTTCTTGATTTCGAATGTCAGTAACTCGAGTTATTTCTCTGACCCACCGTGCATGCATCTCTTAATATTGCACCTAACATTTTCTGTTGCATAGCTCTCTGCGTTGTCCTCAACTTAGGTAGAATGCTTTTCGTTAGCCTCCACGTTTCAGTCCCATAAGTGAGTACAGGTAAGATATAGTATATATAGGTTACATACTTTCTTCTTGAGCGATATCGGTAAGCTGCTGGTCATACAATCTGCGAATACTTGCCAAATGCGCTCTGTGCCAGTCGCATTATTTCAGTAATTTCCCTTTCGTGGTACAGATCTGCGCTTCCTGCTGTTCCTTTTCGAAGCTGTTGAACATCACCTTAGTCTTCCGCATATTGATTTTTAGACCTACCCTTTCTGCTATTCCTGCCTAGGTCATCAATCACTCTTTGCAGCTCATCTCCTGAGTTAGTTAACAACACAGGATAATAAGCGAATTGTGGATTACTGAGATATTCTATATCAACCTTAATACCTATCTGCTCCCATTCCAAATCTCTGAATACTTCCTCTAAACAAGCGGTGAATATAGTACAGAACAGATCGTTTCTTCTTGCCTAACACGCTTCATTAGTTCCTTTATTGAAAACTACGGTTGCTGTGCAGCCACTATAGATATCTTCTAATACCTACACATGTGGCTCATCTAAACCCTGATTTCTCAATACTTAGTTGAGCAAGTGCCGCGAAGTGCACAACTCACCTCGGGCATTTCAGCAGTTCTGACTGCGCTCATGGTGCTATTCGATTCTTTATCTTCCCCAGAAACAATATATCCCGGAAAGGGGCCAAGAGCTAAAAGTTGTCTCGTCAGCTTGACTATGGTGCGATTGAATTTATCGATGCTATAATCCGCACAAAATAGGATTTGGTTCCACACTGCAGTGAAAAAACACAAATTAGCCGCGGTTTAACTCCGCGTAAACCGATCAACAGATCCGAAAGCACTGTTTATTGGCATAGTTTAACACGGTTAAAACAAGTTGACTTTTATTTGCACTGCATGATTCCTTTGGTAAATGTTCCGAATTTTTTTGCATGGAGTGTGTGATTCCTTTAATACAATAATTACATATTGTACATTGTTCTCTTATGCTACCATTTTGAATTGATTGCTTTCACTAAATATGCCAGTGAGCTGTGCAGCGATCCGTTAATATATTTACAATTGCTCATTTCTCTTCTTGACACATTTAACAACCTTTATTATGCCTAACAACGTATCCTTATATCACAAGCATTGTGACACCTTGTTCATGTCTAAAAAAAAAAAAAAAAAGCAAGCTACTCGACTCATCAGATTTTGAATGATGCGATATTACGCATTTCTTGTGACCTCGTACACCAACCTAATGATCCCGAATGTGATGGACGCTTAGTATCACACAGGATATATGACATCAACGCCAGTTGTATGAGAGCTGAATGAGACGGGTAGCATATGATGTTGTATGACTGAAGATATCACACAACTTACATGATCTCGAACTAAAATAATTTGATCTTTGTATGCATCATACAAAAATATCATACTTATCACACATATATCGTTCAGATCATACACATTTAATCCAAAATTTGGCGGAATGCCGTTTTGTCAGGTAGTAGCATGGTTGAAAAAATCTAGGATCACTGACCACTTGTCAAAACTAGTTGACGTTTCGGAACCCCTACGGGTTCCTTGTTCATCATTGTGAACAAGGAACCCGGAGGGGTTCCGAAAGCAGGTTTTCTGAAAAAGTGTACTCTATTGAAAAAAAAAAAAAAAACTATGAGAAATGTGTCATAGCTGATTGATGTGTATGATCTAATCTAGGGTCACTGACCACTTGTCAAAAATAGTTGACGTTTCGGAACCCCTACGGGTTCCTTGTTCACAATGATGAACAAGGAACCCGTTCCTTTCCTATGTTATTTCCTATGTTCTTCATGTCGTCGCATTTAGTGCCCGTTTAGATTTTTTTTTTAAATAATTCTCATTGGGGGGGTCTCAAAACTGTGCGTACAATATTCACCTGAAGTGAATTCTGCAGTGCATGGACATGTAATAGAGCGCACATTCGGGCATTCGAGTGTGAGCGCACATTCGGGCATTCGAGTGTACTCAAATTGTACTAAATTTTCTGAGCATTGCAGAAACTACGCTGACGTGTGCGATCTTCCCGTACACATACACAATCGCGCATTGCTGTCTTTGTACGGGCATCAGACACCGTCGAATCGTCAATAGCACCTTTCTGCGGCTGTGTACCATTACCGCAACTACCGTGCAGTTTTACGAGGTGCTTGCTGCTGGTGCCGCACTATGACGAGAACCTCTCTCACTCTCTTTCTATCTCTTGGTTGTTTCTGACTCGCTAAATCTTTCCTTCATTCTCGTTGCCGATTCGTTAAAAACTCAACGAAGAGAAGCCCGGAGCCGTCATATCATTCTGATGTTGAACCGACTAGAAACTCAACTCCGATTGGCCGGAATTAGACAGCTTGGTTGAGTTATTTACCGGTAGATACAACTGGAGTGAGTGGAAAACGTATTACTTCATTTCGTTTTCACGCGCCGCCGTAAGGAATATGGCTGCCATGGCCAATGTTGCTCTTGAACAGAATCTCATGGAACAGTTTTGTCTCGGCCAGGTCAGTCCCTATGAACAGAATTAAATAACAGAAGAGGCTATTACCACTAAAAGGCCACAGACAGCAGTCCACAAAACTTATTCACTGTTCTCAGCTGTCACGCAGCGTGATCCTCCGTACGCGAGGTTCGCACACTGCATTATCGCACATCGCACACCCAGATCATAGGCTAGTACAGGAGCAGCTGAGACCAATGTTGCCAGAAAAGCCAGCATCTACACCCGCACAGAACTTCTATCGAACGAAAGCTATCCAAAACTCCTCCAAAGCCTAAAGCTTTCTCGGAACATGTATTCATGCTTAATGTGCTAATTAAACGAGTGAGTAAAATTATTTTTCCCACTTATTCTGAGTGCTCAGTCCCGATATGTCCGATGCTGGCTGTTCCAAGTACAAATATATTTATTTTATCACTCTAATACCGACGATAAGAAGGCAGGTACACAAGGCACCAGTAATACGATTGCTGTGCTGGGAATATTGAACGATGGCAGCCACATACTTTTCAAAATGGATGGGGAGGAGAGGAGAATATCGGAACTCTGCAACACTCTCACAATAGGCCACGTTTCGAAAGCTGCGACAATTGTTTATTACAGTAAAAATAAATGGTACATTGGTCCTTGGTAGAAGCCGCATACAGAAAAGAGTAGGGAAGGGGGAAAGAAGGGGACGAAGTGTCTACTGCAAGGCATGCTCGCACGGAAGTAGGGGAGAACTCTTTAGAAGAGTTTCCTCTACAGGTCTAGTCCGGTATAGACAGGCGCCCAATGCTCAGCTGCAGCACCTGGTGATGGCGGCTCCCAGGCACTCGAGCAGAAAGGCGGCGAGCGCGAATTGGAGCAGCAGAGTGTAGAGGACGAAGACGGACTCGAGATCTTCGAAGTGCAGCATGCGGCCATCGATGCCGCCCTTGTCACCCCGCCGCAGCCAGCACTCGTTTGGGCCCGGGGACACGTCCCGCATGAAGAAGTCCACCAGGCCAGTGTCCACCAGCCAGCGAACCCTGGTCAGGACAGCGAAGACCATCGGACTTCGGAGAGTGCTTCAGGGCACTGTCTACAAAGCGCTTTTCTACAAAGTGCGCGCCGCTGCATTCAGTCCGGCCGTGTTCAGGGCTAGCTAAGCTACCCCGCCATGGCCTCAATCGCACGTGCCTGAGACACGGGTCGCGGCACGCTTTTCATTCGGGGCACTTAAAGACGTTAAGGAAATTAATCGAACCAGCTTGGCTTTCTGCGTCACTCATTAGCTTCATGGGTCGCATGTAAGGCTTGCCAATCTGTTTAGCGTTCCCATGCGAGAATAAATGTTATCACAGTTACAGTTGATTACAGTTGTTAACCAAGTGATGACGATGAGTATTAATATCATGTGACTACGAAAATCTGTGTAGCAATTTTCTTTTGAGTAGTTGCTGTGAATGCATGACTGTGCTTAAGAAGATGTTAATACTAACTGTTCCTCGTGCAATGCCCGCTGCGCCAAAAAAAAAAAAGGGGGGGGGGGGGGGGGGGAGGTCGTTGAATTTGAGACTGTTCCAAGAATCAGATTCTGCCCTCACATTAGTTTTCGTAGTAGTATAAGTCTGAACCTCTTATGGTATTCTCTAAAAACACAGGATTTTTCGTTCTCTCTTCGGTCTTGCGCAGTCGGTTCGTAATTTTGTGCCATCTTACGTAGATGCAACGTAAGACGCTACCCTATTCGATTATACTACATCTGACATGAGCTAAGGGAGCAAAACAGTATCTATATTTTATTTGACAAATCGACATAGCCTCGTTCTATCGCGACATTTTTTTTTTTTTTGTATATAGTGGATCTTCACAACCTCTGCACAGCTTGACCCTGGGCATTACTAGTGCTTCAATACAAAAAACATAAAGAGTGCAAGACCAGAGAATGAGAACACCCCGCATGCGCTTTGCGCTCTTTTTTCTCCTGTCGAGAGTCGTTCTTAATCCTGCTTTACCGAAAGGCCTATAAGTCTATATTCCCTTAAATAATCAACGTCTTTCGACGTTGCACAGAAATTTCTTTCCTCGCACGGTGACTGGGTACGTCCGAATATAGTAAGTGCTTAGCTCACTTATGATTTAGGATGGACATTTGGGCGAGTTGGTACATTTGCATAGTGAGTGGTAAAGCGCTAAGACACGCAGCACGTCTGTTGTGATTCTCTTCTTGTGTGCTTCGTGTCTTCGCGCTGTACCACCCACTATTCACTTATGGATGCAAGAACCAAGAAAGTCGAATAAACCGCTGCTGCTGAAAGCTTTAAGCACCACATGGGGATGTAGTTGTTATGTTGGAGTTTTCTGATGCTTCGTAACACAATTCCCAGTTCAGTCGAAAAAGTGGGACATTGCAGCGGGCGGAGCCATAAGTCGGCGCGGCGCAGCTTGTGTTACTGGCGATTCTTGAGGGAGAAGGCTTGCTATAAAAATTTGACGTTGTACACGTCAATTCACGTTGTTGCATGCAAACCAGAAACAATAGAGCATATCCTTATTCGGTATGAAGCCTCCATCACACAGTGCACGATACTGCTCCGGGAACCACAGAAGCACTGGGCTTAGAACAGCAAGGCATTCATTTAGTAAAAAGCAGTAAGAACCAAGAGGTGAGAGAGTCATTTAAAAAATGGGAACAAAATGGGCGTTTAATTCTAAGACATGGTAGGATTTAACAGGTATGCGACATTTACCTCCCTCTCTACAGTGATCCCCTTCATGGATCACTGCCTTGTCGTGGCGGAGGGGCTTGCGAAACTCGATGAAGTCGTGAGCTCTGCTGTGTAGGGCCACCCAAGATAGACAGGTCACGGCAGAGAGTTCTGACAAAATGTGATTCACTGGAGAAGGTAATGGCAACCCACTCCAGTATTTCCTGCCAAGAAAACCCTATGGCCATGTCACAATACCATTAATGATATGGCGCCGGAAGATGCGCCCCCCAGGTTGGAAGGCGTCCCACATGTTACTGGGGATGAACAAAGGGCGATTCCTAGTAGCTCCAGGACGAATGAAGCGGCTGGGCTAAAGCCAAAAGGACGCTCAGTTGTGGATGTGTCGGGAAGCGACCGGAAAGTTCGATGTTGCAAGGAGATATACCACATAGCAACATGGAATGTAAGATCTATGACGCAAGGTAAACTGGATATCGTCAAGCGAGAAATGGACAGATTGAACATTGATATCTTGGGTATCAGCGAGCTCAAGTGGACCGGAATGGGAGAATTTAACTCCGGCGACCATTATGTCTTTTATTGTGGGCACGAATCCAAGATAAGGAATGGGGTCGCTCTCATAGTAAACAGAAGAATGGGCAAAGCAGTGCTAGGGTACAACCCCAAAAACGACCGAATGATGTCACTTCGGATCCAAGGTCACCCTTTGAACATAAGTTATCCAAGTCTATGCACCGACCACTACTGCTGAAGAAGCTGACGTTGAGAGATTTTATGCGGACCTACAATGCCTTTTAGATCGCACCCCATCATCAGACGTCGTTTTTCTCATAGGAGACTGGAATGCTAAGGTAGGGAGTGAAGAAATATCCGGAATTACAGGCAAGTTCGGTCTTGGTGAGCCAAATGAAGCTGGGCAGAGGCTAGTAGAGTTTTGTCAAGAAAACAACCTGACCATAGCGAATACTCATTTTCAACAGCACAAGAGGCGCTTGTACACATGGACTTCACCGGACGGTCTGTACAGGAATCAGATCGATTATGTTATTTGCCGGCAGAGATGGAGAAGCGCTATACAAGCAGTAAAAACAAGGCCTGGGGCCGATTGTGGCACCGATCATCAGCTTCTTGTTGCCAAAATTAAGCTTCGATTGAGGAAAACGCAGAAAACTAGAAGGCCTTTCAGGTATGATCTGGATCAAATTCCATTAGAATATGCTGTGGAGGTGAGGAATCGATTTCAAGAATTAGATCTAGAAGACAAAGAGCCCGAAGAGATGTGGACTGATGTTCGTGATATAATACAAGAAGTTGCTACTAAGGTAGTTCCAAAGCAAAAGAAATGCAAGAAAGCAAACTGGTTATCTGAAGAGGCTTTGCAAATAGCCGAGGAAAGGAGGATGGCAAAAGTTATGGGGGAAAGAGAAAGATACAAGGTTCTCAATGCGGATTTTCAGAAAATAGCAAGGAGAGATAAGAATGCCTTCCAGAACATACAGTGTCAAGCAGTTGAGGACAACAGCCAATTAAGGAAAACAAGAGCTCTGTATAAGACAATAAAAGATATCAAAGGAAGCTTCTGTGCTAAGCTAGGCGTGATAAAGGACCAACGAGGCAAGGACCTCACTGAAGCCTCAGAGATAAAGAAGAGGTGGCAGGAATACACAGAAGAACTGTACAAGAAGGATCCGAATGTGCAAACCCAACATAAGACGGTTGTGATCACTGATCTCGAGCCGGGAATCCTGAAGAGTGAAGTTGAATGGGCCTTAGCCAGCCTTGCTAAGAACAAAGCTAGCGGAATTGATGGCATTCCAGCCGAGTTACTTCAAAACCTCAACCATGACGCTGTTAACATTCTGCATACATTATGTCAGAAGATTTGGACAACCCTGCAGTGGCCACAGGATTGGAGGAGGTCAGTTTACATCCCCATTCCAAAGAAAGGCAGTGCCAAAGATTGTTCCAACTACCGCACGATCGCGCTTATTTCACATGCTAGCAAGGTGATGTTGAAAATCCTCCAAGGTAGGCTGCAGCAGTATGTGGATCGGGAGCTTCCGGACGTGCAAGCTGGGTTTCGCAAGGGCAGAGGAACTAAAGACCAAATTGCCAACCTTCGCTGGATCATGGAAAAAGCAAGAGAGTTCCAGAAACCCATCTACCTCTGCTTTATTGATTATGCGAAAGCGTTTGACTGCGTAGATCATAGCAGATTGTGGCAAGCTCTCCAAGAGATGGGAGTTCCAATTCACCTCATCTGTCTCCTCAGGAACCTGTATGAAGGGCAAGAGGCCACAGTCAGAACTGGGTATGGTATTACTGATTGGTTTCCGATTGAGAAAGGAGTGAGGCAAGGCTGCATACTGTCGCCTTGTCTATTTAACCTATATGCAGAGTGCATCATGAGGAAGGCCGGTCTGGACGAGTCTTCAGCTGGAGTGAAGATTGCTGGAAAACGTATCAACAACCTTAGATATGCAGATGATACCACTTTAATGGCAGAAAGTGAAGTGGAACTCAAGAGACTTCTGATGTGCGTACAGGAAGAGAATGACAAGTTTGGGCTTAAACTGAACATTAAAAAGACAAAGATCATGGCGTCTTGCCCTATCAAGTCCTGGAGCATCAAGGGACAAGAAGTGGAAGCTGCGACAGATTTTCTCTTCTTGGGCTCGAAGATTACCTCGGAAGGAGACTGCAGCCATGAAATTAGGAGACGCCTGCTTCTGGGAAAGAGAGCAATGGTTAGTCTTGACCGCCTAGTAAAGAGCAGAGACATTAGTCTGCCAACCAAGATCCGTATAACTCGTGCTATGGTCTTTCCAGTTGTGATGTATGGATGCGAGAGTTGGACTGTGAAAAAGGCTGACCGCCGAAGAATTGACGCGTTTGAATTGTGGTGCTGGCGAAGACTCTTGAGAGTTCCTTGGGCTGCCAGAAGATCAAATCAGTCGATATTGTCGACCATAAGCCTTGACTGCTCATTGGAGGGTCAAATTTTAAAGTTAAAGCTCAGCTACTTTGGTCATCTGATGAGAAGAGAAGTCGCTGGAGAAATATTTGATGTTGGGAAAGGTTGAGGGTTGCCGGAGAAGGGGTAGGCAGCGAACGCGATGGTTAGATGGCATCCTCGAGGCACTGCAGATGAAGTTATGTGATGTTAGGAAGATAGTGAGAGACCGGAAAGCGTGGCGTGACATGGTCCATAGGGTCACGAAGAGTCGGACACGACTGAACGCCTGAACTGAACTGAACTACAAAATTAATCTGTCCGTCCGTCTGTTTGTGTGTCCGTATGTATGTATGTATGTATGTATGTATGTATGTATGTATGTATGTATGTATGTATGTATGTATGTATGTATGTATGTATGTATGTATGTATGTATGTATGTATGTATGTATGTATGTATGTATGTATGTATGTATGTATGTATGTATGTATGTATGTATGTATGTATGTATGTATGTATGTATGTATGTATGTATGTATGTATGTATGTATGTATGTATGTATGTATGTATGTATGTACGGACGGACGGACGGACGGACGGACGTATGCATGAATGCATGCATGCATGTCTGTCTGTCTGCCTGTCTGTCCGTCCGTTATTGTACATTCGACATAAGGAATTCGACAGCGCTTCAAATGCAGAAATCCATCTAATACGTAGAGTAACGTCAAGTTAAATTTAGAAAGTTTTCTTGAGAACAGCGTTCTGAATACGTGCGTCTGGAACACTGTTCTGCCTGTATTCAAATGTGGAAGTGTGTTCTTCATGGGCTTTGTGAGTATAGGAAATCGGGAAGTTCTGCCCCTTTTTTTTTCTTCCTCCACAGCATAGCTTTTAATAGCCTGGCTTTAACGGGTCGAGTCAGTCGTAAGAGCGGGGAAGGCGAGCCCATTTTGACAATTGTGCATCTGTTCATAGACTCGGTACAAGCGAATCAGTTCGGTCGTTGAACACCCTCGGTAGGGCGACAGCACGAGTAGTACGCTGGCTCCTTCTGTTGAGCCTATCTCAAAAGCCTATTACTAGAAATGGACAGGAATAACAGAAATGGAAGGGTGAATAATAAAAACATAAGCGCAGTGAAATTAAAGTGCCATTTGCGGATGGCCTATCGCTGCAGCTGACCATACAACGTTTATTCTAGCCCAACAAGCTGACTATGACTAGTTCCAACATTGTCCGGCCCTTGTAAGCGCCCAGTATGTCGCGCTTGTTGGGAATGTTACCACCACTGTTTGTGGGCAACTCAAAGTCTAAAATGCAGATTTTAGGGTCGTTGCGCTTCTGCAGCGAGCCACATCGGACAATGGTTAGATGCATTGTTCAATTCCCATTCTATGGTCCGTTCCTTCCGGTCTCTTAGGCAGTTTTCTTCTGGGCGATGATATTCCTCGCTTACCTGTTGTTCATCTCCCGGTGGATTAAGGGGTCGAAGTCTTTGCGAGCCACCCAGGCGAACACCAGTGTTCCCAGCGATTCCTCGCTGAAGTAAAAGAAACCTTGGCCCATGTAGGCCGGGCAGTTGCGCCGAACCTGGTCCTCAAGCGTGCCTTTCTCCTGCACAGATAGTAAAACCGGTAGAGGCGTCCATCGTTCACCGACATGAGCGCAGTGCCGTCCCACGTCATTAAAACTTCAAAGGCTGATGATGCGCATCAGGGCGGATCGATTTGTTCCGACCATCACCAAACCTCATTGTTGTCAGGATTACTTAATCCCTGTAATATTAACGCGATATCGTTACAGGCCCCGTTCACCTAAAATCCGGCTCGGCGGCCGTCCGCTGGTTTTGGAGCTGTGAGCGGCACGGGTGTGGCGCTGGCAGGCGTTAGCTGGCAGCTGACATAGCCGAGCACTAACTGGGCTTAGGATTGCTTGACGTTACGTATGGCAGGAGTTGCTAACTCGGGCCTCTCCTTTCAGCCTGCCAGGACTCTTCTATTAGCGTTACCCCTATAGGCCAAGCAGGCAGGTTCATACGGCTTGGTTAAAGCGGGTCTTTACATGTGGGTTGGTATCCTATGCTATCACTTCGTATCCTTAAAGGCGGAGCTTAAGTGTCCCCCATATTTTTTTTATGTTTAAAGCATTATGTTATTCACGTCGCTCAGCGTCATGAGGAGTACATACATAAGTGCCTGATCTCGTCCGCTTGTAAGTTTGTCGAGAAAATATTCAGTTACAAACCACGTAAAAAACTTTGGTTAAAACGTTTCGGAACAGTGGCCAGGGCATATTTTAGCATACTTTTGCATTTCTAGTTTGCGGCAGCATCCATAGCAAGTATTCCTGCTGTGTTTCTTTTCTGCAACTTTCAAGATAAGCCCATTTGAAAGAAGAAAGACAACGACCCCTGTTGAGTTGCAATATTTCATTTCTTCGCCTCCTTTCTCACCTCCTGCAGCATGACGGCCTTCCGGGTGAGTACGTCGCGAAAGTTGCTCTCCGTGTAGATCTGGGTCGGGTGGAGCTCGCCTCCGGTGCGCTGCACCTGGTCGTACACGGCCAGGTACGACTCGTGGCCCATGTACTGCGCCGTGAGGAACCGAAAACCCATAACGCATACCCATCAGTGTCATCACATATCTTCAAATTAATGCAAAAATAATAGCACTTAAAGCGGCACAATTTTTACTGGTATGAGAATTGAATGTTCCTTTCCATACTCAAAGACAACCTAGAGCAATAGAGAGACCGGACGAAAACAGATGGACAGGTGCAATTACAGGCGCTTCGTCTCCGTCCTAAGTTGTTTTTAAGTATGAAAATAAGCACACAATTTTCATACAAAAAAAAAAGGCCCATCGTGACAATATATTGTCCATCTGTTATTATCCCGTTTGAGTTTTGTTTTAACTACGATAAAGCACCTCGTACAGCAACATGCTCTAATTAACTGCGCATTTTAAGCTGATCTATATTGCACGTGCCGATCATACGAAGCAAAATGGCCCCGTGATTGAAATGTACACCTAAAATAAGGAAGCAGGACCACTACAAGTAAACCAATTCCACACCATTGGACGGGGTTGAAACTTGGAACTGTCGGGTTCGGAGATAGCGCTTAATTTCGACAGCTTGCTTGAGGTGTGCACACTGCATAGTGTTCATGCTTTTTTTTTTCCTACATTATACCGGAGCGAGAGTGAAAACTTCTACCCATTTTTATAAGTCCGACCGACGCTTTTCCAGAGAAAAGTTTTGCTATCTCTTTTTGTCCTGTTTTGAGCCACCTTGTGGGGGTTTTTTTTTTTCATCTATGCTTGAAAAAAGAAACAATTATAGTGATTTTGAATTAGATGCACCTCTGCAGCCTGAAGCACGGACATGATACGTGCAGTACCTGCTATTCATAAACGTGCAGCTCATCGCTCCGCGTATAAGAAATAAAAGACTTCCGCTTATAGGTAGCCGCAATCATTAAGCTTGTTATAAGTACTCAGGGGCCCTATTTTGTGGCGACTAATCTTTTGATTGATGTCTTGCCATTTTTCACTGGCGGGAGAAGCTTTTGATGTCAAAGCTGAAATAGATCATTAAACGACCCACGGAAAGACCAGTTTTCTGTGCAGTAAGAGAGCTTAATTCTGAATCCTAACCTGTGCTATAGGAATAAAAAAAAATCCTCGAAGTTATAGCCCTTGAGACGGCATAATATAGCGATCTTTTTTCAATGCTATCCCGTTTTTAATACCGTTTCTTTTACATATTTTGGCTTAACGCTATGCTCTCGACATCGTTGGCTTTCAGCCGCTGACGAGGAGGAATTTCCGGACGTGGCATTGTTGGGCCAATCACAGAAGGCTGAAAAAATATAATGATAAACTAGAATAACAAATGAAAAAAAAAACACACAATAACAATACCAGAAAAATAACACAAAGAAATGTCTATATTGTACAACTCGAGTTGCTTTACGTTAGGATTCTTTCTAATTTTCGTTGCTTTAACTCTTTTCCACGTGGAATCCCGGCTTTGATAATGAACGCGTCAATATGCATGCCTTACCGACTGCATTAATCTTGATGTCACTTAGGACATCATAAGAACGAACGAGGAAGTCATTCTTTGCGAAACATAGCCCCTGGACTCTAATTGCCGAACTTGGTTTTGCATTCAAGACGTTCTACCTTTGTCCCTGCTAATTAAGCGGCAACGTGTGACGCGAACTGTGCATGTGATACTGTCGGAATGGCGGTTAGTGACCATGAAGAGCTCGGTGAATCCAGCTCCGCCGAAGAGCAGGATTCGAGTGTTCGGGTTTTGCAGCACGTCGGCCGTGGTGCGGATGCGCGGCGCCTCAATCTTGACAAGCAGGTCTGCGCGCATGCTGGCAGTGAAGAAGTTCATGGCGAAGAAGCCGCACACCAGCCACAGGCAGTGCAGGCCATGGAAGGCCGGCCCACCACCCAGGTGCTCCACCGGCGATTCTGCAGTTGGAGTACCGTCGTAAGGAACGTTCGTCACGAGCGGGTTAAAAACTATCTTTTTGGCGCGTTTTACGCCCATTTCCGGCATTTTTAAAGCGATATATTATTGAGTTACTGTCGTTTAAGACCTATGCCACTATCAAAGACGACATTCTTTGACTGGTCGAGACAGGGATGACGTCATCGAGGTTACCGGACAAAGAAGGACTAATCACAGACGCTCACCCCCAGGAGTATGGTCTCTTGACCCACTCGGAAGAATTGAAGTCCTACATCAAATTCCATTGGTTGTATTGGGGAGTGTGCTGACGAATACAGCATCGATACTTGCGCAGATACTCAAAGGACGACGCAGCGGAGAACTCATATGCTATCGCGTTCACTCTCAAGGAGCCTTCAGTCTTAACGCTCAAAGAAGATGGCTGAAGTCATGTGCAATATTTTTTTCACTCCAAAAATTCTTGTTTTGTGCCGTGCCTGTGTCGTTGAGAGTAGCGGTGATCATAGTGGCTATGAGTTGGCGGCTGAACTGGGCATTGCCTGCCACTGAGAGGTGGTGACGCTAATGTTAGTAATACGCATCTCAATGCCAGTGCGCTTAGAACATTGCCTCAGCCGTCTTTGTGCAATCTGATAGATTCGTACTAAGATCTTAACTGCAAGCTTACTGCACATCTGAAAGTTGACTAAAGGGGTCTCGCAGTCAAGCATCAATTTGAAAGTAAGCACCTCTAACATGCACTAGTGGCTTCGTAGATCAAGTTCCACGCCGAGTTCGAATTCAAGCTCGTGTCTAGTAGGAGAGCGCGGTAAAGTGGAAGGCACGTACGTACGTTTCTGCATTGTGCCGGCGAAGTAGATGAAGAAGATGTCTCCGTACTTCCGCAAGAATCCGTCCTTGCGCCGCGGACCAGAGGGCCTCACTAGCTTGACGCTCAGGTAGCTTAGCAGCAAGATGGACAGTCCCACAAGCACCCAAAGCTAGAGAAAGAGAGACGAGAGAGACGATAAACGAGATAGATAGATGGATTTATTGAAAGGAAAAGGCAGCGAGGTTGGCCGGAATAGTTCAAATCTGGCCTGCTACTCTGCACTGGGGAAGGAGAAGGAGAGAAGAAAGAAGATCATGATGGGTGACGATGTGGGAGAAGGCATATGAAATACATATCTACAGACACAGTGGCTTGCTTTACAAGCGCGAATCAAGTCCGCTGGCGCACAAAAAACGGCAAAGAGCACGCACTGCCTGGACACCCTTCCCCTTGTCCTGCCAAGCGCCCAGCAGTAGTTCTTCCCATGATAAACGAGAAATTGCTCACCCCTCCATTTGGAGCGAGGTTCATTTCTGCGTCATTCTGAGAGCTCGTGCTGCTGATAGAGATGTATGCATTGCTCCAGAATTGGATGTACACGTTTTTGGAAAGCAGTTCTCAAACAGCGGAATAGTAAAACATGCACCATAGGAGACGATAGTGCAGACTACATACCCTGGCCGCTTCCGTTGTCTGTGAGGGCCCTATGTTTGTAAGCATGGTGTTAGTCTGTGTATGCTGACCATATAACATCTTTCATCGTATCACCCATTACAGTGTGCAATTCCCAACATTATTCTGTCTACATGATGGGTGTAGTGAAGTAAAAATGTCTTTTTTTAGCCTTGCAGTCTATAGTACTAAGGATGTAGACTGTATAGACCATTTTACGACCCTAGGAGAAACCGGTTTGATTGGGCTGTTAAGGGGTGGAGTCGTCAACACTTTCCTGTGCTAAGAGAGCGGCCTAGCTCCCCAATATGACAGCACCCTTCACCCCTTTGTAAAATGGTGTATATACTGAAGGGTATGGCAAATAAAATAATTCTTCAAAAATGATTGCAATCAACAGAGTCCATTACCCAAAGCTAAAGTATGCCATTAGCTGCCTTTAATGTTGCTAACTATGTCGTTCAGTACTGCAAAGTAACCAGTACAGACAAATGAAAGGAAAACAAAACATTTCTCTAACATTTTCCCGAGTTCACTATACCGCACCTTTGACCGTTTCAGAAAGGAAATGGCTCAGCATTTAATGTCTTCCTATCTTCCAGATGCCATTTCGGAAACGCTAGAATGGAACAGGCACACTGAAAGGTGGACTTGAATGAGTGCTGCCTGTGGTCATGTGGATTTTCATAGCTCTTGAGATGATGTTGGGGCACTGACCAGTCTGATCTGCCTATATTTTGAGAAGCCGTGGACAGTATGGCACTTGTTCACTGTTTTTGTCTGGCCCCTTGGCAGCAACCAAAGCGGGGTGCCCGAGTCTTCTCTTTCAAATGAGGCTAGTGCAGAAGCAAACGGTGAGGAACGTTTTGGGGCTCCTGCTCCTCACTTCACTTCAATCTCAAGGCGCCGCCAGATTGCAGCAACCATGTCTTCGCTTTCTCCAATGAAAGGCCCAAAGGCAGATTTGCTGCACTTCGTGTGAAAAGCAGGTGAGCACTGCTCAGGGTTTACAGCACATGGTCTAAGCGTTATGCAGGGACATTCGATCATACCATTTGGGAAATTGCTTTAAAATATACGACTACGGTCAACGACCACATGCAAAAAACGCACCATTTTACTGATATTTCTCGAATCAAGAGGGTCAAGGGTGAAGTACCAGGCTTCCAAAACTCTGCAAACATTAGCAAGATGGCTTTGAAAAGAGCTGTTCATAAACTCAGTATGCAGCCGACAGCCCGTTTATTATGTATGTATCGTCAGGGCAGCCGATGTTATTGCTTTAATGTATTGAAGAACTTGTTGATTGTTGTTTGGACGGCCTTCCGTTTTCATGTGATTATTCGCCTCGATATGACTGAGCACTCTATACCAATGAAAGTGTCAACAGTGCTCGCGTCATCTCGGCGCTCGTAGGTAGTGCAGCCATTGGCCCCTTATTTTCAACGTCAGAGTCTTCGAATGCGCCACAACCTGACGGACTATTTTCTCTTCGGTTAGTTCTGCGCAGAAGTTGAGTTCGTTGTCAGCGGTGACGAACTGTTCAAAAGTTATTTCCATGGGTGTGGGAACCGCAGCAGAGCGGAGGTCGTTGGTCACGTCGTCCATGGGCAGGGACACGCCAATCACGTCGCTTTCAGGCAAGTCTGCTGCCTCTGTGGCGAGTACAAAGCCCGTGTGGTGAAAACAGTTGAGAATCGCGTCTTGCCTCACTGCCTTCCATGTATCCGCAAGCTTTGCGACAGCAGAACGAAGGTCAAAGTTGCAGCCTTTACCATTTTCTGCGCAGCACCATGTGGTTTAGTACCCGTGTGGTCTGCGCAAACGAAACGGCGCGCCTCTGGAAACTCTGGCGAAGGCCCTGGTGAACATAGCCGGCGTGGCCAGACCAAATCTATGTGTGACGGCTAGATTCAGCCAGTTGTGGTTCAAAGTTGTGATAAGCTTCAGCTGCAAGTCGATTTTCTTCGCAGACTGGGAAATAGCCATAATGGCGGCTTTGTATGACACAGTTGTGGTTTCTGACCTTCCGTCGCGCCAAAAAGTCCGGAAAATTAGACGGCGGGGATCGAGGTTCGAGAGTCCGAAATTTCAGATGTCGTTATACATTGATTATGTGGGGCACGCGGCGGAGTTGCGAAGATATCGGAAATATCGGGCATGTCCGGAAATTCGGTCGTTAACTGTAGTCCCAGAGGCCGCATTGCCGGAGGTTTCGAAAGAAGCCGATAGAGGTTGTTGCTGCTTGTTGTTTCCATAAGGCAAGCGTTTTGTTTGCTTTCTTTAGCTCCTAGTTTACTTCTTAGATTTTTACATCGAGGCATATTTCTTGCTGCAGCTATCTCACTGATTTTGCTAGAGGTGCGCAAGTATTGAAAATTTCAAATTTGAATCGAATATGAGTATGAGAAAAAAAGTGGCTTAGAGTATTGAATATCTGATCAGTCCAGGTGTGAACTGGGAAATGTGCTTCAGAAATGGGCTTACTCATTAATTGCGGCTTTGGTTAACAATGGAATTGATTTAATAGCGCCCAATCCACTGAACCAAATCAGCAGTACAGCCGCAACTGCACACCTGACTAAGCATCCACCTGTCAGAATGATCCAGTGTTGCCTGCTTATTTAGTTCTATTCATACATTGCACGACTTAGAAGCTAGCCAAAATTTTCCGCATGTTTTTCGACAAAGGTGTGCATATTCTTCAAATGCCTGTGCATTCTCTATGGCTCTAAGCTCCTTCAATATCTGCTGTGTTAGGTGTCCTGCATATCTACTCATCCGGAGCGAGATAATATCTCAGGCTTATGTACCATCCATGGCCTTGATCTGCCACTGGGAACATACTCTCATGACTGCCTTGTGCAAGACAAGTGGCAGTAGTGGCAGTACACAATAAAACCTGATTATAAGAAAACCGGGTATGGTGAAGTATGCTTTATAATGAATTAGAAGCTCTTGGATGATTAATCATGCAAAATATGCATTTTACAGTGAAACATCACTCTTTACGTGATACCCTTTAATTGTCTCTGTGGGTGTACCGATAGTGATTCGTGTTTATTGCACGTCGACAGGTACATCGAAGGTTCGAAAACGTCATTTGAGCCTGATGCCTTGTTCGTTTTCCACATCGATGTTGTGCTTGTGGCTAACCTTGAACAGTTGAACCTGTACCCGGAGATCCGTCGTTTAGATTCCATTCATGTTGACTGGCGAAAGTGTGTTTTGGTACGCGATTTTGATTTAACGGTGCAGTTTTTATGCTCCTTATTGGCTCTTGCCTCTTTTCGATGTGGTGTAGTTGCTTCTTGCTATTCAGTTCGTGTCCGTTTGTGATCAATCTTTGGTGCAATGGTCTCCATGTACAGAGTGCCGAGGTATCTGCCGGTAGACGTTGTCTGCAATGTGTTGCGCTCATTTCATTGGTCGTATTCCTTTTAGAGAATACAATAGTCTTGATAGGTGGTTGGATTTTCGCATGATTGAGGAATAGTTCAATATCTCGATGCTCAAGCTCCTAAACGCAGTGCAAGAACTCACTGATGGTGCCGCGTCGGAAATAGCTGCGAGCATGGGTTTTGCAGTATCTGATCGTACTCCTTGAATGAGCCAGTCCAGCACATCGTCGTTGGAAAGGACGTATAAGGCACATTTGATGCGTCGGAGAAGCGCGTAGATGTCGGTCACGCTTACGCTATCTTGTTGCGCTCTCGAGTCCACTAACGCAACCCACTGCCTGAAGAGTAGTTGTTTGTCGATTTCTTCGTTCGGCGTTTTTGCCCTTAAATTCAGCATTTCTCCCCTAACGATCCTTACGTTGTCCTTAGCGTGATATCTGTGGCGTACTTGACCTGCTCGATATTGTCGAGTCCTTCCTTCAGTTCCACTGCTGCTGTATTGATACCATTGAGCCATGTGGGGTTCGATCGTTTGGTATTTTAAGGTTGTCTGATCTTGTGTTGCCTAGTCCTATTGTTTCTTTCGGTTTGGAAACCCATTATGTATTCGAAGGTCCTATTTCGGCATCCAAAATTGCTAAGACATTACTTGATCGCGGAATGTCCCAAATTCTGGAAGGACCCTTTGTGTAAGTTCACTATAGCTTCGTGTGGGGTTTGCAGACGGGAGTGAGTAAGTGAGTGAGTGAGTGCACGTGTGCGTGCACCGAGGAGCAGTGCGGACCGGACGGGTGAAGAAAGTGGACGCGTCCACGAAGTCGGACGGACTGATCAAGTGAACCCTGCCGTTGCATGATCTCGCGCGCGGCCGAGAAAGACTGACGGAGAGCCTCCCCAAATAACTGATTAATCCTGTGGTCCTCAGTGTTCGTGTTGTTCACTGGGGCCATCAGTGTGGTCTGAGCTAGCGGAGCGTTTGTTTGGCTCTGTCGTTTCGTCTCTGCTGTTTGGTCGTTTTGGCTTTCCCGAACGACTGATAACCGACAACGCCACGTATTTCACATCGAAGGTGTTTCGTGATACGTGCGCGGATATGGATGTACGACAGCAGAAAACCGCGTGCTATCATACCCCAGTCCAACGTGAGCGAGCGCTGAGATCGGAATATAAAGCCGCTCTAGAGTGAATATGCGAAATCGCATATTTACCGGAATGTGCACTGGCACGCCATTTCCTTAGCTGTGCGCACGAACATCAAGGTCTCTGTGGGCTTGGTCGTAGCTCGCCTTCTGGCTTGCCCTGGCCTTCTCACGACTGCGGCTCGCCTCCTTAATGGCACTGGCTCATGATTCCACTGGCTCATGATGACCCTGGCACATGATGCTGCATGATGCCGCAGGCGTGGCTACCGTCCGAAGCGTTGCACCGGGCATTCCCGGTAAACACTTCGAGCCGGAAGAGTCTGAAGGCTGTGGCTACTAAACCTCCGTTCTTTTGAACGTATCCCCTGGCACATCCACCGATGCGGTTCGCGCTAGTATATTCGCGCCGGGAACTCCCGGCCAGCACCCGAACCTCGTGCCCAGTGGCAGTGGCTTCCAGGCTCAATCGCTCCGCCACGAAAACAGGTGCGACCGCCAATGCGGTTTGCCAAACGAGTCCGAACACAGACAAACTAGAATTACTCGTACAGCCATCGCCAGTCGGCGGCGGTTACTCTTCGCACCCGCAAATGCGGCGAGCGCTTCCCGCCTTTTGATGGAGAGGCATGCAGCGCACCCAGCATCGGGAGGACCCGAGCTGCATCACAAGATACCGCTCGTTGGCGAAGGCTTTACTCTCCCCGGAATTCAGTCGGGAGGGCCATTGGCCCCGATTTGACAACGTCCACAACAGCGGCACGCGCATCACACCAAATGGCTGATGAGCGCGCAGTATGTGGGGAAGAGAGCCGGTAATGCTGTATGCCTTCCTCGCTGGAACGCCAGCAGGGACCCACGTTGGTGCGTCAAAACGTGGGATTCTCTACGGGGCTGCGGCTCCGATCTGAGCCAAACACCGCTCCACTAGCTCAGACCACACTGGTAGCCCCAGTGAACAACACGAACACTGAGGACCAAAGGGTTAACCGTTTATTGAAGAGGCTCTCCGTCGGTCTTCGTCGGCCGCACGCGCGATCTTGCCACGGCAGGGTTCACCTGATAACCTCCGAAAGCTCCCATTCCTCCGGTACCGTGCCTTCTGTCCAGTAATTGTTTACGAAATTAGCAAATTCTTCTATTGCCTTGTCTCCCATATAGTGGCCCACGTAGTGGCGTTAAATTTGTCGTTCCTGGCAGCTTTGTTTCTGTTTGCTTCAGCTATTGTTGCTCATACTTTTTCTGTAATTGGTTCGTTTAGCTCAGAGTTATCTTTTCCATTGAACGCTTGGTCGCCTCTGAACGTTCGTGCGCACCCAAAGCACTTTTTCTTGAGTGCTTGTATCAGTGATCTGTTCCCAGGGAAGTATGTACCAGCTTTTCTATGATTTTGCTACTTCTTAGTTTAGTCTTTGTTACGGTTCTTAAGATGCTTCCCCAGTATAGCTTTGCTATCTGGTCCGCATATTCGGCCGCTTTTGTCGTAACTCAGGGTATTTTCAGTTTAAGCTTTCTGGTATACTTCTGTCCTCTGCAACTTCTTGTCAGGCTTCGCCGTGCTTCCCGCAGATGCAGTAGGCGCTTATGTACCTCCGGATGCTGAGTCGTGCAGCTGATAGCGCGATGCTATTTCGCCTCCACCAGCTCTTGGCTATATTCAAAGATGTATTTGATAGGTCCTGTTGATGCTCGCTATGTTTTCGTGCGTTTTGCTCTTTGGTGTGTCTCTTCCGACCTTGCCTGCTGCGACTTTGTGGCGATCGCTTCCCAGGTTTTTCATTTTGTCTCGAATTGCGCTTCCGCGCAGCCTCTTACGAAGGTGAGGTCTGGCGTCGTATCCACTGCTTGCGCTATTGCAGCTTCTTGTTGGGCTGGCGGGATGGGTTAGCCCGGATCAAACATTTCGACGAGTCGTCTTTTCTTTTCTTGCTTTCGATAGCTCCCGCTAGGGTCCATTGTTGAAACCGTCTAGAACTACGAGCGGTTTGCTCCGGCCATGTTGCTAAGTTAGTTTGGAAGTTTCTGTAATTTTCGGTTTCTTTTGTCTTGGAGGGTTGGGCACATTGACTAAGAATATGCTGCCTGTGCCTTTCTTTTGGTTTTTAGGCTCGATTCCTACAGTTATACGTATGACGTCCGTGTCTTTGACACTAAATTTATTCATCGCGGTCACTGTCCTAATTATGATGGGACTGTTTTGCCTGTTTCCCATGCTTCGTAGCTCTCGTGTCCCATGATGCATACTCTGCATTTGGGCCCATATTTCTCCAGGGCAATTACCCTTGTGTCATGGGTGCCATTAGGTTTGGTCTGTACTTCGACATTTTCTCTCAAGGTGTCAGCAATTTTTTTTTTCTGGCGTATTGTGCTTCTATCTGTTGGAACTGTCCTTGCGTTGGGGACTGGATCTGTAGAAGTTACGTTTGAAACTGTTGGAATTGTGCCTGCATTGTTCGCATCATCTGTTCCACCTCGTGCACTATTGGGTCCATGCTTGGAGTCCTTCCTTCCTTGTTCGCATTGCCTCTGCTCCTAGCGGGCCTTTGCCTGCCTTCTCTTGGGCAGGCTTCCAATCCTTCGACCTTGTCTGCATGTCATTTTTAGGGCTCCTTCTTTAAGGATCTTGTTTTCTTTCTTTAGCTATAGTTTGGCTTTTCTCGAGCGCTCAGAGTACTTCTTAGCTCATGTGTGATTTTTCTCTCAGCTTTAAACTCATACCTGGGTGCGGCGAAACATTAGCATAGCCTTTGCTATGCCAGCTCACCTTGTTCTTTTCTTATTCTTGCGGGTTCGGTCTCTCCTTCCCGCCTTGCCTTCTCCATCTGTCTGCAGGCTCGGACAGTCGTCTGCCTTTGCATTTTTTTTTTTTTTTTCATTTTTGCGTCCGCCCCGCCGGGGTGGCGCAGTGGTTACGGCGCTCGACTACTGTTTTCAAGGACGCGGAATCGAATCCCGGCCTCGGCTGCCGCTTTTCGATGGAGGCGAAAAGCAAGGCGCCCGTGTGCTGTGCGATGTCAGTGCACGTTAAAGAACCCCAGGTGGTCGAAATTTCCGGAATCCTTCACTACGGCGTCTCTCATAGCCTGAGTTGCTTTGGGACATTAAAACCCACAAACCAACCAACCAATCATTTTTGCGTCCTCCAACCGCTGACTGGGATCCGAATCTTGTTCTCGATCTGTCGTTGGTTCGGCTAACGGTGTATCCGTCTCCTTCAGGGCTAGGCCGTCTTTCCTAATGTTGGCTTCTTGTTTTGTTCTTGGTCATCCTCTGCATCATGTAGCCGTTGCACTGTCTGGCACTTGGCCTTTTTTATCTTCGTATTCTTTGTAGCCGGTGAAGGGGTCTCCTTCTTAGAGTGTGCACTTCCTACTAGCGCATTCGTGGTTTTCTTCGGGGTTCTGGATGCCGCATTCTCGGCACACATTTGTTCCTGGGGATAGACATGCATCCGAACGGTGTGTGTGAAAGATGGGGGGGGGGGGGGGGGGAGCGCAAGCAGCCCTGGTAGACCTGCTGTTTCAATCGATGCGGGTAGCAGCCCCGCCGTGGCTGTGCAATGTGTGGTGGGCCCACAAATGAGGGATCGAATTCCGGCCGTGGCAGCCGCTTTTCAATGTAGGCGAGGAGCCAGGCGCCCTTGTGCTGCGCCTTATCATTGCAGGTTAACTTCAGGTGGTCGAAATTTCAAGAGCCCTCCACTACGGCCATAGCCTGAGTCGCTTTGGGACGTAAAACCCCACAAACCGAACCAAAGAGATTCGAATAGCACTTGAATTCCGCTCCAGCATATATGAATTGTCTGCGTAAACCCTTGGCGCCAAAAATGATCATGGCTGTCAGCACCTTACTCGCCGAGCATTCTTGCCTTGACATTTTCTGATGCTGATTGGGGTCCGAACTAGATTTTCAAGAAGTTTTGTTGACGTGCATGTCTAGTCCGTGCACAACTCCCTGGATGACGTCCTCAGATGCCGCCGCCGAAGTGTTCACTATGTATCCGACTCCTTTGATTGCTAGTTGTCGTATTTGCTTCAAGATCGCCGCTGTCTTTGGTGACGGTGCACTTATTATACTATGTTCAGATTCAAGATATCAACTGCGTGCCTTTGCATTTTGGAGGGTGCCTGAGGGTGCCCTCCTGCTTCTTGAATAGCTTTCCGTTTTACCACCACCGTTGAGTATTGCCTGTTTCAAACCATGCTTGGGCCTCGTGGTGACTCTGTTGTCGCTCTGCGGTAGGGGCGGGTTTCTGCTGTTATTACACGTTTTATTTACTCGGTTTTCCTGTCGTCTTCTCCGTCTCCCTGCTCGGTCCGGCCTTTTCCAAGCCGTCGCCCTCTGGCTTCTGCAGCTGCATGCTTGTCGATTCTGGCATTTTAGATGTTTTTTTTTTGCTCGTTACAGCAGAACAGGTGTCCCGTCGTCTACGTCTTGACTGGCTCGGTCTTCGTCCCCTTCGTTCCTTATTCCCTGATATTGGCGGTTACCTTTTATATTTTGTCGTTTTCCATTTCCGAATTCTCGTTTGATACCGCTCCGATAATGCTTACACTCCAGTCATCGGGACTTGCAAACATTTTGTCTATCTGTTGTTGCCTTGGTACTGCTGCCGACGCCTCGGTGTTCAAAACTCCCGCGGCCGCCCTTTGGTTGCGCCACGTAAAAGTGGTGCGGCTGCTCTGGAACTTTCCAACTCAACAATAGGTCGAAAAATTGGCCTAGTGTTGAGATTCAAGAGCCTATGTACTAAACAGCGTGCGCTATTGGACGCTCTCAAGTACCCCCTGCCATACCTCCAAGTCGGTTGAAACTTCCATTTCCCGAGGAAACTGCTGGGAGGCCTCGCCAGTACAATACTTAAGCGCTGAATTTATAAAGGCACGGTGTCTAGTGCATTACGGCCCATATGCGGTACCAGATGCTTGTGATTTCTCAGAAGTGAAGGTCAGTCCTCGAAGGTATACTTCACTTTTCTGCAGTCTGTGTTAGTGCTATCGTCTCTTTCTATCTGGGAGCACTTTTGCTCTACCTTCGATAGGGAATGAGTGATTTAAGTCGCTGCTCTTCATTTTCCTCTTTGCTGGTCTTGAAGCAAGACTGCTCAAAACCTAAATGATCAGTCAGAACAGACTGTCATTGGTGCATCAGGGATGTACCATGCTCGGCAACTGGGGAAGCTAAAACTTGTTGGTACGTCTTGGAATACTTGCACCTGTTCGAGACCCCAGGCTCATTCTTCGCCTTTCTGAAGAATCTCTCTCAAGGAGAATTCTCATTGGGGATCTCAGTTTTGCAGGACTCGGGAGAAACATTTCAACACGATTAAGCATGCCTAAGATTGAATGAATTCTTTCATGTTACCTGGTGCGCTGAGGCTTCGAATTACTTACACCTTTACATGATCCATGTGAACGCCCTATGCCTTTAGTACCAATCGCAGGAAAGCTATCTCGCTTATAGCAAACTCGCTCTTTGTTTAGTCTTGCTTTTATTTCTAGCAGCTACTGAAGAACTACGATTTCTTCGGTCTTTTTGTCTGGATGTAGTTGACAACCTGGCTCACCCAGAATTGACACAGGTTGCGCGGAAATAGCTCTGGAGTTGAAGTGATGCCGAATGGTAGCGTACGCTCATAGCCTTATAGCGCGAACTGAATCTGGTGGGAGAGTTACATCTCCTATGCTTTTGGCACATCGTCCACAGTTGGAAAAATATGTAGTTCTCTAGTCCCAAACTTAATGAGATGCGTCAAATCGACACATAAACGTACATCGCTTGATGGCTTCTGGACTGGCACTATGGAAGCGCACCAGATGGTTGCATTTTTTACCTTGCGAATTATGCCTTGATTGTCCATGTTTTCGGGTTCCTTCTTTGAGCATTTTCTCCTGACGGGAATCGAAATCCTTCTCTGGGCTACGCCAACGTACAGTATCCAATCGTCAGTGAGACATGTGCTCACTCGTAGCCGATACCGGAGAAAAGCTGCTCGTATGCCATATACGCTGTAGTTCATCATTCGTTGCGACGGGGTCGATGAAACGGACAATGCCAAGCACCCAATCCATCGGCAATTCAAGCAGATGAGTCCAAAGATCGGCGACCACGCACCGCTTCTAGGAACTTTCATTGCATTTGGGTTTCGAGCGACAATTTTCACTTGGCTTACTTCATCGCGTTCTACTGCGGTTCTTACTCGTCACTCTTGAACGGCACTCAGACACTTTATGGTTTCATCGACACTCAGCTCGTTCAACCTGCCGCCTGCTCTCATACACGGCAGGGGATCTCAAACTGTGCTGTCTTGCGACTGTAATTCCTCGCGGCGACAAAATTTCCATGCTCTGTGCTTGGTGGCAAACGTTTGACTTGACGATATCTAGCTTGGTTTGGATCACCATGGTCTTTTCCCATTTACCCGCGTCGATGCCTATTGTTTCGGTTTGGGATTTGAGCTTGCCTTGCTGCCTTTAAACTACCTCAGTTATCCTGGTCCTCGAAATTGCAGTTGCCAATGTGATATTTGGGTCCATTTAGTTGTTTCAGAAAGTGGCTGGTTGAGCAGGCCTGAAATAAAGTGATCATGCACCAACCGTTCTTGCAAATCACCGAATCACCATGCCAGTTCGTGCAATGCCTTAACAGGATCGTTGACTCTTTCTCCCGCCTCTTATTTGCGCCACTTGAAACGAGCGCTTTCGTATATTACGCTTTTGTGAACATAAAGTACTCAGGAGTGTGCTTTTATGACTTCGAAGTTCTCAAGTTCTGTATCTGTGGCAGCCGGTACCGCAAGATTGCTCGTGCTTTTTGATCCATGATGTAAAGCACTGGTCTCACTTTTCCATCCTTCTACCCAAGACCTGAAGCACAACTGGAGTCCCCTAACTGCTCTATCCATGCCGGCCACTCACTGGAGTTTGTGAAGTCCCGCATTCAGTCCCGCTGATTGGGAGGTGCACTGCTCGAATTGCATTGCTTAATTGTTTTGGGTGAGTGCTCTCATAATCCTTGTGATAGACTTCATTTGCAAACATGGAGCAATTATTGACCTCTAATAGGCTACGTTTTACAGCTGGAGCGCTCCCGGCCAACCAAGTTGAAAAATTCGTTATGGGTTTCCTTATATATGACGATGCTCGTCTACCTCCTCGAGTTAGAAAGTTAATTACAGATGACTATCTGTGGAGACAATCGTACTGCTCAAGGCATTGCTGAAGAAAGCATGTCCTTGCTCTTCGGAAGGAAGATTTGTTCAGCCTAAGGTACTGTTGGTGTTCACGGTGGGCCCACTCAGCTCGCTAAGAACTGCAGCTCGGAGCACCATAGACTGCCTCGACACAATGCGATTGCTTATTTTGAGGACGTCCGCACTCCCGAGTGCCCCGCTGTCGTGAGATTTCCACCAAGGCTCAACATCTGGTACCCACTGGTGCGCTCAGCGTTAACGAAAACTTCCTGACGTCACAGTAGTAGTCTGCTGCCCCTCTTGTATTCTTTCGCGGACTGCTTTGCACAGTCGTCAAAAATTCTTTAGACGGCAATCAGTGGAAACTGCAAAAATTAAAAATTATATCTTGTTGAGGGACAAAGAATGACTGAGACTGCAGCCTTCCATCGAAATGCAGTAACGAACCATGCTGAGCGCATGGAGCGCATCGAAGCACGTGGGCTTGTACTCCTCGTCACACACGGTGTCCATGATGTCTCATTTTTCTGCAGCATCGGCAATCGTGCCTTCGTCTGCAAGCTCCCCCATGGTCTCAACGTCGTTGTACGTGCACACAAATTCGCCTACTGCTGCCTGATCACAAATAGTACTAGGAAATTCGAACAACTAGGTACACAAATCAGGATTCGCAGCGACTTCGTCGAGTTCGCCCGACAGACTCCATGAAATCACAGACCAGAATGTCGAAAGTTCTGCAAATCTTCCCTTTTGACATTATTCCACGAGCCACCAACAAGACTATTTCTGTAACCAGCCTTCATCGCGTGTATTATACCCTGGTTGAAGGATTGAAGACTCCCGTTCGGGGCAGGAAACGAAGGCGAATGTTCCTGAGGCCGTCATTCCATCGGTGAGTAGAGCAGTAGTCTGCAAGGAGCCAGACGTTGCGATCTTTGCCTACCAGGCCATAGTTGTAATTTATTTATTTCACTTTTTTACAGCAGACAAATACAATGTCTGGTGCAGAAATAGAAGCTAAAGGCAGTTGGAGTCTGACTAGGTCTGCTGCAGCATATATTTTATTAACAATCTTTTCCTTAAAACCAGGTATATTTAGATGAACATATGACAAATGTACCTGTTTAATAGCACAAACAAGCTAAGACTCATTGCATTTATAGATTGTGAAAAAATTTACACATAACGTAAAATGAACACATAAACAAATTCACAAGACAAGATGCACAGTAAAATTTCTGTGTTACACGAGAATTATTTTACAAAAGGAGGGAAGTTCATTTTTGTGCATATTTTATACCGGAGGACAACAATGTATCAATAATATGGCGTTTAAACACACGTGATGTACTGTACATTCAAAGTTGAACATTCTTAAATTATATATAGGGCGGCAGGTAAGTACTTGATAGGCCATTGTTTGCTTTCCATTACGTCTCGGATGTGACGTAGATAGGAATAACTGAACTGGAAATACACTAGCCTTATTATGAATTTGCAGTGCATTAACCAAATTGCCCGTAAGTTGCATGTATGCACACTTGGACCATGGTTGCTCAGTGGAGGCGCGCTTGGTGCGCTTGCATGCAGCTGCTGTGCATTAACTGTCAGAAAAAATACATATATCGCGTATTGGTATTTTCTTGCCAGAATGTAAAAATATAACGAAAACTGACCGGAGAGGTTCTTCGCCAGGCCTAAATGGTCAAAATATAATATTTTCGACGCATGGGCTTAACGACGGCATTCATCCAACGAGGTTTATGGCCCCAGGAGAATGCGTACCCGCTCCAGTCAATGAAGAAAGGCGGTAGATTCCAGTTCAGATTGAAGCCGTCTAAGGATTACGTGTTCATAGAGTTTGCCAAGACAACTTGTGAGAGAAATGGGGTGTAGGATGTCTAAGCAAAGGAGTTCTCCGGGCTTAGGAATGAAGTTGACTGCAGCGTGTTACCAAGATGCTGGTAAAGTGCCCTGCCTCCAGTGCTGGTTTTAGTAAGCTGTGAGTTGAGAGAGAGAAGAAATAAAAAGAAAAAGAAAAAAAATGAAGGCTGAAGGAAAGCAGAGAGAGGGAGGAGCCGCAGTCGAGGGCTGTGGAGTAATTTCGACCACCTGGGTATTTATAACGTGCACTGACATCGCACACCACACGGAAACCTTGTGTTTCACCTCCGTGGAAACGCGAAGCGCGAAGGCGTCCGTATGCTCTGCGATGTCAGTGCAGGAAACATGGCCGTGCTAGACAGATTGCTGGCACACGTGAACAGCGAGAAGCCAGACGCTCCAGGCATATAGCGCATTCTGAGATGGCTCGTAAGCCGTACTTCTAACGTAGCGGAGACGTACTATAGTCAGGTACAACTCAAGAAAAAAAGCGGCAGATGTTTCTCAATGAACGCCTTTCAGCGCATGGTGCCGAGCGATTCTCATGACGTCACGGTTAATACGATTAATGAGTGGTGAACCTCCTTTCATATGCGACACCCTGCGTTATTCCGCTAGCAGCTCCAAGGGGTTATAAACCTTACAGCATCGTATCCTGAAGCTGCCGATTGATGCAACGATTGATAGGAGCTCCGACCTGGCGACCTCGGTACAGCCCTAACGAGGTGAGAGTGTGCACAAAGCGTGTCAGGAAAAATAAAGGCAGTCTCTGAGCAATACGTTTCAGGTTTTCCTTGGCATCCTGAGGAGACATTTTTTATTTCTTGTACTGTGAAATCGGAAAAATCTGCACAGGGCCTTCCGATTTTATGAATTTGAAAGATAGGTATTTAAGTTTGGATGAAACTCCTTATTTCTCCAATTAGCTAGACTCTGATTATAAGAAAGGCTCTTCCAGACAGCTTTTCTAGTACGGTAGGCGTTAATTCCGTCCACCAGTGAGACTGCTGTTTGGTACGGACTGCTGCGCGCACACTGGATACGGAGTGCTCCGCTGCATTTTCAGAAATGAACTTTTCTGCTGAGCTCTGTTTGATCGACTTGAACTATCATACTGCGGCAAGGGAGACAGACATCAAATTTTTGTAAGTAATGTGATTGTTAAATTTATGGGTTGCGCCATTATTTCTGAGCGGACAGGACAGGGTAATAAAAATTATCAAAAAATGGTCGCTAGATGTACCAGAATCATATATTGACCATTCAGACGCACTTGGCCCAGCTGCCGCAAACGTTAAGTCGACTACTGAACGGAAAGTTCTTCGATTAAAAGTGATGACTCCACAATCGCAGCCACTCACGGCATTTGCAGATATTCAGGACCAGAGAAGCTGACCGGAGGAACCTGTATGACTACCCCAGTCACTGAGGTGAGAATTAAAGTCCTCTGCGATGGCCACGCTGCTTACTCCTCCCAGTAAACTATTCAAACAGTCTCTCCAGTGCACTCATATATAACTATCGCAGATGCACAGTGCGTCAGAAAATAATCATACTCAAATATTTTCCAAAAGCTACTTCATCATTGTAAGCCTATTCATACTCAAATATTTTCCAAAAGCCACTTCATCATTGTAAGCCTATTAGGAATTCAGTCGTGACGAATTCAATTTATCAAGTACAAAGCAGCAACTGAATATAAGAAAGTAACACTTTGCCACTTGTCCGGTAGGTTCGTAGCAACAATGCATACATGCAGTAGTTATCACGGCACACATGGCAAGGTGAATATCGATCGCTAGCAACTCGCGGTCAGGAAGTAGAATTATCCCGACGACATATTTTTGTAGATATCGTGGTAACTAAACCGGCACCCACGGAAATATTGCGATCTCCTCTGAACACTCGAAAATGTTTCATGAAAATGATTTGAGTGGCGAGAGACAGGTTATTTATAAAATTGCTTTACCAGGGTTATGTTTATGAAGAAATAGTGTTAGATCTGGAAGTGAAATAGGCGACAGTTCCACTGTAAAAGATCAGTCATGTAAACATGACTAAGAACCCTAAAAGAGTCGAATGTCGAAAAGGTAGCGTAAGAGGGTTCTCGTACAGCTGCCGCCCTCCCTAATGATCACGTGCTACGTGACGCTCGCGGTATAACAGGATGTTCCACATCCGCCGCTATGGATGAGAGTGGTGCTGGTGAACGCTCACAGACTTCGGTTACAGTCAGCATAAATACTGAAGAAAGCGGAGGGTTGTACAGCCGTCGTTGTAGCTCAGTAGGGTGGACGCGATATTCGGAGGTCGTGGGTTGAACTCCCACCAACGGCGCGTTGTTTTTCCGTCCACTTTGCATTTAATATTCTTTCTCCCTAGAATCATCATGACCCATCCTTGTCAATATCAACAACAAAACTTAATATATATATATATATATATATATATATATATATATATATATATATATATATATATATATATATATATATATATATATATATATATATATATATATAATTTCTGGTTGTCTTTCACGTGCGACTATAGGCCGAATAGTAGGGGTGAAATATTAGAGGAACAAATCACTGGATTAATAATTACTTCATTAATTAAATATACTATACTATTGATTTAATTAAATATACTAATAATTAAAGGAATTAATAAGGATCCGCAAGAAGAGTTGGCAGATAGGATCTATTGATGCTGTAGCAGGATACCCTTAAGACGGAGATTAAGTGGCCTCCGGAATTTTTTTTCTTCCACTCTCTCTTACCCACCCATTAATGGTCGTCCTATGAACGCTGCCACCGCGCCGTAAGGCACATACCTCGATGTCGAACGTGGAGACCCGGCTGAACACGGCGCTGAAGAAGGGCCGCTGTAGGCCCGCCATGAAGCGTAGGTTATCCACGAGAAACACCGACCCGTAGCTGAAGTCCTCGGCGATCGCCGTGGTGATGAGGAAGGGACCGACGGCCAGTTCACTCTCCTGCGCCATCCGCCGCATTTGTATGCCGTATTGTCCATAATTATAGTTTAAGAAACCTTAACGCCACGTTTGTGCCTTTCACAGACGCCAATCGTTTTCGCAAAGCATTCGCTAGCACACTTTTTGACGCTACCCTATTGCGCGGATCCATTCAGTCGTGTAGCGTATTGTTTTATGCAATAATGTACAGGGTTATCCACTTCTAGCTATAACACGACCACTGCTTTCAAAGCGTCATTGCTTCCCACCCGGCCATTCCATAAAGCTAGGCGGCAGGCTATGCGAAGCATCACCTCCGCGTCCCATTGTGTATTATCGCTTTGCATCGATAAGCGCCTGCATCCGACGCAATGCTACTTTGAAAGCAGTGACCGTGTTATAGAGAAGTGCATCACCCTGTACATAAGGTATACCCGTGTCGCAGAAACTCCGGTGTTGCTACCGTCGGCGGCGGCATTGTTGTCCGTGAGCAATAAGTACTGATTGGTCGACAAAGGCATGACGTTACAGCCGTAGTGCCTCGTGCGGGAATTCCTTGCTGACAGACAGCAAGGGTCAAAAGAAAAACTTTTTTCTCTCCCACCACAGTTTACGCGAAAATATTCACGACTCGTAACCTTCCTTTAAGACTTTGTTTGATTTCAGTTATACGTATGCTGTTACGGTCCCCTATTCTGAGTCTTCTTCCGCTCACCAACGCTTTCTGTCAACTTGAGGCTGCCACAATTTAAAAACACGTTTTATCTGAAGTTCGAATTGGCTGATTTGCCCTTGTATGAGGGTGTATATTCAGGAGACGTTAGTCTGCAGGCTTTTAGTCAGATCTGGGCTATAATAAGTAGTGGCGGAACCATAAAATGTGTTTATTTTATGCGCACGAAGTGTGAGTTAAAACGACGCGTGGTTCACCGGAACCTTAGCTCACGTTTCGCTGTAGGTCCCAGAGCATCCCTGTCCAGGTTCCATTAGGTGTCCTGTAGCCCCACAGCGTGTCTTCCGGGCTCTTATATTTGTACCTGCGTGGCATAGGGAGTACATGTTCCAGGATACCTAGTTTTTACCAAGCGCGAGTACGAACTACCCCTCATTGTGGAAGAATGCATGACAGACAGTATGGTGAACACAGTATTAATAAAGCCGTGAAGGCCCTCAACAGAAATGTGCACGCCTTTCAGTAGACTCAGATTCCCGCTGTATACCATTACACACTTCATTCGCACAACAGCTCAGAGGGCAATATGGCGTGGTGCGCGAAATGCCCAGCTTTTTAACTTATATGAATGTGGTAGCAAGTACAGCGACCTTTTCGATTGGGTTCTCTATGCTGGCCGCCCTCATTGTCCACTGGCCTCGTAATGCACATGGCGCATGTACGATGATAACAGCTTTGCCCTTTCTCGGCACCTGTTCGCAACAGTCCTAACATCTGCTCTGACATATCGTGTGTCAAAAAAAGGTTGATAACAGTAAGCCTAATCAACTTAGAATATGTTAGGTAATCGCGCAGTACATACCGCAGACCCATTGAAGATGTGATGTTATCTACGATAGAGCCGGACAGCCCCCAGAGATGGTCTTCTTCGTGGTCGTCAGTCAGGTGGACCGAGTACGGGCGCCACTGAAATAAATAAAGCATCCGCTTGCGCTCACGATTGTGGCTATGTTTATTCCTAAAGCGCTGGGATCTTCCCCGCACAAATCCCGTTTATTAAAGTTCACTTATTGTTCCTCCACAATCATCTGCTCTGAAGAGGTAGCTTCACTGCTTGAATAATATTGTTGAGGCGAAGACAGCTTAACATGTGACACTCTGCTCGTACGCAAATGCTGCCATCTGAATTTAGAACCTTAGTTCCCCGCACAGGTCAGGATAAGGGCAATTCGCTTCTGCATGACTTCACATGTCTTGCTTCAGTGTCACAATTTTGCTCTAGAATGGTAAAGTCTGCGCATTTGCCCATTGGAAATTTGCGTTGCAAATGCTGCGTTTTTTTTCCCCCCTTTATCTCTTCAGTCCCTCAAAGAACTCTTTCACGTATTCATTCGAGCACATTTCAGGGATCTTGTGAAGAATGACGTCGATTTTAAAATTCAGGTTGTTTTACCAGCACAGGACATTCTCCTTTACCCAAACAAGGTACCAATGCGCTAGTACTACTGATCTGCCCATGTCAACGGCTCTAGGGTAGCAAAATTGCAGTCTGCGTGACACTTGAAAACTCTGGTGAGCGTATAGTATATCTGCCTATGTTTCCGTGTGTGTGTTTTTCTTTATTCTTAACGCACAGACGTACCAACTCACCCAGTTCGCAGTGTTAATGTAGCGAAGATGTTGAGCCCGAAGCATATTGATCAGTTTAGGAATAATGAGTTTTGTCCAAATAGTGCAGGAGAAGGCAAATTAAATATCAATGGGGAAGTTTCATATAGATTACGATAATGATGATGATGATAATGATTTCATAAATTCGAATAAACTTTGCCTACCACTCGTGTTTAACGCGATATCGTTAAAGGACCCGTTTACCTAAAATCCGGCGTCGGCTGGCATCCGCCAGCGCTGACGCTGTAAGCAAAAAAATCGCAAGCATAGAGCTGGCAGCTGACATGACCGCACACTGACTGAACGTAGGGTTACCTGATGTTTCATTTGGCAGGAGCTGCCAACTCGGGCTTCTCCTTCCAAATGGGAAGGGGATATCAGAATCATCCTGGCAGGACCCTTGCGCTTGGACGCTATTGCTTCATACCCTTAAAGACGGAGCTTAAATGTTCTTCATAATTTTTGTTAGACCTCAAGCTCCTACTGCTCATGGCTTGCATCATTTAAGAGAAATGGCCAAGAGATCGGCAGATTCCTCCTAACGGCATCTCCCTCCGTTGAGGAACGTGAACAGCAAAAGTTGTAATGGCAGGGAAGGGAAGAGAATGAAAGTGGGAGGTGATGGCGGAGTTGCTCAAGTGGGGTACAAAACACAGGTGTCTAACTATAACAGAAAGAAGGTCACTGGGACACTTGGAGACAACATGCACGAGAAACTTCTCAAAATGTGGTTTAGTGCGTGCTTTCAAACTAATTTGGCACAAGAGCTCGATGATCACCTTCGCTGCGCTCTGGGCCTAAGCAACGTTTATCCAGACTCTCGAGAAAGTATTTTAGGAAAGAGAGCGATGGTTGTAATAGAAGGGCCTATTCTTTTCAGCGAGATAGAAAGGGCACGGGAAAATAACAACAAAGGAAAACGAACCGTAGTATCATTTTCTTGTGTTTTCCTAGCTTTCAAAGTCATTGCCGCTTTTATCGTACATGTTCTGCTAGTATTTTTAGCTTCTCGCACACGTTACGCAAGTCTGGGCATGTTGAGAGTTATCTGATGCATTTTCAGCCGTCGAAGAAGCTCAAAAGTGACTTGTCCCCTGCACGCAAAAATAATACGGCAGGATGATAGAACAAAAAATGCAAATGAATCGAGGTTTGTACGCGAACATTACCTGTCATCTGATAATAATAAATGGACTCCGGCAACAAGTAGAGCTGAGCATATCAAACTGTTCAGAATTCACACTATCCCCTGTCATTTTTCTTACATGATTGAATCATGACGAGAAGTTTCGTCTTATGTTCGTGCAAATCATTTCGTTTCACAATTGAGACGTTTGCCGAGAAATATAAATTTAGGAGAGAGGAAAAAACGAGAGGTTCAGTTCTACAGTCTTTAAATGTAATCATGCAAGATCATGGCTACATGTTGGATTTCCTCTGCATAGTCCGCATATTACAGTTTTCATGTTCATAGGCACTAATCGATAGATACGTGTCGCTGACGTTATGATAAGAACTTACCGGCTGAGAGGTGAACCGTAGTGTCCGATTAGCATATCTGTTCTCGTACATATGCCACGTGTTGGGCTACTCGCAAGCAACCAGAGAAAAGAAATATAGAGCCAAAGCGATTATTCTGCCACAAACTTTTTGCATATCTCTCTTCATCAGGAACAATATTTCCACAGCTTGTCTTACCATTATTCTCGCGATGATGCTGCGCTTGGATGGCGCAGTTCTACCAAACTCCAAGCAATGAATGATTGCAGTCCGTTGGCGTTGCAATCCGGATCAGCTCCGGCTGAAGTAAAAGCTCGTCCGAGTGCCCTACAAGTTCCATTAGAGCGCCGTGGCGACCTCGGTGGACTGTGTCGTGTGATGAGCAAGACAGATTGCGCTGCCCTAATTATCGTGCTCGGCCGCCCACTACGGGCTCCTGCCGACTTCCACGCAGCCAATCGATGGCCACCTTTGAGATTTCTCTCGAGACAAGCGCACTGGACGACTCTGGCATCGAAGAGCTCAGGGTCGCTTTGCCAGTGTGCCTATTGAACGATATTCACCCAAGTTCGTGCTCCTCGATCCCTTCTTATTTTAATGCTGATGTTCTCAGTCTGTAGTTTCCCGGCTGCTTAATTCCCGACATGAATTTCATTGCAACTGTAAGATCCGGGCCCCGCCTTCTGCTTTTGTACAGATCGTGTTTTCTTTTACTCGTGGTAGTTTAGTTCTAAGTATTCATTCGAAACAGCATACTTTATAATACTTTAAGAACGAATGAATGAATTTATCAGAAGCAAGGGTGGTGCTCAGTATTATATTGCTGAATATGTAATGCAAACTTTATGTATATTTTCTAAATAAGCTTAAAAACGAAATGGGATATGAGGAAAGGGGAGCAGAGGGGAAGCGGAAAGCGCATGACTCAGTTTTAACCTTCGCAACAGGCAGTAGCAGGGCAGAGCTTATTTCACGGATGCAACCAAATCAAAAAAGAAAACTAATGTACGGGGAAAATATCATACATCAGCGAAACGAAAAATCTCCGTCGGCGGATTTTACAGCACAAAAATGACGTCGCCCTCGCCGAGCACTGCGAACGCGCCGACCACAAAATCGCCTTTGAGGAGGTGAGCGTACTTGATGTGGAGACCAACCCTTTCAAAAGACGTCACGTCGAGTCGGGGTTCATCCAGCTGACAGCTGCAACAGTGAACAGGAATCCGGGGATGCTACCCTCCGCGTACACAATTGGACTTCGCCACGTGTTGAGAAAGGGGAAGCGTAGGCCGCTGCCTGCTACTGCAGGCCTCGAACTTTAGTCGCCCCTGAGGATGGGACCGAGTTGGTCCTGAAACGTCAAGTTCTAACAAATAATTTGGTTGGTGATAAGTGTTCCTCAACTTTTGTTTCAAGTACCCAACCAGGCGGAGTTCCGCCGAAGATGTTCTCGTTCAAAGTGTGGAGAAGCACAACGAGACGCCCCTGAGTGGCTTCATTTGACTTCATGGAACGGCCTACGTTCCACGCAGATCCGCCACTGCCTCTGCCAGAAAAACTCGGTTTCTAGGACTGCTCGCCTAACGTGTGCTGTCTCGGTTTCCACCGTGGGCACCCCGCCTCGTCCGGTTACACTCTGAAGACAAGTACTCAGGATTTAGACAATAAAGGAACAACGAAAAAAAAAAAGAAAGAAATGAACTCCGGTTTTAGAGACCTCGCATCCTTGCGGCTTGAGGGCGAAAGCACTCGTACCGGCAAGAGCAGAGCAAAACTTATTGCACCTTTTGTCTCAGCTTAGTTGCCTTATCAATTGACATACGCAACTAGTGTGAAATTTTCGTCTATTCAGCTTTTTGTTGTGAAAAAGTTTAGGTGACACTTAGTTACATTACGTGTTGAAAATACAACAGCATGAAAGTCTGAAGCCGGCTCAGCTTGCTCCTCATGTTGTCTCATTTCTGCTCGCCGCATATGCTAGCTGAGCCCTTGCGCCCTCGCTTTCCCTTCAGCGACATATTTCCGTAGTCACCCTCACCTCTTGCGGAAATTTTTTCAACGGTTTATTCTGGCTTCATTGCAACGTTGCATATGTACTCACCCAAACGCATATGGCAACTGACGGCGAGCCTGCTGCCATTCGTCTTGAGTTTCTCCATTTATTAGAGTTTCTTCGAGTTGTAGAACAAGTGCTGAGAGGTGGAGGAGGATAAACACGCTAGCCGAGCGTGTGCGTCAGTTTGCAAGCTAGGAAGCGGCAGTTTGGATTCGCGCCCCTGTGGCCGGAATGAAGTTTTCTATAAGCGTGCGCCGCGCTTTTAAATCGGAGTTTATTTCAGTAATAGTTCAAAAGTGAACTAATCCACTAATTCATATTAATTGACCAGCCACTTGTCGGCTGTTTTCTGATGTACTACACCGCTAACAACGCTATATAAAAGCTCTCCTCTATTTCAAAAGCTTGCTACAGCTGGGCTTCGGATGTATCTTGGATTCAAGGATGTTTACCCCCTGTCAGGATGCCAGTAAGCGGTGATTGGCATCCGGTGCGTGCAATTACTTCGAATGCGCTGGCAGATATCTGCGTGTTCCATTGGGCACATAAAAAAAACCGCCAAGCTTTCCGCTTGTACCGCCTGCTGAACTACTCTTACACCGTGGTCTGCTGCACGCGCTTTGGTTGCAGCGTGCGAACTGGAAAATTGCTCCCCGTGGTTTCCATGCAAACGTGTGAGGCATATGTGCTGAGCTGCGTTATATCGAAGCCCTCTTCGTGAACTTGGATGGTTGTTTTTTCTTGCAGTGAGCCACTCCCTAATTAGGAGGTTGAGTGTCTGTCGCACCACTGCTTCAGTGTGCATATCCGCAGTCATATGTTTACGGGAATCAATATATTAGCGAAAAAATTTAATTTGATCGCCTCTTTCCATGTATCACTCAGTGAGATCGATGCATGCTTTTTTTTTTTTTAATTGCACAGTGCGCTATTAAATTAAAGGAATACGCTTTGTGTGCAAAGAAAAAATAACTCGCCCTGGCTCATATATAGTGGCGCCAGAGTTCTGCTGCTGATCCTAAGGTTCCGAATTCGATTCTTGCCTTGGTTGCCGTATTTCGATGAGGATGATTGCAACAACGACAATTTGCGATCCTGTCAGGGTATGTTGAAGAAGAACCCGATCTAAATTAATCCGGAGCCCTCTGCCACGCTAAAACCCTACAATATAGTCTAAAAATGTGATTCAGCATACTTTTTCAGTGCAAGTTTTTCCGCTTGGTGAGGCGACAATCTTAATTGGGCTTTTATATATATATATATATATATATATATATATATATATATATATATATATATATAGAGAGAGAGAGAGAGAGGCGCTTTCCAGAAACTTTTGACAGCGGGTGTACACTTTACGACGGCGGATCGCATTTTCCGCAATCCCTCGTGGTCTCCTCTTTCTCGACCCCTACCACATCTTTTCTACAGCGCGTTGCACAATTACCGGCAGGCTGTAGAATGTTTCTCCCAGCTAAACCACGGTATCCTCGCAGCTCAAATTTCGCACAGAAATGGCATTTTGTTGTTAGTATTTTTATTACCAAATTTGTTTAGGGTACTTGCCTGATTCGATCAGAAGTCGGATGTTCCGATCGTAGGCGGCGGCGGTGATGCCGGTGCGGAACTATCCACCAATGATATTGGTGGATAGTTCGATAAGATGCTATTACCACCGCCTTTAAAAATGACCTATCTGAAATCTACTCTTAAAGGTGCCAGAAAAAAATGTTAGGTTGATTCTATTTTCTAAAGTTGAATTACTATTATACTTGATACATGCTTTATTGGATTTGCAGCCCGTCGGCATAAGGCTTTTATTATTTCTTAGTGACTGGACAGTCTCATGAATTTCTTGAGCTTTAGTGGGTCGGATGAATGCGCTTCCTAAACTCTTAGGGCCCGTAGTACTTGAAAGTGGTGCAACAGAACCGGAAGAATAATTTTCACCAACAGTGATGGAAAATTACACGTGTAAAACGCTGCTGAACCGAGT